>NC_063445.1:18747920-19358585 GCF_020379485.1 Brassica napus | reverse complement strand
AACATGTTTTGTGATATTAAATTATGTTGACTATTATCATCCATTATTTGGGTTTTATTATTTTGTGAAAAAACACATACTCATCTTGCTAAGCATTTTATTTTAATTAAAATAAGAATAATGTATCTATGGTGTAATCTTATATTAGATATGAGAATCTTGTAATGAATTCGATTTGTTTATTTCCATTTGATTTAACTTGAACTCTCCTTCGTCTCATGTGTGTGTTTTTATTATGTATCCCTGCGTCTAGTGCATAATTATAAAGATCTTAGTAGTAGTATGGACGGATGAGCAAGTTAGTGACTAATAAAAAAAGTTAAATATAGGTTGTTTGGTTGAAACCAGAGTTCAAGAAGGAAATTTTCGGAAGGTGTTTGAAGCGACTTAAGAAGCGTAAATATTCATCTCCGGTTCGTCAAGGAACCAGTGGATTTCTTCCAATTGAATGGAAGAAGGATAACACCTCATCTAATTAATCCAATGTCGAGTACATTTTTTTGGAATGTGCGCGGAATTACGGATAATACTAAGCATAGCCCGCTTTTTTCTTGGCTCAATAGACGGTCAATTCCTTTTGGGGCGCTTCTTGAAACGCACGTTAGTGAATCTAGCAAGCAACTTATTTTATCTTCTTTGGGCCCTGGGTGGTCACTTTTGGACAACTACCACCAGTCTCCGTTAGGGAAGATCTGGTTTATCTTCAGAAACCCGGTTACAGTAAGGTTTCTTTTTGCAGACCTCCAATCTATCACTTGTGAGGTTAATTTGGAGGATGGGAATTCTATTGTCTACACGACTATTTATGCTTCTAATGAGGTCGAGCTTCGAAAAGATCTCTGGATTTCTCTAAGGGACACAAGTGCAGCTTTTGATCTCTCTAACAAGCCTTGGATTGTGGGAGGAGATTTTAATGAAATTCTTCATCCTGACGAAACTTCTAACCAGGGTATTAACACGACAAACCGAGCAATGCGGCTGTTTGGAGAGTGTCTGGGTGATCTAGGTCTTTTTGACCTTCCTTTTACAGGCCCTAAATTCACTTGGACTAATAAGTGTCCCTCAGACCCCATAGGTAAAAAACTTGACAGATGTTTGGTCAATGGGGCATGGATTCTTCGGTTCCCTTCCAGCTATTGCGAGTTTTCTGCTCCAGAATTTTCAGATCATTGTCCTTGTCATATTCAACTGGTCTCTCCGCCTCCGTCTTTCGGCTCGCGGCCATTCAAGTTCTACAATTTATTAACAAAGAACCTGCATTTCTTAGAGGTTGTTAAGGGCGCTTGGGATTTGGCGGGGACCCGGGTTTTCAAACTGAGTGATTTCTGTTTTAAACTGAAAAGCATGAAGACGCCTATGAAGTCTCTGCACCGAGATAATTATAGTGATATTGAGAAGCGAGTGCACCTAGCAGAGGCTAATCTTACTTCTGCTCAGCTCATAGCCCTTGATGATCCTACGCCGATCAACGTGCAGATGGAAGTACTAGCTAAGGACCGTTGGATTTCTCTGCGTCTTGCTGAGGAAAGTTTTTTCAGGCAACGCTCTCGAGTTAAGTGGCTAGGCGAAGGTGATCTCAATACGCCTTTCTATCATAGTATGATGACGATGCGAAATACTATGAATGCGGTTAAACAACTTTACCGCGATGATGGGACTGCTACAAACTCGCTTCAGGAGGTCCACGCTCTTGCTATGGAGTACTTTGAAGGTATTTTGTGTACAATTCGCGGTATGTTCTGGCGTGGTCTTCCAGACTTTCTTGAGGCTATCATCCAGCGTAAATGCTCACTCCAGGACAAGGATGCGTGCCTTCTTCTGTTTGTCCCCGATATGATCTTGTCATGTCTTCGGAAAATAAAAAGTAATAAGACTCCGGGACCTGACGGCTTTCCGGTGGAATTCTTTAGAGCTGCTTGGAGTGTGCTAGGTGAGGAATTTATTTCATCAACGCTTGATTTTTCAGGACTAGCTTCATGCCCACGTCTTTAAATTCCACGTCCCTGGTTCTTCTTCCCAAGCGGCCTGGGGCCAACACTATCCGAGAGTTTCGACCCATAGCGTGTCTTAACACACAGTACAAGTTGATCTCGAAGCTCATTTCCAACAGGCTAAAGTCTATCCTCCCGTCAATCATCCTCCCTAACCAAACGGCCTTTGTCAAGGATAGGTTGATTCTTGAGAACATTTTGTTGGCCTCGGAGGTTCTAAATGGCTACCATAAACACTCAGAGGTCCCAAAAATAACATTGAAGGTCGATATAGCGAAAGCTTTCGATTCGGTTCGATGGGATTTTGTGCTAAGTACTCTTCAAGCCTATGACTTACCTCCAATCTTCATCGGATGGGTTAAAGCCTGCATCTGCTCTCCGTCCTTCTCCCTTAGTATTAACGGAGTCACCTCGGGATATTTTAAGGGGAAGACAGGTCTTCGGCAAGGCGATCCGTTGTCTCCAATCCTCTTTGTCATGATGATGAATATTCTTTCGCTAATGTTGAACAGAGCTGCATTGTCAGGCTCTTTTGGATACCATCAGGACTGTGCTGATCAACAACTCACTCACTTGTGCTTTGCTGACGATTTACTCATATTCGTCGAGGGCAATGAATCGTCGCTGGAAGGAGTTTTTAACGTTTTATCAGATTTTGAGATGATGTCTGGCCTTGCAGTTAATGTAAGTAAAACGAATATGTTCTCTTCAGGGATTGCGGAAGTTGAGATTCAGAGAATTGCTAGTCATTTCGGGCTGGCTCGTTCTAACTTACCAGTTCGCTATCTTGGAACTCCTCTCTGTACGAAGAAGTTGTCTTTCTCAGACTGTGATCCGCTCTTGTTGCAGATCAAAAAGAAATTGAGTTCCTGGACTACACGATCCCTTTCAATGGCGGGTAGGCTAACCATGCTAACCTCTGTCATCTCGGGCATTATTGGCTATTGGTCAAGCGCATTTCTCCTTCCAAAGCGGGTAATGAAATCTATCAACTCTCTTTGCAGTTCATTCCTGTGGCATGGGACTATTGGGATTTCAACAGGTGCAAAGGTTGCTTGGAAGGCTCTCTGCACTCCGAAAACAGAGGGTGGCTTAGGTATTCGAAATATAGAGACATGGAGTGAAACATGTGCTTTGAAGCTGATTTGGATGCTCTTCTTCAGAGCTGGATCTATCTGGGTAGCTTGGATGAGACAGAGATACTTGAACAGAGCCACTTTTTGGTCACTCAATGAGAAAAATTATACTTATTCCTGGATGTTCAGGAGATTACTCAAGCTACGACCAAAAGCCTTGCACTTCATCAGAATTTCAATTGGCAGAGGAGAGGACACTTATTTCTGGTGGGATCCATGGACTCCCTTTGGCCCCCTTTACAGCTATCTTGGTCAAGATGGACCAACCCTATTGGGGATCCCACTATTTGCGATGGTCTCAGATGTTTGGAATGGGAGTTCTTGGTCCTTCTCTGCAGCAAGGTCTAATCGTCAGCTTAACTTATTGTCTTTTCTTACCACAATTTCCCCAGCTAATGGACAAGATGTTCCTATATGGATCGTCAACGGGAATATTCAAAAATCTTTCATATCGCGTTTGGTTTGGGAGGCTATTCGGCCGCACCTTCCTGTAAAAGCTTGGGCTCCCCTCCTCTGGCACAAAGGACTCATCCCACGCCATGCAACAACTACTTGGCTCTTCATTCTTGATACGAATCCTACATTAGACCGTCTCCTTTCTTGGGGTCTAGATGTTGATACTATATGCCTCCTATGCGGTACTGCTGATGAATCAAGGAATCATTTATTCTTTGAGTGTCAATATTCGGTGGAAGTTTGGTCATCTATCTGTGCTCGTCTCAATTTTACATCTCCTCCAACCTCATGGAATGCGACTATGACGTGGTTACCAAATGCTTCTTCAGATCGTTCTATCAAAACTGCTCTACTACAAGCTTGGCAAGCAACTGTTTACAGCTTATGGCAAGAGCGTAACTTCAGATTCCATTCAGGTTTAACGATTCCATCCTCTGTCTTGGGTAGGAACATCCATCGCATGGTCTCAGAAAAGTGCATGGCAATGGTCGCTCTTGGTCAAACATTAGGAACTCCCCTCCTCTGCATTTGGAACCCTCCATGATGCTAACCGGGTCTCTTTTACTTGATTCTGTTTGTAAAATACAATCAACTCTTTATGTTGCTTGCTTCTTCTATTTAAATTAATGAAAACCCTTTAACAAAAAAAAAAATAAATAATTACGCTCACCATCGATGGGGAAGAATATGGGTCTGCTGGTCCGATGAAGTGGAAGTTGTCCCTATCTTTTCTAGTGTCCAAATGATCACTTGTTGGGTACGGTTTAAGATCTCTGGTGATACTTTCCTCAGCTCGTTTGTATACGCGTTTAATGGTGCCAGAGAAAGAAGAGCTCTTTGGCAGGAAATGGAAATGTTCTCAAACTCCATTGCTAGCAGCATGAACCCCTGGATAATTCAAGGAGATTTCAACGTTGCAGTATCAATGGAGGAGCACTCTAGTGCCGCAACTAATGGAGGGGATAGGAACTCCATTAGAGAAGTTCAAGAAGCTGTGAGAGCATGTGATTTGGTTGATCTGTCTCACAGTGTCCCTGGTTTCACTTGGAGCAACAGCCAAGATGACAATCCCATAAGTAAAAAGCTCGACCGCGTTCTGGTTAATGCAAGCTGGCTATCGGGTTCCTTCAGTCTCACGCTACTTTTGAAGCTGGTGGAGTGTCGGATCACCTTCGAATTTGCACACAACTCCGCGCTCTCCCCCCTGGGAACATGAAGCCCTTTAAATTTTTTTAGTTATCTTGCAAGCCATCCTAGATTCTTGAGACTGTGTTTGCATCTGTGGAACGAAACGGAGCCAATTTACCACTCTCACTCAGCTCTCACCCTCTTTCATCAGAAGTTGAAGATGCTCAAACCTGACCTGAGAGCTCTGAACAGGGATATGTATGGAGATCTCCATGCTCGTGTGGCTGAGGCTTATACTTACCTCTGTGCCAAGCAAACTGAAGCAATGAATAACCCCCAAACATCTACTTTTGAGGCCGCATCTGATGCTTGGGAACGCTGGCATCACATTTCGGGTATTGAGGAACAGTTCTTCTATCAAAGATCGAGGATTCAGTGGTTGAACTTGGGTGACCGGAATAATTTTGGTACAACGTTACACAAACCAGAAATGCTAGGAACACAATCAGGAGAATCATTGCTGCGAATGGGAGTATCCTTACTAATCTTCAGGATATAAAGAAGGAGGCAGCGTCACACTTTGAGGCATTTTTACAAGGAGTTTCAGCTGATTTCGAGGCGGTTTCTCAGGAACGGCTCCGGGAACTGATTGATTATCGATGCACAAACGTAGAAGCAGCAACCCTTGTAGCAGCGGTTCACGCAAATGAAATCAAGGAGGCCCTATTCCCCATGCCTTCGAACAAAGTACCGGGTCAAGATGGTTTCCCAATGGAATTTTATAAAGCAGCCTGGTCAGTAATAGGAGGGATTTTACTACTGCAATACAATCCTTCTTCTTATTTTGGGTTCTCACCCAAGAGTATCAACGCCACGCTCCTCTATCTGGTTCCTAAAACTACAACTGCTGACCGCATGACTGACTTCAGGCCTACAGCATGCAGCAATGTAATCTAGAAGGTCATTTCCCGGATCATTGCTCGAAGACTCAAAGCGACTTTACCAGAGGCTTGAGCTCAACCAATGTGCTTTTGTAGAGGGCCAACTTCTGCTGGAAAACGTTATGCTAGCTACAGAATTAGTTAAGGATTATCACAAAGATGCAGTATCCTCTCGAGCAGCGATTAAACTAGACATCTCTAAGGCGTTCGATACTGTCCAATGGACCTTTATTGAAGCTACGCTTTGCACCATGAATTATCCAGACCTATTCATAACGTGGATTATGCGTTACATCGATACAACGGTGTTTTTGGTCTCAGTGAATGGTGAACTTGAGGGTTTCTTCTCTAGTGTTCGAGGTGTGCGCCAAGGCAGATCCCTCTCTCCCTACCTTTATGTGATTGCAAGCAATGTCCTCTCTAAGATGATCAACAAGTCTGTGAGAAATGGCAGCATAGGTTATCACCCCTGGTGCCGAGAGGTTAGTCTATCACATCTGAGTTTTGCAGATGACATTGTGGTGTTCACTAATGGGTCTCATGACTCGCTAGAAGGCACTCTTCGGGTCTTTGATGATTTTTCTCGTATCTCTGGCCTCACCATAAACATCTCCAAATCAACAGTGTTTGCAGCAGGATGAGGAAAGCGAGATTTGGACGAAACTGCGCATCGGGTGGGTCTCTCAGTCTCAGGCATTCCAGTAAAATATCTTGGGCTTCCACTCACAACCAAGGTTATGTCGAGAAGCGATTATGAGCCGCTCCTGACCAAGATTCGAAACCGGTTCCTCGCTTGGACGAGCTCCTCCCTTACCTTTGCTGGCCGACTCTAGTTAACAAAATCTGTGATGGCTAGCATCACAAACTTTTGGTGCGCAACTTTTTGCTTGCCACAAGGTTGTATTGATGAGATAGAAAGCATGTGCTCAGCGTTTCTTTGGAGCGGCTCTCCAAATGTTACAAGTAAGGCCAAGGTATCATGGGATGAATTCTGCTACCCTAAGGAAGAGGGAGGCTTGGGGATTCGCAAAATAAGAGAAGTGGACACTGTTTTCTCTCTGAAACTGATCTGGAGATTATTTTCTCATTCTGGATCTTTATGGGTGGCTTGGGTGAATAGATATATGTTGAAGCAGGCATCCTTTTGGGATGTAAGGGATGCAAGCGCTGGTCCTGGGTTTGGAGGAAGCTGTTGAAGCTTCGACCGCTGGCGAAAAATTTCATCCGTATGGCTATTCACAATGGTAGCAACATCAGGTTTTGGACTGATATATGGCATCCTCTTGGAAGAATCATTGAGCTCACCGGAGAAGTAGGAATTCAAAAGCTTGGAATTACTAGAGATGCCAAAATTTGTGATGTGGTAAGAGATAATGAATGGGAATTCAAACCTGTCGAGACGCACGCATTCGCACCATAGTAGACTCCTTGTGAACCTTCCCAGTTACTCTGCCAGAATGCGTTGAGGACTCGACCCTCTGGAAAATAGCGGAGGATGATTTTCAGGACATGTTCCGAGCTAGGAACACTTGGGACCTGATATGAATTCGTAGGGAGGCGCAGTCTTGGAGTAAACTTATTTGGTTCCCGCAGAATGTGCCTAGATTTGTGTTCATTACATGGCATGCAATGAAAGACAGGCTAGCTACTGGGCAACGTATGCAGCGCTGGAGCCAAGGTCATGTGTGTCTCTTCTGTGGAGAACCAAACGAAATGAGGGACCATCTATTTTTTGCTTGTCCCTACACTTTCACCCTCTGCATTGAAGTAGTACGAAGCCTCATTGGTGCACAGCCGGACCCAGATTGGTTCATCACGTTGGAACAACTCGCTCGGCCCTTGCATGATAGATTAACCTCTTTCTTACTTCGCTTAGCATTCCAGGTGGTTGTATATCACTTATAGAGGGAGAGGAATGAGAGAAAGCACAACAACTTAGTGGAGTCAAGTCACCAACTAGCTCGGATCATAGACAAGACTATTCGGAATCGTATCATGTCCACTAGATATTTGAGAAACCAAAGCTCAGAGGTCTGTTCCAAAAATGGTTTATCACTCGTCTGAGCACAGTTTAGGAGATTCATTTATTCTTTTCTTTCAGTCTGGTCTCGTAAAGGTTGTATATAAACCCTATTAGGTTTTATGTTCTTGATGATCAATAAAATTAAAATTTCATTAAAAAAAAATTTAATTTTAATACGCATTTGAAAGTGTTTAGTTTACTCTTGCTTGAAAGTAACATTAATTTTCACTATTTATGTTTTGTTATTCTTATTAGAGATACTACTATTAAAAAGACTTTCATGTATATAATAAATTAAGTTATACTTACGAACCAATTTTTTTTCAAAAATGTAGCTCTAAAATCAAGAAAATATGTGTGCCCAATATGTTATGGTGTTTTCGATATGGTATGAGATATGAGTTCAAAATATGTGTGCCGTTCATTTACAGAGTTAATAGCTTTGTTGATATACAGTCGGTCACATATTATAATTTGATTGTTCCTGTAACATACTATAATTTGGTTGTTCCTTTGTGATTCTTAAAAGAGTGTATACCAAACCTTTTGTGTAATTTCCATATTCTAAGTGTGTAGCTACACCATTTTCTAGTAATTTGCATCACATAAGCATACTTGAATGACTTTTATCCAACTTTGGTATTACATTCGCTGTCTTGTTTTTAAGTCCCAGCATTTAGAAAACTGACATTGATATGTTTACAACATGTTCATATTAGTCTTTAACATCAACTAAGGTTTTATGCTTTTGGTAAATTGCAGCTTGAACAACATCAGCTATGTAAAACCCAAGGCCTAAACCAGATATCAAAACATTGTTCACCGACAACACTTGCTCGCCACACGATTGTGCTCGTACACCCAGTCCTCTTTCTCTGCCAAGTGCAGCTGTTGCAAAGCCTTCAACATATATGCTCCTCTTATGGTACATGGTAGAGCACGATCACTTAAATAGTAACTTAAAATTTGTAAACCATACAATAAAATTATTATAGTAACTTAAATTCCAAGATTCCAATTGATTCACACGCTGAAAACGCTCAGCCAAACCGGGACCCTAATTCACGGATGGACGGTGGGAATGTCTAGCGGAGCTGATGAGAACACTGATGTTGTCCTCAGCGCTGCCGAGTCCACTGAGCCAGCGCATGTTGTTTTGATCTAACTATTAGCCAGGCATGATATTTTCTCTAAGAATATCGTTCATTAATGCAGATAAGTTGATTTGGTTTTACCTCAGATTCAAGGGACGCGAAGACATTCTTCTGCTCCGATTTCAAACGTTTGTCCGTCAGGTAAGCTGTCAGATTGTCATCGTTATGTGCGACCTATCAGAGTTCCATTCTGGACCAGTTAACCACGTATATACTTTGGAAAAGTCAGAGATATTTATTACTTTGGAGATGGTGAGGTATTTCAAGGCTATGGCTTGGTTTTGGGAGTATCCGTGCGTGGTAAACAGCTTTTTTACGTTCTCAGACCAAGCTGGATTGCATACCTGTCATATGCAAGAACAAAGAAGGAAGGTTAAGACATTTGGTTACGTTACGTGAAATCATGGGAAAACTTTAATAGGAAATTTACTTGACTGCAAGTATAATAATTAAATGAGTATTAGTTGTATTCCAAAAACGTGTGCATCTATCATGAATCCCACCACCAGAAGGAAGAAGCAAGAAGCTCGTTAACATGAGGATACCAAGCTATGGCTTTAGAGTTCAGCACCAAACCAAACAATCTTGGTTGGGTTAGTTTATGCTAAAAAAATACTTGGAAGATCATTTTAAAAGATATTCAAACTACTTTTTAAACAAAATAATGTATCAAACCTTCTTCTAGTGTGTGTGTAGCTAAGAAGAACAAAGAAACGAAAAATGCATTGTACGTAAAATTAAATTGTAATTCTCACAAATGGAATATTTGCTTTGCTGTGGTTGCTTTGTTTACATCATCAAACCCACTGATCTCGTAATTAGCTCCCTTAGATGTTTGAAAGTGTTCAGCCGATGCACAATGATGGAACCTTGGAGGCGTTGACTGTCAAGATGAATAAACATGACGAAAGTGGCTAAATGTATAAGAATCAGCAGATTATAATTGAAAGACATAGGCGATGGAATATGAAAAGGACAACCCCTTTTCATCAAGCTGGAACACATGAATCCCCATGAGTTCCCTTCCTTTCTTCACCACAGATTGAGGGCAACGAACAGAGTTCAAATCAGAGGGCATGATATGGGATATCACCATTGTTGCAGGTTGTGCTTGTAGGGAAGTAATAGGAATGAATTTGCTGAATCGATGAGATTGAGAGCGTTCTATATCCCTTTTACAAGCTCCAAAATTTTGGGTTTACAAAGAGCTTGGTGAAAAGAATTAGGAAAAAAGTTTGCCAGCTACTTTGTGTCAATAACTACACGAAATTTACGTTAATACATACCACATATACGATGTAATAATTAATATGGTGCCACCATCAAAACAAAGTGTAATTGATTTTAAGATAAGGTAATGGGGTTATTCTGTAATTAAAAAATCTAAGCCCGAAATAAGAAAGAAAAACCCGACCAAATCTGACCCAACTCCGTAAAACCTACCCGACACAACCCTTCTTCCCAAAATCGATTTCATTATGAACCCCAAATCGATTTCATTATAAACCCTAAATCGATTCTCCAAGTAAACAAACAAGTGTTTACAGTTTAGTACCTTTCTTCCATTATCTCTTTCGGATTCGATTTCACCAAACTTGGATTGGAATTCCGATTTCACCAAACTTGAATTCGGATTCCGATTTCACCAAAACCTTCTTACTGATAGATTATGGATTTGACACATTTTCATCCATAGTTTATAGGTGTTTTTACTAATAATTATATTATTATAGAGTCTATTTATTATATTTATAAGATTAGGAATGTTTTGGAGATAAGTGATGATTTTGGAGCATTTTGGAGATATTTGGAGTAAGCACCCGAGATGACCATCGAGATCGACTATCGGTCGATATTGGAGAGCTAGAATCGATCGATACACAAGACATGGTGTCGATCGACAGCGAAGCGCGTAGGAAGCCCGTTTGGTCACAGCCGACTTGAAGCCCAAGATTTCACTATTTTACAAGATTGCCCCTGGCGAGTTTTTACCCTAATTATATAAGCTTTGCCGCCATGTTAGAGGCAGAGAGTGATTTCTTTGTGTTTCATTTTTTTACTGATAGATAGGAGAGAAGATCCAAAGTTATAATTTGTGATTGGAACTCCATTGATATCTATTTTATTTATTCTATGAAGTTTTTATACTTAACTGTTGTTATGAATTGCTTAACCATGTCTGAGTAGTTCTTTTGTTAGATTTTAGGGTTTAAATAGGTTAGGAGGGATTATCCCCAACTATAGATTGCTGAGTTGTGATAATCATCTTTAGGATTGTTCATTAATGCATGTGTCTAGATTAGCTACCTAGAACCTGCCCTTGGATTGATTGATAAAAGCCATAGCTTAATTCTCATCCTGAAAACATTCTAATAGAGCTATGTTTCTTGCTATGAGCAAGGCGAGAGCTGATCTAGTGAGCTTAGTAAACATTCATTCAACATGCGCATAAAGCTTGACTAGAGCGCGTCGATCGATATCATACTTGAATAATCGATCGACGGTGCAAAAGGTGTATCGATCGATACGCCCATTGGAATATCGATTGACACTTTTTATAGATCAATATAATGAGAGTTGAGATCATAGATCTAGTTAATAGACAACAAGTCAATGCCCGCAAGAGCCGAAAGACTTGTTGATTAAATAGTTGAGCTTTACATTATCATGCATGCAACTCATTAGGCATCTATAGGATTATAATTCCAACTTTCCTGAATAAAAACCCTAAATCTAGCTATTTCCTTTTTAAGCACCAAAACCCAAAAACCTGCTATTGAACAAACACTTGTTCAATATAAAACTGCAATTTACTTTTAAAACTTTTAAAACATCTTTGCTTAACAAATCATATTAGAATCCCTAGGTTCCTAGCTCCATGTGAATTCGATCCCTAAGTACTACAACTCGACCTCTTATTTGAGAGAGTATAAATCACTCCTTAGGGTAATTTGAGTGGTATCAAATTTGGCGCCGTTGCCGGGGAGCTTTGATCGCCTATTTTCTAATTTTTGTTAAGTATTATGACAAAAAAAAAATTTCTTTGATTTTCAGGTACATACCCAGCAGTACCAGAAGCAACAAGGAATCCCTACTGATATTTTCACCAGATCCTGCAAGTTTGGAACGCACGATCCGTAAGGAAGCGCGCTCCCTATCGACTGACAACAACACTTTCGTGTCGCTCGATTCTGCTCAACCACCGTCGACCCAGACACCAGTTCAGTCGACCGATTCTCGCTCACCCCTGTCGATCGACAACACAAACCTTCCGTCGACCGATACCCTTCACCCGACATCGATCGACATTCCATCTCGGACATCGATCAATACTGAACCGCGAGACATGGTTGCGACTTTGATACTTGTTCGGGACAACAATGGAGACCTGCATTACCAGGAGGGTCATCTGCGTAATGCAGCAGGTCAGAGAATATATGCTCAGGGGGCTGCAACCCTGAGCCTGATGCTACTACTACAGGTACTACCTTACCTGTAGATGAGGCTGCGCAACCCAGGACTTTGGCTGACTACAACCGTCCAGATCGCTACTACACCAACAGATCAGCCATCCTTCCTCCCACCATTGAGAGGGATTTTGAGTTGAAAGCGCAGTACTACACACTTGTGGGACAGCTACCCTACCATGGACTATCCCACGAGCATCCTATGGACCATCTGGAGAGGTTCGAGGATCTGATTTCTGCTATTAGAGTCGAGGGAGTCTCTGAGGACTACCTATTATGCAAGCTTTTCAGATATTCACTTGCTGGAGAAGCTCTTCATTGGCTCAAGCAGTTACAACCAGGATCTCTTAAATCCTGGAGCGGCATCAAGAATGCATTCTTATGCAATTTCTTTGATGAGGTGCGTGCTGAAGACTTGAGGAGCAAGATTGCTACATTCACTCAAGAGCCTGCAGAATCATTCAGGGGCTCTTGGATCAGATTCAAGTCTTACCAGAGAGATTGTCCACACCACAGATTCAATGAAGTACAGCTACTCAGTACTTTCTACAGAGGCATCGCGATGCAGTACCAGATGGCTCTTGATGCTTTCAGCAATGGAAACTTCAACACCAGGAATCTAGAGGAGGCAGTTAAGGTGATTGGAAACTTAGCATCCAGCAACAACACCAAGAACACTGATTTTGAGAGGAAGAGATCTGCCACCATCCTAGGGAATGATCAGATGGATGAGGTGAAGGCAAAACTGGACAGTGTTCACAAGCTTCTCAAGAAGCAGGTTAGCTTTGTTGAAGATGCAGAAGCTGTAGAGGGTAGAGCAGAGGAAGAAGATGTAAACTACATTGGTGGAGCTGGATTCCAAGGAAACCAGGGCGGAAATAGAAACTCCTATGGAAATATGAGTAACTTCAACCAAAATTCGCAGTACCAGAAACCCTACAACAACAGCTACAACAACAATAAGAATTTTGGAAGTTCCTACTACCATAAGCCACCGCTGCCTACTCAAGAGAGCAAGATTGAAGAGATGCTTGATAGGGTTCTTAAGGCACATCAGTGAATGACAGTGGACTTCAATGGGAAGATAGATTCTGTCTACACCAACATGAACACAAAGTTTGAGACTTTGAGCTCTCATGTGAAGAAGATGGAGATACAGGTGGTGCAGACAGGAGATGCTATTAGGATGCAGAAAGTTTCAACAAGAGGAGTTGGGGATGATGTGATGAAGCACCACGTGAATCCCATTATAGAGGATTACTTTTGGCAAGTGGTGAAGGAAGAAAAGCTGCAAGAAGGCGACTTCGAGGTAGAAAGTTTGATGAGTTTCGGCGAGTCACATTGGTGTCGATCGACACCAGCCACCGAACATCGATCGACATACACCAACTCAAATCGATCGACAAGAGTACCAGAGCATCGATCGACAACGCCTACGAAGTCAACCGCGTCTTGCAATGTCGTGAAGATTCTAACTCATGAGGCGTACACATCAAAACACCCATCCGCCTAGCCCTGACAAAGTTCGAATCGATCGACATGCCAACAGCAATGTCGATCCACACTCATAATCTAATATCGATCGACAGCCATCACCGCCTATCGATCGACGAGCCCCTATTACCTACCGAGTGCAGATGCCGAAGATAGATGTGGTACGGCTTAACGCACTCAGGCCCAAACCTAAACCTTCAGAACAACCACCGGAGCCTGTCAGGACACCTTCAGATGATGGAGATGATCCTATGGAAGAGGATAGGGTTTCTACTGGAAGATACCTAAGGAGAAGAAATGAAAAAGTGGTGAAACATCTGAAGAGGGGGCTAATAAAAAGGAAAAGGAACATTTCCAAAAAGAGAGTCTTCAGGTTTTCTCTACATAATCCATTCGAAGAAGCTTATTACAGCCACAGATTGTGGATGTTCTTCAGAGAAACCATAGAGAAAGAAGAAGACATTAGGAGAATGTTCTGTGAAGCTAGAGAAAAGTTGAGGAAAAGGATTACTTTGAAGAAGAAGAGTGATCCTGGGCAATTTGCAATACCATACACAGTGAAGGGTATTGAATTTCCACATGCCTTGTGCGACACATGAGCATCAGTCAGCATCCTACCTAAGGTTATGGCAGACCATCTGGGTCTGTAGGTGGAGCATTCGCAGGAATTGTTCACTTTTGTGGATTGTTTCCAGAAGAACTCAGGAGGAATTGTGAGAGACCTGGAGGTGCATATTGGTAATGCCCTAGTTCCAGTTGATTTCCATGTCTTGGACATCAAGTTAAACTGGAACTCTTCTCTACAACTTGGGAGAGCTTTCTTGTCAACAGTGGGAGCAGTCTGCAACTTGCAAACCAACCAGTTGTGTCTAACACTCATCGATCCTAATGCCCACTACGAACCTATCCCAGTCAAGAAGCCACAGACGATCTCCAGAAGAATCAATGATCCAAGAATCATTGTAGCTTGCCACTGTGGAGATGAGTACGAAACTGAATATTCAGAATCGATTGAGACTCACACAGCAACATCGATCGACAGTGGTCACCAGAAATCGACCGACATACCACATGACGAATCGGTCGATAGCAGTCCAGATGATTGGGAGAATGACTACTACAACCCCACTATTGACGCTTACACAAGACGAAATATGCATACAGACGAGTATGATGAAGACTTCGAGGAGGAACGAGCCATTGAGTACAGAGCCATCCTTGATGAGGAAGATAAACTCTTACATCATTCCTCTTGGAAAAGGAACGTACCATCGTTCGACATTACAAGCTTGCCATCGATCGACACTCAACCTAAACAATGATGCCGAAAGCGAGCATCGACCGACACTGCCTACTACAAATCGGTCGACATTGACTTCAACCGTGTGCGAGATAGAGACTACTCGATTGGTAGTTGGGCAGATGAACACCACCACGAGAGCTTTTCAGTAGAAACATTAACCTACACACCAGGAGCAGATAAACTACAAGATAGTTTCATAGACGAGGAACTACTCAACATGCAAAAGCGCGATGATACGGATCAGATTCAAGCAGAAGCTGCTTGGGAAAAAACTCGTTCCAGTCAATCGATCGACACTCGTCATCAGCAATCAATCGACAGGCCTCCTCAATAATCGATTGACACCAACAATAAAACGTCGATCGACAACCATCCAATACCGAAAACCACTATAAGCGAAAAAGATAAATTAGATAACCAGTATCTAACTCCAGACGAATTTGGTATTTTCAGAGACCCTAATGGATACGCAAAAGCCATAGACGGCCACACACTACACGTATCTCAAGAAGATATTGCAGATATCCTTCAGACAGCCAATGGAGCAGACAATCTGTTCATGCATCAACGCAGCAACCGCGAACAAAAGACTACAAAGGAGTTCTATGACACAGCTGGTGGCATAGAAAACAGCTTCAAACAACGATCTCGCCATACAACCCATCCATCGATTAACATAGACGTCCCAACGGTCACCAGACAGCCAGAATTCAGCAAAAGAGCCTATGACATTTATGGTAACATGAAATTTTACTGGGAAGAGAAAGATGAGTATAGAGTCTACAGAGATGATCGCGTATTTGCCAGAGATCTAGATGGACACACCATTCCTGTTCACACCAAGGATATCAGAAGACTTCTGGAAAGAGCTTCAAGAGATGAACCAGCCTACATATGTCTTCCTAAACATGCTAGCTCATTCACACAGACACAATTGGTACCAAAGATCTACACAAAATATGAGATCAATGAGATGTTCCATGGAGTATGTGGTGAATACGAGAGGAACAAAGAAGCTTTCCAGATGAAGCTTGATGGTGTCTACTATCCATTAAATGATAGTATCAGTTGGTTAACTACTTGCATGGAGGAGATGAAGCAAGACATAGCCAGAATTCAGAACGCGACCGACGTTGCTCGACCTCCATCGATCGACAGAAGACAACCCCAATCGATCGACAACAGACAATCACCATCGCTCGCCAGACGCCATAACACATCGATCGACAACCGTTTGGCCGCATCGATCGACACCAATCCGCCACGCCCACACACGATGAAGTCTCAACCGAATTTCCACACCAGAGAAGAGATAGATCAGTTGGTAGAAGGGATCTATAAAGCTCTGGAAACTACAGAGGAGGGGCTTGATGGGAGATGTGATGACATCTATTTCCAAATGGATCTTACAATCAGTGCATTAACCTCCAAGGTCGATGCTATACAAGGGGAGTTGGTGGAGATTCAGAGTTACATTGTGCGTCGACCAGAAGCATCGATATCAAATAGACGCAACAACAAATCGATCGACACCCACAATTCAACATCGATCGACAGTGATACAAACTGAGGCCGGCTAGTTTCAAAGACGACCTCTGGCATGTCCAACACACCTTACCATGGAAAAGAGATCTCAGCTGACACTTACGCCGCACTTACCAGACATCAATTCAACCTTGAGAGTCTTGGTGAAAGATTCCAGAGGATTAAAAACACAACTGCAGCAATGAAGGATAAAGGGCGCAGAGGGGATGAAGCAATGAGAGACTTCACTGGTACATTGTTAAACAAGCGCAAAGAAGAGATGGATACTTGTTTTTCAACAAGTCCCAGTTCTCAACACTACTAGCCAAAACACCTCCAAAGTCAAGCTAAATGACTATAACAAAACGCTGAGTGGGAGGCAACCCACTATTAGGTAATATTTATTCAGTTTTTCTTAATTTACTATTTATGTTAGTTTTTAATTATTGCAGGTCATAAGAAAAACAAAACAAATAGAAGATCAGAGTAGACAATTACCATATGTATCGACCGACGCGAACAAGTCGACATCGATCGACATTGCCTTACCTGCGTCGACCGACATCAACATCCTTACATCGGTCGACATCTATACCGGTCTGGTATATCGTTCCTACTTGTTACATTGAGTCTTTATGATTTATTTTTAACCATAACTCCGACTGAATTTACACTGGGGACAGTGTAGTTTAAGTCTAGGGGGAGGTTTACTGATATTTATTTACTTATTAGTCTTATTAAAAATGTTTTCAAATTAAGTTATTATTGAGTCAAAAAAGGGATTATGAACTTATAGATTTTGCTAGATATATAACTACTCTTTAGCACAATTCTAGACTTACTGATTGCAGATAGTACTAAAGATACTAAAGTGGATCAACCTGTCAACTATCCACTCTTGCTAAGATTGTTTTGAAGGAACCAAAGCTGACCTCCAACACTAAACTTGAGACAATTGCTTGTCTTTGGGCTTGGTATACATGAGATCGGATTCTTCAAACAAGTCTGGAAGGTAAAGCTTTGTGTATATAGATTTATCACCCTTTCTCTCTCTATTTTCGAAATATAGATTTTATATTTAAAAAATATATATTTATTATTATATTAGAGATTTATTACTAAGGAATTCGAACAGGACTTGGTGCTACAACCATTAAGGCTTGCTTCATAAGAATTTCATAGGTAAAGGATTAGAACATAACTTGGTGGCTACAACCATTAAGGCTTGCTTCACAAATAATCCTAGGATGTAGGTCAAAAAGAAGTGAACAGGACTTGGTGGCAACCACCATTAAGGCTTGATTCATGGAAGCCTGTCCAATCTTGGTTAATGATCTTGCATATAAGCAGACTTTGACCAAGAGAGAAAATTAGTAGAGAGAGAGAGGATAGGAACTAATGTTTACCTGCAGGTCCAAATACTTGTTTGAAAATCCTAGAATCTTGTGATCGATACTCCCAAGGTAAAGCCTTCACTTTTATTTTATTCTAAGAAATGAGGTTGGTAGAGGGGAATGAAAGACAAGATTATGCTAAGTTGTTGGCTAGATGAATTTGGTTGCTAAGCTAGGATATGGTATGGTGTACTTTTGTGATTTATGTGGATTGCAATATTGTAGAGGTGATGATTCTAAGTTTTAAATCATGTGAGTCCCTACTGTTTTTAAATAACTTTTTTCAGAGAGACTGCATGTTTGTTTTGCTTGAGGACAAGCAAAAGGGTAAGTCTGGGGGAGTTGATAGACTATGGATTTGACCCATTTTCATCCATAGTTTATAGGTGTTTTTACTAATTATTATATTATTATAAAGTCTATTTATTATATTTATAAGATCAAGAATGTTTTGGAGACAAGTGATGATTTTAGAGCATTTTGGAGATATTTGGAGCAAGCACCCAAGATGACCATCGAGATCGACTATCGGAGCGCGCAAAAAGCATGTTTGGTCACAGCCGACTTGAAGCACAAGATTTCACTATTTTACAAGATTGTCCCTGACGAGTTTTTACCCTAATTATATAAGATTTGCCGCCATGTTAGAGGGAAAGAGTGTTTTCTTTGTGTTTCATTGTTTTACTGATAGATAAGAGAGAAAATCCAAAGTTATAATTTGTGATTGGAACTCCATTGATATCTATATTATTTATTCTATGAAGTTTTTATACTTAAATGTTGTTATGAATTGATTAGCCATGTCTGAGTAGTTCTTTTGTTAGATTTTAGGGTTTAAATAGGTTAAGAGGGATTAGGCCCAACTATAGATTTCTGAGTTTTGATAATCATCTTTAGGATTGTTCATTAATGCATGTGTCTAGATTAGATACCTAGAACCTGCCATTGGATTGATTGATAAAAGCCATAGCTTAATTCTCATCCTGAAAACATTCTAATAGAGCTATGTTTCTTTCTATGAGCAAGACGAGAGCTGATCTAGTGAGCTTAGTAAGCATTCATTCAACCTGCTCATAAAGCTTGACTAGAGCGCGTCGATCGATATCATACTTGAATAATCGATTGACGGTGCAAAAGGAGTATCGATCGATACGCCCATTGGAATATCGATCGACACTTTCTATAGATCAATATAACGAGAGTTGAGATCATAGATCTAGTTAATATACAATAATCAATGCCCGCAAGAACCGAAAGACTTGTTGATCACATAGTTGAGCTTTACATTATCATGCATGCAATTCATTAGACATCTATAGGATTATAATTCCAACTTTCCTGAATAAAAACTCTAAGTCTAGCTATTTCTTTTTTAAGCACCAAAACCTCAAAAACCTGCTATTGAACAAACATTTGTTCAATATAAAACTGCAATTACTTTTAAAACTCTTAAAACATCTTTGCTTAACAAATTATATTAGAATCCCTAGGTTCCCTAGCTTCATGTGAATTCGATCCTTAATTACTACAACTCGACCTCTTATTTGAGAGAGTATAAATCACTCCTTATGGTAGTTTGAGTGGTATCACTTACAAACCTAGAAATCGACGACCTTTCTCTGTCTCTCAATTATCTCTCAATCTCTCTCTTTCTCTTTTTTTAAACCTCCAAAAAAAAAAATTTGGAACCCTAAAACTAATGAAATCGAGATTTGGAGAAGAAGGGTCATGCCGGATCAGGTCTAAGGGATGGATAGATCGAGTCAGATATTGTTAGTCAGGTTTAACTTTATAATATTACGGATTGACCCCAACAACTAAGATTAAAATCAATTAAACCAGATTATATAATCTTCTTAACATATTTAATTATACATCGTATATGTGACATGTATTAACATAAATTTCGTGTAGTTATTGAATTATGATACATTGGATAGTTTCTAACATATTAGAGTAAACGCCATGTAGCAGGTAAATTTTTTTTCAAAAAATTAAAGTTGAAGTAGTGGGCGGTGTCGGCGGGTCCGGTTTTTAATGGTTTGTATAAATATCTAGTCATCAAACTTAAAAGAAACGTTAAACATTTTCTGGTGTCGGAGTCGAAAGTTTAGGAAGTCGAGAAGACAAAGGTTATCGAAGAAGGGAGAGGCTGTTATTAGGTTTTGGAGTTTAAATAATGGCTGTTAGTGGGCTTTGATTAGTATTTCGTAAACAACTAAATATGTAAAGTTTTAAATACACAGAGATGAACACATGTCCTCTTTTGTTCACCCTTCTAAAATGATGCAGCATAACTAAATAATTTGCACTAATGAATTTTCTACTTTTCAATTTTAATAATACCACTGCTACCTTATTCACTCTGCACAAACCTACTTTATTATTAATTACTTTCCTATTTTTCTATATTTTTATTTCCTAATTGTTTTATGTTTTTTCTCTCTCAAACCAGATCGAAGAGCGAAGCTGGTGATTGTAAATAGTAAGCTGAATTCGGGGAGTTTCAACTTTCAAGAGCTAAGTCATCGTCGCATGAAGAGGGTAGCGTCTATAACCGCATCCGACTCGTCATGACCTGAGCTCTGACTTCTTATGTCCACTGCTGTGTTTAAATGTAGATCGTCACCGCCAAACTTATCCCTTTCACGGTCATGCTTCACCTTTCACCTCTGTTTACGTCAGATTCAGTGGCGGAGGTAGGATCCAAATCTAGGTGGGTCAAAATTAGATTATATAAAAAGCAGCGGAGGTTTCATAATAATCAAGGTGGTCAAACTGTAAAAATTGAACTAATTAATCAATATTTGTTACAGCTATATACTCACATTAAGTTAAATTTTATAATTGATGTGGGTCAATTGACCACCCTGTTTGTTCACTGCCTCCGCCACTCATTTGAGACAGTCACGAGATTCACACAGCGTACTCCTCCCTCACCGGATCTTCAGTCGTCTTCCTCTACCGATGTCGTCAGGCTCGGAATCAAGCCTTGCCGTCGCCATCATGCTCCAGATCCGGCGAAGAGATAACGTTCTCTACTATGGTGACTTTCTATGTTTTTGCACGAAAGGTCCTTGACATTCTTGTTTGTTTTAGATTTGACACAAACGTTTTAGATTTATAGAAACATCCTCGCGAATCAACCCCGAATCTGTCAATCGTGTGATCTAGACAAGTGGGTCATTTGATACCATATTTTTCAGCAACCTATAAGAACACCAAATATAGTAGACGGTTACATATTTTATTAGATGGGATGGATAACTTTGTTAGTAAGCTATATGAGTAGATTACGGATGATAATAATAGTAAATATTAGTGTATTTTGTTTCAGAGGATTTTCCAATTTGTAAGATTTTTAAACGACAGCTGATAAAATTGTTAGTTATATAACATTTATTTAAATTATAGCTAATATTAAGTTTATCCGAATATATGAATTTTTGTACATCCAATAATCTATACACCCTAACATTAGTGTCGATTTCCTCCTTTTAAATGAACATTCTCTATAATAGTCTTGTACATGCGGAATGGTTGTAAGTTGTAACCAAATCCTTTACACTATATTAGACTGTTACATATTTTGTTAGCAATTTATATGAGCATCAAATATAGTACACAGTTACATATTTTATTAGATGAGATGAATAACGTTGTTAGCAAGCTATATGCGCAAATTATAGATGATAATAGTAGTAAATATTAGTGTATTATTGTTTTCGAGGATTTTCCAATTTGTACAATTTTTTAAACGACAACTAATAAAACTGGTAGTTATACTTAGAATCTTCTATCCAGCCAACAGTTATTCAAATCATAACTAATATTAAGTTTAGCTGAATATATGAATTTTTGTACATCCAATAGTTTTGTTAGCTGAAAAATATTATTATTATATAAATATTTTTATATTTATCCTTGAAAATATTTATTTTAGGTAATGTTAGTGGTATATTGTGTTTTGTATATTATTAAGCATCTATTTTAGTCATTTTAAGTGTTTAAATATTGCATTTAGACGTCATTAGAAATTGTATATGTACATTTTTTTTTATACATATGGGCTTGGAGTACACAATCAGAAGTTCTGGCCCAAAAATGAGGAAAAATCTGCACTATTGTACATGTAGGGGCCAAAAACAAAAATATGCAAAAGAACATGGACCAATTTTTCAAAACACACCAAAAGATGGATCTTCAGCTGCCGTCGATCGAACTGAGAAGACCCAACTACTCGATTAATCATGCTCGAACCGCATCACTCGATCCAGCCCGATATAGACGAAACAATCGCTTACTAAAGTCGTTATGCTCGATTCAATCCTCTTGGACTTAGCCTCACTCTGTGCGCCACAATCAGATGATGCACATGTGATGGCGGCGAGAAGAGAAGACGTAGACCTAGCAGTGCTCTGGTCCGGCGGAGATGCGTCCACGACGGTGGGACAGAGACACATGCGAGGCGAGACGGCAGACACGGCAGCGCTCTGGTGCGGCGGATATACGTTCACGACGGTGGGACATAGACACATGCGAGACGAGACGACAAACCGGCCAAGCTAAATCGATTTAAAATATAATCTAATGTGATAAAATTATAAAAAATTATATTTTAAAGTAATATATAAATAGTTTTAATAATGTTTGATAAAATAATTAAGAGAAAATTTGGAGAAATGCACTCAAATAAGATTATAATTTGAAAACTACACCCTTATTTAAATTTTTGGAAAAATACACTTATATATATATATATTTACCTAATTGCCCATTCTTAATATTTCTAATATATTGCTTAAAATTTGTTTTTTTTAAATCGTAATTTCTAATATATTGTTTAAAAATTGTTTAAAAAAAATCATACAGAATCTATCTAATATCTTTTTAATATATCTACATAATATCTATTTTAATTATTTTGAAAAGAAAAAAGAAATCAAGACGCGTATCGTCTTCTTCTCCTCGCCATTTCTGAAACTTTTCTCATTTTTCTCTTAGTTTCACAGATTCTTCCTCTTAGAGGTTTGTAGATTCATGAATCATATTTCAGTTTCTAATTCTGATTCTATTTTATTGTGACAATAAATCTGTTTTATTTTTCTTTAAGGAAAATCATGTTGCATTTGTCTGGAGTTTTAGGAGACTGGAAGATGAATAAAGAATCATGGAGATTCAAGGTGAATACAAGAGCAGGAGGTAAATTATTTACCATTAAAGAAGGATTGAAGTTTGATGAGATGGTTGAGATGGTTCATGAAGATTTTGGTATAAATAGGTTGGGTAATGAGTGTTGTTCAAAAAAAAAAAGTTGGGTAATGAATTAGAACTTAACTACGCACTACCAGAATCAATGCTTTGAGATATGCCTAAGGATACACCTCATGTTTTTGTGAACAGTGATAGGCAATTGGTTTAATGTGTAAATTTACGCCTCTGCGTCTTTGCATCTCGGTGAAGAATGGAAACCTAGGGAACCATGATCAAGGTTTCAGCCGTGAAGATACTGCCGTTGATGGAAAAGGGCATGGAAATAAGAATAAGAATGTTGATAGACAGGAGAGTAATCAACAACCAGAAGTGGAAGTTTCTAATTTTCATGATGCAAAGGTCATTGAAAAGGGTCAATGGTTCAAAAATAAATCAGAGCTGTCTTGGAGTATAAAAATGCTTTCGATTGAACGCAAATTCAGAATTGTTGTCAGCAAGTCAGACAAGAAGTTGTTAGTTGTCAAATGTGCAGATACAAGCTGCAACGGTATGGTTAGAGCTGCCAAGACTAATCCGACAAGCGAGTTTTCTGGGTAACAAAGTACATCGACAAGCATACATGTTTTTCTAGAAACACTGGTGGACCGAGAGCTTCTTCCAAAGTTATAAGTAAGCTTCTTTTGCAAAACTTTAGAAATTCATATCTAAATATGAAACCAGAGTTGATTTCCAGTACTATGAAAAAGAGATATGGTCTTGATACAAAATATTGGAAGATATGGAAAGCTAGGGAAGATGCTCGGACAGAGGTATTAGGCTCTCCAGAAAGTAGCTATGCTCAGCTTCCAATATACATGACTTGACTTGTTTATATAAGTTGAAGAAAATAAAATAAAGGGAAATCTGTATAAACTTCATGATAAAGTAAAAACAAATCATAATTCACATATTCATCTTTGTTATTATAAAATTTAAATGATAAAATAATATATTTATCTCAACACATATATTTATCTTAAACAAAATAATTTTAATGTTATTATTTTTATTAATTCCGAATTTATATATTAATTTCGAATTAATATCTTAATTATTGAAATATCTTGGGTAAAAAAGTCAATTCATAATTAAAGAAGTGTATTTTTCAAAAGTAAAATAGAAAATGCAATTATCAAATTTCAAATCCTAAATAGGGTATTTTGCAAATTATCCCAATAATTAATATATATTATTCAACAACAATTGATGTTTTATAATATATGTTTGTTTCAGTTATATTAGATTTCAATTTATAATGATACTTTTCTTTAATTTCTGGTGTTTTACTAATTATGTTCTGCAAATTACTTAGCATTTGTTGAAATTTTTTTCATAACAAAATTAATTGTTGGAAATCTTAGCGAAGGAAGGAAGAGATCACATCATTCTTCGTCTTGGCCTTAGATCTACGAATGAAAAAAAGAGAAGAAACAGATCTGAAGCTTATAGCTTCGTACGAATCAGATCTGGAACAAAAAAGATTGATGCTACCACCAAAGGACAAGCGATGACAGATTCAAGATAAAAGAGATGAACGATATAGAGAAAAAAAAACTAGGGTTCCTTACCTCATCAGTGACCAGATCTAGAAGGAAAACAAGACCTATGTAGACAATGGAAAAGATCAGTTAGGAATCTCCGATGGCTTGGCTCCGGTGTGCAACAAACAGAGAACAGCGAGGAGAGAGGGATAGAGATGCATGAGAGAGAGAGAACAGAGTGAGGTTGGCCATGAGGTTGGCCATGAGAGAACGAGAGATATGAAAAAGAAAAAAAAGAGAAACCTTGACGGTCAAAGTTTTCAGATCTCTCTGGAACTCTGCATGGTTTCGTTTTGATTTATAAATGAGAGAAAAGAGAAGGAAAATACTCATTTTTAAAAGAAAAAGCAGAGGAAACACTATGGTTTACTATGCGGAACAAAAAAAAAAGGCAAAAAAATAATGGATTTTAAGCTAAATCAAGTTAATAATTAAAAAAAAAACATTCCGGTTTATGAGAACTGAGATTTGACAATTACCAATAATGCCGATATGCTGCATTTATTAATCAGAATTGAAATTTATATTTATTTTTTATTTAAATATTATCTTTAGGATTTGAGCACATGAAAAGTTTAATAATTAAAATATTACGCTGATGGCTGCATCAGCTATAGCCACGAAATCCTCCATAACTAATGTCATCTCCATGAGCTTTTTCGAGGCCTTGTCTGTGTTCTTGCCGATTGTATCCTTCACACTTTGTGTATCGTCGTAAGTTTCAAGGATTGTAATGCTTGCACACGCGGCACCCGCGGCACCATCCTCCATACATAATCGAGCACCTCTAAAGTTATTCACTATTGTGGCATAGGATTCACTGCACATCTCAAAATATTTTTTAAATGTAGGCTCTTTTTCCAATCCGGCAACGAAACCTGCCCTTTCTTTAGCCTGGGTCGATCCAAGGTCGAGTGTGACTTTCACAAGTTCGACCTATATATTGAAAAAAACACAATTTTATTGAGATTTTGTTTTTCAGGAATAATAATTATCCTACATTTTTTTCCATAATAGTGATTACTTATTTACATAGTTTCATTTACAAAATAAAGCTTTTAACCTTTTCCCATACACTTTTTCTCAAATACGCTTGTTAAAAAATTAATTAACTTGATAAATAAGCAAATATGCCAGATTTCATACCAGTAAAATCAATGAATTTATCTAAAATATTGTACTAAAATTTTGAACCCTCATAGATTATCATGAATCTTAAACCCTAACATCCTTTTTATCTCCTCCCAACACAAAGAAAACTGGAATCTAAAACGCAAGCCTGAAAAATAGTTAATTACCTATTTTGTGATTTATTTGTAGGATTTTTCTTAATTGTTCTTTACTTCCGGTTAAAACAATTAAATTAGATCCATAACTTAGACAAATAAATTTAAATCTGTTGAATTTAAATTTTTGGTGCAATGTCAAATCAAAAACGAACAACAGAATGGTTGGATCAAGATAGAAAATAAATGAGGGGTTAGTTAGTAATATACCATGTTAGTTGCAGAGACGGCGGGAGGATACGCTGTGAGCGTTTGCAGGCAGAACGTTTTGTTATGGACAAAAGAATTATCGACAGAATAACGATAGCATGTTGAATTAATGTCTTTTGTTAAGGCCATGGTCGAAGTAGATCCTAAGAAAAGTAGTAACGAGACTACCAATGAACCAAGAAAGAAACAATTATAGGAAGAAGTCATGACTTGCTACTTGCTAGAGAATTTATTTCCCTCAACCTCTGTTGTTAGTGTATTCTATTCATATTGTTGTGCTACTTATATATACATTAAAATTATGGATAGAACTTTGGTCATCTCACTGGATACCACCGTAATTATTGTTACTCTTTTTCTTGGTCAATCTTGGTCAAAACCATAAGTATCTTATGATTTGCAAATATTTACTTCTATTTAAGAAAACCAACTTTCAAAGGAGAATCATTCCACAAATCAACATTATATTTCGAAAAAGGAAATTTTAAAAATAAAAATTTAGAGAAAAAAAATTCAACAAGAAATTTTGAATATTATTTTAGAAACTAAAATTACAATTTAAAAAAAAAACTATATAAATTTTATTTATTTTAATATATCTTTAAATATGATTTTTTAGTCATTTTGACCCTTGTGTTCTATTTTGTGATACGAAATGTTTTAAGATTATCATAGAGTATTTCTCTTCAATTTTTATAACACATCCCATCCCCTATATATTATTTGAGAAGCATTACAACTACTTTTTGTAGCCACATGTCATCACTAGAATGATTCTTAGAATCATTAGAGAAACATGTTGGTCTATCTAATTATATAATAAGCTTTTTATTAAACTAACAATAAATTCATCATTAATGTACTTTATTATTTTTTTAAATAAAATTTACGGAATTGCCTGATGTGGCTAAAGGGTATATGTCAATTAATGATTTTGAATAATAAAGATTTGATAAAAAATAGTGTATCTTCTATCATATTTGTTTAATTTTAAACTATTAAATAAATTAAACAACCACAATAACCATATAATAAAAATTTAGATTTTTATGTATATGTTATATTTTAAATTTTTACAAACGGCTATAAATTACTAAAACTGTTAAAAGTCTCACATTCAAATTTTATGATCTATGGTTTAAAATTTTTGTTATGACAAAATACAAATGATTACAAAAATTATATAAGTAAAAAATCTGATTTAATTAATTATTAAGATTAATATATATATCGTTTTAAATTAAACTATAAACCATATAAAATACAATATTTTAGTTTCAAAATTTACTTTGAACAATTTTTTTGATAAAATTTTTAGACGATCATTGACAACTTTTTTTTAAAAAAAAATTATAAACTACTAAAATTATTAATCCCACAATGAAAATTTTGTTATCAGTAATTTAAATTTTTTCTATAAAAGATACAAATGATCAAAAAACTATATGAGTAGAAATCATCATTTAATAGACATTAATATTAAAAATATACTAAAATATATTATCTATGTTAGTATCATTTAAATTTAATAACATACCCTATCAAATATAAAAATATATATTTTTTGGATTAATAAAATTGATTTATATATTCGCATCAATTTAATTATATATTTAATAGTTACTGATTTTTAATTATTTAATATATATTTATTATTTCATAATATGTAAAAATATTTAATACATAAAATAATATATATATATATAATGTTGATCCCGCGCAAGGCGCGGATCTTAACCTAGTATATATTAAAAGCGAATCATTATAACTTTTAAGGTAGCCATGTGTCATCACCACAACGATTCTTAGAATCCTTAGAAAATAGGTTGGTTTATCTAAATATATAATAAGATTTTTTAAAATTAATCATAAATTAATTATTAATATTTTTAATTTTTCCTTAAGTAAAAATTATGAAATTTCCAAATGTGGTGAAAGTATGTATGATAATTAATGATTTTAAATAATAAAGATTTGATACAAATTAGTGCAACTTCTATCATTTTTGTTTAACTTTAAATTATTAAAATAAATTAAAAAATCACATTAAGCATATAATAAAAATTTAGATTTTCTGTATCTAGTATATTTTAAATTTTTAAAAAGTCTCACATTAAAAAATTTAGTGATCCATGGTTTAAATTTTTTATATGACAAGAAACAAATGATTACAAAATCATATAAATATGAAGTCTTATTTAATAAATACCAAAATTAAAATATATATATTAATATCTTTTCAATTAAACTATATATCATAAAAAAATACGTAAATATTTTAATTTTGAAATTTGGTTTGCAAACTTTTTTATAAAAACTTTAAACAAACACTGACAACCTAATATTTAAAATTTTAAATTTGCATTGAATTTTTTAGAAATTATACATTACTAAAACTTTTAAATATCACAGAATGAAAATTTGTTATCAATTATTTAAATTTTTTTGTTATAAGAAGATACAAATCATCAAAAAAAAAACAATTGAGTAGAACGTTTCATTGACATATATAAATATTAAAAATATACTATATATCTATGTATATTAATCATATATAATATAAAATAGAAAAAGTGATTGTTTGGATTAATAAAATCTATATACATATTTGCATCAATTTAATTATATATGTAATAGTTAGTGACTTTTTATATATCTAATATATATTATTTTATGATATATAAAAAAATACAATACGTAAAAATAATTAGAGGAAGAAGTCATGACTTGAGAATTTGTTTCCCTCAACCTCTATTGTTAGTATCTTTATATATACAATTAAATTATGGATAGAAGGTAACAATTTAAAGTAAAGGAACTTTTGTCATCTAACTGGATACCACCGTAATTATTGTTACTCTTTTTTTTTTTGGTAAAAATTGTTACTCTTTTTCTTGGTCAATCATGGTCAAAACCGTAATTGGCATCTTATGATCTGCTAATATTTAATTCAATTTTTAAAAAATCAACTGTCAACATTCACAGGAGAATCATTCCACAAAAGTCATTGCCTTGACTTGTGAAGGGCTCTGTTATAATTTCCCCAAAAATATATAATACAACAGATATTAAGTTTCTTTTGTTCTTTTTAAGTCGGTTAAACTTTTAGATTACAATGTATAATGTTTTGAGATTCCATAAGATAGATAATTAAATTTATTAGTTATAAATATAATACATTTATTACATACTTGTGAATGTTTTCCTAAATTTTATAAAGATATTAAACATATTTATCAAGATCTTCCTAAATTTTAAAATATATTATACTTATGAAGATTTTCCTAAACTAAATTTTAGAAATATATCTGTATAATATTAATTGAAAAATCAGTTTCTTATGTGTCGCGCTCACGTTAATTTTCATGACGGTTAATTACATAGACACCTTTAATGAAATAAAAAAAATTAGATGAGATGGGAATCGATCTCCGCGACATGACACCATCTTCTAGATCCCTCACAAGCTTAAAGGAGTCTCTGAAATAATGATTGGAACGATCAGGCTCCCAGTCTACGCATATGGAGTAACACGCATAGTCAAATTCTCGGTCATTCGCACGCAGCCCCCTATAATGTAATTCTCGGAACTCCTTGGTTACATTCAATGAAGGTGGTGTCGTCCATCTACCACCAATGCGCAAAATTCCCAGGACCAGACGGCCAAATACAAAACGCTCCGAGCAGACCAGCAAGCCGCACAAGACCTGCTTGTTGCCCCAATCAAGATGCAGCAGTCAAATCCTCGCATCCACGCGATCTCAAAGCAGATACATAACATCCACCCCCAAAAGGATGAAATACTCGAGATTCCGATCGACGAAACCAACCCGAGCAAATTGGTCAGAATCGGCGCTTATCTGTCCGACCAGATGCAACAGACAGTCGACAACTTACTGAAGCAAAACATGCCGACTTTCACATGGACGACCTTGGATATGAAGGGCATTCGACCCAGGTATAACCTCTCACAAGTTAAACGTTGATCCAACCATCAAGCCCATCCGCCAAAAACAACAAAAACTCGGTCCCGAGCGATCAAAATCAGTAAATGAAGGGGGTTGAACGACTGCTCTCAGCAAATACTGTAGTCATCAAAAAGAAGAACGGAAAATGGCGCATTTGCGTTGATTTTACCGACTTAAACAAAGTTTATCCGAAGGAAAGCTACCCGCTCCTGCACATTGACCAACTCGTTGAGTCGACTGCTGGAAACGAACTCTTGACCTTCATGGATGCATTCTCATAATACAATCAGATCATGATGCATCCCGATATTTGAGAGAAAACGACGTTCATCATCAAGAGGGGGACTTACCAATGACTCGTCAATTGAATGTTTACCGACAAGCTCGGGAACACAATGAAAGTCTACATCGACGATATGCTGGTCAAGTCACTTCACGCGGTGGATCACCTGAATCGCCTACGAGATTGTTTCAAGACGCTGAACGAATACGCATGAAACTCAACCCAGTGAAATGCAACTTTGGTGTTACCTCAGGCGAGTTCTTGGGCTATATCGTCACCCAACAAGGAATCGAAGCGAATCCTAAACAGACATTGTGATACTCGACTTTCCCAGCCCAAAGAACAGCCGCGAGGTCCAGCGTTTTAACCAGAAGAATCGCATCGTTCAACCGCTTTATCTCTCGATCCACCGATAAGTGTCTCCAGTTTTACGAATTACTTCGAGGAAATAAGAAGTTTGTCTGGGACGAGAAATGCAAAGAGGCATTAGGACAGATCAAGCAGTATCTCACCACCCTCCCGTGTTATCTAAGGCCGAGGTCGGCGATATACTCTCTCTCTTTACATCGCAGTATCTTCTAACGTAGTCAGCAGCTTGCTTATCCGAGAGGATATGGGCGGACAAAAACTTATCTTCTATACGAGTAAGCGAATGACTGACCCGGAAACGCGATACCCTACGCTCGAGAAAATGGCCCTCGCCGTCATCACTTCGGCGAGAAAATTGCGCCCTTACTTCCAATCACACACGATTGAAGTACTGACTAACCAGCTCCTTCGCACCGTAATTCAGAACACGAATAAGTAAAGTCGACTGTCAAAGTGGGCCATCGAGCGTAGCAAACACGACATCATATTCTAGAATCGGACAGCCGCTAAGTCACAGGTTCTAGCCAACTTCCTGATCGAACTTGCACCCAAACTAGAACAAGATCTGATCCTTCAAAGCCAAAATTGGATCCTGCATGTCGACGGTTCATCAACAAACAAAGGATCGGGTGCAGGAGTTCAACTGCAGTCACCGAATGGTGAGTTAATCAGGCAATCGTTCAGTTTTGGCTTTGCCTCCTCCAACAATGAAGCGGAATATGAATCCCTTATCGCAGGCTTACGATTGGTGAAGGCAGTCAAAGCAAAACGACTTAGCGTATACTGCGACTCACAACTCGTCACCAGCCAATTCAGCGGCGACTACGACACTCGCAACGAACGAATGGACTAACATTTTGTCTACTAATAGTGGACAGATTGCCCTAAAGTGACGTTCATTGCAGTCTCTTACTGACCGAGCTTCACAATCTATTGCACATTCCTCGAAATGTCCAATTTTTTTTACTGCTAAATTAGTAGCAGAACCGTGTGATAAGATACAAGATCCAACTTTGAATAACAACTCTCAATTTTTTTTTTTTGGAACAACACTTTCATTAAAAAACTTAAAGTTTCGGACTACAAGAGTTCATAGAGCTACAAACATAAAACCATACAACACAAACGATATGTACAAATAATATTATGTCATTTTACTTAGACATGTAATTTGGATATATAATATTAATTCGATTTAGTTATTACTTGAGTATATCAGATTGCATTTATTTCTTTATATATAATCATAATATTTTTCTTTCAACAACCATAGTATTTTTGTGTGCTGAAATAGATTAAATTTTAATTAATTTTGTTTTTTGTATTTAAACTTTTGATTTTTGGTATAGAAATTTGTATTATTCAAATTACTCATTTGTGGGTTATATTGAGTTACACATGTTTCTTCAAATCGAAGTTAACTACTTTTGCCTCTAGTTAAGCTAATTTTGATTAGTTTTATTTATTACGTTAATTTTGTTCTTATCTTAAAGCTGTAATTATAGTTGTAATTATTTTGTACAATTTTATATTTTGATTTTTAAAAATAGTATAAAAACTGAAGTGATGATATGTACAAATTTTTTATAAACAGACATTATCGATAAAATGTATGAACTGACATCGATATCTACATAATAATTTTTAAAATTATCAGTAACTTTATACTTTGGTTATATGAAAGACAAATTAAAAGGAATCTGAATAATACTAACCATAAAAATTCACATTTTTTTTATTTTTATTATAGGTATCTTATGTTGTATAATATATCAAAATTAAAAACATTAAAGTAAGCATTAAACACAGTTAGTGGTATGTTAGGTTTCACTAAATTTTGTAGATATTTTTATTTATGTAATTGATAAAAATTATATACATAATATAAATCAAAGTAAAATTAAAAAAAAACAAAAATGAATAAAGATCTCAACAGTAGCAATTATAAAATACTTTTAGTTCATCAAAGATTTTTAGTATATTTTAATTAAATTTACTTTTGTAATAATCTGAGAAAATATTTTGATATCAATAAAATATTTAATTAATTTAAAAAATATTATGCTCTTTTATATTATGTTTTACAAAGATGATTATATTAACATCAAAACTATTTTTAAAAACTTTCCTTTTTATGAAGTCGCATTATATATAAAATATATTTTCATTCTCATAAATTTAATTTTACAAAATATATGTTTTATTTTGTTAATATTTTTTTTTATTATATTAATATTTCCATTTTATTATTCATGATTTGAAAATTAGAAAAAAAGGAAACTAAAATTAATAATTTAATTGGCATAAATTATTAAATAATTTTTAATAGTGCCAGTTAAGAATAATATTTTAATTCATTAAAGGTATCTCAGTGATTAACCATCGTAAAAATTAATGTGAAATCGACGCGTAGAAAATTAACTTCTCAAATAATATTATAGAGATACATAATATTCTCTCCATTTCAATAAGATATATGTTTTAAGATTTTCACCCTTATTAATAAAACATTTTAAATTTTCGTTATAAATATAATATTTTTATGATTAACTATTTTCCGTAAATAGTAGCCGAGCAAAATTCAATAGACACAATTACTTTTCTTAAAATTATTATTTATCATTATTACATATATTGAAAATGTAAAATATCGATCTTTTTGAAACAAAAACTTTTTCTAGAATATGGATCATTTTAAAACAAAGATAGTATAACTTATTGCTGCCACTTTCACTTTCTCCTCACTGGTTTCATTGTTTCCATGGCCAGTTCTAGCCAGAAACCAGCAGCCAAAACTAATTTATTGTGTAAGCGAAATCTGGAAGATGAATTGGAGATTAAGACATAAGGAGAAGGAGACCACGAAAGCACTTGATTAGATGGTAGCTATTAGTTATAGGCCTAACTAATATCCAAACACTAGATCAAGAGTGAAAGATTTCTACATATATATTGCCCAAAGATCACAATTATGTCGATGTGGATAGGAAAAGATCCAATAGAAATAACACAAACTCAACATTGCAGAATCCACAGAAAATTGAACCCCTTATAGGATATATCTGAGTTTAAGGGAAACTCTCTCTCTCATAAACTCTCTCTAAACAAAAAAAAAACCTAGATCTAGATTTGATTTGGTGGCCGGCGGTTTGCTTCCGTCGCCGTCGGTCACCTCCCCTTTCCTCCTTGCTTTTCTCGTTTCCTGTCGTCGCTTGCCTCCCCAAACTTCCTTGCTTCTTTGCTGTCTGCTCTGTAGCTCGTCGTCACCGCGGTAGAGATCTGACGTCTTCAGCCTTGGAGTAGCAGCGAAGTGAGGCGGTGAGGATGTGGTTAGCGATTCCCCTGGTCGAGTGCGGCGACGAAAGCTCAGATCTGGTGTCAGATCTAGTTTTTGGAAGCGGGTTCCTCTCCTTCCTCGTCTTGTCGTTTCTTCCTTCTCGGTGGGGGTGACTGTCTTGCATGGTCCGAGCCGTTGTTGGTCTCTGATGGCGTGCTCGTTTAGACCCGTGAGCGGTTTCCCGGAGGACTAGTCGGAGAAACTATCGGTTCTGTGTGGGTTGCTCTGTTGTGGGTTCTCCGCCGCAGGCGCGTGTGGGGCTGAGCGTCGTCGGACTTGTCAAACACGGCTCTTCTTCCTCTGTGACGGCACGTGCTGAGACCAGCTAGTCTCAGGACTAGATCTAGGGCTTGTTCGTGACCGTTTTCGACTCAAAGCGGTGCTAGCTTGTTTCCTTCTTCTTCATTGCAGGTTCGATAGTGTGGTGGCGTCTCTGGTGGTCCTTCTCTCCAAATAATGCTCGTTGCCTATGCGGGAGTGCTTGTATGGGTGTGGCTCTGTTCTTGATGGCTGCAGATTAGGAGATCCTTCATGAGCTGTTCTTGCGGAGCCAATCTTTTAGAACTGATCATCGGGCATTGCCGAATTCTACCGGGTTCAGTTCTCGGTTTCATCGCGGTTTTTCTTTTGCGGCAAGTGTTTGATTGACTTGGATGTATCCTCTTGTTCGAAGCTTTACTTGAAGTCCCTGCCTAGATAGATTGAGTATGTGTTTAGTTTCATTTTTACATCTTCTTTTCCTTATTTCTATGTTGTTCTGTCACAAAAAAAATTGGTAATAAAATTTAACATTTTACCAAAAAAATAAAAATAAAATAAATATATCTTAGTTTTTAACCTAGCTCTGATACCATATTAATAATGGACATAATTCACACTCCAAAATTGCTCAAAAGTGAAAGATTAATAATTGTCCTAAGATCACAATTGTGTTCGATATGGGATTATCTAATAGTAGTCTCCAGCAGATCAACTGAAGGGTCGAATTGTTAGAGACAACGTGGGTAATTAATCTCAGTGATGGTATAGTTTTGTGGGGAAATTTAAACTAGAAGTTGAGGTAATGTTTGCAAACTACAAGTTTGTGGTCAAATAAGCATCTTGTAACTCTGAGACAACAGAAGGACTTGATCAAACTCTAGGTTTTATTGAGGTACATCTTATTAATTATCTTCAGAATATTTTGTTAGATGCTAACACGCACTTGGCTCTCAAATTCAGGACGTTCACGTAAGAATAAGACGCTTTTTGTTGCCAATCTCTCTGGCCAAACTGAAACATCAGATATTTGTTGAAGTATCCGTTGTATATTAAATGAGAAGTCACTTTAGTGATTTCTAGTGACGTGTCGCTCATAGGTGAAGTTTCAAAAAATTGTTATAATTTGATTGGTCGATTGTTTTTAATTTTTACTAGGTGGACCGCCTGCCCGCATGTGCGGATATTAATATTAATATTAAATTGATAATTACATATTTACAGTTATATAATACTTATGTTACATGTATGTGGTTAATATGCATCTGATCTTAACTTTAGGTGACCGGCCCGCATCCTTATAGTGATTTTCAAAGTTTTTAAAAAGTTTTGAGATTACTTTTGGCTCTCAGACGTATCTGAAGAGGATCACACACAATAAATAAATTGCACTTGATTAGCATACACATCTTATATTATATTTTTGATAAGTGATTTAACTTTATAAAAAAAAGAATTACTTTTTCGAAAGGGATGATCAGTTCCTGGATACACAGAGTCGTCTCTTTTTGTTAGTTGAATCACTACTGATGCAAAAATATAGATAGAGATACAACATGGAGAGAAAAAGAACAAAAATAAACGGAGAAGAAGAATCCCCCATAAAATTACCAGTAATGGTGTTCCCGTCTATGAGTTACGTATTGATTATCATACACCTGCGCAAGATCACAAAAGTAGAATTTAAATTAGACGATCAAAAACATATGAAAACTTAAAAGATAGATGCGTGAAACTAACGGGGGTGGCGTGATATTTATATAGCAAACTAGTTTAAGTTTCTAAATGACCTAACTTTCAAGAGAAGCTATGAGATAGAATATCCTCTAATAAATTTTAATTCAGCTATGTGATAGAATATCTTCTAATAAAATTTAAAATATATTATAGTTATAATATATACATAATTTTGGTAACTCAAATCTTGATAAATGTATATTTAAATATTAAATGTATGATATTAGGAAAGAAGATATCACGCCAGTTGATTGCAACTGGTTTTTGATATTAAACCCTTCAACTAAGCTTGTTTTAAATCCCCAAATTAAGTATTTAACGAAAAATCGCCTAAACTAACTTTATTTAATGAATTAAACTATAGCATGTCATAATTACCATTACTACCAGTAAATTTTTAGTTTAGGGGTTTCTACACGAAGTAAACATAGTTGAAGAATTTTACCAGTAAAAATGAAAAAATTCAAAGTATTTTAATAGGAGGATAAATTTTCAAAATACATTTTAGAAATTAATGTATAAGCTTCTATAAATGACTTAGGGTCCGACTGGTGACAATTCTGGAAACAAGAGGAACGAATAGGAAATGAACGTAGAGGAATAGAATTGCAGGAATGAAAAAGAATGGTTGTTTCATCCCATATTTAACAAGGAATTAATTTGTTCTTTATTTCTCTATAAAAAAGGAATAGTAGGGAATGAGAAGGAAAAATTATTCCTTATGAATGGTGATTTTTTTAAGGAATGTTAGGGAATGTATTTGTTCCTCGTCGTTCCTTGGTCACCATTCATACCCTTAGAACTTCTTATAATAATTTAAAACATCTGATAAGCCAATATAAATAATTTTATAAATGTATTTATAATTTTATAAATTATTTATAAAGCATGCATTGAATTATTAGACATTAATTTTTTATTATGATACTTTATATACAAATATAATTATTTCTTTACGAATATAAAATCATTATATCAATTCAAATAAAATTTTTATTTATTATTTTATGTAATTTTTAAATATATAAAAAATTGATCGCATTATTACTCTTTCATAGTTTCAACAATTAGTTACCATAAATAATTATTTCTAATATTATGTCGATTATTTGAAAAGTGGTAATTGAATTATCTTTTCCTTTTAGATACAATTATAATAAATAAAATTAAAAATCATCGACCAATCAAATTATAACAATTTGAAGAGTTCATTTATGATCAACACGTAAAAAAAAATCACTTATATGACTTCTCAATCAATATATAGTAGGATTTATATTTTTATAAATAATTTATAACATTATATAAATAATTTTAAAATTCTGATAAATTTATTTTGTAAACAACGATAAATAATTTAAAAATCATATAAATAAACATGTTTGGATTTTGTAATATTTAAAATAGTTATTATATAATTATATTTGAATACAATTCATTAAGTATAGTATAAAACTATTATAATTATCTTATATAAAAATTCGTTCATTATATTTGATAATAATTAAAAGTAATAAATAAAACATTATTAATCTTTTTATAATTTTGAGAATTAGTTGCCATAAATTGTTATTTGTATTATTCTTTAGATTATATGCCAAGTGATGTTAAATGTTTTTAGACTTACCTTAAATTTTTAAATTTTATTTAAATAAATAAAAAATAAAAACAATCGACCAATCAAATTGTAACAATTTCTTGAAACTTCACCTATGAGCGACACGTCATCAGAAAACACTAAAGTGACTTCTCATTTAATATATAGGAGGATTTATTTAAATTAGATCTAAAATTTAAGGTAAGTCTAAAAACATTTAACATCATTTGCTATATAATCTAAAGAATATTACAAATAACAATTTATGGCAACTAATTCTCGAAATTATAGAAATATTAATAATGTTTTATTTATAACTTTTAATATTTGTAAACTATAAAATATAATGAATGAATTTTTATATAAGATAATTATAATAGATTTATACTCTACTTGATGAATTGTATTCGAAAATAATTATATAATAACTATTTTAAATATTACAAAATCCAAACATATCTATTAATATGATTTTTAAATTATTTATCGTTGTTTACAGAATAAATTTATCAGAATTTTAAAATTATATATATAATGTTATAAATTATTTATAAAAATATAAATCCTACTATATATTGATTGAGAAGTCACATAAGTGATTTTTATTACGTGTTGATCATAAATGAACTCTTCAAATTATTATAATTTGATTGACCGATAATTTTTAATTTTATTTATTATAATAATATCTAAAAGGAAAGGATAATTCAATTTCCACTTTCCAAATAATCTATATAATATTAAAAATAATTATTTACGGTAACTAATTGTTGAAACTATGAAAGAGTAATAATGCGATCAATTTTTTTATATATTTAAAAATTACATAAAATAATAAACAAAAATTTTTATTTGAATTGATATAATGATTTTATATTTGTAAAGAAATAAATATATTTTTATATAAAGTATCATAATAACTATTAATGTCTAATAATTAAGGGGTTTTTGCCAAAACTAACCCACAACTTGATTTTAATCTCAAACCTATACCCAAACTTGAATCAAATGCAAAACTAACCTAAAAGCCTATTGAAATTACAGCTCAACCCCTTGTGACCAAACAAAAAAACAGAAGCCATTTTTACGAATATAGCCCCAGTAAATCGTCTGAGTCGTGTGAGATGTTGGAAGTCGTCTGGACGACTGAAGTGTAAGTCGTCTGGTACCAGTTTATTTTAAAAATAATTTATAAATCTTGTAAAAAAATATTTTGATGCGTGAAAAATAAAAATCAAGTAATTATAAATAGTTTTAAGTGATATAAATTAAGATATGATAAAATTGATTTGTTCTGAAGATAGATGAGTGGAAGTAGTGAATCATGAAATACTTTGGTTTAGGAGTTTGGCAAACATATGTTGTAGTATTGTATGTATTGGTAGGGTTAGATTTTGGAAAACTAAAATGTTTTTTTCAAAAATTAGTTTTCACCTATATGTGTTTATTTCTGTGTATAGTAAACACTTTTCAAGTTTGATTTGGTTTTATGAAGTGTTTAATTAGATAATTAAGTTTAGGGGTTATGTTTAGGGTGTGGACGACTTATATATCAGTCGTCTGTTGAATAATTTACCCGGACGACGTATATTTCAGTCGTCCACATCGTACCGAACCTTTAATTTTACCAATGTACGTTTTAACCTAACCGGATCATTTTACTCAGACGACTTACATTTCAGTCGTCTGGTGAAGAAATTAAAACAGACGACTTACATGTAAGTCGTCCAAATATTCCCACCTAATTTTTAAAAAAAAATTATTTTCCCGCTTAAAAAATTTAAACCAGACGACTTACTTGTAAGTCGTCCGGAAAGTCTTCTATTTTAGTTTCCCGCTAAAAATATTTAATTTCCCACTAAAAATATTAAACTCTTCTGGACGACTTACATGTAAGTCGTCTGTTTTAATTTCTTTAACAGACGACTGAAATGTAAGTCGTCTGAGTCAAAAATATTTAACCTAATTGGATTTTTTGTCTCCCTATATAAAGAAAAATTTACACATTCTCTCTTCTCCTCTCAAATGGCTGCAACAAAAATGTAATGTTCATCATTCTAAAACTCTCCAACCTCTCTCTAATCTCTTTGACTTGAAAACACCAAACTTTATATGAATTTTTCAGTTTTGTCTCATGTATTTCTTAATAATCTATCTCTTTTGCAGGTTTTTAATCAAATGGTACTCATCTTCCACTAATTTAAAGGTAGATCTATTAATTTTAGATATGTATTTTTGTGTGTTCTATAAATGTAGATTTATCTAATCTTCCACTCATTTTCTCTATTTTTAAGTCATTTGAACGTTTTTGGATATGCAGGTTTTTCATATCTGGATTTGATATGCATGTTTTTCAGATCTGGAAGACTTCTGAGACGACTTACTTGTTAGTCGTCTGGAAGTCGTCTGGACTTCTTGGAAGTCTTCTGACAAAGTCGTCTGGACTTCCAGGAAGTCGTCTGGATTTTTCTGAGCGTTTTGGTAAGTTCTTATGTCTGATTTTTCTTCATTTGGTAACTTCTTGTTGTATAAAGTTCTTACTTTTTTTCCAAACTAAAACTCTCCAAACCCACTCTAATCTCTTTGACTTGAAAACACCAAACTTTATATGAATTTTTCAGTTTTGTCTCATGTCTTTCTTACTAATCTATCTTTTTTGCAGGTTTTTAATTAGATGGTACTCATCTTCCACTAATTTAAAGGTAGATCTATTATTTTTAGATATGTATTTTTGTGTGTTCTGTAAAGGTAGATTTATCTAATCTTCCACTCATTTTTTCAGTTTTTAAGCCATTTGAACGTTTTTGAATATGCAAGTTTTTCAGATCTGGATTTAATATGCAGGTTTTCAGATCTGGAAGACTTCTGGGACGACTTACTTGTTAGTCATCTGGAAGTCGTCTGGAAGTCGTCTGGACTTCCTAAAAGTCGTCTGGACTTCCTGTAAAGTCGTCTGGAAGTCGTCTGAACTTCCTAAAAGTCTTCTGACAAAGTCGTCTGAACTTCCTGGAAGTCGTCTGGACTTCTTAGAAGTCGTCTGGACTTCTTAAAAGTCGTCTGGTCTTGTCTACTCAAGTGGAATCCAAGCTTGTCTTTGTAGAGGAATGATCTATAATAGTTTTGTTTGTGGTCTGTTTTGTGAATTGCATGTCTACTCTTTTAGTTGTGAATTTTTTGTAAAATCAGTAATGTTGTTTTCCAAGATGTATTAAATGTGCTAACAATGTGTTTACACATTTACAAATCAATGAAATAATAGACTTCAGTAGCCTTTTTCTTATCTTTGGATCTCTGATATGCAATAATAAACTCCAATGGCCTTTTCTCATCTTAATAAACAAGAATGTTGGTAGATTCATATTGATACAACATTTTAAGAAGCATTTAACCCTTCTTCCAACTCATAACAATAGTCATCATTATTGTCTATAACAATAATACTTAAGAGATGGAAACAAACAATAGTAACTAGTCAAAGCATATCATATTTTTTTATAAGTTTGCGTTGAAAAACTTAGTCAAATTTAATAAAACTAAGGGAGAGAACATATTTTGTAAATATGAGTTTTACATATCTTGGAGTTACTTATCACTCTTAAAAATACAAGTTATTCAAAAACTAACGTAGAAGACTTAAAAACTAGCGGAGAAGACGCGGACGACTTCAATCTAAGTTGTCCAGACGACTAAACTATACTTCGTCTGGTCAACGCAGAGGTTATTTTTGCAATTGACTTTGAAATCTGTTATTTCGGACGACTGAAAAATAAGTCGTCTACTATTGTTTGGTTAAAAAAAACTCCAAAAAAGCTAGACGACTTACATTTCAGTCGTCATAGGTTAGTTTTGCATTTGACTGGATTATTTCAGAAGTTTGACTTTTCTGGACGACTTACATTACAGTCGTCTAGTAAAAATTAAAATAATAATATTTTTTTAAAAGTAGACGACTTACAGTTAAGTCGTCTTAGGTTAGTTTTGCAATTGAAAAAAAAAACTTCAAGATTTAATTATATACAGACGACTTATAATTCAGTCGTCTCGTGAAATGTAAGTCGTCCAGGATTTACGAGGTTTGACCAGAATCTCGGAAAAAAATCCTCGACGACTTACAAGCAAGTCGTCTGGTGGACGACTGAATTATAAGTCGTCTGTGTATAATTAAATCTTGAAGTTTTTTTTTTCAATTGCAAAACTAACCTATGACTACTTAATTGTAAGTCGTTTACTTTTTTAAAAAATATTATTATTTTAATTTTCGACAGACGACTGAAATGTAAGTCGTCTGGGGAAGTCAAACTTCTGTAATTATCCAGTCAAATGCAAAACTAACCTATGACGACTGAAATGTAAGTCGTCTAGGTTCTTTGGAAAATTTTTTGAAACCAAACAATAGTAGACGACTTAACTTTCAGTCGTCTCAGGTTACAGATTTCAAAGTCAATTGCAAAAATAACCTTTGCGTTGACCAGACGACTTCCAGGTAAGTCGTCTACAGCCAGACGACTTCCCAAGTAAGTCGTCCGACGAACAGATCTGGAAAAAAACTCGATGTCATACCTTAAATTGGTGAGATAAGTTCCTTAGCATACATAAGGCTTCTCCAAGCACACAGAATCACAAACGAAAGTCACCCACCCAGAATCGTTAGCTTCTATGACTCTAAGAACCATAAAAATTTTAGAATCAAAATCTTGGGGTTTTTTAGCTCATTGTGGAGAGAAAGTGAGAGATATGTTGTGTTTAGTTCACAAGAATGGAAAAAGAAGAATGGTAAATCGATTTTGGGAGCATTAAGAGCTTCAAATTGGTTGTTCATGGTGGTTGTGGTATTGATGACAATGGCAATCTTGTAATTACTTGAAGATGATGAGGGTGAGAGAGTAAAGATGTCATTTTCGAAAAAAAAAAAATTGATGGCATTTTCGTAAATTATATGAACTTGTGGGGTGAATAGGGCAAAACCAATTTTCAAAAAAAAAAGAGGTTAGTTTTGTGTTTGACTTTAAGTTGTAGGTCAATTTTGCAAAAAGCACAATAATTAAATGCATGCTTTATAAATCATTTATAAAATTATAAACACATTTATAAAATTATTTATATTGGCTTATCAGATGCTTTAAATTATTATAAGAGGTTCTAAATCATTTATAGAAGCTTATACATTAATTTATAAAATGTATTTTGAAAATTTATCCTCATATTAAAATATTTTGAATTTTTTCATTTTTAATGGTAAAATTTCTCAACTATGTTTACTTAGTGTAGAAACTCCTAAACTAAAGATTTACTGGTAGTAATGGTAATTATGACCTGTTAGAGTTTAATTCACTAAATAAAGTTAGTTTAAGGGTTTTTTCGTTAAATACTTAGTTTGAGGGTTTCTACCCAAAACAAACTTAGTTGAGAGGTTTTAACGTTAAAATTCATTATTCTTTCCTTATTATCTATTATTTAAATCCTTATAGTGGGATTTGTTTTATCAAAAAACCAGTTGCAATCAACTGACAAGATATCTTCTTTTCTAATATCATGCATTTAATATTTAAATACATATAGCAAGATTTGAGTTACCAAAATTATGTATATATTATAACCATAATATCTTTTAAAAAAAATTTTAGAAGATATTCTATCTCATAGGTGAATTAAAATTTATTAGAGGATATTCTATTTCATAACTTCTCTTGAAAGCTAGGTCATTTAGAAACTTAAACAAATTTGCTATAAAAATATCACGCCACCCCCATTAGTTTCACGCATCTATCTTTTAAGTTTTCATATGTTTTTGATCGTTCTAATTTAAATTCTACTTTTGTGATCTTGCGCATATGTATGATAATCAATAAGTAACTCATAGACGAAAACACCATTACTGGTAATTTTATGGGGGATTCTTCTTCTCTATTTATTTTTGTTCTCTTCCTCTCCATGTTGTATCTCTATCTATATTTTTGCATCAGTAGTGATTCAACTAACAAAAAGAGATGACTCTGTTTATCAAGGAACTGATCATCCCTTTCGAAAAAGGTAATTCTTTTTTTTTTTTATAAAGTTAAATCACTTAGCAAAAATATATTATAAGACGTGTATGCTAATCAAGTGCAATTTATTTATTGTGCGTGATCCTTTTCAAGTACGTCTGAGAGCCAAATGTAATCTCAAAGCTTTTTAAAAACTTTGAAACTCATTGACGTTGTCCTATCAATTATCTAATTTGTTATCTTTGGAGGATTGTTAACATCTGTAAATATTTTTGTTAGAATTACCTCTTTTCTGACTCAAGGTTTAGAGAAGGAAACAGTAAATCATCTATGCTGTTACAATGAAACCAATGATAATAAATCTCAGATAATTCAAATCTCTCTTTTATATTTCATTGCTGATTTTTTTATTGGGGTTATGCGTGAAATATTTGTTTTTTTTCTCAATTATATTTTTTTGATGTTTTAAGATTAGTGTTAAATGTGATCGTTTGAAGCATAATGCATTCTCATAACACACCTCCATGATAAACACTTCTATGTAAATTGTGTCAATTATGCTAGTGATTTTGCATCTGAATATTGTGACTGATGTTCCAAGAGAAAAAGCGTATCATCTCAAACCGAGATTGTTGGGAAAGGTAATTGGTTTATAGATATAATTGGATAATTGATATCTAAAGGATACATTTTATTAGATAGTACCAAACAATCCTTTTAAACCTTTTGAACTCTAACTTTTTGAACTAACAGAATAATCATGCTTAATCTATAAGCAGTTCAAAGAGTTATGTATCTAAAGGATACGCTTTATCAGATATAAATGATACGTTTTATTAGATAGTACCAAGCAGTCCTTTTAAACTCAAACAATGCCATGTTCTGAGTTGTACACATTGTATTGACCTTTTTTTTTCCTTGAGGTGTGTATTCAAATAGCAGTAGTGAAGTGCAGATATGAAGTAATCTCAACCAAAATTAAGAAAAGTCTTTTAAAAGCAGAGATAATCACATGGGCCTCTCTTGAACATGGCAAACAACCAGCAGTTTTGCTAGACCCGAATTTTTTGAATTTTTTAAACAGGTTTTCTACTTTCTATTTTCTTATTATTTAGTTTCACCTGATGAGAAGTTTGAATCACAGACTCTTGACATTTTAAAATTTATATTATTTGTTTGTGTAATGGTGCAGAGGTTTCAATGAGACCGGCTTATCATTCTTCCAAGAAAGTAAAGGACTATGACAAGCTTGAAGCTGAAGTGAAGAAGAATAGAAGGATGATAAGCTTGAAGGAGACGATGCTTTGAACAAGTTCTTCCGTGAGATATATTTGAATTCTGATGAGGATATGACGAGTGCTAGAGCAAATCATTTGTGAGTATCTATCTATCTATATTCCTATTTAGTCTTTTTCTCTCATGGAGATTACAATTTTTTTGGCATTTTGATTGACTCTTTTGCAGTTTTGCACAATCAACAGGTGGAATCTATTGGGACAATGCTTTCAATAGACTGGAAAGATGTTGGTGCTATGAAAATCGAGAGCACTCTTCATAATGATCTGGCGCTCAAGACATGAGATATATGATCTTATATGATGTATGGGTTTTACCTTAATCTAGACAGAACTCGAAGCTTTGGTCTTAAGGTCTGGTTTCTTTACTTTATGGACTTAAGGTACTTTGTATTTTCCATAACTCATATTGTTTATACAAAACACTGAAATTTTTAATCTAAACGTTATAATGTATTCTTTGTTCATATGAACATAGTATAAATATCAATATGTAACATCCAATCTTTTATATTAACCACATACATGTAACATAAGTATTATATAATTGTAAATATGTAATTATCAATTTAATATTAATGTTAATGCCCGCACATGCATGCGGACGGTCCACCTAGTATTCATTACATCGTTATATATACAAATTGTCTCAAAAAAAAGAAAAAAAGACTTGCAAAGGAAGCAGGCATAGATAGAATAAACAAGTATCAGTTACAAAAAAAAACATGTGTAAGTTGTAACCAGACTTGATCTTCATTCCCCTAATCTAACCATCTCACGAATCCAGTAAAATCACCAAACCAATCTCACAAACTAATCAAACCAAACCAAGCAGCCTTAGCTTTGCCTTATTTTAATTAGGAGCTAGGGGAAATAAAGCTCATTATATTCCTGCTTCACATCATCAGTGAAAGTCCTCTGTTGTTGCTGGATTCTCTGAAGATGTGATGACAGTTGCAGTAGATCAACCGTGGATGATCCGTTTCCATTACATGAACTAGAACTAGTAACAGATTTGGTCTTCTTACCAGGATCGATCCTCAACGGCTGCATCTGATGATAGTCTCCTGTGGAGTGGTTGAGGTTTTGGCATGGTTGAGTGATTGAGAAGCTTTTGTTTGGATTATTTGCAGACAAGTGTTGTTGGGACTGAGCTGACAGAAGAGAGAGAGCACAAGTAGAGCGTGGCACCGCCTCTTGTAAGTCCCAAATATAAGATACACCAGAAGCTTCCATCGCTGGCTTAGGTTCATCTTTGAAACTCACGAGTCTACTTGCACGGTGGTCGTGCTCATCCATTACTCTGTACAAGAAGCTACCAGGAAACGACTCTGGCAAGACCAACGAGAAGTCATTAAAAGAAACATAGTTAAGTGATGGGGAAGGGAGAGGCAGAGACATTGTACCTTGAGGAAGAAGCTTATGCCGCTTACCGGGTAAGAAATAGAAAGAAGGCTTTCTTCTTCGCTCGTTGTGACCAGCTAATCGTCTTCTGCAACTTCTCTTCCCATCATCAAACTCCGAGAGGAAATGAAACCTGACCAGCAGAAGAAGAAGAAACATATCATTAACATCTAACAAAGTAGAGAGAGCCAAGGAGAAATGAACAAAACCTGCTGCACTGTTGGCAAAACCTCTGTTCAACACCGCTAACTATAACGACAGAACTCTTTGAATGAGCATCGCAAACTCTGTGCCTTTTGTGGTAATCTTTAGAAAAGCTGAGATCCATATTGCAACCGTAGACTTGACACAAGGGACTCTGTGAGCACGAGTTTGAAGCTCGGGTCTTTTTAGCCCGCAGGGACGAAGTACCATCATGGTTCTCGTAACTCCTGAATTTGAAATCTATCCTAGACAAGTTCGAAGATTGGTTCTCCTCAACGTAACTCGAAGAAGCCACTTTGGTAATGAATCCATCACTTGTCTCCATCTCAAATCCAGGCATGGAGCTTTGGTTCTCAGCAATGGTTCCATTAGGTAGGAAAACGCTTCTCCCGTAGCTCCAAGAATCCATCGATTAGCAAAACTGAAACACAAGTGATTAACGAATCAGTACAAGGGATCAAGTTCAAAGCTTTTCGCTTTCTGATACACAACCCTGAAGTATGAAACTTTCATTTCAATGTTGATTTGGGAGTGGGAACGATTCAACTATTCCTTCGATTGGCACAAAACCCAGATGTGATTGACGAGAATATTCCAACCCTAAAGGCCTAAACTATGAAACGAAGAGTAAAAATCTATACTTTGGATCAAAATCAAAGAATGCTCACCGATTAGAATAACAGAGAGACGAAGAGGGAAACTCAGAGATAATTGTAGAAAATATAAGAAAAAGGTGAAAAAATTGGGGGGAGAGGAGATAGAGAGTTGGAAGGAATAAAGGTGACGTCGACGGAAATACTGTTGGGTCAACATGATTTCCACTACACCCATCTTCACCACATCCTATTTTTCTCTTTTTTTTTAAAAGTCTCCATTCTTTTTTTTTTTTTGTCAGCATGTAATTATTTTCTTTTATAAAATATTTTTTAGTTAATTTGTACAATAACATGTGTTAAAGAATATAGCTCATTTTTGGATAATTAAGAGCTTGATTGTTTTCAATTTCTAAAATGGTTTCTGTATTTAGTTTTTGAAAAGCCATTTTTTGCCCATCAAGATTTTGAAAAAAATGATTCTCTATATAAAAAAAAACAAAAGCAGTGTATTTCAACTTCCTATTTCTACATAAAAAAAACAAAAGCAGTGTATTCTTAAATTGTCGCCAAGGATAGTTCTTTTATTTCTATTTTTTTTAATCTTTTATTTTTATTTTATATTTTATATTTATTTCATGTTTATCTCCTTTCTCATTTTCCGCACATTTTTTTCACCATTATGTTATCAATTAAAATATGTAATAAAGCACTAAAACGAATTTTCTTATAAATTATTCGGAATGACAAATAGTGGATGATTATATTCATGTAGTTTCGAGTTCCACAATAAAAACATTCTTTAAAAATTAAATTATTGGAGTTTTGTTTAGCTAAATTAGTTTTATAATTATTTAATTAATATTTTATACTATAAAATTAATTAAAACTGTTAGTTTTAACTAATATACATTAAATAGTCATTCTATTTTTATTTAAATTCTAGTTATTACTCTATATGTTAAAATATATATTACATAATTTTATGTATACTTACAATCTTTATAATTTTAATTTTACATTTTTTAGAATTGCATAAATTTTATTCAGTTTACAATATTTTAAATATTTTTTAAAATTTGGTTTTACAATATTAGCTATTAATTGTATATTGTTCTGAAGATATAAAATTAAAGTTATTTTAAAATATAGATAATAGTTTTTATTCTAAAATATATTTTTATAACATTTTTAATAGAAGTTTATTCATTTTAGTGATAATAAAAATAAATTATGGTGTCTAGAAGAAAGATTTTATATTTATAAAATATTTTATTTTAAAAAAAAAACCAAAATCTAGTGTCACCAATCAAGCTTTTTGAAAAACTAAAATCTATAGAAAAATCAAAACTAAAATAAAAAACCAAAATTTAAAAACTAAAAACCAAAAAGTAAAATCTAAAGACCATGCAAACAATCATCAACTAAATCCTTGAAAGACTTTCAAGATTCTTTTGATATTACCTTTTATAATAAAAAGTGGACGGTGAAAATATGAAAATAAATAATTTCGTTGAAGATATACATATGACAAGAGATAAAATGGATTATTGATGGTCAAATATGACGGACATAAGATTTATATTATTAGGGCCGGTTAATTAGGGGGACAAACGGTACGATCGCCCCAGGCCCAAACACGTGTCCCACGTATATGGAGTAATAGTTAAGAGGTCTAATTTATTTTAGAAATTTATATTTTTATGCAGAAAATTAAAAAATATATATAATAAATAAAATTGAAAAGGGCTCAAAATGTTTTGATATGTATACAGTTTTATTTTTATCACAAAATATATTATAAAATATTACTGATTAAATTTTAAAAATATTATAAACATTATATGAATATAAATCTTAAAAGGTGAAAAAAATTATTTCCCTAAGACCCATAACAGTGTTAAGCCAGTCATGTATATTATGATGATATCTTTTAACAATACGGCATAGTGAACGAGAAAATGCAAATACACTTTACAAAGCGGAGGAATAATGATGGAAGCGTCAATGATAACATTTTTTTCATGTAAAAACATAATATGAATCATCTATAAATAGTATAAATATGGTTTATTTACATTCATGAATTAATAAATTTGAGCATTATATAAAAACAGTATGAGACTAATAATGAATTGATATATAATTATAATAGAAAATTACATTTTATTCTACATTTCAAAAATACAACAGAACGAAACAAATAATACATTGTTATTGAGTGACCAAAGGTGGAAAGGATGGATGAATATTGTAGCAGAAGAGAAGACAATGGAAACGATGAAACAACTAGTAATGATGATAGGTGGTAATATTGCAAGTCAAATAAAAATAAACATTACATATTGCCTTATAAGTATAACATAATAGAATACCAAAAACAGAAATTATCCCATCATCCCCTTATTATTAAGAGAGAAACATTTTAAAAGAGTAACCTTTAAAGTGTAACATATTTACAGGCATGCCATGCTGAGGTGGCAGCCTTATAATCCTTCTCAGCCTCACAAAATAATTATCCTTGCTTTACTAGAATATTTACACTGAATGCCACTATCATAAAAGCTGGACCATCGTATTATAATATTTCTTTTGTATAGTACTTTGTAAGCGGATTATAAGCGTACCATCTTACCATCTTGACTCTCATTTATTGCTGCCCCATCGTACCATCTTGACTCAATAAGTTATTGACCCACATCAATGTACTATATAAAAATAAGCTGGTTATTATATGATTATTTTTTATGGTTTGGTTTGCAACGTGATTCAAAATAACAGGCTCTTATAAACATTTTCGTGGTCCTTGAAACCAAAAAAAATAATGAAATTGTGGTCAATAAAACAATCCACAACAGCTCACATATATGTTTTGGCCAATAGAACAATCCACAACAGCTATGTGTCTCACATATATGATGAATTACGAAGTGTTATTCTGAAATAAGATGACTTGGTAATGATAAATTATGAAATATTGATAAGATATTTACTATATAATTGTAAATTATTTATTATTAATTCACTGTAATAAAAAGAGGATGTATACTGTGTGTCCAAGTATTATTTGAATTCTCTTCCCATCTTTAGATTTAGGAAAGTTATATAGGGAAACATATATATGTGACACTCAAAATTTACGTAATGATTAGGCAATATGTATATACACTATAGACAGACTTTGTGCGCAAGGTTGGATACTTTAAATTTTACTTTCCATTTTTATATTTTTGGAAAGTTATAATAACATGACGTAATGGTATACAATTATGCGTTAAGCCGATAGATTCAAAATTGGCATTTTATTATACGGTCTTACCTATTTTTAAGTCAATCGTATATATATTAAGCCAAGACATAAATGCGAGACACCTACATTAGTGTTTCAATTCAATATGTGATTGACAAGTAAAATCGTGCAAAATATTCTGTAATGAATGCCTCCTACCCCTATATAAGAGAACGTTATGTCGACCATTTAGTCACACACTCAACACTATACCTGCTCATTTATTTACTATGGCTGCGATGAACTTTGTCTCTGAGTTGAAGCCTTTCAAGAACATGTGGAAGATCCAAGTCAAAATCATCCGTCTTTGGAAACAGTATTCGGCTGCGGGTGGTGAGACTATCGAAATGGTCTTTGTCGATGCTAGAGTAAGTTCAATACAACATTTTTATGAACTTTAATATCTACTCCATATAACATTCAGAGTTACTTATTGCTGTCTATTTCCAAATATAGGGAGACAAGATTGCTGGAACCGTGAAAAGAGAACTGGTTGGGCAATTCAATCGTGTGCTGCAGGAAGGTGATACGAAAGTAATCATCAATTTCTCGGTTACCAATTCTGGTGGTTCTTATCGACCAAGCAAGCATCCATTCAAGATTGTTTTCCTTCCAACGACCCGTGTGAGGATTTGTGAGGATTTACCCAACAATTTAACTGGATTGAATCCTGTTAACTTTGGGGATGTTCTCAATGGTGTCCTCGATGATGATTACTTAGTTGGTAAGTTTCGTTTTTTATCTTTGTTATTTGTTCATAAGTTATAGTGGGATCTATAAATAATGTATACCATCCATTTTTTTTTCGTAGATGTAATCGGACAGATTGTTGAAGTTACCCAGATGGAAATTGTTTCTGTGAATGGGAAAGACACACAGAAGATATCTGTCGAACTACGCAATGAGGAGTAAGTTTACACATCTTTTATGTAACAAAAATGTTGTCTATTATTTTTATGATAACTCAAATTTAATGTTGTTATCCCTTTTTGTACAGTGATGAACGCCTCCCCCTGGTGTTGTGGGGGAAGTTCGCGGAGGATGTTAGCAATGCGATTCAGTTGCGTAGTGAGCAGTCCATTGTTTGTGTTTTGCGATTTGGGAAGATTAAAGTGTGGAAAGGTAATTATTATACTATCTTCTTTTTTCAGACATATTTTACGTGTATAATGGAGTCAATAATATTTTATCCACTATTTTTTCAGAGGATCGTAGCATCTCCAACGCCTACAATGTCTCTAATGTATCGCTGAATCCACAGATAGATGAGGTCCAAGCCTTCATGAGTCTGTGAGTTTATGATTTATATTATGTTCGACACATATAATACGTATTTGGTAAACGTCGCGTAGTATAATCTGACCTGACCCAACTTTTTTGGATTAACAGGTTACCAAGGGATGATTTGGCATTGGCCATTGTTGACCCCAAGTCAAATGCAGTGGTTCCTACTGTTAAGGAAAGGGATGACTTTTTTCGTCACACCCCTAGGAAAACTATTTCTCAGGTTCTGGAATCCAAACAGGTATAGAGGATCTCCTGATATATTCCAATCATTTTACAATATGTGATACATTAAGGAAAATACTAACTGCCTCAATCTAAATATACTACTCACAGGTGGAGAAGTGTATTGTAATGGCTTCAATTGGGGCCATTGATTCTGACATGGGTTGGTACTACCTAAGTTGTAAGGTGTGTGCAAAGAAGGTGTTGACAGTGCCTAATGACATTGAAGACGGAGACGAGTTCAATGTTAGTGGTCATAATTACTATTGTGTCAAGTGCAAAGACAAAAATCCACAACTATTGCCAAGGTATATAGTAGTTGAATAAAATATATCAATCATGAATGAAAAAGCTCATTATATTTTAAAAATTAATATGAACATTTTTTTTATTTACTTAGGTACAAGTTGCATCTGGTTGTACTTGACAGTACAAATGACACCAAGTTCTTGCTGTTTGATAATCTTGCCATGCAACTGCTACACAAACCATGTCTTGAGCTGACTGGTCCGGTTACTGATGAGGTATTATTGTTTTCTATAATTTATATATTGATTTTTTTTTTCAATTGAAAGATATATTGAAACTTATTATGATTTACGTGATTGTATAAAAGATACAGGATCCTGACATGTTGCCACCGATTCTTCAAGATTTGGTTGGGAAAACTCTTCTTTTCAAGATTGGAATTGAAAGGGAGAATTATTTATATAAGCATCCCACTTACAAAGTTCTCAAGATCATGTCAAACATTGGGGTGATTAACGAGTTCGACGCCATTGGATCACCAACGGTATGTGTTTCAATGGATTCAGTTGTTCTAAAATGGTTTATAATATTCATTTTTGTTATGATATACAATTCTATTTTCTATATCCTAGGAAAGTCAGAACACTTTTGGAGGGACATATTCCGCTTTGTCTGATGCACCTGAGGTCGTATCATGAACATTATATACTTTATAAACAACTCTGGAGATATGCACATAGTTAGTTATTGAAAGCTGATAGTATTTTTTTATTATTATGAAGGGGTCCCTGATGTTGCATGGCGGATCGTCTCAGTCGGATAAAACCGGTGATCTGACACCGGCTAAGCGGATGCGATCACCAATCATTAACTTGGAGGATGCTTTTGATCAGAATTCTGTTACAAGGTCTGCGGGTACCGTCAAAATCAAGCAGGAGAAGAATGAAAAAAGTGGCTGAAAAGTTGGTGAATCGAGTTGATGAGTAGAGGCTTCGCTCTGAATTTTATTATTATTGCTTTCAAGTTTGGCATTATTTCTTGAATTTCTTACTTATTAGTTTCTGGATTTTTCTCTTTGATTCATGTTTTTGCATTTTGAATTTTCCTTTGGTAATATGAAGCCTCTACATTTTTATACCTTTTATCTCTTTATTATTTAAATTCTACACATTTATTCCTATAATTACTGGAAAGCGAGTTGGTGAGAAGGTGTTTTTACACCGCATTCTGATCACGCCCACAGACTCTAAGCTCCCTTTCAAGATGAGGCGTCGGCAGTTTCCATTGAAAGTAGCGTTTGCTATGACTATCAATAAGAGCCAGGGTCAAACACTTGCTAATGTTGGGCTGTATCTACCTAGACCTGTTTTTTCACATGGGCAATTGTATGTGGCTGTGTCTAGGGTAAAGTCAAGGAAGGGATTGAAGATTCTGATTACTGACAAAGATGGAAAATCTCAAGTTTCAACCATGAATGTAGTATTCAAGGAGGTTTTCCAGAATCTGTTTGTAAATCGCCATGAAGTATAGGTGTATGTGTGGGGACCGTAATCGTTATTCTTGAGATTTTATGAATACTCTCTTTTGTTTGTTTGTTCTTCAATTTTAATTTTATATTGACTACTTATAACTGTTGTTCTACGACCACATAATAGGAAGAATACTATTTTGCTGATGGACAATGGCGAGAATGAGCATGAAGCAGCACAGCGGAAAAGCTACACAGTCAAACACATACCGTCTTTCAATTTTCTATTAAGTCTATCTACTTGACCATTTTATCTTTGACATTGATCTTAAGACTGTTCTAAATATTGTTATGTTTTCAGAAATTCGTGATATTTAGACTTTCATCGATTTATTTTAAAACAGAGATGTTCTGTTTTTCACATGCACCATATTAGTAAGAATTAATCTAAATTCCTTGCCTTACAAGTAACCAATACGTAGTCGTCTTGATTTAGCAAGTACCTGTAATTATAATAGAGTATTTACATGTTAATAAATGTAATAGTTAACACTAACAAAATTTAACAATCTTAAATATTACGATGTTAAGTCCTTTGTACTTATTTTATTATTTTGATATAGCTGGAAATCAGATGCATGACCTAGAATCATACTGTTAAAACTTTAGTATTATACTCTATTTTAGAAACAATTATAATTTCAAACGAATCATAAACATCTCTTATTGCGCCACATATGGAAGTATATTGATCCACATACGTTCAATTATTTATTGTTTCCTTTAAACTTTGTAGGATTTTTGAAAACTTACATGTTTGGTAGTTCGACCTTAATTTTTTCCTATATCTCCCAAATTGTTATATTTAATAGAATCTTATAAGCGTTGTTCCTTCATAATTTAAGGTGGACACCACCTCTTTTGAAAAGAAAATATATTACAATTTAAATCATGTCCACGTAACAGGAAAAACAGTAAGAATTAAACTCCACATAGAAAAAATAAATAACATTTTTAAATGCTTCTTCTAAATTTCTTGCTAAGGGAAGTTTTGGATACTTATCTCAGCAGAAATAAATGACCGAATATTTTGGTTTATAATTTAACCTAAATTTATTATTGAAGAGTTGTAATTGATTGATATTCCCTGAAATGAGCAAGTAATTTACAATGCAAATGAATACCAAGATCCTTAGAAATCCACATTTTGTTCATTTGTATACATACATGACGCCGAGATTGGAAAAAATAAGAGCAAACATATTCATTGAAATATACTGATTAAGTAACAATATATATTTTGATTTATTCTATAAACAAGATATGTAAACCGTGGGAGAGAAACTAGGTTAACTACATTGATTATGATCTGTATATATAAGAAAGAGATGCAACCTAAAATGTTATACAAGAAATAATAAACACTTTTGGTTATATCTTTGTAGTGTTGTCTTCGATGGCTGTTCTTTCGTTTTTGGGAGACTTGCATTACTCCACAAATAAGCTAGCAGTCCGTGTTACTGTGCTAACCAAGTGGTCTACAATAACTGCGACAATGTTCAGAAAAACAGCCATGGTTCTTGGTGATCAGAAAGTAAGAAAAGTTGGACAGTATATTTTACAATTCTATATATTAAGTTATTGTGTTCAATGTATTGTTATATCTTTTTGGTATTAATTTTATATATTATGTTAAAACAGGGATCCACAATAGAAGCAACTTTGTATGAAGAGTTGGATAATAATGCGATTACGATGAATGAAGGTGATTGTTTTGAAATCCAGAATTTCAAAGTAATTCATGCTTCAGGTTTGACAAGGCTTACCAAGAACCGATTCCATATTAAATTGACAAGCTCTTCGTTGATTACAAGAATTCAACCACTTCCCTATTGCAACTATTATTGTTTTGCAAATTTTCTCAACGTCAATCGTGGTCTTGCCCATCCAAAGTACTCTATAGGTATTGTATGTCTTATTTATATATAATTCTTTACTATATTTTGAGACCCCCCCCCCCATATTAGAGGAATTTAGTTAATTAATTTGTTAATTTTGTTTAACAATTTTTAGATCTGTATGGAGCTCTGGTCGGTGTAGGTAATTTGGAGATATACACAGAAGAAGGGGTTGATGGGATTCCATACGGGCTAAACCATAGAATGCAATTCACTTTGATCAACATCGAGTTAGTACTTTATACTATATAGAACTGATTATGATTTTTTATTATATGTAGTTAAGCATCCTATAATCTAATTTCAAACTAATGATAGGTTTGTTCAAGTAAGGTGTGTTGCTTATGGAAATATAGCTCTTCAGTTATATCATTACTGGAACTCTACTGTTGCTACTGTTGTACTATGTGTTTTGAACTTTTGGCATATTGAATGGGGAGAAGGTATCTTACAAACCATTTTTAAAATTATTTTTCATATGTAGTGTTTTCTCATAGTTGTATTATATGTATTTTATGTGCAGGACATTTAAACCACGTGAGTAGCTATGAAGGCTTATCGAAACTGTTGTTTGAACCTGAAATTCCAGAAATTCAAGCTTTCAGAATGAGGTATAATTTATTCATACATGCTTTCTTCCTAACCGATGTCTGTTATTAGCCATTTATCCGGCCGTTTTTTCAAACTCTTATCCATGTATTTTATTATTGTATTCAGGATTCCAAATTGAGGAGCTTGAAGACTTTGGAAAAGATAAGAATAATCTTAAGACTGGAAGTGGCTGAAAGTGTTACGGATTCTGTTATTTTGTTATTTTGTTTTTCATTTCAGGGTTTTTTATTTTGGATTTTTAATGTTTTTCGTTTAAGTTTATTTTAATTATAATGTTAAACTAATAAATGGCTAATTTGAAGCCTTTTTTTTATTTCCATGCACTGGTTACCGAACCATTTTTTTTCTCTAATATTGTTTTCTACGAAAAAAATGTTACTACATAACAAATCCACAAACTGTATTTCACAAATAATATATATTTACTAAAACTATATCTTAATTACAAGAATAATTACAAGCTACCTCGGGGGGTGTTAGCGATATTTTAGTAATATTTCCTTACCCGTTCTCAAGATGAGGATGTTAGCAATGCAATTCAGTTGCGTAGTGAGCAGTCCATTGTTTGTGTTTTGCGATTTGGGAAGATTAAAGTTTGGAAAGGTAATTACCAACTGTGCTTATAACTTACAGCACGTTTTATTACCAGTACTTGGCTATATTTACAGATCATTGACTAATATAATGTGTTCTGTTTTTTTTTTCAGAGGATCGTAGCATCTCCAACGCCTATAATGTCTCTAATGTTGCGTTGAATCCACAAATGGATGAGGTCCAAGCATTCATGAGTTTGTGAGTTCTTGATGAATTCTATATATTTTTGACATCTATTCTTAACTAGGATTTTGTTTGAGCTGGCCTTATTTTTGTTATATCAGGTTACCAAAGGATGATTTGGCATTAGCCATTCTTGACTCTAAGTCAAATGCTGTTGTTCCTGGTGTTAAGGAACGGGATGAATTTTTTCATCGCACTCCTAAGAAAACTATTGCCCAGGTTTTGGAATCCAAGCAGGTATTTTCAATCTCATGTCAATACTCTCAATACTTACATAATTAGTTAAACATAACGTGAATCTAAGTTCCTGAACCTATATGTTTGTCTCAGGTGGAGAAGTGTATTGTCATGGCTTCAATTGCGGCCATTGATTCTGACATGGGCTGGTATTACTTAAGTTGTAAGGTGTGTGCGAAACCATGCATTGAGCTAACTGGCCCAATTACTGATGAGGTATGATTTCGAAATGTGATTAATATATTTTATGGTATTTGACACCGTGAATATTGGTTACTTATTGCATGTTCCTATTTGTATAAAAGATCCAGGACCCAGATGTGTTGCCACCTATTCTTACAGATTTGGTTGGAAAAACCTTTCTTTTCAAGATTGGTATTGAAAGGGAGAATTATTTATATAAGCATTCAACTTACAAAGTTCTCAAGATCATGACAAACATAGGATGGATTAATGAGTTTGATGCCATTGGATCACCAACGGTTGGTATTTTTAAGGGATTGTTGAAAATTGAGAAGATTTTATGTGTTTTCTTTTGTCTAACTTTGTCAGTTGGGCTTTCTAGGAAAGTGAGAACACATTTGGAGGGTCATTTTCTGCTTTGTCTGATGCACCTGAGGTTGTGATAACTTGATCTACTTTCTGTCTATACGTATATTATCATAGTTTATCATTTTGAGCTGATCGTAGTTGCTTTTTTTAATGAAGGGGTCTCTGATGATACATGGCAGATCATCTCAGCAGGCTGAGTCTAATGATCTGACACCAGCCAAGCGGACCAGACCACCAATCATTAACTTGGAGGATGCTTTTGATCAGAGTTCTGTTACAAGATCTGCGTGTACTATCAAAGTCAAGAAGGAGAAGAATGAAAAAAGTGGCTGAAAAGTTTGTTTAACGACTGTTTGAGTAGAGGCTTCAATTTGGAATTTGTTTTCTGCATTTCGTTTTTATTAGTTTTTGGATTGTTTTCTTTGATTTAATTTTGTCTTTGGAATTTTATATGGTAATATGAAGCCTCTATGTTTTTATATGTGTCTACTATCATTTTTATTTGCAACCTATATCCGCGCCTATTAAAAAAAAAACTATAAAATTTAGGCACATATATCAAGTAGATATATTTACCTATTGGTAATGTCGTTCCTTATAGTCGAATTCATTGGATCCAGCATATTCCTGCCACTTGTGAGACTGTTAATAACGCCATAAATCTGTATCAAAACAAGAAAGAATGGTTAGTTTGCACCCTGTGTACATACAAGACAATGCAATTAAATATATTAATTCATCCAAATTACAGAGAAGTTATTAAGTATATATATATGATTAAAACAGAGAATGCTACCTAAATCCTGGTAGACAAATCAAAACCATAAATCACCAACTTTCTAGACAGTAGTATCCGTTGCATCATTTCTTATCCGTAGAGGTTTTAAGTATAATGATTAGTTTCTTTAAAGAGAAGCATGAGTGAAGGTACTCATACATCGTCCTTCTTTTTGAATAGATGGCAAACAGACATAAAGCAGACTATATGACAAAAATTATTGAATTTTCATTGAATATAATCCTCTGTTATAATTTTGGTAATTATCTAATGCTTATATAAAATATACATGACACCTGTAAGTTATTTTTTATCTATGACAATTAAATTTTTTTTTTTTTTGTCAGCTCTATGACAATTAAATTAATGCATGAATTCAGTTACTTGAAAATATATTATTACACAATGTATGGTTTTCCACTTTTGACTAATACGTTGAGTTTCCTTGCATCTCTACTAATTGATATGACTTTCCATAGCTGACCCTAATCATATAAGTTGGTTTCTATATAAACACTTTTCTATAATATTTAATTTATACAAGAAAATTGTTTCCCTAAACAATGGCTGAAACTCAACGCAGACCCTGAACCTTGGAGCTCTAGAAGAACAGAAAGCAAGTTACTCAATATGAACAAAAATACTAAGAAAAAAAGATGTGAAAATCAAGATGTAACAGCGCATGCGAAGAGAAGAAAGCAAGGTATTCTAGAGCTCCAAATAATTGTTTGTTTAAATCATGTCTTTTTATTGATTTTGTTTGCAATTCTCTATGCGTGAAGATATAAGCATAGACGGAAATCCCAATGCTTTACGTGACATAACAAATTCGAGTATCAATATAACAAAAGATGCAAGGACAGAAAGGCGTCTCAAATTGCTTCAAAAACGAAATAAGACGAATTTAGGAATCACAGAGGTTTCTCAGTCAGAGATTGTGAACGTCCAATCTGTCGGAGCCACACAACCAGTATCAGCCAGACAAATTGAAGGAGGTACCACAAATCATTCAGTTCATACATTAAGACCTTTATAATATTATTAACAATATGTATAATAGTACCCTTATTTTAGTGTGTAGTTTTAGGTGATTCGAACTGTTTATTGAACAGATCATCCATCATTATTTTGACATATTTATCTCTAAGACCACTGATTAATTTGTATGTTATATTCTTTGATTCAAAATAGAACAATCTTGCTCTGCCAAAAATAAGAGGAGACGCTGGGAGAAGTCTGAGAGAGGAAGTGCGTCCAATGTAATTAAAAAAATGCAATTGTCAAATTGCAGTGTTCGTAATTATGAAAGGATTTCTAGCACAGAAAACACCATATCTCAGGGTACCTACTGTGATTCTCAAGTTACATTTCAGCCTACTGTCAAAGAAAACAACTGTCATCCAAAATCCTCAAGAGCTACTAATCTCATAAATTCGGTGGTCACTTCTACAGCTATAACAGTGGACTCTGATTCATCAGGTCACCTTTTTATTTGAATTTGACACTTTGAAGCGTGATGTTGCTATTGTATGTTAATGGAAGCTTAGAGAGTTAAGAACTAATCAATTTTTGTGGTACTCTAATTTTTGGTTTCAGATAGCTGTGATGATTTATGGGATTGTTCGAGTAATGAAGGTGGAGAGATTCTTTCTGATTCAGATACAAGTGATGACATCACCTCAGAAGTAACCAAACGTGATGCGCAGAAAAAATATGAATTGGTTTCAAAAGCGGAAAAAGCTTTTGCCGAGATGTTAAGTCGTCTGAATAAGAAAATACCGCCAAAAACACTAACCCCTCCTATAGTCTGCAGTAAAAATACTAAAAAAAAAGGTACGTGTATTGTATTACTTGACATCTTCACCATTACAATCCAAACAATGCACCATATGTCTGTCTCATTATTTGTTTGAAAGCAACTATGTTTACTAGGTTATACTAATTTTGTTCCTGTAAATATAATATGTGTTCGACTCACAGGGATGTTAGGTCCTGCGAAGGAAAAAATCTCGGCAAACTCGCTAAACTCGAGACCTATTGTTTCAAGTAACGGTTTAAGAGAGACAGGTACATTTAATGTTAGAAATCCATAATTTATTTCTTTATGCTAATATGTAAGATTACCAACACTCTCCTAAGTATTAAAACTACACAGCTTTATGTTTTTTTTAATTGGTTTTGTAGCTTATAAAGATGATGGTGATCTAACTTTCAAGTGTCCAAAATGCCAGGCTCTTTTTTGGTATAATGAACGGGTTAGTAAGAGCAGGCATGCAAGTATTCCTGTTTTTACAATGTGTTGTATGCGAGGAAAAATCAAGCTTCCTCTTCTACAAGAACCACCAGAATTTTTGCAGGATCTGCTAACGAAGGACGATGCTATCAGTAGGCATTACCAACAAAATATTAGACCTTTAAATATGATGTTTTCCTTTACGTCTCTTGGTGGTAAAATTGATAATTCAGTCAATATGGGAAAAGGTCCTAAGGTTTTTAAACTTCATGGGGAGAATTTCCACTTGATTGGTAGTATGAAGCCTAAGCCCACTGAATCTGCTAAGTTCTCCCAGTTATATATTCATGATACAGAAAACGAAGTTCAAAATCGGATTGCTGCTTTGAGGTACTTTAGATTGGACGTTGTGATATATTTTTTGTTTGCTAATTATAAATTGCTTTTGAACTCTTTTATTATTCGTTGTTAATATTTTTATTTTATTTCTGACCAGTGGGAATTCTCAGAAAAGCAAGATTAGAGAAGATTTGGTTGAGGAGCTAATGAACATGCTAAGGGACTCTAATGTACATGTGAAGACGTTCAGGAGTGCTATGGACAGATTTAATGACGAAGGAGAACGTGAAGAGTTGTCTCTGGTTCTAATCCACAGTCGAGTTAAAGATGGTCGTGTTTACAATCTACCTACTTCTTCTGAAGTTGCTGCATTAGTGGTTGGAGATTTTCAGGAAAATATGGACAAACGTGATATTATTCTGGAAAAGAATTCTGGAAAGCTGAAAAGGATTAGTGAGTTGCATCCTTGCTATCTTCCACTTCAATATCCACTCATATTTCCTTATGGAGAAGATGGCTTTCGGTTAGGTATAAAAAATGGTTTCACGGGTCTCAACAGAAACAAAAAACCAAATATAAGTATGAGGGAGTTTTTTGCTTATCGGATTATGGTTCGTGAAGTTGGTTCTCAGGTTCTTCTACTTTCACGCCGTTTACTCCAACAGTTTCTGGTGGATGCTTATACTATGATCGAAAGCCATCGTCTTAGGTATATCCGAAAAAATCAGTCAAACTTAAGGACGTTGAAGTTTAGCAGATTCGTGGCTGCTGCAAATGATGGCAATTCTACTGTGGCCATTGAAGGTAACCGTATCATCATTCCTTCGTCATTCACGGGTGGTCCGAGGTACATGCATAAGATGTATTTGGATGCAATGTCTATATGCAAATATTTTGGGTTTCCAGATCTCTTTATAACATTCACATGTAATCCTAAATGGCCCGAGCTGATGAGGTATTTCGAGAAGTACAACCTTAGATCTGAGGACCGGCCAGATTTGTGTTGTAGACTTTTTAAAATTAAGCTGGATAGCTTGATGGATGATCTGACAAAGAAACAATTGCTTGGAAAGACTGTGTCTGGTACGTGAAAACCTTGGATGCTTGCACGTGATTATATGTTTCCGTTTATATGATTTTATTTTTTTTAGTTTTTACTTTTGTACATTTTTTATAATAATTATTTGTTAATCTACGGGTCTGATTCGTTTATGATTTTTGTTTTTTGTATGCAGCAATTTATACTATTGAGTTTCAGAAAAGAGGACTCCCACATGCTCATATTTTGTTATTCATGGACTGCAAGCACAAACTTCCAAATGCTGAAGATATTGATCGGATCATATCTGCTGAAATTCCTGATAAAGCTGAGGAACCAAGATTATATGACGTTGTGAAAGACATGATGATTCATGGTCCATGTGGGAAGGTTAATAGAGACTCTCCGTGTATGCAAGATGGGAAGTGTACCAAATTTTTTCCTAGGAAACATGTCGAGAAGACCACTGTGGATTCTCAAGGCTACCCTGTTTATAGGAGACGAGACAATGGTTCCTATGTTGAGAAGAAAGGCATTCAGTGTGATAATCGTTTCGTGGTTCCCTACAACAAAGAGCTGTTACTTGGGTATAATGCACATATTAATGTGGAATGGTGTAACCAGTCAAGATCTATTAAGTACTTATTTAAGTACATTAACAAGGGCCAAGACAGAATTACAGGAACAATTACTCAAAAGGCTAATGTTCAGGCTACTGTAGCTGGTACGTCTACTAACAGTACGGCTGCAGAAGGACACCCAATAGCCGTAGAAGGCGATATGGCAGCAGCAGATGGGGTGGAACCAACTATTGACGAGATTAAGAACTACTTTGATGCAAGGTATGTTGAGTATTATTTATGTGAATAATTTATTAATATTTTACGCATGATTATTTGGAAGGCTTTTATTTTTTTTGAAAAGATTATTTGGAGGCTTGATTGTTCGATACTTGGATTTACATAATTAGGTACCTATCAGCTTGCGAATCCACATGGAGGATTCTAGGCTATCCAACACAATACCGTTCTACACCAGTTGAATACCTTACATTTCATCTTGAGGGAGAACAGCCTGTAGTTTTCAAAGAGGGTGATACTGTGAAAAGTGTTTTGGCTAGAGCGCATCTTTCAAAGACTATGTTCTTGGCTTGGTTTGATTGTTGTGAAATGTACCCTGAAGCAAGAGAATTGACGTATGCAGAACTGCCAACAAAGTTTGTATATGATAGTAAGGAAAAGGTTTGGAATCCAAGGAAAAAAGGTTTTGCTATTGGGAGGTTGGCTCCTGTTTCCCCAAGTTCTGGAGCACTATATTTTCTCAGGGTGTTGCTTAACAAGATAAAGGGTCCTAGGTCCTATGATGATATCAAGACAGTGAATGGGATCGTTCTACCAAGCTATGAGGATGCATGTTACGCGCTTGGTTTGTTAGATGATGATAAAGAGTATATTGAAGGACTAAAAGAATGTGCTTTTTGGGCTTCCAGCGGGTATGTGCGTCAATTATTTGTGAACATGTTGTTATCTGGTTGTCTATCTACGCCAAGATTAGTGTGGGATGCTACCAAAGGTTTATTATCAGAAGACATCCTATTTAATGAGCGGAAGAAGCGTCGAAATCCTGGTTAGCATCTGTAACCCATGTTTATGCGTCCTCTCAAACTACATTACTATCGTCTTTGAACAATTTTTTTTCACTATATCAGGTCTTATATTGAGCGAGGAAGTAATTCTGAACGCAACGTTAGTATTAATTGAAAATATTTTGCGTTCGAAGAATAGTTCACTGGAAAAATGGAAGACAATGCCAAAACCAGTATTTGTCGATGATTCTGTAGCAGACAACATGTTTTTACAAGAAGAGCTCAACTACCCAAGAGAAGAACTACGAGCTAATCATGACAAGTGGATAAGACTGTTGACGGAAGAGCAAAGATCTGTTTATGATGAGATTTTAGGATCTGTCCAGAGTGGTAAAGGTGGAGTATTTTTTGTCTATGGGTTTGGAGGAACAGGGAAAACCTTTTTATGGAATATTCTTTCAGCTGCAATCCGATCAAAGGGTGAGGTGGTTCTTAATGTTGCATCTAGCGGTATTGCCTCATTATTGCTTCCAGGTGGGAGGACCGCTCATTCCAGGTTTGGGATTCCTATTAATCCAGATGAGTTCTCTACTTGCAATATAGAACCTGGAAGCCATCAGGCCGAATTACTAGCAAGGGCTTCTCTGATTATTTGGGATGAGGCACCTATGATGAGCAAGCATTGCTTTCAAGCCCTTGATCGTACTTTATGTGACATTATGAAGATAACCGATGAAAGACCATTTGGTGGCAAAGTTGTTGTTTTCGGTGGCGATTTCCGGCAAATACTACCAGTCATTCCACAAGGAAATAGAGCTGATATTGTTATGGCCTCTATCAACTCTTCATATTTATGGAAGCATTGCAAAGTGTTACAACTGACGAAGAACATGAGGCTCTTTTCAGAACCTGATTGTCAAGAAGCTGAGGAGATAAAAGAATTTTCAAAGTGGATTCTGGATTTAGGTGATGGGAAGATTAATGAGCCTAATAGTGGAGAAACTATGATTGATATTCCCAAAGATCTCCTGGTAACAAACTGCAAAGATCCAATTGAGGGTATTGTATCAGAAGTTTATGGCAACACTTTCAAAGATTCGAAGGATCCATTCTTCTTCCAGGAAAGAGCTATATTATGTCCTACCAACGAAAATGTTGATGTTATTAACAACTATATGCTTGATCGTCTAACAGGTACTTTAATATAATTTTTTTCGCAGCTATTTTTCTGGCATGTTTGATATATTCTATTATGTGTTCATCTATGATAACGTGTTCTCCTTGATTAATTACATTAGGTGAAGAAAGGATTTATTTGAGCTCAGACAGTATTGACCCAACTGATAAAAAATCTAAAGATGACTCTGTCTTCTCTCCAGAGTTTCTAAATAGTATCAAAACATCGGGTTTGCCTAATCATGCGCTAAGGCTTAGGATTGGTACACCGGTCATGTTACTAAGAAATCTGGATCCGACCGAAGGTTTATGTAATGGTACAAGGCTCCAAATTACTCAACTGGCGGATCATCTGATTGGAGCCAAAGTAATTACTGGAACTCGAGTTGGTGAGAAGGTATTTTTGCATGGTAAAAAAATCAGCAATGGTTTTCGGTGATCAACAAGTAAGAAATTTGGTTAGAACAATATAGATATCTTATATATTATATTATTGTTTTTAGTGTACTATATGATTTCTTTGTTTGATTCATATTTGTAATATTATTTAAAACAGGGTTCTACAATAGAAGCTACTTTGTATGAAGAGTTTGAAGCTTCAAATTTGATCACGATGGATGAAGGTGACTGTTTTGAAATTCACAATTTCAAAGTCATTCATGCTTCAAGTTTGACAAGGCTTACCAGAAACCGATACCATATTGAAATGACAATGTCTTCGGTTATTACGAAAATCCAACCACTTCCCTATTGCAACTATTATTGCTTTGCAAATTTTGAAAATGTCAATCGTGGTCTTTACCATCCAAAGTACACTATAGGTATGAGAAGACTTATTTCTATATCATTCATTACTATATTTTTAGATCAGAACATTATATGAATATAGTTTATTAATTTCTTAATTTTTTGGTAGTGCATTTTAGATCTGTATGGAGCTCTGGTCGGGGTAGGTGAGTTGGAGATATACAAAGAAGAAATGGTTGATGGGATTCCTGGTGTGCTGAACCATAGAATACATTTCTCTTTGATCAACATCGAGTTAGTACTTTATACTTTAGAACTGATTATGATTTTTTATTTTATACGTATATGGTAAAATATCCTCTGATCTAATTTCAAACTAATGATAGGTTTGATCAAATAAACTGTGTTGCTTACGGAAATATAGCCCTACAGTTATATCAATACTGGAACTCTACTGTTGCTACTGTTGTGCTATGTGTTTTGAAGTTTTGGCGTATTGAATGGGGAGAAGGTATCTAGCAAACCTATTTAAAATTGATTTTTTATATGTAGTGTGTAATTATTTGAATTTTATGTGTTTTATGTGCAGGTAGTTTAAATCATGTGGGGAACTACGAAGGGCTATCAAAAATGTTGTTTGAACCTGGAATTCCAGAAATTCAAGCATTCAGAATGAGGTACGATTTAATCAGACATGTTTTCTTTCTAACTGAATACTATGATTAGCTATATAATATGCCGTTTTCAAAATGTGTCGTACTTATTCTATTGTTGTATTCAGGATTCCAAATTGAGGAGTTTAAAGACAGTGGAGAAGATAAGAATAATCTTAAGATTCAAAGTGGCTGAAAGTGTTATGGAATGCTTTTCAGAGCAGATGCTTATCTTACTTCGGGAGTTGTTGTTTTTTTTCATGTTGGTTTTCATTTGAGGGTTTTTGTTTTGGATCTTTAATTTCTTTTGCTTAAGTTTCTTTTAATTTTTTTGTTGAACTAAATAAATTGGTAATTTGAAACCTCTATCTTTTCTCAAACTCTGTTTACCAGATCAATTTTTGTTTCTTATTTTTTTAGTCATGTTACTGTCTATGTTTATTAGAATTTATACATAGTTTATATACTTTGCAAATCTATAAACGTATAATAGGCATCAATGACATTTACCTGTCATTTTCATGAACCATTGAAAATGTAGTAATCCGTAAGCATCATAGTCCAATGTATTCTCCTTTTGAAATATAGTCTTCGTATAAATTTCTGCAAGGTTGTGGATATTATCTGCATATCATACGGTAAACAAAACCTAACAATGAGGTTATTCTCTTACATATGTTGGAGATGGGCGTTGTATAGTTTATAATCTAAACGAAGGCATGATTTAGTTGATATTAAGATTATAATTAATAACAATTGAAGATAGTAGATGAATAGTTACAGAGTTAATATGTGAACAGAGTTAAAAGTCAATACCTTTTCAACGAAGAGATAGAGGAGACGATTGCCTCACTCGCGCAGAAGACATTCGTAAGGAAGACTCACGGCAAATGAAATCAATTGTCAATTGAATTAACCCATAGATCGCTGTCGGAAGGCTAATTACTTCATAGTTTGTCGGAAAGAAGAGATTGTCGATGTAAAAAGGGAACTATTTGGAGAAAGGAAAAAGAATATTGGCGATTATTTCTAATAATTGTAGAATAATCTGGGTTAGAATGACAAAGAAGAGTTATGATCACCAAAAAGAAAGGATTGTCTCGATTTAACTTAACCCTTTCCGATTTCAGGATATAAGAGAAGAACAGTTTTCGATTAAAAAAAGGATATGAAAGGAGATATTTTTTTCCGATCGGTTAGATCAACTTAATTTTTTTTTGTAAAGCTTTTGTTGTTTACCCAATCGTTTTACAAAAACATGTAACTAGCATCAAACCGATCGGCCCATAAAAATGTAATATCAGCCCATTAGAATTTTAAGACCTCCCTGGCCCAGATCATGTAAATCAGATCCAAATATTTGATCAGATTAAAATTAAAGGTATAATCCGCATGGTATTTTCTAATAATTACACATACAGAGATATGACTATAAATATGTACCAAAATGTTTACTACTATTTTTCAAATTAAAAATATATTTAAATCACGAATAAAAATATGGTATTACATAACTAATCCATAAACTATATTTTATAAATTAACAACATATGTAAAAATTTAATTTAATTTTCGCCACACAATCTCATCCCGCGCAAGGCGCGGGTCTCTACCTAGTTTTCTTAGTATTTGATGACGATAATGTGTAGAAGGTGTATCTCATGACAGTCGAGGAAGAAAGTTTTTTATTAGTGCAATAGATGGAAAATAATAAGATACAATAGAAGTATGTCCAAGGGTTGCGACAAATCGTGACAGTAATTAAAGAGAATACCATCAATCAGATAAATAATACTTCTTCATTTTAGTTGCCGTTTTAAAATTAAAAGTTTGTTTTAGTTTTAGTGTCGTTTTATATTTTCAATGTATTTTTTTGATATTTTTTTCAATTTTAACCTTATTCTCTTAGCTCATTAATTAATATAGTAAAATAAAATAATATATTAATTAGGGACAAAATAACAAATTTAGTGATTTTTTTAATCTGTGTGAAAACATTTAGTATAAAACGAAACAGAATGAGTATTGGAGAAAAATAGTTAAGAGAAATTAATGGGAAGAATACAAGAGATAATTTTAATATTTAAATATATTATTTAAATAAAAATACTAATAGTTCCCATGAATAGCAAATAAGAAAATAAAATTACTATTACCGACTGATAAGATCTTTCATTTTATCTTGTTTCTTTAAGTTTTATGGTGTTCAAATTGTAGTTATTTTCTTAATTAAAAAAGTTAGGAAATTTATAATCTATTTGGACCAAGACAAAATCCGGTTGCTAAATTCTCTCCTCACCGATACTAAGACGCGAATTTGGAATTTCTACTTTTAAGACAAAAGACTTTACCAATAGAAATAGCAGTTATGGATAAAAACTGTAAATATTATTTTAAATATTTAAAAAATATGATTGATGGTAAAAACTCTAAAAAAATTAAATACTATTTTTAATATTTTATCATAGATAAATTATATAAATAGTGAAAAAAGAAACATACGTAAAAATAAAATAAGTCAATATATGGATCTTAAAATAATAAAGAAAAATAAATTATAATTATAATAAAATTAATGTAAACCAGTTGGGTTTTTTAGTTATTATTATAAAAATAAAAATCTTTTTTATAATAGAACTGAACTTTTTGTTTTGAAATCATGTAAATTAAGGACTATCAAGTTTAGTAAAAATAAAGAAAAATAGAAAATGACTTTGTAAATTTTGAAATAACTAAAGTTAAGAAAAACCTGATTAGTAAAATAACAGACTGTGAAAAACTGTTTAATCTCATAAAATCTTGACATTAAATAGCTTGCTGCCTAGGGTATCAACAAACTAAACCAATTAGTCTAGGTATAATTATGTAAATTAGACAAATTGGCCCCCAGACTCATGCTTCAACAGATTATAGCCAGGATCGGCTCTAAACACAACTAAACTTGTATATACAAGTTGTTTTCAATTAAAAATAAAATAAGAGTCTGGGCAGAAACATAATCTACACTTCTAATTGAGGCACATATATTGAACATACAGAATGCAATACCACACATAGAGACTGCGACCCTAAAATTAATACCAGAAAAATGGTGTTTCACAGGTGATTTTTGGAAAGAAAATGATATATTTTCCGGACAAGGCTGGTTCAGTATTCTATCAGGTTTTGATGTATTGATGGGGGCGAAGAATGTTAGGGCTAGTCTCTCTCCTCTTCATGCGGAGATGGAAGCGCTACTTTGGGCAATGGAATGCATGAGAAAGTTACGTCAGTTTCAGGTTACGTTTGCAACGGATTGTTCTCAATTGGTAAATATGGTTTCAGAATCAGAAGAATGACCAGTTTTTTGCAAGTTATTTGGAAAACATCAAAACCCTGAAATGAAGTTTCTTCAGACCAGAACTCATTTATGTACCAAGGATGCCGAATTTAAAGACGGATAGCCTGACACGCAGTATTTTTCGGTTTTGTTCACAGAATTAATATGGGTATGTAAACGATAAAAGACGAACTTCCTAAACATAATAAGACTGCGGTGGCATGTATTGAACTTTTTGTAGAGACAAACAGCGAAAACGATGTCATGTGTTCACATTATCTCGAACACGTATACACACTTAAATGAATGATGCCATAAATATATTAACTACAACCAAAACAGATAGGGACATTGTCGCAACCCACAATCTGTAGTGTAAACATTGTGTGGGTTTGTATTCTACAAACAAACTCGTTTCTATTAATTATTTTGTTTGTTGGTAGCTTCGCAATTTTAAAGATAAAAATCAGCAGCCTAGGGAAACCGAGTTATCACAGTAAAACCTTTATAAGTTAATAATATTAGGACTTTAAAATTTTATTAATTTATAGAGATATTAATTTATAAAAAAATTCTTATTTAGATTTTTTATTTTAAGATATATTTATTATAAAATAAGGAAAATATTTGATTTTAGTGTATTGACATTAATTGTTATTTAAAAAAATACATTTATATTAATTTTATTATATTATTTAGAGTATATAATATATATTGCATAAAACTTAAATGTGGTTTTAGATATAGTATTACTAAATCTCATCAAAAATATATTAAATGTTAAGAAAATATAAAGATAATTATATTGTGAATATAAACAAACCATATATAAAATATGTATACATATAAATTATTATTTAATAATTTTAGTGGGACCATATTTACATAGAATTTTCTAACAAGTTATTATCTTATAATTTTATCGATTTGTGTCAAATATTGAACCGATCCAAGTTGGGACCAACGGAATTTATAATTTATAAAGATTATGATTTATCGAGTACTAATTTAAAGAAGTTCTACTGTATATCGCAACTTGAAAACATTATTTTGGTTTTATCTATTTAAACAAGTAGTTTCCATTAAAATAAGTATTCAAATTAATGCAGAAGATAGAAGAGGAATGTACGGGGTTTCCATAAAAGAAAAAGAAACTTTGGGGTCGTGTAAAGAATATATAAAATATTAGGGAATCAGCGACTTGAAGGGATTGGTGGTGGTGGAGCGTGTGTGGGCAACGTCAGAAGTTTAACAAAACTTGTTGCTTTCTTACAAAACCAACCCTTTTCTTTTTTCTTTTGCTTTCATAAAAATCAGCACCTTTTATTTTTGTTTGGTGGGAGCCAGAGCACATCTTGTTGGCCAACCAACCGCACTCTCCAGGTGATGGAATCTAAAGGCAAGCTAGTCCCAGTTACCTTTTTTCCTTATCTTTGCAATGTTAGTAACTATTTTAAGTTCGAATGTTTTGATTGTTACTCACTGTTATAAAGTAAATTTCGGATATATATTTTGCGTGTCAAAACTCTTTAACTTTAAGTGAAAAAGAATGTGTAAATTAGTTAATTACCATATAAATTAGGCGCGAACCAAGATAAATATTAAAATGGTGTATGTTACGTTACAATTTGCCAACCCAAGTCCATCAAAATACGAAAATACGAAGCATAGTTAAGGACTGACTGAAGCCCATTAAAAACGGGCCAAACAGAGTTTGTTTTCTTTTCTTATGGTTGGGTCTCTGTCCCACGCTTAAGTTCCAGTTGTCACGAAAAGTTCTTTTAAAAGGATGATTTTGTTTTAAAAGCAACAGTGCAGAGTCCGAGTGCACCAAAAAGATTGGTAATGACTTCCATCATAATATTTGAATACGATGGAAATTCATTTCTTTAACTTAACATTTTAGACCAGAGACCAGAGCTTATTTCTATTTGTAATGGCATAACTAGTAGACATAAAAACTTAAGAAATGGAATGGATTTCATAGCAAATTTTCTTATACCATTTTGTAAAACGGAACCACATATAATTGAGTTTATACTGAATTAACCAATGAAAATTGAATTACTGCAATAAGCCCGAACCAAATAAATCTAAACTAAGAAACTCACCATTTTATATATGACAGCATATATTTTTCATTGAATAGATTGCTTATCATTATATAGTTTTGTTTATTATTCCAAAATTCAGTTTCATGATGGTGTACAAATTACTCAAATCAACAACGAATTAATATCTTTGTAAGCAAAAGTAATAACTTAAATTTTTAGTCACAATCAAAAGAGTTTAGTCGGATAATTTATCTAAAGACCACCACGTCATAATTATCATTAGAAAGGCTAGATACTAGTGTGTATGCATGCATTAATAAATATATTCAAACTAGCTTAAGATTCGCGCAATTGCGCGAGATTAATGTTATATATAAAAATAACTTTTATCTATTATTATTTATTTGTATTCATTTACGTATTATGTATATAATTAAATTAGAGTAAACACATAAATCAAAACAATACTTCTTGTTTATTTACGATATTTTTTAGTAAATAAATCAAAACAATCATTTTATTTATTTTATGCAGTATATAACTAAATTTCAATGACATGTACATATGTATATAGTATATTTTAATATAAATATTTATTATTGGGAATTCATACTCATGTGATAAACACAAAATTTCTAATGTGCGATTTTTTGAATGCAAATTTCAAAATTAAAATATTAAGGTTTCAATACCTTTTCAATACAAATTTCGAAATTATCATATTTAAGTATTTTTCTATGTGATATAGTTTAATTTCAATACAAAATTCAAAATATAACATATAAGAAAAAAATTAATTTTGTTTATTATATGGTTAATGTGGTTGTTTAATATCTTTTAATAATATAAAATTAAACAAAACAGATCTGAGATACAAAAATTATTATCAAATATTTATTATTCATAATCATTAATTGTCATATATACGTTAACCACATTAGATAATTTCGTAGCTTTTATTTAAGAAAAGTGTGAGAATATTCTTTTGTATACTATTTATCAATTTAATAGTTAATTTAATAAAAAATATAATATAAGTTAAGATGAATCAACTTATTTCTTTATGAATTTTGAATTTCATTCTCATAGTGATAAGTGGTTACAAAATAATGTTGTAATGTTTTTCGATTAATATACAAGGGGCGAGAAATTCCAAAAGCAAGCACAATCTATGCATGCCCAAAGCTCTTTTAATTTGTTAATACATTTATTTAAAGCAATTGATTATGTTTTTTAAGATTAAATCAATCATCGACCTAAACATTATACTTTTGTCATATCTATCATAGTTCTGTGACACAACTCCTGACAGGACAAAAAAAACGTCTAAGTGAAGTCACGGATTGCTAATTCTTATAATAATATTTAATGTTTATACATGAACAATTGAACATACAAGTGGATATCGTTGTTGGTCCCCAAATTTTGTTTGTTTGTTTGCATGTTGTAGATGCATAGAAGTAGAACTACTGACGTCACAAGATGCAAGACTAATAACCAACGACAAAAAGGACATATAATTAACTAACTTATATATATATATATATTATTTTTTTATCAACAATTTATATATACGATGATGAGCAATTCTTTCAAACAAAAATAAACCTCAAAAAAAGAAAATAACCAAAATAACTTCTTCTTTTTTTGACAGTAAACAATTTACAGACTCATATTGATTCTGTAAACCAAATTGGAAACAATTTATATTTTTTATTTTGAAAATTTTAATATTTTTTTTTTATTTTTTCAAATTTGAAATCATATCTCTAAAACTCTACTCCTTAACTCTAAACCCTAAGTCTAGATTATTTAACCCTATGGTTACTCTTTAATAAAATTTATTTTGATCATTTTTTCATTGAAAACTATTTTGTGACAAAAATTTAAAAAATAATTATTATAGGGAATTTCTCTATAATCTTATCTTACCAAAGAAAATACTTATATGTAAAGACTAAAGAGAACAACAACCAAGTGAGAAAATGACCAACCATACTTAACCGACCGGTTTAACTTATTTATGTATGTTTCTGGCTCTTATTCATTGATAGTCTTTATCGCAATGATTATTAACGATATATGGTCTGTGACATAGTTTTCTGGCTGTTAATGTAGCAAAAAGTGACAAGTTTCTTCACCGAACTTCTGCTAAAACAAAACGGTTTACCACGTAATTTGAAAATTAAAAGAGAAAAAAGACAAAAATAGCACTAAATCAAGTTTTTGTTCCAAACTAGCACTCAAAGTCAAAAGTCACAAAACTAGCACTTAATGTTTTATCAAAAGTTACAAACTTAGGGTTTAGAGTTAAAGGATGAGGTTTAGGGTTTAGGGTTTAGGGTTTAGAGTTTAGGGTTTAGAGTCTAGAGTTTAGGGTTTAGGGTTTAGGGTTTAGGGTTTAGAGTTTAAGGTTTAGGGTTTAGAGTTTATGGTTTATGGTTTAGGGTTTAGGGTTTAGAGTTGAGAAATGAAGTTTTGGGGATAAGATTTCAAATTTTGAAAAATAAAAAAATTAAAATTTTCAAAGGATAAACTTAGAAAGGTGCTATTTTGGTCATTTTAGTTTTGGAGTGCTATTTTTGTGATATAAACTTAGAAATGTGCTATTTTGGAGATTTGCCCTAATTAAAATATTAATAACAAGCTCATAAAATTTATTTTTAGAAGGAAAATACGTTATTAAGTGGAAACAAAAGAAAATCCATGAGAGAGACAAGAAAACTATGTATTTATCAAAACTACCCTCAAATCTCATACAAAAACACTTCCACAATCAAATCCCAGAAATTCAAAAGAATTACATTTAAGCTGCAGAATACTCAGACAATAACAACTAAAAATATTGTTTCATGGGGGTTTTATCAAGATCTGATGGGTTTCATCATGACACTCGGAGACAGAGATTATAGATGAGTGTTGTTGATGTTAGCTACATTGGTAGTCTCGTAAACTGGCAAGCCTCCACGAGATAACTCGTAGTTCTGCAACTCAAAGAGATCAGAACTTGAATCACTCTCCATTCCATCGTCATCATCTCCCTGTCTCTTTATTCTCCTATGATCATCATCATCATCATGGTCACTCCACGCCTTCTTTTTCTCTGAGAGACTCTCCATCACTTTAAGTTTCTCATCAAGCCAAGACAACTCTTTGTTTACTTTCTTTTCCTCTTGTATTTCCACTTGGTTTGTGGCGGAAGTGAAATTCAAGAACTGCTTGTAGTTCTTGGTGGGAGTGTTTGAATACGGAGGAGGAGTTCTGAAACCGGAGCTTGAAGACGACAACAGAGATTTTGATGATGCTGATGCTGTCGTTGTGGTGGTTGAATTAGATCTGCTTGAACTCAAGAAATGGCTGATACTACTTCTCCTCCTCCTTCTCATCCATCCTCCTCCATGGATCTCCTCATCAACTTCTCGGTCCGTTGGCTTTGACTTCGACTTGTTCTTCTTCGAACCCGCTTGATGAAACAAAGAGTTCAAGAAGCTGACGATTTTCCCACCCGGTGAGCTTGGTTGCTTGTATCTCACGTTACTAGTCATCTCTTTGATTGCTTTGACTTCTGGCTTCTCAAGATGGTCTTGGTGAAGATGATGCACCTGCTCTGAACATCTAATCGGTAAATCCAAGCTTATTCTTCTCCCTCCTCCCAATATTCCCCATCGCCTTCGATTCTCCTCTCTTGCGGCGTTATAGCCATGCTTATGTGTGTGTCTATGGTCGCAGGAGGAGAACTCGTTGTAGCCGGAGAAGTACACGGCGGCCTCGAACACGTCAAGCTCGCCGGAGTGAGCATCGTTACGCTTGTGGAAATATATTTTCTTGGAGATCTTATCTGGTTCTGCTGATGAGACCCCTTTCATAGACATTATTTAATTAGGGTTTTGAAGATGGGGAGACTTGGATGATATCACAAGTCTCTTTCTGTGCTAGATCTGTGGAAATGATAGGATGCAATATCAGATATTTATATAACAACAAATAATGTGATATGTAACTCCTTAATAGAAATATAACTTTCAATAGTTTTATTTTCCGGATATGGTTACAGTAAAAAGTTCTGAATGCTGAAAAAATTAGAAGTGTGGAGGGACATACAAGTCATAAGAGTTTGTGTGACCCACTAAATGCGTGGGTGAAGAACTTAATTGAAGGAGTGTGGGCTCATTTGATTTTATGAGCTTTCTGATAGGGTGTAGGAAATTAACTGATTGTGTTTATGATAATGTGGGGGATATCCTCTCTTGTTGCCTTGGATTCCAACTTTGAATTTTGTCTGTCCCCTATTTATGTGTCCTCAGTTTTTGAAAACTTGTAGCTTATATTTTCAAACCATGACTCCATTTTTTTATATGTATACCCGTTAGTTGAATGCAGTTATAACTAATTTAGTTTTGTATATCCTCTTCACAGTAAATGTACTTTTAACTAATTTTTATTTAGGAAAAATGTTTTGTATAATCACAATTGTTTTAAACTCTCAAACATAAAAGTGTATATATACGCCATTACTCCCACTTGTAACCATTTTAACTTCTTTTTTTCCAAGAATCTGAACATATTTATATGTTTAACTTAGCTAACTAAAGTTTTACAGTATGAGCTGGCGCCTCTTATCTTTACTCCCCTGTTTCTGTTTCTGAACAAGTGTCGTTTGAGACTTTTGTACACAAATTAAGAAATCATTTAATTTTGCATGTTTTCCATATAAAAACATTATTACTCATACACCTAATCATATTTCAATCAATAGAAAAATAAATCGAAAAATAATCTGCAGAATAAAATCAATAAATTATGCATCGAAAATCTAAAACAACACTTATTTTGCAACGAAAAATTTCATCTACAATGACACTTAATATGAAACGGAGAGTAAAGTTACTAACCGTTTTAAGCATCACTCTCAGCTATGTATTTATACAATAACAGAGTAAATCCAATTTGAAATTTGTATTACTGGTGGTAAAGAAAAATTATTGCTATTAAATGTAATTTCAATTTCCAGATCCTCACGGATGATAAAAGTTTTAATTTAATATTTCTTCGATTTCTTAAAGAGATCCCCTTTTTTCTGTCGTGAGGAAACACATTTGGATATAATATTAGTATTGAATAAAGTTGTAACTCTATTCAGAATTAATGTAAAGTTTATATAACAGAAAATAATTCTACGATAGTAATTTGTATGGAATAACATTTATATTGAAGCTTAAACTATCATAGAGTTATTTAAAAACTATTGCAAATGTGTTCCCAATTTAAGTTTAAGTAGTATGAGACAAGACTAAAAAGTGAGATAATTATGGATTTCAATCTTGACAAAAACAAATTATGGATAAAATTCATGGTACAAAAATCTTATTCAGTTGGTCATTAGGCTCAATTTCTTCTTCCATCTTATTCAGTTGAACAGAACTAAACCATAGGGTTGACTTTAAATTCCATATTAAAAAGTCCCAGTTAAATTGTAGGTTATAAATCAAGTTTACAAGGTCTTATACCTACAAGAACTGATTAAGTATCTATAAGTAAAAGAGAAAAATCTAGCTAGAAGCATAAAGAAGAAAAGTCGGGGCTTGGAGAGGAGGCAACATCACGTTATAGATTTCATATTAAATGGTTACAAAGGCAAAACATAGACATGACATGAATAGCAAGTAGTGGTTAAGATGAGATTCGAGTCCACGCGAGTGGAACATGTCAAGGGAGATTACACGTGACATGGTTTTAGTTGTACAACAATCAACAACAAATACATAACTAGAGAAAGGCCATTGTCTTGGGAGTTGGGGGTAGACGTTTGAAAAGGAAAGGATACGTTACAAGCACTAGAGCCCCTTGGTTTTGTAATTGACCGTTGCATCTATTTTACATCTACAACATACCTAATCAATTCCTCTAATATGTGTTTTCTGCTCGAAGATTGGAACACTTTCGGATTTCAGTTACCGTAGCCAAATATTTAGGAATTCCAAACTTGTTAAGCAGTATATTGGTCAAAATATCTTTTGAATATATATTGGTCAAAATATCTTGTTGTTATAAAAATAGAGAACTTATATTGGTCAAGAATTATGAAAAGAATCTCTATTTTCTTTAGTATATGCATTATTTTCCATGTTTGCTTAAGCAATGTATCCATTATTTGTGAAAACACCACAATTCAGTTTAATTATTTTAGTCACCTTCTCACTCTTTTCCGCATTTATGTATATATAATTTTAGTCAACAGTATATACCATTATGATCCTATATATAGTAATAAACGATTACTTAATGTAAAAATAAACGTTCGCCATACATTGCAATGATTGTCAAGTCAATATCTAAAGTTTGGAAGAATTGTTGAAACAAACAAAAGGTAGAAAAGTGTAAGGTAGCTTTCTTTTGCATTGTTAAAAGCTGCTTCTTATGGCTATACTTCTCTTGCCAGTCCCGTCTCTTTCTATTAATTAAACACGTCCCATGTGTTCGCATTCATCCTCTGCACATTATCCCCTTCATATTGCAAAGCAACTAAGTAACTAAGATCATCCGATAAGTTATAACTGGGTCCGTTTAGCCAATCAGTTTTATCATATTTGTTAACAGTGGGCTCAAATGTTTGGCCCCACAGATGACAAGTCCTTGAACTCTAACAATGCCCTGACAAGACGGTGTGGTGGGCTTTGAAAGAATGATCACCATTTCTCACCCTATTCATACATCACAAATTTACAATTCTCATATCATCATTAGCTCTTTTTCTCTCAACAGCATAAACTATCTCAACAGCATAAACTATTCGAACCTAAGAGCAACCCCATTGCTAGTCCTTATTATGAAGTCCTTATTATGAAGTCCTAAGGCTTTTTTATTAATATTGTTCCCTTAAGATACAAAGGCAAGAAACATAGGTAAAAAAGGAGTTTATTGGTAGGACTTAAAGTTGTTTCTTAGTAATATTTTTATTTAATAATTGATTAGTTTTAAATAAATATTAAACAGTATATTGAATTATAAAAAACTTAAACAGTACAAACTTGCATAACAAAAAAATATTAAAAAATCCGAAAAACATATATTTTATTGAATTTTTAAAAACTTAATTTTGAAAATGTCCAAATTTTTTCCCATATATGTTCAACTAAATCTTCTTTTAATTGGTGATAGATTTGTGGATTGCGAACTTCTTTGCGACGACCGATTATATTGCCGTGTTTTGTAGACTTTTTGACGGTTGCCCTAAGATCATCATCTCGTTCATCCTCAACCGTGTCTGCATCTCGTTCATCCTCAACAATCATATTACGAAGTATGAGACATGCTTTCATAATATTTGATATTTTGTTTTTACTCCATAAATTAGATGGATTTCTAACAACGGCGAATCTAGCTTGCAGGACCCCAAATGCACGCTCAACATCTTTTCTAACGGATTCTTGGGTTTTAGCAAATAAAGAATTTTTTTCACCCTGTGGTAGTGGGATAGATTGAACAAAATTTGCCCATTTTGGATAAATACCATCCGCCAGATAGTAGGCCAAATTGTACTCGGTTCCGTTGACATAGAAATTTACTTCCGGAGCCATCCCGTTAATAATTTCATCAAAAACTGGTGATCGATCAAGAATATTAAGATCGTTCATAGTACCTGGAGCTCCAAAGAATGCGTGCCATATCCAGAGGTCATATGAAGCAACCGCCTCCAACACAATTGTTGGTTTTCTGGTTCCCCTTGAATACATTCCTTTCCAAGCGGTGGGACAATTCTTCCACTCCCAATGCATACAGTCGATGCTTCCCACCATCCCGGGAAATCCACGTTCTTCTCCTTTGTTGAGTAGTCTTTGAAGATCCTCCTATGTGGGACGCCTGAGATAATGATCTCCGAACAACTGGATTATTCCATCGGTAAAAAGGTGCAAACATTTACTAGCTGTTGTTTCACCAAATCGTACATATTCGTCAACTATATCAGCTCCACCACCATAAGCCAATTGACGAATTGCTGCAGTACATTTCTGTAGCGGAGATAGAATAAAGAGATGAGTGCTTACAAGTTTGATGGTTCGTAACACCCGTGATATGGTTCATAACACCCGTGATGCTTCTTGTTCATCTTGTGAGTCTAAATTGTTTTGTTGTTGCAGAAACAAACAAAGACATGTGATAATTGGTTGTAATCGTTTTACATGTGTACTTTAAACAAGTGCTGCGGTTATAAAAAAAGCCGTTAAACATAAGCCGTTAAACATAAGAGTTTACAACATGTCATACTAAAGAGTTCACAAAAAAGCCGTTAAACATAAGAGTTTCACAACAAAGCCTCCAACATAAGAGGTCACATACACGTTCAGATTCTACTTAGACACATAGGATACATGGTTCACAACAAAGCCTCCAATCAAGTGCTGCGGTTACTTAAACATTAGGACCACGCATATTATCACTAACATAACAATGAGAACACCTACAACGAGTTCAAAGCCTTTTCCAATTCTCTCTAGCCTAACCAACCTCTGCTCTGTCTCGTGATGCAGTAGCTTTACCTGGTTAAGATGCATCTCGTAATCACTCAGAAACGCTAGATAATCTACCTTATCACAGAGCTGGCTACACTGTGTCGATATGGCTCTGATCTCCTCCGTAGCTGCCACATCCCACCACTTCCAGACATGGCAGTCTCCGTCCTCGACGTTTGCACAGGTGTAGTACCTCCGCCCTGGATCATTTCTTGTGTGGGATGTGGCTATAAGAGGTTCGCCACCGCAGTAACATTCCTTCAGGAAGCCAAACTCAACTTCAGGCTGCGGTGGGTAGTGACGTCGCGCCGCATCAATCTCAGCTTGGTCCAGCTGTATATTAGCCTCTGTTTGGTTGTGCCCACTGTCGGCTGAGTAGTCACCATAATAGTCCTCCGACATAGACAGCTGCGTATAGCTGTAATCCAGTCCCATAGGTTCCTTAATCTGCAGAGAAAACAGAGGAGCTGTAAAAAAATAAATACGTAACCATAAAACAGAGAACACACTTTTTATATTGTGAGATGAAGCCATTTTATTTAATTTTTAGATAACAGAGAACATCCCATTTTATTTAATTTTTAGAAAACCGAGAACACACAAGTTATTAAAATTTCATAGGAGACAAGGAAGTGAAAACATTAAATTCAAAGAACACAACAAGTTCAAACATGACATTCAAAGTTAAAAATACTTGGCTAGGAGTTTATTCTTGACAATTTGTTCACTCTCGCTAAGTGGTTCCTTCTTAGCAAGGAGAGTGTCAAGTATGGAGAGCTTGCATAGTTTCTCCTTCATTGCCAAATCGTCCATCTTCAGCTCACACATGCTCTTATACTCCTCGAAACCCTTCCCTTTACCATTGTTTCTGATTGCTTTTGTAGCCTTGATACCTTCGGACCGCATCTCTTGGTCACCAACACTGGTGCTCGAAGCTTGTGAAAACGACTCAGTTGTTTTTCTCTTACCAGAAGCAGTAGTCTTAGGACTGTTGAGGCTTAACCACTTTTGTTCATGCCTCAAGATACACCAAGCATGCTCTAAGGTAAACTTTGATTTCTGGTCCGAGTAGTAGATGTCATGAGCCACCTTTAGGACGTCGTTGTCATTCTGGCCGCTGGTGATTTGTCTCCCTGCAGCAGCGTATGCTCCACAGAACTTGTTCGTCTGGTCATTGATCTTTGACCACCTCTGCTTACAATTGTTATGAGAGCTCCTCCCGCGACCCTCTAACGCATGAGGACTTGCTGCGTAGTAAGCTTCTACTCGTTTCCAGAAGGTGCCAAACTTCTGGTCATTTCCAACAACGGCGTCTTTAGACATGTTCAGCCAGGCGCTTATTAGAACCTCATCATCCGCAGGGGTCCACTTCTTTCTCTCCCGACGCCCCGCGGGTGTGTCTTCACTCAAAGCTGGAGCCTGAGATTGTTGTGAGCTGAAAGGAGGGATATCGGGTTCTCCAAAGTTTACACTAGAGGGAGTACTTTCATATCAAAAGTTTTGATGGGGAATGTCAGGATTCCTTGGATCCATGGCACAAGGTTAAGCAAAGAGTAGAGAAAGAAGAGTATGGAGTTAAGCGAAGAGGAAAGGAAGAAGAGGATGGGATTTTATGGTTGAAACGGTAACAAGTAATAAGTGAGAATCACCTAAGAATTATCTACCAAAGTCTAATCATGAGTTATTACCCATCTAACACCTACAAAGCTAAAACAATCGGTTACATTTTCATTTAATTAAAAGTTTCCTTTGGTTATACTTTCAGACATCACAATGCATCACGCAAATATGAACAGCCATTCTCGTCATCGTTGTAAACAAAAACAGTATCTGGTTGCATTCAAGTTTTAATTTAGCATTAACAACTACACTGACATGAAACGACAACTAACCACAACCTACAATCGTCATAAAACATTAACATTTACATTTAACCACTACTCTAATCTGGAAAAGAAGCTAGAGAGGTTCATCGGCCATAAAACATTAACATTTAACAACAAATGATACAAACGGCAAATGAAACAATCCGCAAATGAAACAAGCATCGCATATGTAAACCGTAAACATTTCATCACAACAAACACAAGAAGTGGGATAACACATCAAAGATAACAAGTTTAATAGTACTACTACATCACACCAATTCAACGAAACATCAACAAGAATCACATGCGGAGGAGATCCCAATTTTTATAATCTACTATAATTAATGAAACCTACAAGTTCCCAATTTTTATAATCTACACACGAAATCAAGCAATCACAACAAACATCAACAAGAATCACATGCGGAGGAGATAAATCGACATACCTTTTTGATTGAGATCGGCGGAGAAGTTTGGGTCAGAGAATAGATCGGTCCGAAAGAGTGGTGAGACGAGAGCGACGAAAGAGTGGTGAGACGAGCGCGACGAGAGATCGGAGAGTATCGATCGCCTTTGGTATCGCCGTTCAGATAGACATGCAGGAGAGAGGAGAGAGTTGTGAGATGAATGGGTTCAGTTGATGCCCTGATTTCTTCACTCCAATCAAACGCTGCCACCTGTGCCCAAGGACCAGCCCACAAAATCTCTTAACAAAGGACTTTCGATCCATATATCTTAGGTATTTCATCATTTTTCATTTTCTTTTAAGCCCAAATAGATGTAGGACTTGTTTTCAGGACCCCAATAAGGATGTCCTAAGAAAATGTATATAGCTATATTGGTGCAATACTGTCTACAAAAACGAAATAAACCTGTTAGATCCAAGCAGGCCCGGCTTAAATACATTTTTTCCCCTAAAAGTTATAATAATATTTCCTTAAATTTACAAATTAGGACCCAATTTAACTTTGTTTATATGGTCTCTTTATTTGATTTGTGTAATCCTTTAAAATTTCACCGACAGAGTAAATAGTCTAGTGGTTATAAACGAATATGAGTGTGATTTTGTTTGACAGCAATGCATAATTACATAGGATCTAGTTCTCTAGCTAGTCTCGGCATTGTAAAAGCAAATCGAAACCTTGGATTGGATGATGCCTCTAGAAAGTTAGAGAAGGGAAATCTCTTGTAGCCACTAACCGGAGTGAGTAAACCGGGATTCGATGTTGGTGTGAAATCTGTCGGACCGGTGTAGTCAGGGTTGCAGTTGTTCACGTAGAATCTCTTGTCTCTCTCCGAGTAAACGATAGTAGAAGAGTGGAAAGACGGACAAGGCACGTCGACGGGAGTCCACTCCGAGTCGACAAAGGCTGACTCGAGAGCCGTAAAACTTGACGGCGACGACACATTCTTCTTCATCGTTAGGTGAGGAGACGACAGAGACATTGACAAGATGTTCGAACTTGTCTCTGGTTAGTGGAGGTAAAGATATTGTCTTCTTCTTCGAGGGGTTGAAGATTTTGGAGAGATGGACAGTGGAATCATTCTTGTTCATGGAATCTAACCATCATCTTGATGAGCCTATCCACTTAGATTCGTGGAGCTCCTTTGGTAGAGTCTGGTTTACGATTTTTACTTGATCTTGAGTCTTGGGATCGACGGATCGTAGAGGTTAAAGTTGACGAGTTTACCGCCGCAGGGAGAGTCTCCGACGACGTCGCTGCCGAGGAGGAGGTAAAGTGCTGTCACCGTGGAGAAATTGGACCGCCGGGAACAGAGGCTCCGGCTTGGGAGTGAAGATAGATTCTTGGAGACTGGACGGAAAAGCTGAGACATTGTTCAAGAACCCTAAGTCGCTTTTTTTTTGGAGAGAAGATAAGAATCAAAGGATATATTTAAAACCCTACTCACCAAACTCTGCTCTGTCTTTACTGCTCAAATTTATTGGAAATGCATGAAAATGTAAAGATCCTATATTCGGAAAAAGTCTCGGAAGAAAACTCAGAAAACCCACCTATATTTCTATGTTATTTCAAAATAGAGCCCCACTACTTGTAAATTGACACAAAAACCCACACACTTATTTGACTTCACTTTACACTTTGAGGCACTTTGCAGCTGGGTGAGAAAGCGTTATTACATGAAAACAGATTTAGTAGCGAGTAATACGACTCATGAAGCGTGTTGCAACTTGCAACCAGTTGTAATCTCTGTCTGATGCTGAGAATAAGATCGAATCTCTGTCTGACGAGTCTAGCTTGGAGGTTCTTTCTTATATGTATGCTAGAAAGGAGAAAGGAGAACATCAGTGAGCTTGGAAATTCGGTGAATGGCTCTGAAAGTAGAAGAATCCTTTACTGCGACATTATCGGTGGATATGTCAAAATAGTATACTTCATAGTCTGAAGAGGATGGAGAAGACTCTGAGTGAGAAACTTACTGTACTGTGTGTTATTGAAAGGGAATGGAATACCTGTGTAGTTAGTTTGGATCAACATTTGTATGGAAAATGTTTAGCAAACCACCAAAATGTTTTATGTTTATGCTATTGGTTCATTAGATGAGCTAAGTCAGCGAACGACCAAAATGCTTAATGCTCATATCTTTTGAGAACATTTTTTTTATTATGAGTAAACTGTGTCAGGTCTGGCCTTGTTACATTTGTCTCATTGTCTTGCACCTTAGAGTTAATAATAAGATGATATGAGAATTACATGCTCGAGACTTTTTTCTTAGCTTCTCCAAGTTGGTACTGAAACAAAGATTTTTCTTAGCTTCTCCAAGTTGGTACTGAAACAAAGATTTGAGATAAGAAAGTTGATGCATCTATCCATTAATGTTAGAAAGACTTCAGTTTATTTAGAAGGTTTGATTGTGACATCTTTTCTGCATCTGGAGGGGAGAAGAAGCACTATATATTTTTTTAACGTCAAAGATGTGAATATCTTATCCCCAAGTGTCAAGCAAGAACCAACGACTACAGCATATATAATTCTGCACGACTCGAACAAAATTGAAAAATATATTTGCACATCTTACCAATTCCAAAAGACTTCTTCTATCATTAAACAAACAAACCTCTTATAAGAAATAATGACAATGAAAAGTACCTACCAATTTCTTCTTTTATTTAAACAAAGTACACTTATTACGAATATGTCAAAAAAGAAATCCTACAGTGCGAATTGGAACAACAAGAGGTTGAGATCAAATCTCTTTTCTCATCATCTTCACTTACCCGGGCGTGTTGGTCCGACCAATCTGAAGAAGTTAAGTGCAAGAAGAGCCAAAAACAAAAGTCAGCCAAATCTGATACATATTTTTTGGAACGATTATGTTTGGTGCTTTATATGGACGAAGGACTCTCTCATTTGACTACTTCAACTTCTTCACAGAGTCATATTGTCCCCACTAACTGCTAAAAAGTCGTCTCTTCCATCATCATCAACACAACAGATTTACCTTTAGTGGGTTCCAACTTCTCTGATGAAAACAGAGGACCAAGTGTGTCTTTGAAATCTTTTGCTAGATCAAGTAGAAGTTAACGAGACTTGGTAAGCAGACTAGCAGAGTGAGACAAAGCCAGCTTTGAACAAATGGGGGATGTCGGTAAGAACTTATTTTTCAATCTTGTCTTGTTTCCTTTTGCACCTTCATAAAAAATCTTGAATCATCTCAATTTCTCAAACCAGTCACATCTCCCAAACTTTCGCTTGTTTGTATCTCAGACCCAAGAAGATATAGGTAGAAATAATACGCTGATTGGATCGTTGTTGGAGTCCATTTCCGAGGTGATCAGGTCTTTGGAGTTCATACAATCAGAAACAGGGAGTTTCCTTGAATGTGCATGCTACTGCTACCGAGTTTCAGTGGTGTTAATGGAGATACAGACAGGAGAGAGCGCCGTCATATGTCCAACGGAGGTTGTTGAATCACTATCCGAGAGTATAGATTCAGCCAAGTATCTCGTCGAGATGTCTCAAGAAAGCAACGGACCAGAATCAACTACTGATCTGACAAGCAGAGAGGTAGGCTTTCAAGGCGTTGTGAAGCAGATTGGTGAAACTTTAGCTGAATCAATTATCGACGAGGAAGAATATATAGGAGTGGTTGTCCAAATGAGATGCAGAATGCTAACATTGGAGATGGCAGACACAGGAAGTGGTGTCAGAGCAAATAGAGACAGATCTCTATCCTTCTGATCCTGATCTTTCCTATGCAAGTTACCTGAGTGAATTGATGTGTCGAGTTTTAACCCGATTATCTAACTGCAAGTGCACAGTAAAATACGCAGTAGTAATGCGAGATCGAATCCACAGGGACCGATGATCACACGTAGAGTTGCAGACAAGTTAATAGCTACAGCGAACAAAGATATAATTTTGATGGTTTTTATTTAATTTTCTTTAGTGTCACAAAACATAAACAAGCTGTAAAAAGATGATTTAAACGATTTGAAAATTATTTTAAAACAAACGTTGGGCATTGGGAATTCTCAGGGATTTATTTTTAATCAAGATACAATTAATGGCAGACACAGGGATATATTAAGAACCGTCTAGAACTCAAACACGATATTAGAATTAACCTACTTCCGTAGCGCTAATTCTCTATGTTATAGAAATCTCCACACTAACTTCCGCTGAGTTTCAATTTCTAAACAAGCATTAAGAACAGGTTCAATATGTTCACAAAGCGCAATAACATCAACTTCCGAGGGTTAAGGACACTTTGCTCATCTAAAGTATTTTCGGAAATTCAAACAATCACTTTCGGTGCATCAAACAAACTGAAATCATGAACTAAGTGATCAATTCAGTTCAAGCAGTAAGAAATCCATTAGATGAAGAACCAAAACGTAATCCCTTAGTCTACACACGTTTTATGAATCAAAACATCAAGAAATCCCCTATGAGAACCCCTAAACCCAACTAGATGACTACTCACACATAACTAAGCAAGAACAACACGATTTTGATGAAGAAAACATGATAAGATTGAATTAAAACAGAGTAAAAGTTCAGAAGATCTTCTCCAAATGGTTTTGAGATGAACTCCTTTACAAATCTTCACAAATCACACAAAACAAGATAAAAACTCTCAAATCTCTCTCAAGAACTTGTAAATCTCCTTCTTGGTCGTCCCTGGTCTTTTCTGAGTCTCAAAAGTCGAGTTCTTCTGTCTATTATTGAGGGGAGTGGGTAAAAAGGGGTGAAAAGCTCGTTTGTGCGTGTGGATCCCGTAGAGCGTGGGATCGGTCGATCCACATGGACCGGATCGGTCGATCTAGTGCATGAAAGCGTGGGATCGGTCGATCCGCATGTACCGGATCGGTCGATCTCACGTCCTGTCCGATCAATACTTCTCATTCGGTCCATTGTTCGGTCCATCTTGCTTCTGAATAAATCCCGAATGCGTTCTTTTCTTGCAAGCTATCTAGTAACCTGCATATTACACTTAAGAAAACCAAAACGCATCAAATAGACCAAAACATTAATTAAAACCGACCATTTAATTTCTCCAAAACGAGTTTAAAACCGTTAAAAACACGGAATATCAACTCCCCCAGACTTGAATCTTTGCTTGTCTTCAAGTAAAGAGGATTAAAATTCGGGAGCTCACTAACCTTCAGTAGACCTTACCTTGTGATTTCGCTAACCACTTAAATCAGAGACTGTCAAGGCATTCGTTCCAAATCCCCACCAAGACCGCGCAAACCTTTCCATATTTCAGACCTTCAAGTCTCAGTTTCAAGTAATCAACTCTTTACATTCATTAAAAAGGGCGTGACCTTTCCACCAAAGATATCTCCATCAGGTATAACGGGCTTGGTGTTTGGGAGGCTGTTTTAGTGTTTAATTAGGTGAGGCTCAAGTGTTTTTGGGTATCAGCGATAACAAAAAATGCAAAACATTATGCAAAATCGCTGGAGAAACCGAGTATATTGATAACCACGTTTTCGAACTGCTCAAGTCTCAAATGATCAAAACCCAACAAATCTCAAACTCTAACCCCAAATTTAAACAACGCATCCTCTCTGGTACACAAAATAAAAATAAAATGTCTAAATCAAATCTACTGAATGAGATATAAACATGAACTCTTTTTTTTTTTTTTTTTTTTTTTTTTTTAATTATGATTTATTATTATTATTATTATTATTTTTTTTTTCTTTAAGTTTCAGAACGAAAACTTATACAAACCGAAATCGAATATATACACTGCGATGCAATCACACACTTACAACACCCAATTTTTCTATTTACACCTCTAGACACACAGGTCCGTGTCTAACCACCTAAATGTTCCGATCCTACCTAAGCAGTCGGATGAACCATGTCTACCCTAATCTCTCCATTGTTTTTGCACACGTATGCACATATAATCAGCGTGTAAGAATGCATGGAGATGAAATAAAAGGGTAAGGTGTAGGTGTGGTACCAAACTATTGATGAGTTTGGCCATTCAGGATTATTAAAGAGTGGTAAAATGTGGTAAAGAAAATCCTGAATGTGTATATGGTGTACCGTTTCCTGATGTTGATTCCTGGTCAAAAGAAATTAAATTCGTTAATGGTCAAAAATAGTTGAGTCGATTACAATTCACCGAGACTTGATAAAAGATTTAAGGAGAGGTTGTTTGGTCAAGTGGTTCCTCGGTTTGTCTGCGGTAACAGTCCTGAAAAATGGCCAATATGAAATGTAATGCACAACACACAAGGAAATAGTCTAATAATCATAACAGGGTCTGATAAAAATACGTAGCGAGTTTTTAGAGTTTTTTTTTTTTTTTTTTTTTTAAAAACACAATCAAATCCGATAAAGTAAGAAAAAAAAAATAAAATAATAGCAATATGGTACATAAGTAGCATCCTCCCCCAGACTTACTTCACACCGTCTCGGTGTGAAAATAATTCCAAGAGAGATTACCGATCAGGCGTTGCGGTCAGTGCGCCTCTTCGAGCGCCTCTCCAATGCTCCATCATCATCAGAGTCCTCCGCTGCCTCAGGTCCAGCAGCGGTGTCGTGAGCGCCTGAGTCGTCATCGCTATCTCCAGAAACAGCTGGCTGTGATGCGCATCCCTTCTTAATGTTGCAGATTCCCTTCCACATCTTCAGCAGTATGGAGTTGTTGGTTTGATGGCTTTTGATGGACCAAGTGTTGATCTCAGCAGCGGATGCAGTAGCGGGAGGTGCTGGTGGCAGCATATACGGAGTGAAATCCGTGGGGAAAAGACTTTCCTCATCTTCCGGTTCCTCCTCTATATCATCATGTGGTGCCTGCTGGTGTGTCGATGATGATGCGACTCCTTTCTTCTTCAGTGTCGCGGGTCTGGTGCAGAGAGATGCAGGCGGTGGTAGAAATATGAGAGCACCTGGATCAGTCAGCTCGGTGATGGCGGTATCGGGTAGTTTGACAAATTGCTCTCTCCCTTGTGGGTCCTAGAACTGGTAGATATGAGGGGCTGACTTGTCGATGCTACCTCGCCAAGGGCCGGTGAGGTAGTGGCTGCTAATGAGTGCTCTCATGTCGAAAAAGTTCTGATGCATCCCCTTCTTATCCACCACTCTGTCAATAGGTGGAAGAAACACTCCACATTGCTTTAAGATCTGTGTGATAACCGCTCCAAACCCACATCTCTTCGTGTCTGAAACTTTGAAGTACGCAAGCTTCTCCGCGATCACAACTCCTATGTTTATGTCCTTCCCGCTAACATAGGTAATGTCTGCGCCCTGAGGCCATAGGTGTCCAGCCCCGATGAATAGAAGAGCTAGCTCATCTTTTGTCACTGCAGCGGGTTCTGTCTTCCCATAGATAACACTGCTGATCACTCTCACTGCATATCGCAGAACAGGGCTACGAATTCTAGCTTGCTTGGCCTCTCGAGAGATGAAGTTTCCTGAAGCGATGAATTTCCAGAAATCATTGTGTTCCGCGAAGTCAGGAACACAAGATTGACGTCCTTTCCCGAACCCAAAGACGTCGCACAGCTGAAAGATGGTCATGGAGTGGAACTGCCTGTTCACAATGAAGGAGAACATTGCCTTATCAGCTATCGGGTTATCCTCGTCAGGATGGTAGAGGCGGGCTGATGCGAGGAACTGCCTGGTCAAATCAGCATAGCAATCACAGTGGAGATCGAAGATGTACCCCAGGTCAATCTTCTCGAACAAGGCTTCAATATCCTCGGTTATCCGCAATGCATCTGTAGTGTCTCTGTGAGCGAAGCGCGACGGACATATTTCCACTCCCCTCATCTGCTCGTAGAAATCATCATCATGTATATCCCACTGCTTGGTTATCTCTCGATTGGCAGGATGAGACCTATCCGTCTTTCGGAAATTGCCCTTTGTGCTGAGCCTAGCAGTCTGTACCGAGGAGCTCCCATGCTCACCCTGCTTTTTCTGTCTCTTAGGCATTATCTTAGATCGACCGATCTGTTTCACCCGGATCAACCGATCTGTTTCATGCGATCGACCGATCTGTTTCACCCGGATCGACCGATCTGTTACTGAGATCGACCGTTCTGTTTAACCTGGATCGACCGATCTGTTACTGATCGTGATACATGCCTGAAAATCGTCTAAAAACACAACCAAAAATCAATTCACACAAGAAAATATAATCACAAAAGAGAAAGAAAATCAAACCATGTGGGTTGTCTCCCACTCAGCGCTTGTTTAAAGTCGCGAGCTTGACTATTTTGTTGTCCTTAGGCGAGATCGGGTTCCGATAAAGGAATGTTGGTTCTTTCTTCGGGTTTTGCATCTGTGAAGTAAGGTTTTAGCCTCTGCCCATTGACTGTGAACTTCCTCCCATTCTCTTCCAAGACAACAGCTCCATAAGGTCTAACCTCTGTGATGGTGAAAGGTCCGGACCAACGAGACTTAAGCTTTCCAGGAAATAGCTTGAGTCTAGAGTTGAACAGAAGGACTTTGTCTCCAGCAGTGAAGTCTCTCGGGATTATCTTCCTGTCATGCCACGCCTTAGTTCTTTCCTTGTAGATTTTGGTGTTCTCATAGGCGTTCAACCGAATCTCGTCCAGCTCGTTCAACTGAACCATCCTCCTTTCTGCAGCGGTTTTAATGTCGAAGTTCATCAACTTCGTTGCCCAAAAACCACTGTACTCCAATTCCACAGGTAGGTGACAAGACTTTCCATAGACCAGATTAAAAGGAGTGGTGCCCAAGGGAGTCTTGTAGGCGGTTCTATACGCCCATAAGGCGTCATCAAGCTTCACAGCCCAGTCTTTCCTTGTTTTGCCTACAGCTTTCTCCAAAATCCCCTTGATTTCTCGGTTCGATATTTCAACCTGCCCACTTGTCTGAGGATGATAAGGTGTAGCTACCTTATGCTTTACTCCATGTTTCTTCAGCAGTTTATCGAACGTCTTGTTGATGAAGTGAGAGCCTCCATCACTAATAACCACTCTCGGGATCCCGAATCTTGGAAAAATGACTGTCTTGAACATTTTCTTGACAACACTAGAGTCATTTGTCTTGCTGGCTACTGCTTCCACCCATTTGGAGACATAATCAACCGCGACCAGGATGTACTCATTTCCATAAGAAGATGGGAAAGGGCCCATAAAATCAATTCCCCATACATCAAAAACTTCAACTTCAAGGATGAAATTTTGGGGCATCTCATTTCTCTTACTGATGTTACCCTTTCGCTGACATGCATCACACTTTGAGACAAACTCATGGGCGTCTCTGAAAAGTGTAGGCCACCAGTAACCAGCCTGCAGGACCTTAGAAACCGTCTTGAATGTTGCAAAATGGCCTGCGTATTCTGAACTGTGGCAGTGGAAAAGAATCCCTTGCATCTCATTCTCCAGAACACATCTCCTGAATAAACCATCTGAGCATCTCTTGTAGAGGAAGGGATCATCCCAGTAGTAGTGGTTCACATCTCTCATGAACTTCTTCACTTCATACCCCTTCAGGTTCGGTGGTTCAATTCCAGCACATAGGTAGTTTGCAAAGTCTGCAAACCATGGGAGATCATCCTGAATTTGTCTCATGACACAGCAATCAGCCTGATCCAAATACTCATCTTCCAGCAAGGTGATCACATAGACATTCTCCTCGGGTAATGTATCATCCAGTGGTGTTTCAGCTTCCACTCTCATTCGGGAAAGATGATCTGCCACTCCATTTTCTGCTCCTCTCTTGTCTCTGATCTCAATATCAAACTCCTGTAGCAGTAAGATCCACCTTAAGAGTCTCGGTTTAGCATCTTTTTTCGTCATCAGGTACTTCAAGGCTGCATGATCTGTGTGCACAATTACTTTCGAGCCCACCAAATAGGACCTGAACTTCTCGAAAGCATAAACTACTGCCAGCAACTCCTTCTCAGTGGTAGCATACTTGATTTGAGCATCATCAAGCGTTCGGCTGGCATAATAGATCACATGGAGTTTCTTGTCTTTTCTCTGCCCCAAAACAGCTCCAATCGCGTAATCACTTGCGTCACACATTATTTCAAATGGCAAGTCCCAATCCGGTGGCTGCACAATGGGAGCACTGACTAGAGACTTCTTGAGAATCTGAAACGCAGCGAGGCAGTCAGCATCAAAAACAAACTTCGCTTCTTTGCACAGCAGACGGGTGAGTGGCCTCGCTATCATAGAGAAGTCTTTGATAAACCTCCTGTAGAAACCGGCATGTCCCAGAAAACTCCGAATATCCCTCACTGTCCTAGGAGGCTGTAGGCTGGTCATAACTTCAATCTTTGCTTTGTCAACCTCGATACCCTGCTCTGATATCCTGTGACCCAAAACAATGCCATCTTTCACCATGAAATGGCACTTCTCCCAATTTAGCACCAAGTTCTTCTCCTCACATCTTTCCAGCACCTTGCACAGATTAGCAAGGCAGTCGGTAAATGAAGAACCGTAGACTGAGAAATCGTCCATAAAAACCTCCATAATGTCCTCAATAAGATCAGTAAAGATCGACATCATGCATCTCTGGAAAGTGGCAGGAGCATTGCACAATCCGAAGGGCATTCTCCTGTAGGCAAAAGTACCGTATGGACAGGTGAATGTTGTCTTCTCTTGGTCCTCTGGATGAATGGGTATCTGAAAGAACCCGGAGTAGCCATCGAGAAAACAGTAGTAGGGGTGGTTGGCTAGTCTTTCCAGCATCTGGTCAATGAAAGGAAGTGGGAAGTGGTCCTTCCTTGTGGCTGAGTTTAGCTTCCTGTAGTCAATGCACATCCTATGCCCTGTGACTGTTCTGGTAGGAATCAGCTCAGCCTTCTCATTTGTGATGACAGTGATGCCACCCTTCTTAGGAACCACATGAACCGGGCTCACCCAAGTGCTGTCTGAAATTGGGTAGATCACCCCTGCACTCAACAGCTTTAGAATCTCCTTTTTCACAACTTCCATCAGTTTGGGATTCAGTCTTCGCTGGTGCTCTATGGACGTCTTTGACTCATCCTCCAAGTGAATCTTGTGCATGCAAAGATCTGGAGAAATACCTGTAATATCATCCAAAGAGTACCCCAATGCTTTTCTATACTTTCGCAATTTTGAAAGAAGCAAAGCGGTCTCCACATTATTCAGGTTAGCACAAATAATAACAGGATATGTGGAATTCGGTCCCAAGAATGCATACCTCAGCCCAGCTGGGAGGGCTTTAAGTTCCACCTTTGGAGCATTCTCCTCACTCCAATCTGGTTGGGAGGATGACGGTTTGACGGTTTTATCGGTGCCTGAGTCTTCAAGGCTGACATAGGCGACATGCTTCTCAATCGGTGAGGCTGAATCCAAAATCTCAGAAAATCCAACCACTTCTTGGTTCATGAACCCGAACTCACTCTCCCTTTGGGTCAATGCGACTTGTAGAGGATCATCAGTGTGCAACTCTTCATCCATTTCCTCCACCAGTTCAGTCAATGTATCAACCCAGAAAGTCTGTCCATCAATAGTCGGATTTTTCAGCACCTTCTCCACATTGTATCTCATCGCCATGTCTCCTAGACGTAAGTCTATATGCCCATTCTGTACATCAATCATGGCTCCAGCAGTAGCTAAAAACGGTCTGCCCAAAATGAGAGGATCTTTAGGTTCCTCTTCCAGCTCCAGAACTACAAAATCGGTAAGCACATATCCCTTTCCAACACCAACAGGGATGTTTTCTAGTACACCGACTGGTCTTCGCACTGATCGGTCAGCAAGGACCAAGGAGATCCTTGTAGGTTTGTAGTTCGTCATGCCTAGCCTCTCAGAGACAGAGAAAGGCATTAGGCTCACTCCTGAACCCAGATCGCAGAGACTCCTCTCAAAGGTAAGTGATCCAATGCGGCATGGTAGAACAAATGCTCCGGGATCTTCACGCTTTTTAGGCATGACATTTTGTAGAACTGCGCTACATTCCTCATTGAGCATCAACACACCACGCTCTAGGCTCATCTTATCGGTAAGAATCTCCTTCATGTACCTTTTAAGAGAAGGTACCATCTTCACCGCTTCAACGAATGGCAATCTCACATGTAACTCCCCAACAAGGTTCTTTAGCTTCTCGTACTCACGTTCTTTGATCTTCTGCCTTGGTCTGGATGGGTATGGAGCCTTAGGAACATAAGCAGGAGGCGCCACATACACCTCTTCAGGTTCAGAGGAATTTGGCTTTGTTGACACGGGATCGGTCGATCCAGAAGGACTGGATCGATCGATCTCCTTCCCCTTCGATCGGTCGATCTGTTCCTGAGATCGGTCGATCTCTTCCTCATTCGATCCCTCAATCATTTTTCCACTCCTAAGTGTTATAGCATTCACAAACTCCTTGGGATTCGTCTCTGACTTCCCTGGTAGAAATCCAGGTGCTGTTCTGCTGCTGGAGGCGGTTTGAGCAACTTGCTTTTCCAAAACTTTCAAATGGGTGTTCAAAGTTTCAAACTTCCCATTAAGCTCTCCATACATGTTATCCACCTTGGTGTTTATCTCTGCAGTGCTATTCTTCTGACCTTCTAGCACCATTTGCAGCATCTTCTTAATTTCGTTATCCTGAGAAGACTGCGACGAAGAGGCATTCCCTTGATTCTGGTAGTTGTTGTACTGCTGCCTTTGCTGAAATCCTGAGTTGCCCGAGTTGTTCCCCTGATATTGATTTCTGTTCTGATATCCTTGGTTGAACACACTCTGGTTCTGATTCTGGTTCTGCCTATTTCCTGCCTGAGGGTAGGACTGATGTTGTGGATTCTCCACATTGTTGCTCCGGTAAGACAGATTATTTTGCTGATTTTGACTCCATCCAAGGTTCTGATTGTAGCCTCTGTTGTAGTTTCCTTGACCACCAATGTAGTTCACATCAGCTTGCATATCATCTGAATCATCACCAACAATTTCTTGTGAGGAACGATAGCCTTGCTCCTCCACAAATTTCACAGATTTCTGATCTCTCTTGAGAAGCATCTCAATCTTGGCATTCAGCTCATCTATCTTCTTGGATTCATAACCAACACCCTTCTGGCTGGTGTCAAACCTTGACTTGCGGTTTGCTTTGCTGGATGACAGGTTGTTCAGCAAGGTGTAAGCTTCTTCAACAGTCTTGGTCATGAAATCACCATTACTTGCTGTGTCCATGGCATCTTGACTCTCTTCATGAACTCCATTATAGAAAATGTTCAGCAAGCTCACATCAGTGTAACCATGGTGAGGGCAGTCCTGTGTGTACTCCTTGAAACGCTCCCAAGCCTCATGAAAGCTTTCTGAATCAAGCTGCTGAAAGCTTCCAATTCTGCTTCTCAGATATGTGGACCTTGACTTGGTGAAGAAATGCTGTAGAAAAGCAGCTCTTGTCTCTTCCCATGTAGTAAGAGATCCTGGAGGGATGGACTTTAACCATCTGATAGCTTTATCAGCTAAGGAAAACGGGAACAACCTGCATTTCAAAGCGCCTTGAGGAACTCCATTATGTCTGCTGGTGTCACAGACTCGCTCAAAATGCTCCAAGTGATACATCGGGTCCTCAGACGGGTTTCCATGAAACGGATTTTTCTCCACCAAATTAATGAGACCAGTCTTGATCTCAAAGTCTCTTCTCTCAATGGGAGGTGGGCGAATCCCAGAACGATCGGCATAGAATGCATCTGGTGTATCATAATGTGCAAGCGTCATCCTAGGCATGCCATAGTCTCCAGCCTGTTGTCTTGCAGCTACACCAGCCTGCTGATTATCACCAGCATTGTTGCCTTCTCGTTCAGCTACAGGAATTGGATTTTGCGGGTTGTCCTGAAACTGGTCTTCTTGGTGTTCAGCCATTTCAACCTCTTCAGCGGACTCAAGTCTTTTCTTTTTCACTTGTCTCTCTAGGCGGCCGAGCTCTAACTCCAAAGGTATTAAATTCGATGATCCTTTGCTTCTAGTATGAAATCCGCTCATTCACCTGAAAACACAAACAGAAAGAGAAAGACAGAAACATTAGACAAAATAAAAATGCTATAGTCTTAAACTGATCATTAACTCTAGGGTGACCAAATGGTCCCCGGCAACGGCGCCAAAAACTTGATGTGTCGAGTTTTAACCCGATTATCTAACTGCAAGTGCACAGTAAAGTACGCAGTAGTAATGCGGGATCGAATCCACAGGGACCGATGATCACACGTAGAGTTGCAGACAAGTTAATAGCTACAGCGAACAAAGATATAATTTTGATGGTTTTTATTTAATTTTCTTTAGTGTCACAAAACATAAACAAGCTGTAAAAAGATGATTTAAACGATTTGAAAACTATTTTAAAACAAACGTTGGGCATTGGGAATTCTCAGGGATTTCTTTTTAATCAAGATACAATTAATGGCAGACACAGGGATATATTAAGAACCGTCTAGAACTCAAACACGATATTAGAATTAACCTACTTCCGTAGCGCTAATTCTCTATGTTATAGAAATCTCCACACTAACTTCCGCTGAGTTTCAATTTCTAAACAAGCATTAAGAACAGGTTCAATATGTTCACAAAGCGCAATAACATCAACTTCCGAGGGTTAAGGACACTTTGCTCATCTAAAGTATTTTCGGAAGTTCAAACAATCACTTTCGGTGCATCAAACAATCTGAAATCATGAACTAAGTGATCAATTCAGTTCAAGCAGTAAGAAATCCATTAGATGAAGAACCAAAACGTAATCCCTTAGTCTACACACGTTTTATGAATCAAAACATCAAGAAATCCCCTATGAGAACCCCTAAACCCAACTAGATGACTACTCACACATAACTAAGCAAGAACAACACGATTTTGATGAAGAAAACATGATAAGATTGAATTAAAACAGAGTAAAAGTTCAGAAGATCTTCTCCAAATGGTTTTGAGATGAACTCCTTTACAAATCTTCACAAATCACACAAAACAAGATAAAAACTCTCAAATCTCTCTCAAGAACTTGTAAATCTCCTTCTTGGTCGTCCCTGGTCTTTTCTGAGTCTCAAAAGTCGAGTTCTTCTGTCTATTATTGAGGGGAGTGGGTAAAAAGGAGTGAAAAGCTCGTTTGTGCGTGTGGAGCCCGTAGAGCGTGGGATCGGTCGATCCACATGGACCGGATCGGTCGATCTAGTGCATGAAAGCGTGGGATCGGTCGATCCACATGTACCGGATCGGTCGATCTCACGTCCTGTCCGATCAATACTTCTCATTCGGTCCATTGTTCTGTCCATCTTGCTTCTGAATAAATCCCGAATGCGTTCTTTTCTTGCAAGCTATCTAGTAACCTGCATATTACACTTAAGAACACCAAAACGCATCAAATAGACCAAAACATTAATTAAAACCGACCATTTAATTTCTCCAAAACGAGTTTAAAACCGTTAAAAACACGGAATATCATGAATCACAACCAGATATCCCAAGCCAGAGCACATATGCTAAGTATGTAATTCAGAGTGATACATAATCAGGGCAGGCCCTGGGCCAAGCCCAATGAAACATTCGCCTTGGGCCCCCAAAATTTTTGAAAATTTTTATATGTAAATAGGCCTCCAATTTGTAAAAAAAAATTTTTTAGGCCCCCAAAATTTTAAACTCTTTACTAAATGGTCTTGGGCCTCAAAATTCTAACATAATCACAGATACCAGATACCCCAAGCCAGAGCACAACCGTTAGCAGCAGCCAGAGAAATTATGAAACTCTGTGTGAATCACAATCACAAATAAGTAGGGATGTTAACTACAGCGCTAGGGCCCAACCCTCTTTTGTTTATTATAAACTCAGCTCTATTTTAACCCAGTCCTATTTTAAACCTATTATAATCAAGGGTTAGGGCTGGTACCAGGGTTAGCTCATTAAATTGAAAAAAATATTTCATTTATTTTTGTTCTTAAATTTTAAAGATTAAACTAGAAAAATTAAGATATGATATGATTCTTTCTTCTAATTTGTTGAGCATCAAAATCAAAAGTTTTCCTCCCAAAATCGTAAAATCGAGTTTTTGCTCCACAACTAAGAATAAAGTTTTTCCGTCAAAAAACAAAAATTGTGTTTTTTTCCGCCAAAACCTAATTTGAGTTTTTTCCACCAAAACCACAAAATCAAGTTTTCCCGCCAAAACCGCAAAATCGAGTTTTCCCGCAAAAACCGCAAAATCGAGTTTTCCTGCAAAAACCGGTAAATCGAGTTTTCCCGCCAAAACCGTAAAAACGAGTTTTCCCGCCAAAACCGTAAAAACGAGTTTTCCCGCCAAAACCGCAAAAACGAGTTTTCCCGCCAAAACTACAAAATCGTGTTTTCCCGCCGAAACAGTAAAAACGAGTTTTCCGCCGAAACCGGCAAATCGGGTTTTCCTGCCGAAACCACAAAATCGAGTTTTTCCGCCGAAACCGCAAAATCGAGTTTTTTCCGCCAAAACTAAAACCGCAATATCGAGTTTTCCCTCCAAAACCGGCAAATCGAGTTTTCCCGCCAAAACCGTGAAATTGAGTTTTACGGGTTTTCCAGAAAAACTTAATTTTACGTTTTCACGGGAAAATTCGATTTTGAGGTTTTGGCGGAAAATTTTGTTGTTTAGTTTTTGGCGAGAAAACTCGACTTTAAGTTTTTTTTAGTGAAAAACATTATTAAATATTGTATAATAGTTGTGTGAATCAAAATAAAAGGGTTAGAATTTAAACCCTGGTCCTATTAGGGTCAACCCTGTTTAAACCCTGTTTAAAAAAATGAAGGTTAGGGTTATAAATGGGTTTGCAGGGTTAGCCCTAACCCTGTTAGGTTGAGCCCATATTAACATCCCTACAAATAAGCGATATCCCAAGCCAGAACACATATGTTAGCAGCATCCAGAGAGAGTATGAGACTCAAAGTGAATCACAATCACAAATGAGCGAGATACCAGACATCTCAAGCCGGAGCACAAATGTTAGCAGCAGGCAGACAAAGTACGGAACTCTTAGCTAGGGATGTTAACTACAGGGTTAGGGCTCAGCCCTCTTTTGTTTATTATAAGCCCAGCCCTATTTTAACCCAACCCTATTTTGACCCTATTATAATCAAGGGTTAGGACTGGTACCAGGGTTAACTCATTTAATTGAAAAAAATATTTCATTTATTTTTGTTCTTAAATTTTAAAGATAAAACTAGAAAAATTAAGATATCATAGGATTCTTTCCTCTAATTTGTTGAGCATCAAAATCAAAAGTTTTCCTCCCAAAATCGCAAAATCGAGTTTTTGCTCCACAACTAAGAATAAAATTTTTCCGTCAAAAAAAAATTGTGTTTTTTTCCGCCAAAACCTAATTTGAGTTTTTCCACCAAAACCACAAAATCAAGTTTTCCCGCCAAAACCGCAAAATCGAATTTTCCCGCAAAAACCGCAAAAACCGCAAAATCGAGTTTTCCTGTCAAAACTGGCAAATCAAGTTTTCCCGCCAAAACTGTAAAATCGCGTTTTCCCGCCAAAACAGCAAAATCAAGTTTTCCGCCGAAACCGGCAAATCGGATTTTCCCGCAGAAACCGTAAAATCTAGTTTTTCCGCCAAAACCGCAAAATCGAGTTTTCCCGCCCAAACCGCAAAATCGAGTTTTCCCGCCAAAACCACAAAAACGAGTTTTTCCGCCGAAACCGGCAAATCGAGTTTTTCCGCCGAAACCGGCAAATCGAGTTTTTCCGCCGAAACCGGCAAATCGAGTTTTCCCGCCGAAAACTACAAAATCGTGTTTTTCCGCCGAAACAGCAAAAACGAGTTTTCCGCCGAAACCGACAAATCAGGTTTTCCCGCCAAAACTGCAAAATCAAGTTTTTCCGCTGAAACCGCAAAATCGAGTTTTTCCGCTGAAACCGCAAAATCGAGTTTTTCCGCCAAAACTAAAACCGCAAAATCGAGTTTTCCCTACAAAACCGGCAAATCGAGTTTTCCCGCCAAAACCGTGAAATTGAGTTTTACGGGTTTTCCAAAAAAACTTAATTTAATTTTACGTTTTCACGGGAAAATTCGATTTTGAGGTTTTGGCGAAAAACTCGATTTTGATTTTTTGGCGGGAAAACTCGATTTCGAAGTTTTGACGAAAAACTCGATTTTGCGTTTTTGGAAGGAAAACTCGATTTTGTTGTTTTAGTTGAAAACTCGATTTTGCGGTTTCGACGGAAAATTTCGTTGTTCAGTTTTTGGCGAGAAAACTCTACTTTAAGTTTTTTTTTGATGAAAAACATTTGAAATTGTTCAGTTTTTGGCGAGAAAACTCTACTGTAAGTTTTTTTTGATGAAAAACATTATTAAATATTGTATAATAGTTGTGTGAATCAAAATAAAAGGGTTAAAATTTAAACCCTGGTCCTATTAGAGCCAACCCTATTTAAACCCTGTTTAAAAAATGAGGGCTAGGGTTACAAATGGGTTTGCAGGGTTAGGGCTAACCCTGTCACGTTGAGCCCATATTAACATCCCTACTCTTAGCGAATCCTTGTCAATGTTACCACAGGTGACACAGTTCATGGAGCCTCCATACCAGGCATTCATCTGCCCGTTGACCAAAGAAATAATGGAAGATCCGGTCACCAACCTGCGAAAGACAAGCAGTAACAGAGTGGTTTGGCAAATTTGGAGTCTCCGACGAGATTAGCTGTCCGGTTACAGGGCAAAAGTTGACAACCGGATTAAGTTCTAATCTTGTCTTGAAAACCATCATTCAGGAATGGAAAGTGCGAAACGAGGCAGCAAGAATCAAGGTGGCTCACGGATCTTTATCCTTAGGCGGTTCAGAAAGTTGGTTATTGATGCATTAAGGGATCAGCAAATGACCTGTGAAGGGAAAGAGTACAACAAGGTAAAAGTCCGTGAAGCTGGGATCATTCAGTTGCTTGATAGATACCTCACGTACACAAGTAAAGATGTGAGGTATGAACTGCTACAATTGTTAAAGACACTAGCAGACGAAGACACTGATGAAGGAAAGGTTCGATCTCTTTCATTTACCTATTACGCAAGAACACTATCTTACATGACAAACACTTGTCAAATTTACACACTACTTAAACTTGCATCTTAGACACAGCTACTTCTTGTTTCAATATTTTTTTTAATATCTCAAAGTTATCTTACAGGAAATGATTGTGAATACGTTAACAATGTCATGCATAATCAAATTTTTGGGAAGCAGTCACCAGACTGTAAGACATGCAGCACTAGCCTTACTGCTTGAGCTTTCAAAATCTCAACATGCATGTAAGAAGATTGGGAATGCTACAGGAGCAATATTGATGTTAGTTACCTCAAAGTATAACGAAGAGTCGGATGCCTTTGCGTCTGAAGCAGCAGACCAAATCTTAAGAAATCTAGAGAAGTTCCCTCACAATATCAAGCAAATGGCAGAGAGTGGGCTCTTGGAACCTCTTCTCATTCATCTAGCACAAGGTAATGAAGCCATTGTGCTATAAAAGCATAACCTGCAATGAAATGATCAACAATTAATGATGTTAATGTATCCGTTTACGCATGCATGCAGGGAGTGAAGAGACGCAAGTGATGATGGCTGCATACCTTGTAGAAATTGATATTGGTCATGAGAAGAAAACTAATGTAGCTGAGAAGGCTTGCCCTGCGCTCTTCGGGCTGGTGCAAAGTGAAAACACCGAGGCTAGAAGAGCTGCTTTCAAAGCTCTTGCTCATATTTCATTGTATCACCCCAACAAGCAAATACTGCTTTCCTCTCTCACTACCTCAAGATGTTTCATCTATGAATGAAGCTTGTAATGAACTATATAAAAGGTAGGTAATTGGGGTATTGTAAATGGGATAACCTGAAATAGTAAGTGGATTGTAATTTAGTAATATTTTGTGTGGAACGAAAAAGAGATAGCTGAAATGGACCAAAAGGAAGTTAGGTGCTGAGAGACACAAAAGGTGAACTCAGATACTGGACCAGCTCGATTTCCACTACATTTCTTTCGGATGGTAATGAGATTTTGAAAACATATAAATCTTAAAGAATCAGAAAAAGAAGAAAAAGAACGAGCAATCAAATTATGATTTCATAGTTTCATATTGCAATTGTGGATACTGCCAAAACCTTGTTATAGGAATCCATTGGTGCAAGTTTTTGCCAATCAGAACATGGATTAATGTTCTTTATAATCCACTTCCTGAAATACAAATGACAATGCAATTGAAAAAGTGCATATGCATATAGTAACCATTTGTATACCAAATTCTTTTGCGTATTGCAAAGTTAATTCTGGCAACGATAATGTCTAAGTATTAGTTTGAATTGTAATTCAAGAAACAAAATTGTATTACCAGACATATAAGAGAAATTTCCACAAAATAAATAAAGTGTGATCTATAGAAGCTTCGTCTAAAAACATAATGAATTTGAGATTTTACTAAAAGTATAATAATATTTTGAAGAAATTTATGTTATACTGAAAATGACGAAAAAAATACACATAATCGATAAGGAATCGGTCTAATGGTTAAAACTCATGCACTGTGAAATAGAGATCTTAAAATTACATTTTCATGTTCATTAGGGATGTCCTACTCTTCAAAAGAGAAGTAAATTATTGATATGTGTGCTTTACAGGATATATGGATTTATCAGTTTCTATATTTTCCTAGTCATTCAAAATACTGTACAAACATATATGCTATAATATCTATACAATTAGCTGAATGTCTTTTGGATTACTAGACAAACATTCCATTTTGTAATATCATAAAGCATAATTTCGCATTCTAGGTTCCATAGTGGGAAAATGTAACTAAAGTATGAGGTAATATGTATACAAGTATTATGAGACTTCAAAGTGTTCGGCGAGGGAACAAATATTTCATTTGGTTGTTGTTGCATGCGTTTCCATTTTCCAATAACCATCCATTGTAATCTACATATCAATTTATATTCCATACTTTTCATATTATAATCATTTGTGTTTGGTAGTTTATTATGAGCATTATGAAATTTTCTATCTGATATTGTTGTAGGTATCATATTATAATCAGAAACAAACCCGCGCATTCGCGCGAGCAATTATTTTTTTTTGAAAATTTAAAATATTCTATATTAATAAAATGTGTTTATATCTATTTTTACTTAACAAAAAATGTTTATTTTTGTTTCTTTTACATTACATATTTGTTAACTATTTTAATCATACAAAAATTATGCCAAATATATTATCAGTACAAAAATATCAATTTGAATTAAAATAATTTATTTATATTTTGTTTTAGAATACCAATCAATATTACAGAAAACAAAGACCAAAATAAAATATTGACTATATTTAAAATATAACATTACATAATTTTTATGATTGTGATAGGAATGTTCAATCCGGTAAAACCGAACCAACTAAAATCAAACCAAACCAAAATAGAGAAAGTGGTTTGGATTTGGTAGTACCGAATATTACCGAATTGATATAATTTTTAAAAAACTGCGGTATATGGATATGGTTTGATATATAAATTGTTCAAACCGAAATAAAATGATCAATTAAAATATTGTGGTATAATTATTGATATGATCCTCATACTTAAAAAGTTGATTTTAGAGTATCATAGTCTCATTTCTTTATTTTGATACTTTAATTTTGTAATCAAAAGTTTTGTTGCTATTGGAAAATTAAATTTTTTTTTGGCCATTTTTATCTTGGTCTTCGTTCTTCTCATATGTTTTAGTTTGATCTTACTTGACTTCTCTATTATCGGTATGTTTTAGTTTGATCAACCCTTCTAGTATGATAACTCTGTTATTTCAAGTAGTACTTCTATTAATGTATTTGAAAAGAAGAGATCTATGTTATCACAAACTCAAATGATACATTTAGAGGTTTTAGAAAAGTTACCCTTAATCATCCATACTATTGCAGTTACGTTCTTGCATCTACAAGTTTAAAAAAATTAAGTGCCATGAACAACAAAATGTTCACGGACAGTGTTAAAACGAATACAATTATTATAGGACGTTGTTTCAATTTTTATACCCCGGACATTTTTTATGGTTTTGAGGAATATCCCGATAATGTAGGAGTGAGCAGATATAGAGATTCAAGAAAGAAAGAAACAGAGATAGGATGAAGAGACAATATATAATTTTTTTTATAAGTTTCAGTAAGATGTGGTCGAATGGTTAACTTTCTAAAAAATATACACCTATTTTATTATGAAAAGGTTCAAGGAAAGAGTTTAATGAAAGGATTTAATGGTTAATTTTTGAAAATATACTTCTTTAATGAATAAACATGTCTTGCTCAAGTGGATGATTTTTTTTTTAAGTTTCTATTATGAAAGGTTTCACTGATTTTTTTTTTTTTTTCAACGGTTTCACTGATTAAGTTTATGAAAATATAAAACTTTTCAATTATAAAAGGGTTCAATAGTTAAGTTTTTGGAAATATGCAACTCTTCAAAGAATAAACATGTCTTTTGATTAAGTGAAACTATAATATCATACTAAGGAAATGAAATCATGACCATTAGATTATTATAGATTAGGAACAAACTCCAATGTTGGATGTTAATTAATTATTTTCTCTATGAAAAAATGATGATATCAACGGTTAAAAAAAGACAGGTTTACTATTATATACAATTGTTTTATTATAGATTAATAATTTATATATATATACCCCTTTGTACATATAAACCAAATAATATAAGATTTTGGTTGTAATAAGTTATGCTATATATATATATATTATTAATAATTTTACTGAAATCATATATTTACATATTATTTTCAGAAACATTTAATTTAAAAAATCCTATATAGAATGGTGATATAAGAAAACTTAAAAGTGAGTTCCCCCATATTATAACCCAAAAATACGAAATTAAATTAACTTAATTTTAGAAAAAAAATGATGGGTGCAAAATATTATGTAACGGAAATAGAGTACAAAATATATGTTTCATAGAATTCTCCGCGATAGAAGATAGTCTTTTTAAGAACAATATAGAATAATCATAAAATAAAGTAACCATTGTAAGAGAAGAATTTATTTTAACGAACATATGCCTTATATATATATATATATTTGTAAAACTTACATATATAGTTCACGTGTAAATATTAATCTAAACCAGTAAAAACTAAAAAATAGATTTCCTCGTGTAGAGAGGAGAATATTAGAAACCGTCATCTTCTCTGACGGCGAAATAAGAGCCAACAGGCACCAAACCTTTTCCACGTGATTATTGCAAAAAAAAAAAGAATAATCTCTCATTGATGTTTCTCGTGTATCGTTCATCTTTTGATGAAGAATCGATTTTTTTCTTCTTTATATCGTCTACCGTTTAGTCTACCGTATGTTTCTCATGTTTTTATCGATGGCTTTTTTATGCTGTTGGTGATCTCATTAATCCCATCATATCTCTCTTGGGTTATCAACAAACATATGATCAAAAACAAAAAGCTGTTAATTGATTCATACTTTTTTCTCCTTTTGGGTGCAAAATGTACTGGGAAGTGTACTTCGATGACTCACAACTTTTTTGGCTTTTTTTTTGTTCACTTCATCTAAAAAGATATCGATTGAAACCGCTATAGCCACCGTAAGTGACGCAGAAAATTGCCACCGTAAGTGACGCAGAAAACTTGTAGATTGTAGGACATAAAATTGAATGGGGGTAAGAGCAATGGCAAAAGAATGTAACAAAGATAATATATAAATTTTGTAAGAAATTTTATTTTGAAAGGGTTGTGTCTTTTGGTTTCAAAAAAAATGAGAAAGAGTCGTGTCTTTTGAGAAGCAACGATTCAAAAATGAAATATTAAGACATACCGTTGAAAGCGGTAGCTGATGATGATATACATTAATACTAAAAGTTTTAGTCTAAAACCCACCCATTAAATTTCATAAGGAAGCAATCTCTTTTTTTCTTTCTAATCTTCTTCAAGAAGATTAAAGAAGATTATGCACTGTCAATTTAGAGGAAGCAATCTACACTATTCAAAAGAAAGTAATAAAGATATAAAATATAATTTTGTTAAGAAATTTTATTTTGAAAGGAATGTGTCTTTTGGTGTTTAAAAAAAATGAGAAAGGGACGTGTACATACACAACTTTTCTCGGGATGTTTCTGAAGTGTTCCGTACAAGAGACGGCTGACGTGTACCGTGCATCATATGTAAAAATAGGCAACGTAGGTATACATATATTGTTTAGAGAGGTGTGACCAGGCCCGGTCCTCTGGGTAGGCGATAGAAGCGGTGGCGTGGAGCACAAAATCTTTATCCAGTTTTTTTTCAAAGCTAAATTTGTCCATTTAAGAAGAAATTTTTTTATCCAGCTGATTAATGTTTGTATTTTAGTTTTGATTAGGGCACTGAACACTCATGGACCGGCGCTGGGTGTGACTGAAGGGTTGTGTTGTTTATGAATGCAATGATTCAGAAAAAGATGCCTAATATGAAGGGTTGTGTTGTTTGAGATTGAAACGATTCGGGAAAGATGCCAAATACGACTATTTGTGATGACGTAAGCTATTTACAGGGAGATTGAAGATGTCATCAATTTGCTATTATATATAGATTTGTGTTTGGTACTTTTCATATTATAATCATTGGAAGGCCGCTGTTGGCTGCATTCACTGTATTTTTTCTTTATTGATCCTATGTTTTCTTTATTGACCCTATGTATCTCATATTCTTTCTGGCAAACTAAAAATCGCATTCATCTCGTGTTCCACAATTGACTTTTAGGATCTTCTAACTTGATTTTGTTAGTTTTGTTAACATGATATTCATTATTTATTGTTTTTGAAAAAAAAGACTTACACATCAACGTATTTTATTTGTACAATATGTTATTTTTTTATTAGATGGAAAAATAAGTCAAATTGAAAGTTTTTAAGATACAACTGCCACTTTAAAAGTTTGAAGTACTAACCGAAAAACTTCAACATTTAAAATGTTAGTAGATGTCAATTTAAAGATTTTTTTTATGCGTTTCGCAAATTAAGAATAAGATTTGTCATAACAAAAAGTAAATATTACAAAAAGGTGGTGGACTATCCGATTTCATAGTTTGATGTATATATACGGAAGCCCTAGAACCAAAGGAGGAGTTGTGTGTGTGATTTGTTAAAAAGGTGTTCACAGAATGAAGGCGACGGCTAACATAGCGGTGTGGTGGGACATGAAGGACTGTCCGATTCCGGAGGGTTATGAGGCTGGTCAGGTCCGATCGAGTTTAGAAGCAGCGTTCAAGGAACAAGGCTACTCTGGCCCTGTCTCCATCACTGCCTATGGCGACCAAACACAAACCCCTGATCACATACTGAAAGGGCTCTTATCCACTGGAGTCTCTGTAGCACATACCAAATCCGGTTGGTTATTTATCTCTACAACTTTATATATATATATTATAGTATGTTTATTAGTTTGGATATGACTAATTAAAAGAAAGAAAAAAACTGAAACAGAGAGCACATCCTACTTCATGTATGAGGATTTGGTGAAATGGCGACGTCTGAATCCTCCTCCTGCTACAATGATGATCATATCAGATCAGGTGGGAGATAAATCCACCTGGGATCTGGTCCGGCTACAGCAACGGACCCTACACAACTTTTTCTGGCTTATTCAGTTGAGCCAGAATATATGGTTCTCTCCATTAGTGAACAGTGGTGCTGGAAAAAATTACTAAGCAGCTCACCACCTGCTGCTGGTGTTCAGGGTGGTGCCATGTTTTATTGCAAATCGTGCAATTACAATAGTGGATACCTGAAGAAATTCAGGAAGCATCTCTCTGAGTTACAGTCATTCACGGGAAGTAAGCATCCTCTCTCTCTCTCTCTTTCTTTCTCTTTGCGTGTATCATTGCATTATCTAACTATTCCCACTCCTGCGCAGGAGTATGTGAACCCTACGGACCACAAACTCATACGTTACACGGAGGATTGGGGAAGAAACTACAAGGCGACGCCTGAATTTGCCACAGCTAAAATACAGGTGTGGTGGGACTTGTTTGACTGTCCGATACCCCAAGGTTATGATGCTCGTCAGGTCCGTCCGAGTATAGAAGCGGCAGTCAAGGAACTTGGCTACTATGGTCCTGTCTCCATCACTGCCTATGGCGACCATAAACATACTCCCCTACAAGCTCTCTCTTCCACTGGTGTCGATATTGCACATACCGTTAGCGGTTAGCTGCTTCCTTTGAATTTAATTTGTAGGGTTTAAATATTTCTACCCTCACTGAAATGCTTTTTATTGTTTGATGATATATAGATGTCACATACTCGCGAATGTTTAGCGATATGTTGGAATGGCATCGTAATAATCCTCCTCAAACAGCTGCTATAATCATGCTCATATCGGATAATGTGGAGATCTTGGATTGTGGTCTTGTCGGGCTACTACAAGAGAATAATTACAACTTTTTTCTGGCTTATTCGTTTAGGCCTTACAAAATGTCATACCTGCTCACTTCTGCTGAATGGCTCTGGGAAAGCATACTTTCAGGTCCTCTCACATCCACTTCTGTTAATTATTTTTCATGCTCGTGTAATTATTTTTTCTGTGCATGTTCTTCATCACTCTTCTGTCTGTCTCCAAGCTTACTTGCGTTTTTTTATTTTTTTTTGTTACATTCCCACTTCTTCAGGGGAAAAAAGACTACTTCAGAACTGCAGCAGCAGTGGAAGTGGGAACGATCAATCTACTGTTGGGATTCTCTTTAAGATAACTTGATTACTAGGTTAAGAGTAATCCTATGTGAGATAGGATTAGGAAGTGCTTTGCCTAATGAGTTTAGAAAATTATATTATCTATATAAAGAGATGCAAGAGTGTTGCAGCCTTGAGTTTTGCCTAATGAGTTCTATTGCAGATTGTGTGTCGGCTTTAATACCAAAAGCATTGATAAGTTCAGGGCTCATCTCTCAAGTGATGAAGAACATGCACAAGAAGTAAGCATGCTTAACTTTTTCTATCTTCTTTGTTTGTCCAAACTATTTGAGCAATTAAGAACCCTGCTTAACTTTATCCACTCGCAGGAAAATGAAATTCGTGAGCAGATGGTTTTATCAGGTGAGAACGAGAGGCTGTGTCAATTAGCTGAGTACGATCGACATCATTTGCCTAGGCAAGTTCTTTTCTTTCTTAATTAATAATTATACGAGATTGAAGAGAAAGAATAGCATGTGTTCAAGTTTCCAAATACTCAAAATTGTGTCATAAATTGTAGAGCAATCATATGAAGAAAGCTATCCGGACGGATTTTGGACTTTTCTTACTAAAGGACGTTAATCTCAAACCTAGAGTGGTGAACTTGTTACTAAGTTATCAGCAGCAGCTCTTGCTTTTCGTTATGTTTTAATTTGTTATTTATTATCATTTTGCTTTTGTATCATGTAAACCGAAATTGTTCAGATATCCTAACGTGTGCCAAACTTATATATCTAGTAAGCCGAGTTTGAAATAATGTCTATCATAAATTAAACAATGTTAAAAACACCAAAAATATTTGAAAAAATATTTTTGACTTTTTAATCAAACATTTAAGCTAAATCAGTTTTCTTTTAAATTTGTATGATAAATAGTTTTTTATTTTCTTTGTCAACATTTGCTTTCATTAGAGCATTATTATCGCTAAACTCTTAGCTATTTTTCAGGTGGTGGGTTCCAGGTGGAGCTTACTTTTTCTAAAAAAACTCATCCTCTCACCTCTTCCACAAGAGTTGCCTCTTATACTGTATGTGAGTCCTACGTATACGTGGCGACCCACGATTAATTGGTTTTAAAAAAAAAATCAAAAAAAAAAATAAATTTTAAAAAACTAATCTAATAGCTTTTGCGATAAGGATGCTCTTAGACCCAAGAGATAGAATACAGATTACAAATACATGCATCTGGAAAGTCCAAACTCCACCAACGAAAATTCTGAGCTTCAACTCCGGCAATCTCCAATAACAACGGCGAAGATTCAAATTATCTTTTTCAACACTTGAATATTATGATTTGTACTCTTAAACCTTAATCTTCCGCCTTCAACCGCTACTCTTAGACATAAATACATGCATCCACCAGTGATTTAACCTATGAAATTAAAGTATGCGTAATATCAATATAAATATTTTATATAAAATGAGAGATGTAAACTAGAAATATAAGGTTAATTATACATATGTTCGGTTATCTTCGGATATCCATTCGGATTCGGGTATTATCCGTTCGGATTCGGGTATCCAATCTCTCCTTATTCAATACCCGTTCGGGTATTTTGCTACTTCGGTTCAGATTTCGGTTCGGGTTTTTCGGATCGGGTTCGGATGCCATTTCGGATATCGGGTAAAGTGTCCACCCCTAATTGGATATATTCTTTACTATGGTTTTCGTAATTTTACACGACACGTATATAAAACAAGGACAACATGTTTATAAACTTTTCCATGTCGCTTACGTACACTTTGTGTATTTGCATATAACCGGTAGGGATTTGTTTTGAAATAATAAATTTGTCGAGATTGTGTGATGCTTAATGTGTGCCATGTTTCACGTTTTCTCAAAAGAAAGTGAGAGGGAACCTATAAACAAAAATACTCCCTCTGTTTTTTCTAATGTAGGTAGTTTTACCTGTTATTAAAAAAAAGGGGTAGTTTTACCTAAAACACACAAAAATTAAAAAAATTATTATTTTTTAAAAAAATATTATTTAATATATAGATTAGATATGATTTAACAATCATAAACATGTTTATTTTGTTTGATTGGTCATACTATATCTAATATATATAAAAATTATCTAGAAATATAAAAACTATTTATATTTTGAAACACAAAAAATTCTATAAAACTATTTACAATATAAAACGGAAAGAGCAATGACTTTCTAGAAACAGAAAACCAACGTTAACGTACGTTATTTCCTACGAGGTAAGCATCATTTAAAGAATTTACCAATATACGTCGCTATTTTTTAATCGACCATACTAATTCAGAAATAGCCATATATACTGTTATGCATCAATATCAATGATAGTGTCAATTTTAGCAGAAAAAAAAGATAGAGTCAAGTACTATAGGATTGTATTGTTTGGTTATTCACCAATATAATATCACCTTCAAAAAAAATATTTGTTTTCTTTGTCGAAATAACGTTATGAGACAATATTTTCAACTGCTATATCACTCATATGCATGTGTCATGAGAGTGTTTGTTTTTGCTTGAATGATTTGAGTGTTTTAAAGTATGTGACACGAGGGACCATTAATTGGATGTAGTCTTCTACTTAATGAGACATAGCCACTTCATCACTGGGTCCAACGTACAGCTGCACGTATGATGGTAGGACCTGTAAATATCTGCCATGGACGGATAGTATTGAATCCCAAGAGAGAAGTTCACCGGCGATTGGATGGACGCCGTTACTTGCGGCTACCCGACGCAACTACCGGACCTGATGCTTACGTTCTCTTACTGTCTTTCAGTCGTTTTGTCTTTTCTTTTTCGTGTTCTAAATAAAAGCTCTGGCTAATGTTGATTGTCTTTTCTTTAGAGCTTTTAGAAAGAAAAACACGATCTCAACATTTAATAGTTCGTTTTTATCTCAACATTTAATAGTTCGTTTTTTATAGTAGTATTATATATCTGAACTGGAAGTATATTGTGTATGATCGAGTTTGAAAGACATTCCTAATTTTGGGATAGTAGTTTGGATTTTGGTACATAACATACACTAAGAATCCAATAGCATTTATAAATCTTTCAAACTTCAAAAAATAAATATATATGGGAATATTCTAAAATATTGCAACAAAATATAATAAAAATTTGTGTGGTGCAATGATATGCAGCTTTATTAGCTAAAAGTTAATAATTCAATTTACATATGTGGATTTCAAATTTGCTCACTACTATTGCAATCATAATGTGTTGTGAAATATTTTTGATGGCGAAAAGAATTTCGCACTATCGATTAAAAAATATCATACATTTATATTTTATTAATTTTTCAGTCACCAACTAATCTTGTTTCCTGAACGCGATGAGAATGTTATTCTATTATACTTTGTGGAAATAATATAATAAGAAAATTGAAATCATTGACTCCGTGTCTTAGCCGCGGACTCTTCGCATAATTTTGTAGCTATCTAACATTATATGCACTTTAAATTACATTTGTTTTTATTTTTGACCAAAGGACCATATGATTCTTGAATTACATTTGTTAACAAAAGAAGAAGAAATACAATAACTAAATGTTCAAAAAAAAAATACGAATGAGCTTATCTATTTTTATAGTAAAGAATGATATACTAAATACGTACACACAACTTTTATATGTCTTTAAGACCGAAGCGATATAAACAAACCATAGAATATAGTTACATGTGGCTCTCCTGCATGCTCTGTAAAACTCGTCCTTTTCATAAGTCTTCTTCTTCTTCTCTTCTTCTCTGTTTTGGTTTAGTGGCTGTCATCTAAACAGATAATCTGAAAACAAAATACGGTGAAATTTCAGAAACTCTGGCCGACACATCAGCGGTTTCGGCGGTGGTCGGCTCAAGAACTGCCTCCTCTTTTTCCGGCGTCATTTATCCCTTTTTATTTATCGGGTTGGTGCTTCCCAAGCTTCCAGTAGATTACGGTTAAGCTTTAATCTCCGACAAAAACATAAAGATGTTCAGCTGCTTTGCTGGATTGATCGGTAAAAAGAAAAACAAGGTAAGTTAATTCCTTTTATGGCCTCTGTTGGACTTTGTGGTGTTCTCATGAATTTTTTTTTTTTTTTTTTTTTGATAAAATGTGTTCTCATGAAAATTTTCAGGTGACTTTGTGTTTGTTTATGAATTTTTCAGGCAAGTTATTTATGTTTGAGATGTTTCCATTTGTCAATGAATGAATATGTTCCACATAGATAACTAAATAAAAAACTAATATATAAAGATTAGGACTCGTTAATAGATTTTAAGTTAAAAAGTCATGATTAACTCAAACTGAATATGGTATTTGATGTCAAAGTTATCCATGTGTATGTTGGAATCAATTCATTTATTTAGTTTAAGATCCATGTTTATTTTGGAATCAATTCATTTATTGCCAATTAATTTTAAGTTGGATGTTTAGTAAGAATCTAATACAATAGTTCATTTGTTGACCTAAACAGAGGAATCCAAAACCTACTCTGACACCAAGAACACAAAGAATCCTTCAGATCAGACGTGAAGAGCCAGTGAAGCCTCTAGAGAAGGACGAGCCTAACACCAACGTGATCCACCACAAGTTCATTGATCACAAGGACAGCCCTAGGGAGCAAGACTCATATGATGGTGAAGATGAACGCGATGAAAACGACTCTCCTAAATTCCAAGTTCAAGAACAACCGGTTGCGTCTCCAAGTAAGGAGCTAGGTAAGGAAGTGACAGACTGTTCTGAAAATGAACATGATGTTGAAGAAAGCGGCCACGTCAGCGATCCTGGCTTAGGTAGAGCCACGTCTTGGGTGGCTTCACCTAAGCTCAAACGATCTTGCTCCACTCTAAGCAAGTTCAACGGCGCTGATCCTCGTGCTTTCCATGACCCGAGAGATAGCTTCGAGACCAAGTCAGTTAGGTCACATAGAAGTGCAGATGGAGTGATGCTCAAGAAACATTCATCAATGCAGATACTTCCCTCAGGAAGCAGGAGGCTATGGTGGAAACTCTTCCTCTGGAGTCATAGGAACCTTCACAAACACCTTGTCTCCCTAAAGTCTTCAGGCAACAATCACCAGTCTGGTTACACCTCTGACTTTGCTGAGCAAAGCCAAACTAGCCATCAAGATTCTGCAGACAACCACCAATTTCATAAGAATCAGTGGGTAGCGTTCTCTGCGGAGTCCTCTTCGATGAAACGAGTGGATAAGTGGGTAAGAGGACTAGATGTAGACACAGTGATTCCAGTAAACGAGGAAGAGGACAAGCCCAGCTTCATGGCTTCTTCTAAGATGGTGAGATCACCCTCAGGAAATGTAAATGACTCAGAGGCCATAGTGCATGCAAACAGCTTAATCCAGTCCCTGAGCAAATCCTCAAGCATGGCTCACATCTCGAGCATAGGCTTGAAAGCTGTCCCAAGCATCTCACATTTCACCAGCCTCAAGTCCATTGATTTATCCAACAACTTCATAGGTAAGCTTGTAGATAGTCTCAGCTAGGCATGGAAGTTCGGTTTTCGATTTCGGTTCAGTTGTTTTGGTTTTTGGTTTTCAGTTTTAGAAATATAAGAACCGTTCGATTATTTATGAAAATTTGATTGGTTGGGTTCTTTCGATTTTCGATTCGGTTCGAGTAACAATTGTAGGAACCGGCTAATACCCCGACAAGTTTTGGTTTAAATTCGGCTCTGGTTTTCTGGTTAATTCAGACAATTCGGTTTTTTTTTTTTAATTCATACAGGTTTAAAATCAGATTTTTCTGTTTCTTTGAACTAGTTATCGGATAATTCGGATAAATTTAAATATTTCGAATAAAACTATTTGGTTTATTCGGTTCTTTTGAATGATTCAGATAATTTCAAATATTTCAGATAAACAATATTTGAAGTTTATTTTTTTGGTGTTTCGGTTATAAATAGTATCTTTAAAATATTTGGTAATTTTAAAACTAAATATAATTAATATTTTTAAATATAAATTGTATTACATTGGTTATCCATCCTATTCTCGGGTCAGTTTTTTGTATAGAAATTTAGAAACTGTTCGGTTATTTGTGAATTTGGTTTGGTTCACGGTTACCCATGCCTCTGGTCTCAACTATATGTGTGTGTGGTTAATAGACAATGTTCTACTAATTACAGTTCAAATTACTCCTGCATCGCTTCCAAAGGGCCTTCATGCGTTGAACCTATCCAAGAACAAGATCAGTGTAATCGAAGGACTGAGAGAACTGACACGCTTAAGAGTGCTTGATCTTAGTTACAACCGTATTTCTCGCATTGGACAAGGTAAAGATTGCAGTCATTACCAGAACTGTACAGTTGCTTGTTTGGTTCCTGTCTTAACTTTAAGCTAACTCATCAGGTTTATCAAACTTTACACTGATCAAAGAACTATACCTAGCTGGGAACAAGATCAGCAACGTAGAAGGCTTATTTGTTGATTACAGACTTTTAGGAAGTTATTCAATTTTTGTTTTGCTTTTTTTTTCACTCCTACCCGGCTAACTTCTACCAAAGCCCACATTAAAATGCTAAACAAACATGGCTAAGACTTAACCAGGTAAACAAAAGAAACTGAACCAATTTTCTTTATCGAACCATTAGTTCCCTTCTCATGAACCCAAATTCTTCATAATATTAATCAAAAAGCTCCAACTCCAAGAAAATCAAATAAGTAATGGTCACTCTTCATCTTCACTTCCACCTTTCTTTCACTGACCGTGATTGTGTGGTGATTTTGATGGTCCAACTTTTTACTATATTTGCCATTTACTTCTGCTCTCTGCACACACTGACCATCTTTACCTGCAAAATTATCAAAATAATGTTCTTAGCCCCCACGTGAAATTTTGTTGTATTGAAATAGTAATGTGACATTGTACTACAACTCCTTAGAGCAACATTATCCTAGAGACCCTAAATGGTCTCTTATTTTTTTTTAATACTTTTTAATTGTAAAAGTGAATTAAGAGACTTTGAAATTTATTTGCTCCATTGCAAGTCTCTTATTTAAAAGTTAAAAAAAAAAAATTTTAATTAAACACCAATTTTTTTTGATTTTTCTTATTAACTTAAACTTTTTCTTAAAACATAGTACAATCTAACTCTATATTCAAGTTCTTAGATTGAAAAACTTACAAAAGAACCAAGCACAAGGGGTAGGGGATTCACAGCATTTGGAGTTTTCACCACTTTGAGTTTGTTATCTGCGTCTGAAAGAAGAGGGATAACAAGAGTAAGGAAGGAGATAATAATAATTATCAAAACATGCAGAGACTAATCTTGCATACCTCGTTAAGCAGTGGTTCTCTATCTATGCAAGACTTAAATTTTACTCTTAGCATACTGAAAAGAGGCAATGCATCCCTCTGCAACCTGTATCAGTACATCAAATTTGTTTAGGTAACAACAAAAGAAAGGCTAGAGCCGTTGATGAAGAAGAAGTGGAAATTGTCTCAGCCACCGTACCGCCAAAGGCAGACGCAAATTCCTGCCGCTGTAACCGCAACGCAAACGCTGCATCACTATCTTGATCCAACCTCACGCCTCTCCTCCTTCTCTCTTCAGACACAAGTAACCTCGAGATATCATCTCTCTGCAACCTCTAGGGATTGGCGTTTCCTTGGTTAGGAAATTAGCAGAAGCAGCAGCTCTCTATGCTTCCACTTCTTTAGGGAACATAAGCTGGATTGTGTTCCAAAGAACTGTATTAACTGTGCAGTATTTGCCATTTCTGCATGTTAAACACCATTGTTAGATAAAGTTCGAAGCTTTAAATCTCATTAACTCACAAAAGACAACAAGTCAGTACCAAATTCACCGCACAATGACAACTCTGTGGTGTTTGTTGTGTAGTAAGATGTACCTGTGTCCACAAGTTGTAGTACTTGGTTCATAACAAATCTCAAGACAAATCTGCAGAATCACAAAGCAAAGTTTCAATTTTAAGAACACTAATCAAGGAATAATGATGAAAAAGTATCAAGATTCAGATTCGTACTGCACAAGACAACTCGTCTCGAAGCTTATTAATGCAAGGAAGCGCAACAGAAGTTGTGTTCTTCTCCTCTGGCAAGATCTTCTCATCCTTCTCTGCTCTCTTCTCTTCTTTTGTTTCTGATTTTGTCTCCTTGTTCTTTCTCTTCTTCTTCTTTGCAGATCTTTCCTCTGAAACCAAAACAGAACAAAAAAAAATTCAATCTTTATCTCTAATTTAATGGATCTTAATGTTTCCAGAATAGAATCAATAATGGCAAGTACCTTCCCGTAACATATCTGCCGAGCAAACAAAAAAAAAAGGCTAATGTTTTTAATCTCATATTCAAAAGTAAGAAACAACATCAAAGATCCAAACTTTAACCGATTAACAGAATCAAAAAGAGGTATTTCGATACTTAATGAATTGGGTAATGAAGGAACCTGGCACTGAAGGATTTGTACATCTGCAAAGCTCCGTAGGCATTACCTTCCTCAACCACTTTCTTCAATTTGTCAACGGAGGAGGCATTGGGGAGGAAGGTCGGGACGAGGAGGCGGTGAAGCGACTGAGACGGCGGCGATTCCGGTGGTGGAAGTTTCGGAATCTAACCGAATCAGTCGAGAAAGAGAGATGAGAGAGAGACTGAGATGTCGCGTTACGACGCGTGTCCCGTAAGGGACGTCTCTTGTAGCGCTTAATTAAGCGACGTCTTTTGCATTATTATTATTATTTTTTTAAAAAAAAACATAAGAGACGGGGCTTAGCATCCGCGATAATGATGCTCTTGTTACTGAAGCATCCACCGCAATTGTTGAAAATAAAAAAGATGTAAGGCCCACTGCACTATTTGCACAGTGAATCCTATTTTTTAACTTCTATATAAACGATCGATTCGATTGTTTATAAAACACACCTCAACTTCTCTTCTCACTTCTAATAAACACTCTTTATCAGTGTTATTATTTCTACGGGTATAAAATTTGCCCTTATTTAAATTCTCGCGATACAATAAAATTCCAGTTCTTTTTATAACACTTTATCAGCACGATCGTTCTTCAATTTGGTAAAATTTATTTGTATCATTTATACCCTGCTATAATGGTCGGTATACCGCCTCTACTATTATTTATATCATGTTATAATGGCCGGAATACCGCCTATATTATTTATTAGTCGGCCGAGCCGCCTTATATTCTGTTTATTATTTATTGGTCGGCCGAACCGTCTTATATTCTGTTTATTATTTATTGGTCGGTCGAGCCGCCTTATATTCTGTTTATTATTAATTGGTCGGCCGAGCCGCCGTATAATTTATTTATTACTCTGCATTGACCGGCTGAGCCGTCGCATGATTTATTGTCATAACATAAATATTTCATTGCCTTATTTTTTTTACTTTTTATGAAATTTTATAGATTTGATTGACTGTTTAATACGATATTTTCAGACTGATTTTTGGTGCACTCGATTTAACACCAACGGTCACAAAGAAACTTTTTCAAAAATTTTACCTTTCTCCAACGGTCATGAACAGTGATTTTCATCTATAAATACAACTCATACTTCACTCATTTACTTCATCCAAAACATTTCATCTTCTCTCAAATATTTTCAAATCGCTCCATCCCGGTTTTTCATTGCAAGAAAGATGATTCGCATATTTTTGGTCTTATGTGCAATTTTTATTTTTGCTTCTAGGTATGATCTTTTTGTTGGAGAATTTTCTCCTGGAGAATTTATGCTTAATGTCGGTTTACTTTTTTATCCGTTGTTTCTCCTTGTAATTGCTTGCATAATTAATGTAAACGGTTCTTTTTAATTTTAATAATATTCTAATAATTTTTATTTTGTGTCTTAGAAATACAAATGGAAAACGTAGAGAAGCTCCAATTTCCAGCTTTAGACATCACTGGTACCAACTACATTTCATGGGTTACAAATGTTGAACTTCATCTTGAATCTCTTGGTCTATCCCAGACTGTTAAAGAGAATAATACTTCAACGCCTCAAGAAAAGGCTAAATCGGTGATCTTCCTTAGAAGACACCTTAATGAAAGTATTATTTATGACTATGCCAACATGAGAGACCCTAAAGAGCTATGGAAGTCTCTGAAAGATCGTTTTGATCATCAGAAAGACATAACACTTCCACTTGCTCGGGTTGAATGGCAAAGTCTGAGATTCCAAGATTTCGACAAAGTGATGAATTACAATTCTGCTGTGTTATGAATTGTGGCTAAATTGAGATACTGTGGTGAAACGATCACCAAATCTCAAATGCTTGAGAAGACATACACCACATTCCACAAGAGCCACATCACCCTGCAACAACAGTACAGGTTGCGGGGATATACCAAATTTTCGGAATTGATTGTAGCTCTTCTCATAGCAGAAAAGAACAATGAGCTTCTGATCAAGAATTACATGACCCGTCCAACTGGTTCTAAACCGTTTCCTGAAGCAAACGCATTAGATGCGAAGAAACCACTAAGGGAAAATAATACCTTTCGGGCTCGCGGTCGGGAAAAAAGAACTGGAATTTTATTGTATCGCGAGAATTTAAATAAGAGAAAAATTTATACCCGTAGAAATAATAACACTGATAGAGAGTGTTTATTAGAAGTGAGAAGAGAAGTTGAGGTGTATTTTATAAACAATCGAATCGATCGTTTATATAGAAGTTAAAAAGTAGGATTCACTGTGCAAATAGTGCAGCGGGCCCCACATCTTTTTATTTTCAACAATTGCGGTGGCTGCTTTCGTAACACTCCCCCTTGGGGACCGGTGTCACTATCCATTCTCGCTTAACGTCTTTGTTGCCTCGTTAAAAACCTTTCTTGTAAAACCCAATGGGAAAAACCATAGTTAGGTAAAAAGAGTACAACCACGTAAGCTTCCCCTCGAATAAGCGATCATAGATCCTTCTGATAACGCATTCCAATGTTATGGATGTGTTTTCTGAATACCGAGGTAGGGAGTGATTTTGTGAAGAGGTCGGCTGCATTGTCGCATGATCGAACATATTTTACTTCGATCTCTTTATTCTTCTCGAGCTTTTAAGTGTATGAGAAGAACTTCGGAGGTATATGTTTGGTTCTATCGCTTTTGATATATCCTTCCTTCGTTTGAGCAACACATGCCGCGTTATCTTCATATAGAATAGTTGGCTCCGTATTTTCTTCAATCCCACTGCTTGAACAGATGTGTCGGCTTATTGATCTTAGCCATACACATTCTCTACTTGCTTCATGGAGTGCAATGATCTCAGCGTGATTTGAAGAAGTAGCAACAAGTGTCTGCTTCTGAGAACGCCAAGATATGGCAGTGCCTCCAATTGTAAAAACATATCCTGTCTGGGATCGAGCTTTGTGTGGATCTGACAAATAACCTGCATCTGCAAAACCAATCATTTGACCTTTTGAACTTGTAGGATAAAACAAGCCTAAATCAATGGTCCCTTGGAGGTAACGAAAAACATGTTTAATCCCATTCCAATGTCTTCGAGTTGGAGATGAGCTGAATCTTGCCAAAAGATTCACAGTAAATGAAACATCAGGCCGTGTACAATTTGCAAGGTACATCAGCGCTCCAATTGCATTTAGATATTGTACTTCCAGACCAAGTATCTCTTTTTTCTCTCCAGGTGGTCGAAATTGATCATTTTCAACATTAAGTGATCTAACGACCATCGAGGTGCTAAGAAGAGTTGCTTTATCCATGTTAAAGCGTTTCAATACTCGTTTGGTATATGTAGACTGGGGTACAAATATACCCTTTTGAGAATGCTCAATTTGTAATCCTAGACAATATTTTGTCTGCCCGAGATCTTTCATCTCAAATTCTCCTTTCAGATAGTTTGATGCCTTTTGGATTTCGTTTTGAGTTCCAATAATATTAAGATCATCAACGTACACCGCGATTATCACAAATCCGGATGTTGTTTTCTTTATGAAAACACAAGGGCATATAGGATCATTCGTGTATCCTTCTTTTGTTAAGTGTTCGCTGAGACGATTATACCACATTCGTCCAGATTGTTTTAACCCATATAATGATCTTTGCAATTTTATTGCACATAACTCTTTAGGTTTGGAATTTAACGTTTCTAGCATTTTAAATCCATCGGGGATTCTCATATAGATATCAATATCTAATGATCCATATAAATATGCCGTAACGACATCCATGAGACGCATTTCTAAATTTTCATTGGCCGCTAGGCTCATCAGGAATTTAAATGTGATTGCGTCCATAACAGGAGAATAAGTTTCCTCAAAATCAATTCTTGGCCTTTGAGAGAAACCTTGGGCTACGAGACGAGCTTTGTATCTTGTAATCTCGTTTTTCTCATTTCTTTTTCGGACAAACACCCATTTGTATCCAACAGGTTTTACATCTTTGAGTGTGAGCACAATAGGTCCGAATACATTTCGTTTGTTAAGCGAATCTAGTTCGACTTGAATCGCATCTTTCCATTTTATCCAGTCATGTCTCTTTTGACAGTCATATACAGACTTTGGTTCTGGATCTTCATTTTCTTCGTTAATTTCCTTTGCTAAAAGGTATGAGAAAACGTCATCAATATCATCCATCTCATTTTGTTTCCATATCTTTCCATTATGGATGTAATTGATAGAAATCTCGTGATTTCCTTCAGATTCATGATGCTCTATATTGTCGTTAGATTCACAATTCACTTCTTCCAAAATATTTTCCGCTATTTTGGGAGTATCATGCTTTTCACACTCCTTACGTTTTCTAGGAAGTTTATCCTTTGAACCAATAGGTCTACCGCGCTTTAAACGTGTTCCTGATTCACGTGTCTCAACTGCCGTTCTACCGTTTTGTGGTATTTCAATACAAGCAGGAGTATTTGCAGCGGGTATATGTGATTTAGTTACCATTTTGGTATCAGCAAATGCATCAGGTTGCTGATTTGCTATATTTTGTAAATGCATGATACGTCGAAATTCTAGTTCTGACTGTTTCGTAGGAGGATCAAGGTGTAATAACGATGGTACACTCCATTTGATTTTTTTTCCTATTTGCTTATTGTCTCCCCCTAGAGTTGGGAATTCTTTCTCGTTGAAATGACAATCGACAAATCGTGCCGTAAACATGTCACCAGTTTGCGGTTCTAGGTATCGTATAATTGATGGAGAGTCACAACCAACATATATCCCTAACCTCCTTTGGGGTCCCATCTTTGTACGTTGGGGAGGTACAATTGGCACATATACAGCACAAGCAAAAATTCTTAAATGAGAAATATTTGGTTCTCGTCCAAATGCTAACTGTATTGGGGAGTATTTGTGATATGCACTTGGTCTCACCCGAATCAGTGCTTCTGCATGCAAAATAGCATGTCCCCACATGGAAGTTGGAAGTTTAGATTTCATGATCAATGGTCTCGCAATCAGTTGCAGACGTTTAATTAATGATTCAGCCAAACCATTTTGTGTATGAACATGAGAGACATGGTGTTCAACATCAATTCCAGTTACCATACAATAATCATTGAATGCTTGAGAGGTAAATTCACCAGCGTTGTCCAGTCTAACTCTCTTTATCGGATAATCAGGAAACTGAGCTCTTAGTTTGATTATCTGAGATAAAAATCTCGCAAATGCCAAATTTCGAGAGGACAATAGACAAATATGTGACCATCTACTCGACGCGTCGATCATTACCATAAAATAATAGAATGGTCCACAAGGTGGATGTATAGGTCCACAAATATCGCCTTGAATTCGTTCAAGGAACTTTGGTAACTCTTTCTCTATTTTGGTTGGCGATGGTCTTATAATCAACTTTCCAAGAGAACACGCAATACATGTCATTTTATTCCCTTGATAAACTTCTTGGGGTTTCAGTGAATGACCATGTGAGTTCTCGATGATTTTTCGCTTCATTGTAGTGCCTGGATGACCAAGACGATCATGCCATAGTGTAAAATCATCAGAATTTTCCTTAATCACCAAATGTGATTCAAGGGCACTTATATATGTATGATGCAGACCAGAAGAGAGTTTTGGTAATTTTTCCAATACCTTTTGTTTTCCCGATTTCTCAAGAGTAATATACATATACTTTTTTCCATCCTCAGTTGCAGACTGAGTATCAAATCCTTGAAGATATATGTCTTTAAAACTCAACAAATTTCTTTTAGAATTTGGAGAAAATAGTGCATTATTTATCGAGAATTTTGTCCCATTAGGTAATGTGAAATGGTCTTTACCAATCCCTTCAATCAAGTCTGCAGGACCCGATATTGTGTTAACAGTGATATTTGTCGGTTTTAGTTCAGAAAAATATTTTCTGTGTTTCAGAATAGTGTGCGTTGTTCCACTATCTGGTATACAAATATCTTTAGTATTGATCTTGGTTGATGTTCCATTTGTAATGTCCATTTCTGAGACACACATAAGATAATATTATTCATAAAATATTATACATCATTAGGAAACATTAAACACACAATAATTATACATAAAAAGGTGAAAACACACACAATAATTATACATTAATCTTTCACAAACAACAATTATTTATGGTATAATTGTGGAATTTCAAGAGTCACATGATGGGCACTTAAGCTTCCGTGATAGCGGTCTCTTCGAAATCATTCACAAAGTCAGACGCATCGAGGTGCGTTGTACCCTGAGAGTTTTCCGCAAAGTTTACTTCTTTTTCTTTCCCTTTGACGGACTCCTTGTATAGAGCACAAAGGTGTGCAGGGGTACGACATAAACGAGACCAGTGTCCCTTAGTACCGCATCTGAAACAAACTTCTTCTCGCTTCTGGGAGGTATTTCCTTGGTGTTCTTTTCCCTTAGGGGTTTGTTCAGAGCGGACCCACTGGAATGACTTCCTATTTTTTGGATTGTACTTTCGTCGTCGTCCACGGTAGTTTTGACGACCGCGACCGCGAGCCCGAAAGGTATTATTTTCCCTTAGTGGTTTCTTCGCATCAAATGCGTTTGCTTCAGGAAACGGTTTAGAACCAGTTGGACGGGTCATGTGATTCTTGATCAGAAGCTCGTTGTTCTTTTCTGCTATGAGAAGAGCTACAATCAATTCCGAAAATTTGGTATATCCCCGCAACCTGTATTGTTGTTGCAGGGTGATGTGGCTCTTGTGGAATGTGGTGTATGTCTTCTCAAGCATTTGAGATTCGGTGATCGTTTCACCACAGTATCTCAATTTAGCCACAATTCCTAACACATCAGAATTGTAATTCATCACTTTGTCGAAATCTTGGAATCTCAGACTCTGCCATTCATCCCGAGCAAGTGGAAGTGTTATGTCTTTCTGATGATCAAAATGATCTTTCAGAGACTTCCATAGCTCTTTAGGGTCTCTCATGTTGGCATAGTCATAAATAATACTTTCATCAAGGTGTCTTCTAAGGAAGATCACCGATTTAGCCTTTTCTTGAGGCGTTGAAGTATTATTCTCTTTAACGGTCTGGGATAGACCAAGAGATTCAAGATGAAGTTCAACATTTGTAATCCATGAAATGTAGTTGGTACCAGTGATGTCTAAAGCTGGAAATTGGAGCTTCTCTACGTCTTCCATTTGTATTTCTAAGACACAAAATAAAAATTATTAGAATATTATTAATATTAAAAAGAACCGTTTACATTAATCATGCAAGCAATTACAAGGAGAAGCAACACATAGAAAAGTAAACCGACATTAAGCATAAATTCTCTAGGAGCAAATTCTCCAACAAAAAGACCATACATAGAAGCAAAAATAAAAATTGCACATAAGACCAAAAATATGCGAATCATCTTTCTTGCAATGAAAAACCGGGATGGAGCGATTTGAAAATATTTGAGAGAAGATGAAATATTTTGGATGAAGTAAATGAGTGAAGTATGAGTTGTATTTATAGATGAAAATCACTGTTCATGACCGTTGGAGAAAGATAAAAATTTTGAAATTTTTTCTTTGTGACCGTTGGTGTTAAATCGAGTGCACCAAAAATCAGTCTGAAAATATCGTATTAAACAGTCAATCAAATCTATAAAATTTCATAAAAAGTAAAAAAATATGGCAATGAAATATTTATGTTATGACAATAAATCATGCGACGGCTCAGCCGGTCAATGCAGAGTAATAAATAAATTATACGGCGGCTCGGCCGACCAATTAATAATAAACAAAATATATAAGGCGGATCGGTCGACCAATAAATAATAAACAGAATATAAGGCGGTTCGACCAACCAATAAATTAATTAAATTACTAATAAATAATATAGGCGGTATTCCGGCCATTATAACATGATATAAATAATAGTAGAGGCGGTATACCGACCATTATAGCATGGTATAAATGATACAAATAAATTTTACCAAATTGAAGAACGATCGTGCTAATAACGTGTTATAAAAAGAACTGGAATTTTATTGTATCGCGAGAATTTAAATAAAGGCAAAATTTATACCCGTAGAAATAATAACACTGATAGAGAGTGTTTATTAAAAGTGAGAAGAGAAATTGAGGTGTATTTTATAAACGATCGATCTCGTTTATACGGAAGTTAAAAATAGAATTCACTGTGCAAATAGTGAAGCGGACCCCGCATCTTTTTATTTTCAAAAATTGAGTTGGCTGCTTTCGTAATAGTGCGACATAATTAACATAATAAAACAATCAATTACATAGATTGTTACCTGATGCGAGGGTATTATCGTAATTGAAGAAGCCAAGCTGGTGAGTTGAAGAAGGCGGAGTGAGAGATAGCTCCGTCGGACAAGTAGAGACAGCTGAAGCATCGTCATCGTCAGCGTCATCATCTTCTTCATTGACGAAAGTACCATTCACCACCGTACCGAAGAACTCATCGCCTTGATTATACGGGGAAGAGACTGCCATTTCAGCGTTTCCTGACGGTGCCTGAGGAGGCTGATGACGTTGTCGTTGACTTTTTCTAGTCCGTCGAGCCATGATGACGTGCCAATGGTTCTTGACAGCGTTATCTGACCGGCCAGGGAAGAGACGTGAGATCAAAGCCCACTTGTTGCCATAGGCTCGGTGAACGGCTAAAAGCCTTAACTCTTCTTCCTCGGTGAAGGCAGTCTTGTTTATTCTTGGGTCTAGCTGGTTAAACCATCGCAATCTACAACTCTTGCCTGAAGTCAAAGACGCAACATTAATTACCCTTTAAAATATACAAATTAGTTACGGTCAAGTTACTATGTCACTGATGTGTATGATTAAATACTTATATCCTCAAAAATATATTTTTGTCTAATTTATTATGAATAAAAGATATAATCTTTAGTAGGCATTAATTTTGGAGAAAATACCGTTTTGGTTAAATGGAGAAAATGATTGATTTTTTTTGTGGGAAAAAAAGATCTGGACATTTTGTTTTTAACAAATTTTATTATTTTCTATTAGTATTTAAGGAAAACACTTATATTTACGGAATTTTATGTAAGAAATCAGTAGGTAAATAAAAGCAAATAAATATATCTGATCTACCAAGAAGGTGGTTAGCAATCACGCGTTCCAGTTTTGTGGACCAAACTGGGCAACAAGCTCCTTGAGTTTAGCATCTTCTGTTGGTCTCCAGTGTCCTCTTGAGCATACTTTTGCTTTCATTCCACTTTGACCCCTCCTTTTCCAACCGTTTTCGCCTTCGTGTTCATCTTCCGACTTCAAGAATGTTTTGTTGAGGGGATGGTTTCTAGCGAGAGAGAAGTTGTTTGCTTCTTTGAATCTTCTCGACCCATGGATGGTGTCATTGCTTGTTTGATCTTTCTCAAGGAGATTTGGATTCTTTTTCTTTCTTTCTGAGGTTAGGGATTAAAAGAAGAGAAACCAGCGATAGAAGAAAGAGAGGCAGACCACTTGAATGGCTTTCCACTGTTTATATGGTGGAAGAAAAAGAGAGATTCTCCAATATTTTATTGACTCGTATATGAATTTAACTGACATATTTTACAAGTAATTATATAATATTTGTTCACATCATATACACAATAATATTATAAGAAAATTGATGATGAGTTGTTATTCAAAGTACATGGAAAAAATAATATTATAGCTTGTTTATTCACACATCAAAAGGGGTAGGAAAATATTTTACTATATGACTGTTCGACTGGTGACCATTCTAGAAACAAGAGGAACGAATAGAAAATGAACGTAAAGGAATAAAATTGCAGGAATGAAAAGGAATAATTGTTTCTTCTCAAATTTAACAAGGAATACTTTTATTCTTTATTTTTCTAAAAAAAAAAGAAATGGTAGGGAATGAAAAGAAAAATGTATTCATTTTGAATGGTGATATTTTTTAAGAACATTAGAGAATACATTAATTTATTTCTTGTGAATGGTGATATTTTTTAAGAACGTTGAGGAATGCATTATTCCTCGCCGTTCCCTGGTCACCATTCATACCCTATATATATCACACTTAATCAGGTACTGTATATAAACTATCATGTTTTTATAGACCAGTCCTTGTATAGCTTTGTACAATTTATCATCTAAACACTTTTAGTCGTTGTTGTATTGAAACTTTTCTGGGTCTTGTAAATTCGATCGTAGAAAATATCGAAGTATGATAATTTTCTCGTCAGTAACTTTATGAGCTGCTCTTAATTTGTTTTCTTATGTGTAGAAATAAATTAGAAAGAGCCTGTACTCACGTTTTGCTTCAGTTTGCATAAAAATTTCAATTTAAAACGAAAACTAGATTAATGTGATACTAATTTTAGCACTCTCTCCACACGTGCAAAAGTAAGGATTTAGAAAAGCCGGTGGGTATGTGTGGTGTTGGTGCATGCAAATCGAGACCCGCTCGTGCGTGAGGAGGGTTCGATGGCTTAGGCCCCACAGACTCAACAGTCTCGGAAACTCCAAAAACATTTTTGAACCGTTCGTGTGGCACTACTATACACACATACTGATAGTGCACGTGTGCACGTACGAACATGCTGGTGTGAGTTTAAGACCAACCGCAACGGCGGTCCGTGACCCAAATCCTTAGTTTTTTTACAATTAAAAAATTGTGAATTGGGTTCAGCTTTAGACGGATCGGTACGGATCAGTCCGTAAATAAGGCTTCGAAGGATCAAGTCCTTACTGCACGTGGCGTCTGATGGTTGGCCCGGCGAGATGTTGTATTGGGTTATGTCGAGAAAAAAAAACATTCGCGACCGAAGGTGAGAAAAAAAAATCAGAGCTCTCGACGAAAGGCGATTTCTCTCCATCTTCGATTTCTCTCCATCGTCGATCTTCAAAGGTAAATAAACTAATTATGTGGTAGATTTAAGGATATGTTAGCTTCCATGTTGTTCTCGTCTCCCTCTATGCTTCGTATTTCCTTTGAATCGATTTGGGGATTTCTTCCATTTATGGTTTCAAAAATTTTGGGGTTTTGAAATTGTTTTCAAATCATTTTCAAATCGTTTTCAATTGGGGATCTTTTGGTTTGTAGTTAGGGTTTCAATCGATTTAGTTAGCTGGAAAACTCATCACTTGTTTTCGGTTTCAATTCGTTTTCGTTTTTCGTTTTCGGTTTCAATCGATGTAGTTAGGGTTTCAATTCGTTTTTGGTTTCAAAACGTATCTGTATGGTTTCCTGTGGCTTATATTTTTCTGGTTTCAAAACGTATTTGTACGGTTTTCTGTTAGCTTAATGTGTAGCTAGTAAACTGTTTAGTTGATCATATATCTAAGTTAATGTGTTCTTAAACTCCCTAGTGAATGTGTTCTTAACATAGTTTCTGGTTTTTTGTGCAGGCCAACGAACATGGGACAAGACTATAGCTACACTTAGCCTTCATTAGAGGAGTTCGACATCAACTCTTTACTTGAAGCAGAAGCTGCTCTCTACGGGGATGAAGCTCAGAGTAGCTACATAATTGCAGAGGCGGATCAGTACCCACCAGAACCTGAGGCTGATGAAGGAATCCCGAGGACATGCTATTGCGGTAGTGAGGTTGTTGTCGAAACCTCGTACACTCGTAAAGATCCAGGAAGGAGGTACTTCTCCTGCAACAACGTTGACAATGGAGACTCCCACATCTGGAAATGGTGGGATGTGGCGATTCAAGAAGAGCTTCGTGAAACGCAGACACAACTTAGGATTGTCAAGGATCAATTCTTTGAGAGTGCACTACAAGAAAACAGCGATATTCTGACGGACATTCCGACGGAAAATGAAATCCTCGGAATATACCGAGGAATTTCCGAGGAAATTCCGAGGAAACACAAAATTGGGTTTCCTCGGAATTTCCTCGGAATATACCGACGGAATTCCGAGGAAACTACAGTCCGTCGGAATATTCCGAGGAAATTCCGAGGAAAACTCTGTTCCTCGGAAAAAACCGATGAATTCCGAGGAAATATTATAGCCGTTGGAGAGCCGTTGGGGGATTTTACAAAATTCCGAGGAAATTCCGACGAACTAGTTTTGTCCGTCGGAATTCCGTCGGAATTTCCTCGGTATGTCGGCAGGATTTAAACTATAAATACAAGCACTCCTCTTCCTCTTCATTCACTTCATATCTTCATCCTCCCTCTTACTCTATTTACACACGAATTTGATTCATAAAAAATATGTCTTCTTCAAATTATTTTCGTTCTTGGATCGATCGACCTCATTTGGATCCGAACACGAGATTGCTTACGGAAGAATACCAACGAGGTATAACTGAATTCATGGGGTTAGTTCACCGACAACCGGAAGCAAAAACAGGTATGTTAAGATGTCCTTGCTCTAATTGTAAAAATAGAAAGGTTATTAAAGAGTGGGATGTTTGGACTCATCTATATTTGAGTGGGTTTACACGAAGTTACAAAATTTGGTATCATCATGGGGAAACTGATTATGAACATGGTAGTACTAGTGAACCTCAGCCAGCGGTTAGATTAGAAGAACCAATTAGAACGGATGTAGATTATGGTGTAGGTACTGAGCAGATGGTAAATGATCATTTTAGAGGGGAAGATTTACCCAATGCAGAAGCTAGGAGATTTTATGATATGTTGGATGCTGGAAAGCAACCATTGTACGAAGGTTGCAGAGATGGTCATTCAGCTTTATCATCTGCTACAAGATTGATGGGCATTAAAACAGATTATAATTTGGCTGAAGACTGTGTGGATGCGATTGCTGATTTTGTAAAAGGTATTCTACCCGAGGATAATGTAGCTCCTGGTTCATACTACGAGGTTCAGAAACTCGTAGCTGGTCTTGGTTTATCGTATCAGGTAATAGATGTATGCAGCGACAACTGCATGATTTATTGGAGGGTGGATGAACAGCGGGTTACATGCAAATTTTGTGGAAAGCCTCGTTATAAAGATACAATTGGAAGAGTTCCAGTGCCATATAAAAGGATGTGGTATTTACCTTTGACGGAAAGGTTGCAGAGGTTGTATCTGTCTGAACGCACAGCGCAACCAATGAGATGGCATGCGGAGCACTCAACAGATGGTGAGATCAGACATCCTTCAGATGCAAAAGCGTGGAAGCATTTCCAATCAAAGTATCCCGACTTTGCGTATGAGAGAAGAAATGTCTACCTTGGATTATGTACTGATGGTTTCAGTCCGTTTGGCAAGAGTGGAAGACAGTATTCTCTATGGCCCGTCATTCTTACACCATACAACCTCCCCCCAAACTTGTGCTTGCGACGAGAGTTTTTGTTTCTCTCGATTCTCGTTCCCGGACCAGAGCATCCTAAGAGATCACTTGATGTGTTTCTTCAGCCACTAATATATGAGTTGCAACAACTATGGGCTCAAGGTGCTGAAACATACGATGTTTCGTGTAAAGAAAACTTTCAAATGCGGGCAGTACTAATGTGGACAATAAGTGATTTTCCAGCATATGGTATGTTGTCTGGATGGACAACGCATGGAAGGCTATCATGTCCATATTGTCAAGATAACACTGATGCTTTCCAACTAAAGCACGGAAGGAAAACGTGTTGGTTTGACTGTCACAGGAGATTCCTACCACCTGATCATCCATATCGTAGGAGTAGGAATTTGTTTACGAAGAACAAGAGGGTGTTTGACAGTCCACCTCCGGAAATTTGTGGGAAAGATTTGAAGATACAACTAAGAGATTTTGGTGCAGAAAGGACGCCAGAAGTCGGTGGACATGAGCGTTTTCCGGTAGATGCTGTTGGAGAACTACATAACTGGCACAAAAAAAGTATTTTCTGGGATCTGCCATACTGGGAGGATCATCTGCTAAGGCATAATTTAGATGTCATGCATATTGAGAAGAACTTTTTTGACAATCTCATGAACACGATCCTTAATGTTCAAGGTAAAACAAAGGATAATTTGAAGTCAAGACTGGATTTAGTCGATATATGTGCTCGTTCAGAACTTCATGTTGATGAGAATGGTAGGGCTCCTTTTCCCATATACCGACTTGATGCAGCGGGAAAAGATGCGTTCTTTGATTGGATTTCAAACGATGTGGAATTTCCAGACGGTTACGCATCAAATTTGCGTAACTGTATCGACAGAAAGGAAGGAAAGTTTACTGGCTTGAAAAGCCACGATTGCCATGTAATGATGCAGCGCCTCCTTCCGTTCGCCTTCAAGGAAATATTACCACGAAATGTTCATGAAGCAATTGCAGGGATAAGTGGTTTCTTCCGCGATTTATGCACGAGATCAGTGACTCTTGAAGGTATTGAAAATTTGAAGACTAACATAGCCGTGATTCAGTGCAACCTTGAGAAGATATTTCCTCCCTCATTTTTTGATGTTATGGAGCATCTTGTTATTCACCTGGCAAGAGAATTGGAACTTGGTGGTCCTGTGCAGTATAGATGGATGTATCTGTATGAGCGGTATATGTTCCATTTGAAGAAGATGGTGAAAAATTTAAGTAGGGTGGAAGGTTCTATAGTCGCACAGATGATCAATGAAGAAACTTCAAACTTTGCCGAGTACTACTTTCCAGCAGAAGTTCAGACCAAAAACAGAAGACCTGCTCGGCATGATGATAGAGGCGAACGGGCAACATATCATGTTACGGTTCCAGACATTTTCACAGACGTTGGACGACTTAGCGGAAAACCAAAGGACCGTCGACTTACTGAGCAGGAGCGCAGTCATTTGCAAACATATTTGCTCACCAACTGCGAAGACGTTCTTCAATATGAGAGGTAAATAAATGAGCTTACAAATTTTTATTTTAACAAGTTGAAATTTAAATCTTAATTAATTACATTATTGTCATCATATACAGGATTTTCATGGCAGAAAAGCGGTTCGAGTATAGATACGCCACAGAGGACGAACTAGAAGAAATGAAGCAGAGAGAATTTACTGGATGGATGTTTACTTATGTGAGTGCTTTAAACAAATTAAAATATATTTTATCACATATTTATACTAATTCACATTTATTGATATAATATATATATATGTGCTATTAATAGGTGTCTGCTGGTTTGGCCAGAGGTGAAACATTTGACGATTGGATACGTGAGATGGTCGTTGGACCAAACTTTGTTGTGAAGTCATATCCGAGATTTTGTACTCGAGGATATGCATTCACAACTCAGAAGAGGAGACGTTCGAGTACGACTTATGATGCTGGCGTTTGTTCTGCATCAGGAGATGATGTATACTACGGACACATACATGAGATTTTGGAAATCAAGTATTTGGGCATGGTTGGATTGCGCTGTACTGTTTTCTATTGTGATTGGCACGACAACACCCCAGATCGAGGTGTGAGAACAGATGCATTTGGTGTTATATCAGTAAATTCGAGGCGAAAGCTGCAATATTATGATCCTTTCATTCTTGCTTCCCAGGCCGATCAGGTAATTAAATGTTAATTATTCAGAATGATTCATCATCATGTGTATTAATTTATAATTTTTCTAAATGTTACAGGTTTGTTATATCAAGTACCCCCGGGTAAGGAACAGAGATGATCCATGGGTTACTGTTACAAGACTCAACCCGAGAGGCCGAGTTCAGGGAAGTTCTGAGCTGGAAGACCCACTACAACCAAGCACATCCGGCAACTGTAGTGCAGCAGAAGATTTAGCTGGAGTTGGCCTTGTAGTCGATTTAACCGACTTTGGAGAGGAAGCCGTCGTTCACGTAGAGGATGAACCAGTAATTGGAGAGTTTCACCAAGATCCAGATTCAGATTCATCTGGTGATGATGACTCGGAAACAGACTACCATTGAACTTTTTTTTTTTTTTTTTTAAGAAATACCGAGGAAATTCCGAGGAACACTTGATATAACCTCTTTCCTTGGATAATAGTTATTTGGTTTATCTAGCAAGGCAAAGCTGAATACGAATTAAAAGCTACACAAAACACAACCAAATAAAACAAAGAAACCATGTAAAAGAAATACGAACTCATAATTAAGAAACCTAAAAAAAAACTCAGTTCAAAATTAACAGAAAATAAGACCATAAAACGTTAGAATAGAAAAGAAAATAAAATAGCCGGTGATAGCTCCTACTCCTCGTCTCCTGCTCCAGATGTTCCTGCATCGTTGGGTCTCTTGGACCTCTTTCTTACCATGTGTGTACCACTCGAACCCGAACCAGAGCTGGATGGAGAGTTGTCCCGATGAACTACATCATCCTTTTGGCAACGACACGGCCTGATACGTGAAATGGCAGCCCAGATCTTGTGTAGCATGTCGTTGTTTGTCTTTATGCTCTGATCTCTCCAATGTTGTTGCTGGCGCGAAGTGGCGTTCGGTGGAAGCTCTTGCAGCTTGTACTGGCTGGAGTCTGATGGGAGTAGCTGATGGGGTTGTGAATCATCTGGAATGGCTTGTGCAGCCTCATCTTGTCCTTCTTCATCAACCACGCCCTTGCCTTTGGTCTGATATTTTGGCGTGAAGAAGGATGGCTTGTCTACTAGTGCGGTAGCAGGGGGTAGAAACTCAACTGCAGCCTCTGAAAGTAGAGCAGTCAGGCCGATCTGAGGCAGGTGGCAGTAGAGTGTTTTCTTCGCTCGGTCCTGGAATACGTAGACGTAAGGACCATCCCGATCGATCCTCGAGTGGGGACCAGCTATGAACTCCTTACTTACTAGAGAAATGACATCCAGGTAGTTCCAAGCAATGTTGTTCGATCTGTCCAGTGCTACCTGGTGGTTCTCACAGTCTACACCCACATGTCTAAGGATCCGAGTAATCACTGCACCAAATCCACATGCATTGCTCTTGGATTTGGTTACTTTCCCCTTGTATCCTGCTAAGTTTGCGGCCAGCACCGCTCCCATGTTGAAGGCAGTAGCAGGTGGGAATGTAGAGTTTCCAAATGCCGGTAGCAAATGCCTCACACCTTGGTACAGGAGGCACAACTCCCATTGCGTGACTGATGCGGCTGTGGTTGTCCCGTATAGCAATGAGCCAATGAGGCGTGTCGCATATCTCAGTACTGGGCTCCGGATAAGTGACTCCTTTGCCTGAGAAGATCTATAAACCCCTGTGCCAATCGTTTCCCAGAAGTTCAACAGCTCTGAAGTCCAATAAAGACCATATGTCCTCTCCCCCGCACTCAATCCAAATAGTCCGCAGAGGTCTGTGAAAGATACCTCATAGTATACTTTCTGCACTACGAATGCCAGAAAACCTTCCTGATGGCTATCATCGGGACGGGTGACGTATGCGGATGCTATGAACTGGCGTACCAACTCCGGATAAGTGGGTTCCTTGAGGTTGCATAGTTGGCCTAGACCCATGTTCTGGAACAGTCCTTCAATGTCTGCTTTGATTCCCAATATTGTCATCGTCTCAGGACATGCTAGTTGTGTAGCCGGAACGGCTACCTTCTTCATGTTGTTGTAGTGGGTGGTATCAGACTTATCCCACTTCTTTGGCCTTTGCTTCTCCAGCTGTGACGAACCCGCTTCTTGTGTGTTTTTCTTTGCTGATGTTTTCGTGCGCTTCATTCTCTACAAAATAGAATCATTGCTCTCAACATGGTTATAATCAATTAAGAAGGCAAAGCTGAACATGAAAATGAAAAGCAAAATCGAGTTGTGATAAAAAAAAACGAAATTGAAAAAAATTCTCTATCCCTAAATCATCTCAAATCATGTTCCAAACTCGTTGATCACAGACAATTGTGTTCTATTCCATGTTTAAACATCTGTTTCATGCATATTTGATCAAGGAATCAACACGGAAATAAGAAATTCACAAAACCCAAAAAATTGCTCAAGAACACGATTTCAGAATGTGGAGATTCGCGGAGTATACCTGTCTTAGGGTGAAGACGAGTGTAGGAATCAGGTAGAGCTCGAAAAATCAAGTGGAATAGAGCCCAAAATTGTTCAAATCGGATGATTATAGAGAGAGAAAGGGGGGGGGGCGAATTATAGGGGAAATCGGAGGGGATGAGAGTTCTAAGGTTTAGATCCAAAAAAGGTCGGGTTTTGCCTTATAATTCTGTTTTCCGAACACGCATCGATCGATGCGTTTTGTTTCTATAACGCATCGATCGATCACATTCTTACGGCCCGGGCCATCTTGGTAATCGATCGATGCGTTTTTGTTCTATAACGCATCGATCGATGCGTTTTTAAAAAAACATACAAGATTTTCCGAGGAAATTCCGAGGAACAATTCAGATTGTCGATCGATCGATGGGATACTCTCATCGATCGATCACAATCTTACGGCCCGGTCCATCCTAGTAATCGATCGATGCGTTTGTGTTCTATAACGCATCGATCGATGCATTTTTAAAAAAACATACAAGATTTTCCGAGGAAATTCCGAGGAACAATTCAGATTGTCGATAGATCGATGGGTTACTCTCATCGATCGATCACAATCTTACGGCCCCGTAAATCCTAGTAATCGATCGATGCGTTTTTGTTCTATAACGCATCGATCGATGCATTTTTAAAAAAACATACAAGATTTTCCGATGAAATTCCGAGGAACAATTCAGATTGTCGATAGATCGATGGGTTAATCTCATCGATCGATCACAATCTTACGGCCCGGTCCATCCTAGTAATCGATCGATGCGTTTTTGTTCTATAACGCATCGATCGATGCATTTTTAAAAAAACATACAAGATTTTCCGAGGAAATTCCGAGGAACAATTCAGATTGTCGATAGATCGATGGGATACTCTCATCGATCGATCACAATCTTACGGCCCGGGCCATCTTAGTAATCGATCGATTTGTTTTTGTTCAAAAACGCATCGATCGATGCGTTTTTTTAAAAAAAATTACGTTTTGAAACCCCAAACACTAGTTCGTCGGAATTTCCTCGGAATATTCCGAGGAAATTTCGAGGAAGAAGAGGGTTTCGTCGGAGTTCCCTCGGAATAATCCGAGGAAATTCCGAGGAAATAGGGTTTTTAAACCGAAAACAACGTTTTGCCGTTTGAATAACACCTATATAACCCTTATTAAGTGTCTTACGTTCATTATGAAGTCAAAAATTTGTTCCTTACCGTATAATTAACACTTTTCCGATTGTATGAACGAAATCTCGCAACATAAGAGAAACACTTATACCTTTTAACGAACGGTAAAGGGAATACTTTCAATTAGTTTTGAAATTTGTTATTTCATGGTTTATGCTCATGTATACAAAGAATCCTCAATGGTATGCATTACAATTGTATAAGAAATGAAATACGGCAAAAAAAATTGATGTTTTGAAACCCCAAACACTAGTTCCTCGGTATTTCCTCGGAATATTCCGAGGAAATTCCGACGGATATTTTACTATCTGTCGGAATTTCCTCGGAATATTTTCATTTTACCGGGCAAATATTTCGCGAAAATTGAAATTAGAATTCCGACGGAATTCCGACGGATAATGTCCGTCGGACCCTAGGTTTTATAACCACGAGCCCCTTCTTCTTCCCCATTTCTCTGTTCTTCCTCTGCGCGACTCCTCTCTTTCTCTCCGGCGATTTCCCCCTGAAATCCGACGATATCTCCGGCGATCTCCCTCTTCTCTTACACAAATCATGTAAGGACCCTATCCCACTCTCTTAGGTTCTATTTGTTAGGTTTTTGTGTAGTTTTGATAGATTTTTGTTAGGGTGATTGGTTAGGATTGTGATTTGGTTGTATAATAGGTTTAGAATTGTGATTTGGTTGAATAATTTGTTTTGTTGAATTGATTTAGAATTTTTTTATAATTTTTTTATTTTTTGTATTTATAAAATCAATTTTTGTATATAAAATCGATTTTTGTATTTTACAAAACGATTTTTCTATATAAATTCGATTTTTTGGATTTTACAAAAAAAATTTCTATATAAATTCGATTTTTTGGATTTTACAAAACATTTTAATTATTAAACAATTTTTATTTATTAAAACTATTTTTGTTTATTAGAACTATTTTTATATATTTATTAAAAAATTTTAATATATATAAATCTTTTTCTGTGATTAAATTATTTGGGATTTTTTTTTAATAAAAAAATTAATTTATATATTTCTGTATTTATTAAATATATATTTTTTAATTTACAGGTCTCATGATGATCAGACCCGGCCTCGACAGCGTCGTGGTCGTGGTGGTACGGGGAGCCAGTCTCGGGATTCCAGCCATTTTCAGGATTCCCCTTCGCCCCACAGCTCCAACCATACATCTCCCTCTGCTGCACCCGCTCATGCTCCTCTCGCTCCCGCTGCTGCATCCGCTCCTGTTCCTCCGGGTCCTCCGGGAGTGATGAGGGTTGCGGAGTTGGTTCAACAGCCCGGTCGTGACCATCTTCCGTATCTCACTCCGTATCCACATGGACGGGGTCAAACATGGTAATTAAACATTTTTTTTTCTTTAAATTTGGATTCATTATTAACCGTTTGTTCTTTTAATAAGGTTCAACCGATCCGGGAACGGGATCAGCGCATGGATCAACCGTATGATGTACTCGGCCCTCGACAGTGGACATCCGACTTTCACTCACTTCCCAACCGACAAGCAGGTTCTGTGGTTTCGTCAGTTTGCGGTAAGTATTCTAATTTTTTACTTATATTTTTAATCTTTAATATAAATTTTCTACTAATTGTGTTTTTTTTCAGCAAGAGTTCAACTGGAATTCCGATGAGACGCTCTTTATCTATCACCACTTCGTCCATAAAGTAATGGACAACTATGGGAAGCAGATCCACGAGTGGAAGAAGAAGTGGGAAATCAATAAGGTTCGATTTAATTTATTAAACAATTTTTTAATTTATTAAACTATTTTTTAATTTATTAAACTTTTTCTTTTTTTTTAATTAAAAGGTCCCAAAGTCGATGAACGATACGGTCTGGAAGGAGTTGTGTGCGCATTGGGATAAGGAGGAGACGAAAGAAACTTCTTCCACCAACTCCACCAACCGCAGGAGCGACCGTAAAGGGAAGGGCATCTACAAGCATAACTTGGGTGCTCAATCTATTGCCACTCTCGGAGATCGCATGGTAAGTTCAACCGCTTTTTCTTCAATTATTTGAGTTTCAGAATTTAAATTTATTGTGCATTTCTTCTAATTTCTAATGTTTCTTTAATTTTATGTTTTTTTTCAAGGCGGAAGAAAATGATGGCGAGCCGGTCGATGATCTCGCCCTAATGAGGAGGGCGTATACCAACAAGAAGACCGGCCAGATTGATGACGGTCTTGTGAGGGACGTGGTCGACCTGGTCCAAACTCAGGTGGTAGACGAAGTGTCTCAGCTTCAAACCGAGGATGACGCTTCGACGGCTTCGACCAACTTGTCCCGGTTTCGAATCAACGAAATCGTTGAATCCGTAAGTTCTTTTTTTTTAAAGTTCAATTCATTTATTTCTTGGTTTAAATTTCTAAATTTGGCTTTTTTCTATTCAGTCGGTTCCAAAGAAGAAGGGACGTTTGTTCGGTTTGGGTCGTCGCACCCGGTCGGTTCCTCCTTCTTCTGCACCACCGCCCTTTGTTGATCCAGAAGTACTTACGGCTCAGTTGAAGGACAAAGATGATCGAATATCTTTGTTGGAGACCCAGATGGCGGCTCAACAGGCGGGCTATGAGGCACAGAGGAGGCTGAACCAGCAAATGATGGAGATGATGCAGAGGATGTACCCGAACGAGGTGTTCCCGGACGTGCCAGACCCGTAGTTTTTTTTTCCCCAATCTCGGAATGTTTTATTTTTATTTGTGAAACTTTGAATATTAATTAGTATGATTTCAATTTTACTTTTAATTTCATATTTTCGAATTTAAATTTCAGAAATTTTATTTTTTCAAAAAAATTAATATTTTTTACATTTCGAGGAAATTAATTATATTTTTCACTACATCGATCGATGCGTTTTTGAACAAAAACGCATCGATCGATCCGTTTTTTTTAAAAAATATAGCGAGGGACATTTCCCTCGGAATTTTCCGAGGGACAACTCCCTCGGAAAATTCCGAGGAACGGATCCCTCGGAATATACCGAGGGAATAGTTCCTCGGAATAAACCGAGGAAAAAGTCCGTCGGTATACTCCTATCGATCGATGTATATATGTCCAAACACGCATCGATCGATGAACTTCCGAGGAATTATCCCGACGAAGTTCTACCTCGGTATATTCCGAGGACTTTTCCGACAAACAAGGGATCCTCGGAATTTCCTCGGAAATTTATTTCCTCGGAATTCCGTCGGAAAATTCCGAGGGATTTCAGAGGAAAAAAGAAATTCCGAGGAATTATTTCCGACGACGTATTTCGTCGGAATTGCGTCGGAATAACGATATTCCGACGAAATTCCGACGATTTTTTCCCTCAGAATCCTTGATGTTTTCTTGTAGTGGTGACCAGAAGGTGGCTAAGCTTGACAAGATCGTGGGTGTGTTAACTAAGAAGACATCAGTGATTAACTATGGTTTGGCAAAGGGAGTTAGTGTACTGGTGTTGGTAATACTGGTCATCGTTATGGGCTGGTAAGTTTCATACCTTATTTAGATCTAAATAATTAATTTGATTTAAAATTTGAAATTTTAACGGTTTTATCTTATGTCATTCAAGGAAGAGCTTCAGAGGTTTTAAACATCAGTGTCAGAACTCGAGATGGGGTTGGCAGGTAACTTGTTTCACGCTTACTTACTAATTTCAGTAATAAAAAAAACTTATCTCTTCATGCTTTAATTGTTTTTAATGGTAGATTTGATAGAATCGTACTTGTTAGGTTTAAGTGTAGCTAGTGTAGAACTTATTAGTATGATTAGAGTGGTGGTAAATGCTTGTTTGCTTTCTATCTGCCTAACAACTCCGAAACTAAATGCGAACTTACTTTCTATTGGTTACTTAAGGGTTTGTGTTGCTAATAGAGTAACAGAAACCTATAATCTAAACATGAATACCACAACTGGCTTTGTTAATCTAATGTATAGTCAATCTTCAGTTGATCCTGAGTCACCCGAACCAGCTTGGTTCGGGTCCCAAGGTCCTGATGAGTTTGTTTTCCACCCTGGTGTCGAGTCTTCTTTCCAACCTGGTGTCTAGTCTGCTGTCCAGCCTACTGTCGAGTCTGCCAACAAAGAGAGGAGGAAATGGTCTCCTAATGAGGATAAAATCCTCGTTGGTGCTTGGCTTAACACCAGCAAAGACCCCGTTGTCAGCTGTGACCAGAAAGCTGAACGTTTCTGGAAGAGAATTGTTGACTACTACAACGCAAGCCCTCAACTGGTTGGGACAGTACCTATAGAGCTTGGTCCAGCGAAGCAGCGGTGGGCTAGGATTAACGAGCAGGTCTGTAAGTTCGTTGGATGCTATGAGGCGGCGTTGAGGGGGCAGAGAAGTGGTCAGAATGAAGACGATGTGATGAAAGCTGCCCTCGACTCATTTTTCAACATTTACGAGCACAAGTTCAGCCTCGAACATGCGTGGAGGGAGCTGAGGCATGACCAGAAATGGTGCACCACCTATATGGTTAAAGATGGTGGGAAGGAGAAGCGTAAACCAGTGGTGGACGTTGATACAGAAGATGATGTTGCCGAACCTGAAAGCAGACCAGTTGGTGTGAAAGCTGCTAAAGCAGCTGGTAAGAGGAAGAAGAGTGGCAAGGAAGAAGAGATGTCACAGCTTCAGTCCATCATGGAAATGAAAGAAAAGCTCTCTAAACAAAAGATTCTAGAACGTTTACTTGCCAAAAAAGATCCTCTCTCCGAGATGGAAGAATCTCTTAAACTGAAACTCATGACTGAGATGTTATGATGATATTTAAGGTATTAGGTTAGTTACATGTAGTTACATGTAGTTAGATGTAGTTTCTATTTGTATCACATGTCGTATTACTTTATTTATTTGCTAACTCTTGTCTTTTGTTTTCTTTCAGGTGTAGCTATTGGACATGTGAACCTAGTCACGGCGTCTGAAAGTGTTTTGTCGGTTGGCTGAAGTGAATCCAAGTCACGGGTAGTTCTAAGAAATGTACTATAAGTTTCCCTTCTATCATGTCTTTAGGTAGCTATCTCTTTTGCTTAGTTTCCACCAGTCGGAGTTGTAATCTCTTTTGCTGTAACTCGGAAGTTGCGGATGCTCTTATTATCTCCAGCAACTTGTAATCAACTACTACTGCTTCTCTAAATTCGGTAACTTGTAATGAAATCCTCATGCTTCTCTTATATGCAACTCTTTTTAATCAACAAGTACTGCTTTTCTTATATGCTTGTAGTTGATCATGGTTGTAGTTGATAATGCTTGTAGCTGATCATACATATAAACTCGGTAACTTGTAATGAACCACTCATGCTTCTCTTAGTTACATGTAGTTGATCTTGCTTGTAGTTGAACTTATAGCTGATCATACATATAAATCAACTAGGCGTAGGTACATCTAACTTAGAAGGTCGAGTAGTTGGTCATTCTTGTATCACACTGATAAATCAACAAGTATCACACTTATAAATGTATGACCAACCCAAATCAACTTGTAACTTATAAATAAATTAGTGTGTTAAACTTATAGTTTTAAAACTTGTATCACACTTATAAAACTTATAGAAACCATATTAAAAAATAAAAGTTATACTTAAAAAAAAAGTTATACACATTTTTATAGGAAAATTAAAACTTATACCTTCTTTGAACTTATAGCTTTAAAAAAAAGTTAAAAAAAAAAGTTATACTAAGTTTAACTTATATATATATATTTTTTAAAAAAATTATACTTTATAGGAAAATGTCGTCATTCTTCATCTGACGAAGTTTTCGAAGAAAGATTTGACGAAGTTTTCGAAGAAATCTTCGAAGATACATTCACCAACATAGTCGAGGCCCAAACCAGTAACCAAAGGAGCCGTGCTTATATTGAACGAAACCGTGAAGGAGGACAAGACTTTATGTAAAATTATGGTTTTTATCTTAAATTGTTGTATTTTTATGTTTAATTATTGTTTTTATGTCTATTTGTTGTATTTTATGTTAAAGTTATTCTATTTAATCATCCAATATATAAAAATTATATTTCATTAAACAAAAAAAATACATTTTTTATTCCTAAGAATTTCAACTTCGGAATCACCATTGTACACACATTTTTCACAAAAGTCCTTAACTATTTAAAAATAATAATAATAATAATAATAATAATAATAATAATACTAATCTAATACGTACTAAGGACTCCACAATGGGTATCATTGTGGATGCTCTAATAATTATGGGATAAAAACAACAGATTCGTTTTTTGTCTGTTTCGGACACAAAGCAAGAAAAGATCTTAAAGGAAGAGAAATAAATTGCTTTTCTGTTCTTCGTAACGTCTATAAAAATGCGTGTGTATCTATATATACGTATATGAATAATACATTCGCATGTTTCAATGAATTCGTTTTCTGTAGATTAGTATAAAATAATCATGAGTAGCTCAACAACTTGTTTTAACTTTTAAGTATTGATAATACAAACAAACAACAACTTGTTTTAACTTTTAAGTACTTCAAGATCTTTTGAACGGACGTAAACATTTTTACTTAATGATCAATGAACTCAAACACACTTTCACAGTTCCACTTATCTAAGTGAACTCAAACAATGTTATGCGAAAATTACTGGAAAAATAGGCGTCGCAAACGGAAAATATGATACATGAGACGAGACTACACATTTGAACGTAAAAGTGTATTTTTTTCCATGCGTAACAACAACTGACGCCAGATTTTGATATGAAAACAATTATTTATCTTTAAAGAAAAAAACATCAAGTTTTATTAATTCAATGAACTAGATCGACTGTGCAACCAAATAATTATGATATTAAAATGGAGGGACCAGAAAAATGTAACTGAAGCTAAATTAATTAGGAATCAAATTCAACAAAAAAAACGAGACTAAAATAAACATAATACAAAGAAACGTTCGAGCCAAAGAAAAAAGACAGAAACGTACCAAAAAGATTAGATTACTTTATGGTGTCTAGTTTTACGTGAGTTTCGGTTATGGGAACGGTTTCGTTAATTTTGAAATCTTCTGCTGACGACAAACAAAAAAAAAGTCTCGTACCGACGTGGAATGACGACATCATGAACTGTTACACATGAGCGGATCGTGTTCTTACCTAACACATGTCCCGTCTTCAGTTCACGTATTTCTGTTCCGGTTCAAAGAAAAGATCCTATAACCGTTATGGACCAATTCCACTTTACGTGTTAAATTTATAATTTTGACGTCATTAATTCAAATTTCCAATACGGCAAATATTATAAAATTTTATATATGTAGTTCAAAACCGTAGGCGAGTTATAAATGAAGATTGCTTAAACAACTAGTCTCATTAATGGAACAAAGTGATAATTAAAAGCAATTTAGTCAATGATAATTGTACTAGTATGAACTATGAAGTGTATATATGTAATATTGCACCTCAACCAAAATGATAAGTGATTTTATGGATCGAGTAATTGATGCCCCAAAGAAGTATACGATTATATGGTGAGGCAGTGAGCCATAATTAACCATTCGCACTTGAACAGTTTAGTCACTAGTTTTGTATTTTTCTTACCTTTTTCCAGTATCACAAACCATTAGACGAACAAATCGTTTTTTTTTTCTTTTGAAGAAATGAACAAATCGTTTATTGAAATCATAAAACAGAAGGTGGTGGATTTGTTGTTCAAAAAAAAAAATAACAGAAGGTGGAGAGAGAGGGAAATACCGAAACTCCAAATGCTACAGATTAATGTTTGGGTAATGATGAGATAAGCCACACTAATTACATTCATTTAGAGAAACCTTCCAGATTAGTTTTAAAGGGGACACTTTAACTAATTTGAGGAATTTAGGGCTTTATCTCATGATGTAAAGACATAAAGTATCTTTATATATGTAAAATTTAATTATAAATCATGTCAAAGTTGTTAGCCGGTCCATTCATTGCACTTGTAGCATAGAACTAAGTAACTAACACATCACATCAGAGTGTATTATAGTAAATTATAACAATGAAAAAATTACATTTTGGGGGGAGTTAATGAGGTTATACCTTACGGACTATATTAAAAGTCCTTATCGAAACTATATTGAAAGTCATTATCGAGGCAGTTAATTGTCCACGCACTCACCACTAGTTTAGTCCACATGGATCCAAACAAAAAATGTAGTTATTCGAATGTAAATAGTTTAATGTATGTAAAAGTATTACCAAAAAATAAACATTTAGTCAAAAGTTGACGGCGGTGATCGGCAACTAATCCATCCAATTCTAACTCAAAATGATTCTCAAGTCGAAAAGAACAGATCTATTCTCTCCGTTTTATCACCATTGAATCATTGATGTTTTATAAGTATCATTTGAAAGGACATTATATATTTAATTTGAATTTAATTTAGTTTAAATTATATTTTTATATATTTAATGTATTTTTTTATTGTTTATTACTCGTGTTAATATTTATATTATTATGTTACACATTCTGAAACTAATACATTAGTTATAAACGATTTTGGTTTCTTACATTGTTTCTCTATAACATTTATGAAAACTCTAAAAAGTGTGTATACCATATAGACTTAGAATAAAAGATACACAATTAACTCGAAATTTAATAAAGTATGTGAAATATAGTCATATATATAACATCTAGACAGAAGTTACAGAAAAAAACATCTAGACATAGTAATAAAATCATAGTTTAGTAAAGTATGTGAAATCTCTTAGTTTAAGTTAGAATCAACATAAATAATACTCCATTTTTTTCTATAAAATAAAAAAATAAAACCTTGTTTCAAGAATATATATATATATATATTTTACATTTTATACAATTTCAAAAAATTAATTATACTTATTCAAATATGACACTAAAATTATATAAATTAATCTTTGATAAATTAATAAATTAATAAATATAATAAATTCATAATTATTTTCTAGTCCCAAGTTTCATCAATGTAAAATATGACATAGTTCAGTAAGATAATAAAATAGTAGTATTCAGAAAACTCTTATATAGATAAATAATCTTATTGAAATTTTATAATTATAATTACTATACATATAAATTTTATAAACATACACAAATTTTTTTTAAAAAAAAAATCACGTCTAATTTTACTCTTCATTTTACCGAATAATATATAAAAATGTATTTGTATTCTACGACATATATGCATTATATATCAATTCTATTAAATAATTAAAATAAATAAATTCGAATCTATAAAATTTAATTAAACATAAATAGAAATAAATTATTTTAAAATAATAAGCATATAATTAAAAAATAGTTGTAGTTTTAACATTATTAATTTATAGAATTTTACTGTACATGAAACTGATGGTAAACAGCTGAACACAAAATAATATATTTATGATTAATTTATAATATATTATAAATATGTAGAAAGGTAATGTATTATCCAGAAAAAGAAGGGATATATGTTTCATTTTAAAAGAAATAAAAATTCAATAGCAGGATATTAATTTCAAAGGTTTTAACATCTAAGTAAAATAATGTTTTACCCCAAATCTTGGAAAGATGGTGTTTCGCGGATTGGTGAGGGAAAAACCATGATATTCACTTAGGACAAGGATGATTTAATATCCTTGAAGGTTTTAATGGTCTAATGGGGACGAAAAACACAAAGGCAAGTTTATTTCCATTTCATTCAGAAGTTGAATCAATCATTTGTGCAATGTAATGTATGAAAATTTTACTTTAGTATTATTCACGTTTGCAACAAATTATTTTCAATTGGTGAATATAGTTTCAAAACAAGAAGAATAATCATTTTTTATAACTTATTTGGAAGGGATCAAAATACTGAAAGGAAGTTTGAATCATTCAGAGTTTATTTATATATCCTAAACGCATACCCGTCTCTTGGCATGTGCCAGAGAAACATTTGCACAGGATCCAGAATATTTTTACAAAATTTTAGTTAGTGTTCATAACCTTTTTAGAAATATTTAGGGTCCTTTTTTATAAAATCTTTTACCTTATTGCTGTACAAAAGGTGCAAGTATAATATGAGGAGACAATCGTCATTTGTCATTGAAAGAAAAAAAAAGTAAAAAAAAAGTTTGCATGCGTGTGACGTTGTCACATTGTATAGTTCAAACTTCTGAAGTCACGAAAATTGATGTCAATTCTGACGTGAAAATAATTGTAAGAACCATAATACCATGTGAAAGATCCATAGGAGAATTTTATTTATTGTAGCTTTACTTTTGTTGTACTTATGAATTGATGAATTAAACAAATAATCTGTAACCAAAATCAGAACATATATATATTCTCCAATGTCAGAAACAGAACAGTGCAGTGATTTATTTTATTTATTTATTTGTAGTAACGATGAAGCTTCATCTTCTTCTTCTTGATACCACAAGGTGCAAGTATCAGATGAAGAAGAAGAAGAAGCAGTGAGGGAACCAAATTTCCTCTTCATTTCTCTCCACACACTTCTTCTTCCTCCATTGATGAACAACGCATTCATGATTCTCACCCTCACTAATTGTTAATGAAATTAAATTAGTTTATAAAATTAATGTGACTTATATATACCTATAATATTAGATAAAAACATAAAATACATGATGTTATAAATTTGCTTACAGAATCCAAAACATTAGATAGGCACTGCTCCATCCAAAATGGTATCAAATGCATGCAGTTATCTGATATATATATAGCTTAAGATTGGATGCAACCAAAAGAGATATCACTTGTTGAGAAAAGAGACATAAACTATAATGGCAACATCTCACAATAACCGAAGGAAATAATAACTCTACCTAGCTTAAATCAGCATGAGACTCTCTACGTAAGAGCACCCCCATTAGTGAACTTATGGGAGGGTTCACACAGATTCCTAAAAAACAAAAAAATATTAAAATAATGAATAGTGATGAACTTGTCTCTCTCCACCTCTTTCCAGTGAACCGGGTTCATCACTGTAGCATGTGGCGGCCCGCGATTGGTCCGATTAATTTTTTTTTTTAAAAAAAAGATAAAAATAAAAATCAAACAGAAAAAAAAATATAATAAAAAAATACTTTGTGAACCCCTTTCACTAATGGGGGTGCTCTAATCCATGAAACAATTTGATACACTAAACCCATTTGTTATGAAAAAAGCTCGAACTCTAGGCTCATGCTTTGAGTCAACTTCAATCTCCATCTTCTTATAACTAGCTCCCTTGGGATCGTGGTAAATAACATAAACCTCACTGCTAGAATAGCAAGGTGCAAAAATAATGCAACCCGTATGATTATTATTTTTTTGACCAAACTAAACTTGCTTTTCTCAAAAGGACTCTACACTCCAAGGTTGGAGTTTAATACAGATACAGCTCCTGAGATGCGGCCCTGCTGAGTCTCTATTAAAAATACTTGATTATTAAAAATACATACTATGTTTCAAAATACTTGAGTATTTTAAAAATATTTGAGTATTTTAAAAATACTTGAGTATTAAAAATACATACTATGAACAATCCGAATTTACTATGAGCTGAGATGAGTTGAACGAGGTAACCTATTTCGACATCCCTAATTAAAATGCATATTTAAATTTTGAATACATGTAAACTTACATGTTTCAAAATTATTTGATGGATTGAAGAAACATTTTTATAAAAATAATATCAATGATATATTACTAGATACCATTTATAAAACACGTTCTGAAAAAATGTATTAAAGCCCATTTTTATACTTTGAGTAATCTTCTAAAATATGGAGAACATAAAAATGGTTGGAAATCTGTAACTTCCATTTTCCACCATTAAAAATTGTTGGAAATTCGTAATGTCCCATTTGCAGCTCAAATTTGCAAAATATATTATTATTTCTTATTAATTTTGATAGAAAATGGTTTGTTTTTAGTTTCTTATAATAAAAATGATATGTTAATAAAAATTCCTCACAAAATGAATGTGACTCAAAATACTTCACGAAACCCTTACAATCCGCACGAAGCGCGGTAGTATTTATTAGAAAATAACAATGTCTTGATAAGGAGAAAGATAACCTCCCGCTACCGTCCAGCAACAAACGAACCAGTGCCAACAAAATCACTCAAATGTTTAGAAGAAAGTCAACATCCAAAACTTTATGTCAAATCTGTTAATAAACGAACTAGTGCCAGCTTTAGTGTTCAGAAAAAAGGGAAGTTTCAACGTGAAGTCTTTGTTGTCATTTGATCAACGTGGCGCCCATCCCCAGACATGTTTACTGTGCATTGTACAATGCAAAATACAACAAAAATAAATAGAAATTTGAAAAGGGGAAAGAGTGAATGCGACCAGGAGAGAACAAACATGTTGAGACAAGAGCCATGAACTGTACTGGGAACATCCCACATCAAACAAAGGAAATAATAACAACTCTCTCTAGCTTACAGCAGCACATAAGACTCTCTACGTAATCCACGAAACAATTTGATTCAGTAAACCAATCTCCCTTAACGTCAACTTCAAACTTCATCATCTTAAAACTAGCTCCCTTGAGATCGTGGTGGATAACAGTAGCCACACTTCTGGAATGGTGAGGAGCAAATATAATGACGTCATCACCCGCTCGATTAATAACACTTTTCACACGCAAATGAAGCTGGGGAAGATTATCGAAAGATTTCTCTTTGTAATCCTGTTTCCCTGCTTCGAAAACGAACAAATCAATTGTCGGTGGCTCATAATAAGTTTGAATAGCTGTGGCAACTTTGCCATGGTAGTTTATCAAAGTTCTTGAACAGTTCTCCAAATAACAAAAAGCTTTCATTTCTTCAGATACTCTAGCAAAGATATCAAACTTCTCAGAGTTCAAATCAAATCTCATCAGACTCATAGTTACCGCGCCCGTGTACGCAATGTAGTACACAGAACCATCTATACACAGACCGTTAGACCAGGTACGGTGAGGAATGTCACAATCGATAAATCTCCATGATTTTGGTTTTGCTCCCAATGTGAATACCTGAAAGGTTACAAATTTGATTTTCTACAAGACCATAAATTATGGAAAAATATACCTGAGAAATGTAACAGAAAAAATATCGTCTGTAAAATCTTGTATTTTTGTTTAATTAATTTAACATTCAATTTTTTTTAAAAAAACCTGAAATTCATGCTGTGTTGAGAGTCGATGCGGGGTGATGCACAAGACTTTGTACTGATTATTGACAGGATCATATCCGAAAAAGCGTGTGGAGAAGGCTGGTCTTTCCGGTGCAAGGGTTACATATGATCTCACCCATGTTCATCAGACCATTAACGTAATAACTACGGTACGAGGCTCGACAACGGAGAGGAAATGTTATTTTGGATAGAAAAGTGGTTGATATTGATGTTGATGAAGACGACAGCGAAGAAGAAGAAGAGAAGAAGCTGCAACTTAGGCGTTCCGTTTGGTCATCTTTATCGTGCAAAGCGAGGAGGAAACGCAAAGGCTGAGACTGAGAGGTTGATTGTTCGTAGTTTTTAAAGTAGTTTTTGGTTTTTGATTTTTTAAAAACTGTTTTTTATCCAATCATAATTTTAGCAAAGTAGATTCCCTAATTTTTAGGGAAACTAGTTTTTTCTTGTTTTATTGTTTTGTGTTTAAAAGCTAGAATCCATATTTTTTTGGTTTTTACTAACGACAATCATTATTTTTTTTTGTTTCAGAAATTATTAATTTTAGAAAACACCTACGATATAAGATCTATATTTAATCTACAAAACACGTGAATAAAAGTTACAAAATTAATAATATTTTTTAAAAGTTAAGTTATTGGAGTTTGTTTAGATAGAATAATTTTATATTTATTTAATTAATACTTATGCTATAAATTTTATATAAACTTAAGTACAAATTTTAGTTATAATTATAATACATTTATTACATTTTTTTTCTTTAAAATCTAGCTATTAGTTTTTATGCTGAAATATTTGAAGAACATAAATATCTATTCACCGTGTGTATTATATTTTAAAGAGAAATTTCCTAGAATAACAATTTTTAAGTTTTGACACAAAAATAACTCTTAATGAAGAAAATGACCAAAATAAGTTTTATTAAAGGGTAAAAATATTTTTACCCTAGCGTTAACTAATCTAGACTTAGAGTTTAGATTTAAGGGGTAGAGTTTTGGGGATAGGGTTTCAAATTTCAAAAAATTAAAAATTAAAATTAAATTTTTTAAAATAAAAAGGGACTATTTTGGTCATTTTCTTTCTTGAGAGTTATTTTTTGTGACAAAAACTTAAAAATGACTTTTTGAGAGAATTGTTCTATTTTAAACCCCTATTTTTATTATAACTATAATAGAAAATAATTTACACATAATTAACTTATTTGTGTTCGATGAAAAAGAAGAATATTGACAATTAATTTACATACGACTAGACTTGTCAATAAAATTAATTTATATTTATATTAAGAACATTTTTCAAAAACCTAACAAGAAAATTAACTTAATTTTTAACATTTAATTTATTTTAAATTTACATACATTGTTAATAATATATCGGTATTATTTTATTGAAAATATGGTATATTATTTTAGTAATTTAAATATTTTCAAATAAATTATATGTCCGAGTTTTTTTTAAATAGTATATAGATTTAAAAATAAGTAAATCATTCATATAATTTTAGTAAAAAACAAAAATCTAAAATAGTTCAAAATTCAAAAACTAAAAAATCAGAAACCAAAACTAAAATCTAAATCACCAATAGTGCTTTTCAAAAATCTAAAATCTACTATGAAACCAAAAACCAAAAATGAAAAACCAAAATCTAAAAGCTAAAAACTAAAAGCCAAAAACTAAAAACCAAAATCTGAAAACTATTTAAACAATCATCGCCTGAGTCTGAGTCAATGATCGAAAGGGAAATGATCTGATGAAAGTATTGCTGCGGATGATTTCTTGCCATGAGTTGGATACGACCATAAACCTAACTAGGGATTTTGCAGGTAAGCGGTTAAGAATCTCGATCTGTAGATCCAAGGGGACAACATTTGTTTTCCTCTTGTTGCAAAGACGGAGACTTCTTCTCATGGTCGGAAACCCTAGTTCTCTCACTCTACAATTTTTTTTCTCTTGGTATTTTTTTATTAGAGCCAGCACGTCGCATTAAAGTTGTTAATGGGCTTCCCACTTTCATTTGAACCTAACAAAAAAGTTATCAGAAAACCTCACAAAAAGATAAAAAAAATTCTTAAACACATGTTTATACTTATAGATCCAAAAGGTCATAAACAAAAGCATTCATTGAAACACAAGTAGTCTCTTGAAATGTAGGCGACGGTTTATACTCTCTATTCCAGCTACATCTCGTAGAAGGTAGGCTAAGCAAGCGTCCAAGAGGCAGAGTACAACGAAAGAAACAACCCTAGGGGACCCTTCAGCTAACCAAACGAAACCAGCTATCACCGCTCCTCTAGAGACGACGAAGACACTAACGACACTCGGTTACTCGTTAAAAACCGCTGGCCAAACCGAAGAGTCCTAGTGGAGATCCAGAGAAGCAAGTATATAAAAGTGGATAAAAGAGATAGTGAGGGAAGGAGGTGGAGAGTGAAATATAGAGAAAGGGGATGGTGACAGGCGGAAGAGAGGACCCCGGCCACCAAACAGAGCAAATATGAAATTAGTTTTTGGGAGGATTTAGAGAGAGAAAGTCATGGTCAATTCACTAGAATCCCTCGGCAAGAGAATCCGTGTGGAATTGGTGCTTTCTTCCTCATAGTTAGTTATATTACACCAATTTACTCTATCTATAAACTAATGTACGCAGTTTAAGGTTTTTTATTAATATTATAAATTTAGTAAAGTTTCTGTTTCGCTTTTAATTAAGGTTTTTTTTGCCAAAATGTGAATTTCATATTAATATGAGAAGAGTTTGTATTTGCTTACAAAAAGTTTTAGATAAAAACTTGAGTCAGCCTTGGACAAAAAAATAAAACAAAGCTGAGTCAACATAAGCATTTAAAGAACCGGCATGTTATTCAAACCGTAGCCATTGCTGCATAAGTGGGATAAAGGGCTTTAGTTTCCTTTTTCCCAGGATTATATCCCTTATGAAGCGATCAAGGATTTTGAAAATAGCTGCTGGACTTCGAGTTTCACCATCATGTAGACGTCTATTCCTCTCAGTCCAGATGCTTGATATTGTTGCTTGAGCGATGAGTCTCTTGAGCGTTCGGCTTGTGACAGCATCTCGCATAGATAGCCAATCAGAGAGAGCAGTCCACGTGTGGAATGCTAGAGGATGATACCCGAGTCTCTGCATCACCAAATCCCATATTTCTTCACTGATCTCACAGCGCAGGAAGAGATGATCTTTGTTTTCCTCTTGCAAGTTGCAGAGACAGCATAGGTGCGATACGTTCATACCCCATCTGGCCAAGCGAGACCTGGTAAGGAGGCGATCCTGATGTGCTATCCAAGAAGTGAAAGCATGCTTCGGTACATGGCCCTTGAACCAGATATTATTTGTCCATTGTTGGATTCGTCCTCTATTTCTGACCTCGTTCCATGTCTTGCTAGAGGAAAAATCTGTGAGTTCTTTACCATCAACAACCCAAACGTATGCGTCTTCTGTTGTAGATAGCGAAGGTAGTTGCAGGGAAGTCAAGTAGATGTGAAGTTCCTCAGCTGCCTCAGAACGGGCACCTCGGATAATCCATCCTGCTCTGTTGCAAGCATCAGATACAGTTGCAGTTACTGGGATTTGGAGCTCTCTTGGACCCCGATCCCCAAATCTGTGAAAGAGTGGCCCTAATGGAGTCCAACAATCATACCAGAAGCTTATGATCCTGCCGTTTCCCAACTTCGGTCTGAGAAAATGGGAAGCAAGACCTCGTAGAGAAAGAATTGATTTCCATGTTGAGGAAGTAGTCTTGCTTTCGTCAATAGCCCAGAAGTTTTCTCCTTTCAGACGGTATTCACGGGTCCATTCTGCCCAAAGTGAATCAGCATTTGAGAACAAGAACCATATCAGCTTCAGACATAATGTTTTGTTCCATCTACCAATGTCTCGCAGGTCAAGACCCCCTTAAGTCTTTGGAAGACAAACAATGTTCCATGAGACCTTTGAGATACATTTTTTCGTTTCACTGCCACCCCACAGGAAGCGAGAGCATAGACCTTCAATTGTTTTTATGCAACCTTTTGGGAGAATGAAAGCTGACGCCCAAAAGTTTATCATCCCATAAATAACATAAGAGATAAGATGTCTTCGCCCTGCAAACGTCAAAGCCTTGGCAGACCAGGAATTAAAATTACCTGAGATCTTTTCGAGCAATGGCCTGTAATCAGCTAAACTCAACTTTCGATGCATCAGGGGCAAGCCTAAGTAGCGGATAGGCATTGAACCTATGGTGAAACCAAGGCTGGAGAGGTTTAAGGTTTCAACATTGTTCAAGCCAGCTGTAAACATTTCCGTCTTGCTTCTATTCATTCTCAGACCCGACCACTGAGCAAAAGCTTCCATTGTGTCCGCAATGCATTTGACAGAGTTGACAGTGCCGTCCGAGAATATCATTAAATCATCAGCAAAAGATAGATGAGTAACCTTTACTGTCGAAGTATGCGGGTGATATCCAAAGGACCCATCTTCATATTTACTCTTCAGCATTTGTGTAAACACTTCCAGAGCCAAGACAAAGAGATAGGGAGATAACGGATCACCTTGTCTAAGCCCTCTAGTTCCTTTGAAGTATCCACATAACTCTCCGTTGATTGCCACAGAGAAGTGAGTCGTTGTCAAGCATTTTTTGATAAGAGTTCTAAAAAATGGAGGGAAATCCAGAGCTTCTAGCGTGAACAAGACAAAATCCCAGTCTAAGGTGTCGAAAGCCTTCTGAAGATCGACCTTGAGCATACATCGCTTAGATATTTTTTTCCAGTTGTAACCTGCTACAAGTTCTGTGGCTAACAGCACGTTCTCAACCAATAAACGGCCCGGTACGAAGGCTGACTGGGCTTTGGAGACCAGGGACGGGAGAAGAGCCTTTAGTCTGTTTGCAAGGAGCTTTGATGCCACTTTGTAGACTGTATTGCAACATGATATTGGCCTAAACTCTTTCAGACGATTGGCATTTGCCTTTTTTGGAAAAAGAGTTAGGATAGTTGCATTCCACTGTTGAAGGAGTTCACCTGAGGTTAGAAATTCCTTTACAGCTTCAATCATATCACGCCCCACTGATTTCCAGTTACCTGTGAAGAACTCCGCTGGATATCCATCAGGGCCCGGTGATTTGTTCTTTGGTAGGGATAAGAACGCCCCTTGAATTTCTTGGTCTGAGAAAGGAGCTGAGAGAGAAGCGATAGCATCTATGGAACATCTTGCTTGTATCACCGATGCAATAGCAGATGGCGAAGAAGTAGTTGGAGTATTCATGCCTCCTAGGAGTTCCTTGAAGTAATTTACAGCATGCTGTTTTATTTCTGGCAGAGAGTCAATGACGTAATCACTAGGGGTGGGCGTTCGGGTATCCATTCGGGTTCGGTTCGGGTCTATTCGGGTTTCGGGTTTTCGGGTTCAAAGATTTCAACCCCATTCGGGTATTTCTAAATTTCGGTTCGGGTTCGGTTCGGATCTTTGCGGGTTCGGTTCGGGTTCGGATAACCCATTTAAATTATTTTAAAATTTTTAAAATTCATTATATACTTTAAATTTCTCAAAATCTATAAGCAAAACAATATATTACATATAAATTTGAATAGCATATGTCAAAGTACCTAAAATTAACATATAAATTGGTTTTGTTTGAATATTTGGATTGAAAATCAATAAGTATTGTTGGTGTTTCGAGTATACTTTAGCTATTTTAGACATGTTACTTTTGACCATTTGTATATATTTATAAGTATTTTGGATAAGTTAAAAGTATCTTATATATTTTGATGTTCTTAATATATATTAAATCTAAAAATAATTAATATATATAGGTATATAAATCAATTTCGGATATTATCGGGTACCCGAAATACTTCGGTTCGGATCGGGTTCGGTTTCGGTTCTCTAAATAACAAAATTTTGAACCCATTCGGATATTTAATCAATTTCGGTTCGGGTTCGATACTACTTTTTCGGATCGGGTTCGGTTCGGTTTTTCGGATCCGGGTTTTTTGCCCAGCCCTAGTAATCACTATCATCCAAAAGGAAAGCGATATGGTTCTGAGCTTGTTTTGTCTTTATGACTCTATGATAGAAAGCTGTGGGTGCATCTCCCTCAACATTCCACTGAATCCTGGACCGTTGCCTCAAGAATTTATCCACGGCTTTTGCCAAAGAAAGCCATTTAAAGTGTGCTTTGCGCTCAGCTTCTGAGGAGACAGTAGATGGGGCTGATAAGGTTACTTGCTGGCATCTTGTAAGATGCCAGAAAAATTTTCTTTACTGAATGAGCAAATAATACCCTTCAGTTCTTTCATCTTCTTTGAGAAGCATAGCTGTCTCGACCCATGAAATGGCAGAGCATTCCAGGTTGAGGATATGAGTTTCTCGAAATCAGGGTGACTGTTTAAGTGAGCAAAGAACTTGAATGGTCTTTTCTGAGGAGGTTTGTGCTGGTCTAAGAAAACGCAGCAAGAGCTATGGTCTGAAATTCCGGGATCACCAAAGACTCCAATAGACTCCGGGTATTTATCCATCCATTCTTCGTTACACAAGATCCTGTCCAATTTTTTGGATACATGAGAGTTGGACCAAGTGAAGCTATTACCACAGAATTGAAGGTCAGACAACGAACATCTCTGAATACAATCGCGGAAATCTCGCATTCCCCTTTTAGAAGAGAACTGATCAGCAGTGGAGTGTTCTGTGGGATATATAATTTCGTTAAAATCACCCATTACTAACCAAGGGAGACTGTTGTAAGGTGGAGAGCAAGCAGCTGCCTCAATCTCTTCCCATAATAATCTTCTTTCTTTTTTACAATTTGAACCGTAGACAAACGATACTCCAAATTCATGCTGATGAGGGAGTTTCACAGAACAAAAGACCATTTGGAGAGTTTTCCTGATAATTTTGACTTGGACAGGAGCCTTCCAGACTATCCATATCTTCCCGAGGCTGGAGAAATCATAGTTCCCCTCAAGAGACCAACCCGGTAGAATAATATTATTAATAGATAATGATTTATCCCGCTGTACATGAGTCTCAACGAGACATCCAAAACTAGGATTATTCTTCCGAACCCATTTCCTAAAACCACGCCGCTTTACAGGGTCATTTATTCCTCTTATATTCCAACAAAAAATATCCATAAAAGGGAGAAAAATTCAGAGGATTATAGGGCCCCTGCCCCTAGCTTTTTCCTTTGCTTTTGACTGTTTCAGCATTCTCTTAGAGAATACCTCTATGAATTGATCACTGCCATCATCAGAGTTACTTTCGTCTCCAGAGATAGAAGTATATGATGAAGAGCCATTACTAGATTTCTCAATGTCTGTAGGCCGAGGTGAACATGTTAGATCAACGTAAATGCTACCCTCACGCAGATCATACTCCACTGTTGTCGTATGAGCGACTTTAGGGCCGTTCGTTTGGTTGCCGCTGGTACCGGCGGCAGCGGCAGCGTCAACATTCTGCGTCAACTCTTGTTCGTTTCGTTGACGCAGGAAACTGCGTCTGACGCCGCGTCCGAACGCCGCGTCCTGCAGCTGACGCCGATAAAATCTGCTGTCGCGATATAGTATGCGGCAGCGTTAGCGTCTGCGAAACGAACAACAACTGTCCTCATTGACGCTGCCGCCGCCGCTGACGCCGAAACCTGCGGCAACCAAACGAACAGGACTTTTACCGGTACCAGGCTGCTGGACAAGGGTATCGGTAGGAGGTTGAGTGACAATTTGTTGCTTGTGAGGAGTATCATTTGTCTGAGAAGGCATGATTGGGTTGTCCCGTGCCTTGATACCAACTTGTCTGTATACCAAATTTGGCTGAGGGACGATGGGCAATAAGCTTTTTATAGGTGCTTTACCTTTGCGCTTCTCATTTCCGTGAGAGACATGATTTGTTCTCGGACAAGCAGTTGTTTCATGTCTAACTGAATTGCAAGTTGTACATGTTTTTGGTGCTGCCTTACATCGCAAGATTGTGTGGCCAAATTTCTTGCAGTAGGAGCATAAGGAAGGTAGCCAAGGGCTCGAGACTCCAATTCTCCTTGTGTCTCCACTCTCAAAACGGGCGTTGACAAATTCTGGGAGCGGCTTGCGCGGGTCAATCACAGTGTAAACCTTAGCAACTTCTATGTTGGTAAGATTTTCAGTGGAAGGGTGTAAGCACACTGGATGGCCAACAATTCCAGCTATCTCTTGAAGGGCGTCACCGTTGAAGAACTGGAGAGGAACTCCAGTGAGTTCCAGCCATACAGGGACCATATCTAGCTCAGGTTTTGCTTGCTGAATTCCAGGTGACCACTTGGCCACAAACATGGTCTGGCCATCAATTTGCCATAGGCTCTGGCTCAGTATCTGACGTCGAGCATTAGGGTCTGGGACACGGAATAGAAAAGCATTGCCTTCCATTTTATTCACCGTTATATCTCGCTTTTGACGACTCCAGATACCATTAACAATGGCGTGGACGGCAGCACGAGCTGGTGGTTCATCGTAAAACTGGCCAAGGATGAAGTATTCCCATGCTCTTTTGTTCTTCTCGACAACAGAGTTTGGTATTGTAACACACCTCTCTCCAGAATCCAGGTAGTATGGAGTCTCCTTAGGTTGAAGTTTTACGGTCGAGTTTTTTACGAAACCTTTCCAGATTTCCGCCGGGTTTTTCTGCTCCGTTGATGGAGGAGATGAGGTTCTGTCTGAGGAAGCATGATTTTTACTTTCCGCAGGAATATTGCTCTGTTTTTGAGCGCTAGGTACAGAAGGAGTTTCTGTAGCTAGAATTTTTGAATTGGGGGTTTCAATTTTCTCAACCAGATCTGAACTAGAAATAGTCTTGTATGGTACAGAGGAGTGGGTTGACTGAGCGGCAACGCCGGCCAGAGAAGAATCGGAGAGATCCTTTTGTTTAACGGCTGAAAAAGAATCAGGCGTTTTCGATTTTGCGGGAGTATCTGAGGTGATAGGTTTGGTCGATCCAGTGGGGATACGGACCCGAGGTTTATTTTTCTGGCGTTTTTTTCTGGTCATGTCGCCGGAGGGGTGGGGCCGCCGCCGAGAACGGCGACGGAGGAGAAAAGAAAGGGTTCGCAGCTTGTGAGAGTTTGTCCGTACAGAAGTGGTCTGCACTGCACGCTGAGCAGAATATATTATCTTAATTAAGGTTTTTTATTTGTATATATGTTCACAAGTCTCCAGACATGCTCTGTCTTCAACGAACTATTAATGTGACGTCGAAATATGCTTTAGTGGCAAGGGGAAAATAGGCATTTAATTCCGGAAGTATTTGAAATCGGCAGTTTTAATACTCAAGTATTGCTTGCGCATACTTATTCTCCAACTAATAGTTGACTGCGCAAAATTGAGAACAAAATAGTCAACCGTTAACTGATGAACGGAAAAATAATGGTTTCCGTCAACTTTTTAACGGTGGAATATTTTAATCATGATTTTGCGCAGTCAATGATTAGTTGAGGAACAAATATGCGCATATAATACTTGAATATTTAATTTACCGATTGAAAATACTTAAAGAATTAAAAACAACACTCTTTTTTTTTTAGAAAATCATAATTTGAAATATTCTCAAATTACATATAACCAATATACGAGAGTTTTATCTATTAGACAATTATATGTTGTACATTGGATCTCTACTTTAGACGATCATATATAATTATATGTACTTTACACATTCATATATTGTACATCAGCAATACAATGCAAATGTAATTATCTTATGTTATTTTATATGCTTTTATAAACTAAATAAATCATTTTCCGGGATTAAATATCTTGTATATTATTTCAAATTATGAACCTTTCTAACTATGAATTATTTTAAAAATCATCTAAAGCGATATAAACATGAAGTACATCAACAATACGATGTAATTGTAATTATTTTGTATTATTTTATATGTCATTGTAAAAAATCAACAATCCATTTCTAAAGGTAAATATCTCGTATAATGATTTTATTTAACTTGAAAATATTTTTACTTATGTTTTTTTTTAAAGTGATTGATGTTAGTGACTTTCAATCTTATAAGAAATATAAAGAAAAAAATGTGTTTTTAATTCCTCAAGTATTTTCAATCGGCAAATTAAATACTCAAGTATTATATGCGCATATTTATTCCCCAATTAATCATTGACTGCGCAAAATCATGATTAGAATATTCTACCGTTAAAAAGTTGACAGAAACCGTTATTTTCCATTCATCAGTTAACCGTTGACTATTTTGATCCCAATTTTGCGCAGTCAACTATTAGTTGAGGAATAAATATGCGCAAGCAATACTTGAGTATTAAAACTGCCGATTTCAAATACTTCGAGAATTAAATGCCCATTTTCCCCCTGGACAAGCCATTGGAGACCATGTTTTTTACTCTCTTGTGCATTGTGCAAGGCAAAAGTTATAAGCAACAACATATTGAGTTTAACTGAATATATAGGAGAGATTTGTATGCATACAAAAGAGAATAACATGTTTAGACAAGAGACATGAACTGTAATGGCAAACGAAGGAAATAATAACAACTCTCTCTAGCTTAATTACAGCAGCATATGACTCTCTACGTAACCCATGAAATAATTTGACCTAAATTCCCATTCACTCTTTGCGTCAACGTCAAACTTCATCTTCTCAAAACTAGCTCCCTTGAGATCGTGGTGGATAACATTAACCTCACTTCTGGAATGGATAGGTGCAAAAACAATGTCACCCATATGATTAATAACACCTTTTATAGGTAAATGAAGCTGGGGAATATTATCAAAAGACTTCGCTTTGTAATCCTGTTTTCCTGCTTGGAAAACGAACAAATCAACTGAAGGCGCTGAGTAAGAAGGTCGAATGGCCATGGCTACTTTGCCATGGTAATTTATCAATGTTTTTGAACCTTCGTCAAGAAAAAACAAAGTATCCATTTTCTTAGATAGTCTAGCAAATACATCAAACTTCTCAGAGTTCAAATCGAATCTCATCAGACACATTCCTTTGTCCTGGCTGGCAATGTAGTACAAAGACCCATCAATGCACAGACCGTTAGACCAAGTTATGTGAGGAATGTCACAATCGATAAATCTCCATTTTTTAGGCTTAGCTCCCAATGTGAATACCTGAAAGTAATTCGTTTTTGTGTCTCCTTCGGTATACGGGGTGAGGCACAATACTTTGTACTGGTTATTGACAGGATCATATCCGAAAAAGCGCTCGGCTGTGCCTGTTCTTCTGTAGACAATATTCTCTGGTAAATATACGGTCTTTCCGGTGCAAGGGTTACATATGATCTCTCCTATGTTCAGCAAACCATTAACGTAATAAGTAGGGTAATAGGTTTCATGTAGAGGCAAAGTTACTTTGGATAGAAAAGTAGTTGGTATCGATGTTGATGACGACGACAATAGCGAGGAAGAAGAGAAGAAGCTGCAGTTTTTGCGTCCAGTTTCGTAATCTGTATCGTATAAAGCGAGGAGGAAACGCAAAGGATGAGTCAAGGATCGCGATCTGATGAATCTCTTGCTGCTGATGATTTCTTGCCATGATTTAGATACGGTCATAAACCTAGCTAGGGATTTTGAAGGCAACCGGCTAAGAATCTCCATCTGTAGATCCAAAGGAACAACGTTGTTGCAAAGATGGAGACTCATGGTCTGGAAACCCTAATTCTCTCTCTACATCGTCTTTCCTCTTTGATATTGTTTTATAGAGATGCAGCAGGGCCGCATCATCGTTAATGGGCTTCCCACTTCCATTCGGTTTTGTTTGGATAACTCGGTTTCTGGTTTAAAATCAAATAAAAAGTACTCTATTTTTTTATAAATGATAGTTTTAAGATTGTTCATATTTTTAAAATTTTGCATTTTCTATTTCAATCTTAATTAAGTTTTTTCCTTCATATATATAAAATTTTGCACATTTTCTATTTCACTCTTAATTAAGTTTTTTTTCTTCATATATTGAAAAATCTGTACATCTTCTATTTCAATCCTAATTAATTTTTATCACATATTAAAAAAATTTTACATCTTATATTTCGCTCTTAACTAAGTTTTTCATATATTTAAATTTTTAAATTTTCTATTTTCGCTCTTAATTAAGTTTTTCATATATTTAAAATTTTGCACATTTCCTATTTCACTCTTAATTAAGTTTTTTCATATATTTAAAAATTTTGTACATTTTCTATTTCACTCTTAATTAAGTTTTTTTCATATATTTTGTATACTAGGGTTCAACAATAAGGATTTTACTGGATCTAAGATAAAATATACACACAAACTGAGACGTGCAACCGGTACAGTTTGATTTGAGATTAGTATTTTTCATGATTTGAGATTAGTATTCGTCAACACTGTTTCTCCTACGGCTAACCGGAAGCCTTGTTCCGGTATTCCCTCAAAAAAAAGTAATTGGTTCTTCATCCAAGTTGAAGTTCATTGTTGAAACTAATGCATTTTGTGAGCTGAGGTGCCTTTTGGTCTTTGTGAATTTGGATTCCTTTAATTATCCTCCCAAACCATTGAGATGGCAAGTTTTGTAAAGTTTGAATTCAGGTAAAATATGCAGAGTGTTATATTGGATCATGGTTGTGAAGCCTGTATTCTTCCTTTTCTACATCAAAAGCTATAATGTCTTATTAAGATGATTTTAAGAGGATGGTCTAACCATCCAACTTAGAACCTTAGAGTCTACTACATGAGAGAAAAGCGACGATTTATCGTTACACTGCAAAATATAGTTTTTTTCCTGATATGTATATCACATCCATCCGCCCTATAAATTAATGTAGTCTAAGGTTTTTAATAATATTAAAAATTAGTAAAGTTTCTATTTCACATACACTAAGGTTTTCTTATGTTTTTTATATATATATATATATATATATATATATATATGTTCACTGGTCGCCAGACATGCTTCAGTTTTCAACGAACTACTGTGTAATGTGCCGGTTGAAATATGCGTTAGAGGCCTGGAGAAGCCATTGGAGACAATGTTTTTTTTTCTTTCTTGTGCGTGGCATAACTTATTAGGAACACCATATCGAGTTTAAAAGAATCTATATATATAAAAATATGTTGGTCTCACTCCTAAGCTATCCACGTGGAAAGTCACTCTCTGACAGGCCGACACGTGTCCACTTTAACTTGTGGTCCGCGTTTCATTAATACAGCCGTATCTGTATTTGTTTTTGTATGATGGGCTGGAAAAGTGTTGGGGTACATTTTATTTAATATCGGCCCGTAACCTGATAAAAAAAAACTTAAAATTTTGGCATTGTCGTCTTCTACTTCATTGTACAGAGACTTTTCATCTTCGTCGAATGCATCCGTTTCTTTCTTCTCTGTGTTTACTCCCCCTTAATTCAATCACCACGATATAGCCTTGACTGCGTGTTTTGATTAGGAGTCAGTGAATATGAGAGTATAAATAGGTGAGCATTCTTTCTCTTACGATCATCTTATCGGCAGCGGAGAAAGCTATGTCTGTCTGCGAGCTCAAAGAGCATCACACCTACGCTACGGAGACGGTTAACAACCTCTGTAATAAACTTAGACAGAGACGCCTCCAGTTCCTTAATACAGATGGTTTGTGCTTCTCTTCTTCTTCTTCCCAATCTATACGTAGTGGTCTGGGATTGTTTGTTCTTAGACCTGTTTTGATTTATGTAAAAATGAATTTTGATAGTGGCCAAGTACTCGGTGGCGCAGATTGGTACCTTCTAACTCCAACTCTTATCTGGAAAGTCTCAAAACCGAGCCTGGTGAGACAGATTCATCTCAGCGTTTGGTTTCTGAGCGCGGGAGCTAGCCAGAACAATCGGTCTCGCAAGATAAAAGAACTCGACAAGAAGGTGAGACACAAGTTGTGAAATACAAATTATGTTTTGTCGACATGTGATCAAGCCAGTGATTGATGAATCCTTGACACATATCACTAACATTATCTATAGGCTAAAAGCTCAACGAAGAAGAAGAATAAAAGCTTGGAATAGAATGAGAAGCTTTCATATGTTTATGTTAGAGCTCGAGTAACTTAGCATCTCACATATTTGCAAAACTCTTATTTTTATCTTAATCAGTTGATTAATTGATAATTCACTACTAATTTTCAGATTATAAGAAAGAAGGGAGAAGATTAGTGCACAGATGAAGCTGCTACAGGAACTGGTCCCAGACTGTGATAAGGTTTGTCTCTCAGATAATGACTTCTGATCAATATGCTAATTAATCTTTATGTCTTCGTTTGTGCTTAACGACATAATGTTTTCTTAATAGACACCCTAAAAGTAAGAATATTAGTTTGATGATATAGTTTCTTTTTGTTAATTAATCAATTTTTTTTTTTGGATTTCTTAATTGCTTTTTATGAAGAAGAGTGGTTTATGGTGTGCCAAAGAGGCCTTAAAGATCTTAACTATATTTTTTCTGTGTTAGTGTGTTGGGAGAAGTATCCTCACAGGAAAACTTCAGGCTTGAAATCAGAATGTTGCCTTCGTCAAAAAGATAGTAATAAAAGTTCTGGAAATGACTTAAGAGACAATTTGAGTAGGGAAAGATTAATCCTTTCGCACATGCTCTGTTTTTTTTCGTAAAAAGAGAGTCATTCTGTATTTCTTTCTTAAGTGTATTTTCCTAATACGTTGGACTATTTTGGTCTATGAGTCATTAAATGAGTTCATCTTAATATGTTATCAAATTGTTCGAGAAGAAAACGTCTTTCCCATCCAGTGACCAAATATTTGATGTTTCAAGAAAGTGGCACTAGAGTATTCTCCTATGAACTTTTGTTTTTTGCATTTCTTTTCCCTCATGACAACGATGAAAAAAAAAAAAAATATATGGAATATAATTAGATTATGTGTATCTGGTAATGGGATGTGCATATACCAAAACCGAAACCGGTTGCATTTTATACACCAAAACCAAAACCGGTTGCATTTTATACGTTTTTGGTGTGTGCTTTCGTCCACTACATGTGGAGTACTATTCAAAAGTAATTGTCAGTATGATCATTTGCTCATTTGTGTAATACATTTCACAATAAAAACAAATATTAAACAAGGAAAAAACATCATCATCCATATATATGTTAGATCATTTTTATTAATTTCATTATTTATTGATATTGATACGAATAAGTTTGAAATAAATATAATTTTTTTTATTTTAAAGCAATTTAAGTAATCATAAAAGATATGAAAAAGATTATTTGTTATTATATACCACAAACAAAAAGAAACATTATTTATTAAAACTAATAGGATTACTAAATTTGGGAGTAATATTATATTTACATATTCATATTTTTAAGGTTAATTATTTATAATTTAGTAAATAAATATTATTTAATTTTATCTCCGCTATTTTATAAACCTTCACAAAAAGATACAATGGTATTTGAAAATTTTCATTCTCTTTTGATCGATTTTGATTGTTTATGTATTTTATAGTGTTATAATACTACAAACATTATAAAATCTGACAACTCTGAATTAAATCAGCAACAATATTAAGAATTCGATCATATTAACTGTATAAACAAATGTTAAAACTAATATAAATTCTTTAAAAAAAATAATGCTTATTAAACGTATACTATAACTGTCGAAACTATTTTTAAAGTCAAATCCCGTCCGTAGGGCGGGCCGAACCTAGTAATATATATAGGAAAGAGTAAATGGAACCAAAAGACATGAACTGTAGAGGGACAATCCCACAATAAACGAAGGAAATAATAATTCTCCCTAGCTTAAATGAGCATAAGACTCTCTACGTAACCCATGAAATAATTTGATTCATTAAACAAATCATGCTTTGCGACTTCAAACTTCATCTTCTTAAAACTGGCTCCCTTGAGATCGTGGTGGATAATAACAATATCATCACGTTCGGAACAGCTAGGTGCAAAAATAATGTCACCCATATGATTAATAACACTTTTCACACGCAAATGAAGCTGGGGAAGATTATCGAAAGACTTCTCTTTGTAATCCTGTTTTCCTGCTTCGAATATGAACAAATCAATTGAAGGCACTGAGTGAGAAGGCTGAATGGCTACGGCTACTTTGCCATGGTAGTTTATCAAAGTTCTAGAACCGTTATCTTGAAAATACAAAGCTTTCATTTCCTCAGATACTCTAGCATAGATATTAAACTTCTCAGAGTTCAAATCGAATCTCATCAGACACATCATTCTTGCGTCCGTCCTCGCAATGTAGTACACAAACCCATCAATACACAGACCGTCAGACAAATGTGTGTGAGGAATGTCACAATCGATGAATCTCCATCTTTTAGGTTTAGCTCCCAATGTAAATATCTGATAGTGATTCGGTGTTGCGTGTTGTGCAAGATACTGGGTGATGCACAATACTTTGTACTGATTATTGACAGGATCATATCCGAAAAAGCGGTCGGCTAGACTTCGTCTCCTAGCAGCGGGTGTTGTTTTGACAAGCTTTGGTAAAGATATGGTCTTTCCGGTGCAAGGGTTACATATGATCTCACCCATGTTCATCAGACCATTCACGTAATAAAAAGGGTCCGAGGCTAGACGGAGAGGAAATGTTATTGTGGATAGAAAAGTGGTTGATATCGATGTTGATGATGACTATAAAAAAGAAGAAGAGAAGAAGCTGCAATTTATGCGTCCAGTTTGGTAATCTATATCCTGTAAAGCTAGTAGGAAACGCAAAGGCTGAGTCAAGGATCGTAACCTCATGAAACTCTTGCTGAGGATGATTTCTCGCCATGATTTAGATACGAGCATAAACCTAACTACGGATTCTGAAGGCAACCGGCTAAGAATCTCGATCTGCAGATCCAAAGGAACAACATAGGTTCTCCTCTTGTTGCAAAGACGGAGACTTCTTCTGATCATGGTCGTAAACCCTAGTTCTCTATCTCTCTCTCTACTTCTTTCTCCCTCTTGATGTTGTTTTAATAGAGACGCAGTAGAGGCCCATTAGTATGATTAATGGGCTTCCCACTTTCATTTCGATAAGTTTTCGCCTTTTCGGTCTAAAATCAAATTAAAATACTTTAGTTTTATATTTAAATCAAGAAAAAAACACTTCTTTGAAAAGCTTCCCTTCTCTCTAAATTAAATTTCTGTGCCTCTTTTTTTTATTTTTTTGTCATAAATTTCTGTGTCTCTTTCTACGAACCAAAATCCAAATTTTGACTAAGGCTGCTTAGCAACTACAGTTAATAGAAAGGTGATAAAACCGCAAGAGAACGGTGTTTGATCCTGATTCCCACAATCTCGATTTTTTTATTGTTGCGTGGAAGTGCTGTTTTTGTTTGCATGATAGGCTATCACAACAAATCGCTCTATAAATTAATCTAGTTTAAGGTTTTTCATAAATATTAAAAAATAGTAAAGCTTCTAATTTCACCTATAATTAAGTTTTTTTTTTGTATACATGTTCACAGGTCGCCAGACATGCTTTAGGCCATCTTTAACGCAATATTTATGCATTTTTAAAGAGTGGACCCCACACTTTTCATAAAAACGGGCTTCAAATGTCGCGAAATAAGAAACGGCTTCGGTCTGTTTGTTACACTATTTCGCGGGGCCCACGACACGTGGCGGCCCGCGATTGGTTCCGTTTTTAATTTTTTTTTTCTTAATCAGATAAAACAAAAACAAAAAAGCAAAAAAAAATTTAGAAACCCAAACGGGTTTTACCCGATAATTATGCCCTTAGTCTTCAACGAACTATTGTGTAATGTGACGGTCGAAATATGCTTTAGTGGCCTGGACAAGCTATTGGACACCATGTTTTTACTCTCTTGTGCATTGTACAAGGCAACACTTATTAGCAACGACATATCGAGTTTAATTGAATATTATATAGGAAAGATTGGATACAACCAAAAGAGAATTGAATAACATGTTGGGATAAGAGACATGATCTGTAGTGGTAACTAACATCCCACAACAAACTAAGGAAATAATAACTCTCCCTAGCTTACATCAGCATGAGACTCTCTACGTAACCCATGTAACAATTTGATACAGTAAGCCAAACATGCTTTGCGTCAACTTCAAACGCCATCTTCTTAAAACTAGCTCCCTTGGGATCATGGTGGAAAAGCGTAATCTCACTACCGAAATAGCTAGGTGCAAAAATAATGCCACCCGTATGATTAATAACACCTTTCATACGTAAATGAAGCGGGGGGAGATTATCTATAGACTTCTCTTTGTAATCCTGTTTTCCTGCTTCGAAAACGAACAAATCAATTGAAGGCACTGAGCGAGAAGATCGAATGGCTATGGCTACTTTGCCATGGTAGTTTACCAAATTTCTAGAACCGTTGCCAGGAAAAAACAAAGCTTTCAATTTCTCAGATACTCTAGCAAAGATATCAAACTTCTCAGACTTCAAATCGAATCTCATCACACACATGTCTGTGCCCGTGCTTGCAATGTAGTACACAAACCCATCAATACACAGACCGTCAGAAAAGTGCTGTGAGGAATGCCACAACCGATAGATCTCCATGTTTTAGGTTTAGCTCCCAATGTGAATACCTGATAGTGATTTGCGTGTCCTGCAAGATTTGGTGTGATGCACAATACTTTGTACTGATTATTGACAGGATCATATCCGAAAAACTACCTGGGTCGGCTTGGTGTTGTTTCTACTAGCCTTGGTAAATCCATGGTCTTTCCGGTGCAAGGGTTACATATGATATCTCCAATCTTCAACAAACCATTAACGTAATAACTACGGTACAAGGTTAGACTGCGGGGAATTGTTATTGTGGATAGAAAAGTGGTTGATATTGATGTTGATGACAAAGACAGCGAATAAGAAGAGAAGAAGCTGCAACTTAGGCGTTCAGATTGGACATCTATATTGCATAAAGAAAGTAGGAAACGCAAAGGTTGAGTTAAGGGTCGAAAGGGAAACGATGTGATGAAACTCTTGCTGCGGATGATTTGTTGCCATGATTTCGATACGATCATAAACCTAACTACGGATTTTGCAGGCAACCGGTTAAGAATCTCGACCTGTAGATCCAAAGGAAGATCATTGGTTCTTCTCTTGTTGCAAAAACCGTGACTTCTTCTGATCATAGTACTAAACCCTAGGTCTCTCTCTACTTATTATTTATTTTTCTTTATATTGCAAATTTACTTATTATTTATTTTCTATTTTTGAAATAATAATGTCACGTGTTATCTTTGGAGAGAATTTTTTTTTGCTGATGTGGACGCTCTATGGAACCTCAAAAGGTCCATTTTATTAAAACGGTGACTTCTTCTGATCATAGTACTAAACCCTAGGTCTCTCTCTACTTATTATTTATTTTTCTTTATATTGCAAATTTACTTATTATTTATTTTCTATTTTTAAAATAATAATGCCACGTGTCATCTTTGGAGAGAATTGTTTTTTGCTGATGTGGACGTTCTATGGAGCCTCAAAAGGTCTCTTTTATTAGTAAGGATTTCCCCCTTTTTAGCTACTATGTCAACTTATTGACACTACAAGTTGTCTCTCTATTAACTCTTATTCTATAAGTTATAGCCGAATATAGCTGAACTATAATATCATTGACACTACTATGTAGTAACTCCTATGTTTTTTTCTAATTTAAAATAAACTATTAATAATTAAAAAAAAAATTAACTCTGCAAGTATATCAAAAAAGAAAATTGTAATCATAAATCTTCATCACTTAAAAGAAAATTAACTCATTTGTATTTTCTTATGAAATACCTGAATTGGTACTAAAGAGCTAGTCTGAACCGAGCCAAAAGAAGTAATAATTTGGTTTAGTTAAGATTATGAACTTTTAGATATTCTTGTGACTTGTGAGATGTATGATTTTTTTTTCTTATTCCAACAATCAATTGATAAATACTAGGTATTATTTCTTTATTATTTCTCTTTGCTTTATATATTCATTCACATTCCTTAGGGATGGGCATTTCGGTTTAATTATGGGCTAAGCAAAAGTATCAAGAATAAGCATCAAATTCGAAAAACAAAGGAAGAGTCCAGATTACCTGCTTAAATCAAGACGAATAAAATGTTAGGAAATATGCGGTCAAATTTTGCGGTAAACCAGAATTTATGGGAGCGGGAAAGAAGCAAACACACAAAATTGTTAACGGAGTTCGGCCAATGTTGCCTACGTCTCCGGACTTGCTACAGATCTTTTATTATCAACCAGAGAAATTTTACAAACTCACAACTCACACCCCGATCCCAAATACACTCAGAAATTACTTGTAATTTCTTAAAGAAGATTTTTATGAGAATTTTTTTTTTTTCTTCTTCTTCTCTTCTCTCGTTCTCTCTCTGTTTTCTTGTTTTGGGATATCTTTCCTCTTCACCTCAGCTCTCTTTTTATAAGCATGAAGAAGGTGTTTGGTGAGCTCACAATCTTTGACAAAACCAACGTCAACAATTTCAGCTCACCGTCTATGCCGTCACCGTCCATGCCGACCAACACGTAAAACGTGTTTTTTTGACTTACAATCTCCCACTTGAAGACTGATTTCATTCTTGTCATACGGCACGACCTTCGTCAACATGTCTGCCGGATTCTTGCTTCCTGGGATCTTCTCAAGCACCAACATTTCATCTTCCAACGCTGATCTGATGAAATGATACCGACGATGTATGTGCTTCGTCCGAGCATGGTAAACCGGATTCTTTGCCAAATCGATGGCACTTTTACTGTCACAGTACAACACACCTTTCCCTTTCCCTTGGTCATGGCCTAGCTCTTCTAGAAAAGACTGTAGCCATATCATCTCTTTTGTTGCCTCCGTTACAGCAACATACTCAGCTTCACAGCTTGATAGAGATACAATTTTCTGCAACTTTGAAACCCAACAAATTGCAGTACCGCCAAAGGTGTAGACATACCCGGTTGTGCTCTTCGTGCTGTCAATGTCACCTCCATTGTCAGCATCAACGTATCCCTGCAATCCCGTGTTAGACTTCGTGAAACATAGCGATAAACTTGGATTTCCTTTTAGATATATGAAAATCCACTTAACGGCTTCCCAATGTTCCTTCCCTGGACTGCTCATAAATCTGCTAACGACTCCCACTGCATGTGCAATGTCTGGCCTTGTACATATCATCGAGTACATCAGGCTTCCTATAGCAGAAGCATATGGAACTTTATCCATACATGCCATTTCGTCTTCCGTCTTTGGAGACTGTTCTCTGGATAACCGAAAGTGACTTGTCAGGGGAGTACTAACTGGCTTCGCGTCATCCATGTTAAACCTCTTGAGGACTTTCTTCACATACTCCTCTTGTGATAGCTTAAGACCTTCCTTGCTCCTACTGATTCTCATCCCTAGAATCTGTCTTGCTTCTCCAAGGTCTTTCATCGCAAACTCTTCTGAGAGTTTCGTCTTCAAGCTATTGATCTCGAGCAAGTCTGCTCCTACTATCAGCATGTCATCGACATATAGGAGCAATATCAAGTAGGACTCTTCAAGCGTCTTGAAGTAACAACAGTGGTCAGCTTCACACCTCAAGAAACCAACGCCTTTAATAAAGTTGTCGAACCGTTTATACCACTGTCTTGGAGCTTGTTTTAAGCCGTACAAACTCCTTTTCAGCTTGCAAACAAGGCTTTCCTTCCCTTTGATCTCAAAGCCTTCGGGTTGCTTCATATAATTTCCTCATCCAAATCACCGTGAAGAAATGCCGTCTTCACATCCATCTGTTGAAGATGCAGATCTTCTTGTGCTACCAGCCCAAGAACCGTTCTAATGGTCACCATCTTGACTACATGAGAGAAGATTTCGGTGTAGTCAACGCCTTCTTTTTGTTGGAATCCCTTCACAACAAGCCTCGCTTTATAGCGCTTACTCCCATCAGGTTCTTCTTTTATTCGGTAGACCCACTTGTTATGCAATGCCTTTTTCTCCTTAGGCAAATCTGCTAACTCCCACGTGTGATTGGATAACAACGAGTCCATCTCATCGTTCATTGCAAGCTCCCACTTGATCGACTCATCAACTTGCATAGCTTCCTCATAACATTCAGGCTCGCCTCTGTCTGTGAGCAGAATGTAGTTGAGCGATGGAGAGAATCTTACTGGCTTTCTGATGATTCTGCTTGACCGTCGTAACTCCGTGACTGGTGTATATGGGACCACTTCAGAATCATCACTTTCTTCAGCCTCACCACTCTCGTCTTGAGAGATTTCTTCTTCTGCTGTTGCGGTATCCTGTGGCAACTCCGGTGTCAGGATATCTTCTAAGTCAACAGCTCCAGGCTCTTTCTTCTCCGAGCCTTCTCTTAGCTTATCCTTGTACAACGCTTCTTCGTTGAACACAACATTCTTGCTGCGGATGATCTTCCGATTTTCATCATCCCAAAACCGGTAACCAAACTCCGCGTTACCATAACCGATGAAGTAACACTTCTTAGACTTCGAGTCAAGTTTACTTCTTGCAGCATCATCAATATGAACATAAGCTAAGCATCCGAACACCTTTAGATAAGAAAGATTTACTTTCTTTCCGCTCCAAACTTCTTCAGGGATCTTAAATCCCAACGGTACAGACAGTCCTCTGTTTATTAAGAAGGCTGCGGTATTGATTGCATCTGCCCAAAACGTCTTTGGCAATCCACAGTGCAATCTCATGCTCCTTGCACGTTCATTCAAGGTTCGGTTCATCCTTTCCGCTATTCCATTCTGTTGAGGCGTTCCAGGAATAGTCTTTCCCATCTTGATCCCATTATCAGCGCAATATCTCTTGAACTCGTCGCTGATGAACTCTCCACCATTATCAGACCTTAAACACTTCAACTTGAGATTCGTCTCAATCTCAACCATGGCTTTCCATATTTTGAAAATCGAAAACACTTCATGTTTGTTCTTCATGAAGTAAACCCACAATTTTCTTGTGGAGTCATCGATAAAGATCACATAGTAGTACGAACCTCCCAGCGATGCAACATGAGCGGGTCCCCACACGTCAGTGTGCACCAGCTCTAACTTCTCAGATTTTGGCTCTCTTCCTCCTTTAGAGAAACTAACTCGTTTCTGTTTCCAAAGGATGCAACTTTCACACATCTGATGATCCACCGTCTTCAGATCCGGAAGAGTACCATTTTCCACCATGAGTTTCATCCATTTCTCACTCATGTGCCCCAACCTACAATGCCACAATTTGGTATGTTTGGCATTCTCGACAACAGCAACAGTGTCTTGATAACTCGTCGTCATATAAAGAGTGCCTCTTTTATGACCTCTAGCCACCTCCATGGAACCTTTCTTGACTCTCCAGGCTCCACCACCAAAATTAACATCGTGCCCCGTATCATCAAGTTGACCTACTGAGATCAGATATCGCATCAACTTTGGCACATGTCTGACCTTCGTAATCTTCCACACACGTCCGTCTGGCATTTTCAGGTTGATATCTCCAATACCAACTATGTCCAAAGGTAATCCATCAGCAAGATATACCTTTCCGTAATTTCCCGCAACATAATTCTCCATAATGTTATGGTGCGGTGTGGTGTGGAATGACGCTCCTGAATCAAGAACCCATGAATCGACTGGGCTATCAACATAGGATATTGACGCTTTGGTGGTACTTGTAGCTGTATCCCGAGCTTCAATTTTCCTCGGGGAATCAACAGACACTACCAATGCATCAGCGATTTCACGTGTCACTACATTGGCTCCGCCTCTAGTGTTGTCTTCCTTCTTCGGTGGTGCTCGGTAATTCTTCTTAATGTGACCTGTCTTTCCATAATTCCAGCACTCTGCAGGCTGGCGGAATTTGGACTGACCCCGTCCATTCCTTGACTTCGATCTGCCATTACTCCGTTTATTTCTATCTGAGTTTCTCCCTCTGTTTTCCACGTTGAAAGCAGAGCTCGTTGATGCCTCCCCAGAGTATATCCTTCGAACTTCCTCAGCAAGGATACGATCTCTAACATCATTGAATTTGAGCTTTTGAGTACCCACAGAATTACTAACCACTGCCCTCATTGGCTCCCAACTATTTGGCAGAGATGCCAACAAAATCAGTGCTCGCACTTCATCTTCAAACTCGATTTCAACTGATGACAGTTGGTTGACAATTGTGTTGAACTCGTTCACATGTGCGGCAACCAGGCCACCTTCTTCCATCTTCAGATGAAAGAGTTTCTTCATGAGAAACACCTTATTGTTTGCCGAAGGTTTCTCATACATAACAGAGAGAACTTTCATGAGCCCTTCTGTGGTCTTCTCCTTCGCAACGTTGTGAGCAACGTTTTTCGACAGTGTTAACCTTATAACACCCAGAACTTGTCTGTCAAGGAGCTCCCACTCATCCTGATCCATCTTCTCAGGCTTCTTGCTCAGCGGTTGATGAAGCTTCTTTCCGTACAGATAATCTTCAATTTGCATTCTCCAAAATGCATAATCCGTACCGTCAAATTTCCCGATTCTGTGCGCCGAACCGTCTTCACCTCCCATCGTTTCTGGAACCACCGTGTATTAGAACACCTACGTCAACAAACCGATGTTACCGACAAAAATTCACTATTCACGAATTACTGTTCATGTGAATAGTAACTCCGCAAAAAAATTGACCGATCACCGTAACTCAAGCTCTGTTGCAGTCCCCACAACTGAGGTTCCCATCATCCGCAAAGGTCCTACCACAAGGTCCGGTTCAAGGGTTATAAGAGCTGGATTTGCCAAAGCTGTCCAGGAGTTGCTTGCACAGGAACAAACCGGATTCAAGCAACTATTGATCCAGGAGTTGGCCGACTTAAAGCTTGAAGACACCAGCGAACCATTAGAGGCTCCAAACTCCATTCATTCAAGTCAGTTCTCGTCCTTTGACCAGAATGAAGCCGGCTTGACCATTTCCACCTTCATCCTCAATCCATCCAACCAACTTGCTTCCGGTTCAGAGATATAGCCGCCATCAGAAGGAGTAGTATGCTGTTGTACTCTTTTTCCTTATCGGGTTTTGTCCCACTGGGTTTTCCCGAAAGGTTTTAACGAGGCAACATGCAAGCATACTATGAATTCTGATCCGGACTTTCTCAAACCGACAACCAGATGTCTGGTTTATTTTAATTTATTTTAATTTATTTGGTTAAGACTTTGGTCTATTGTTTCAGCCTTAATTTTCGGCCAGCTTGTTTAAGGCCTTTTATCTTTGAGTCTCATAAGGGATAAACCCTATATAACTCCTTGTAGTTGGCGATTTTTGGCCTAAGTCTTTTATGAAATTGTTTTTTGCTTAGCAAAGAAAACCCTAAGTCTTTCATTTGTGTGAAACCATTGAGAGCAGCCGCCTGACATATCAATGAACCGATCCATTGTTCTTTGTGGAGTCCTTCGATCCAGTTCATCTCCCGTCCGATCTTGAGAGAGACATACGTCCAGCGAGAATCGGATCCATATCTATCCTTCAAACCATCCCCTGTTCTTGTTGAGAGAGACACACGTCCAACAACTTGAATCCATCAGCCATCTCTACCCTTCTCTTGTTTATTTTTTCCATTGCATCTCTTGTTTCAGAATCGGCCACTAGAAATAAAACCCATAAAAATTCATATTTGTTTCTGTTCTTTATTTCTCAGTTAATATACTCTCTGTTCTTCATTTTTATTCCATAAAACTCATAAAAATCACTTCCTCTTGTTTCAGGTACAAACCGGCCGATCCTCCTCCCCCATCGCACTCGTCCAGCCGTTCCCGTGGCCATCTGTTCGACCTGTCCAGTCCGAACTCGTGAACCTCAGTCAAGCCTTGAGTAGTTTGGATCTCTGCCTGCAACATTTGGTATCAGAGCTGAAGTTTCCTGCGAAACTCAGTTCTTCTGAACCCTAGCCGTCACGACTTACTTTCCTTAATTTTTTTAATTTTCGGATTGTTCTCCAAGTTTTCGATTTTTGCATTCAAAAAAAAATTATTTACTTTCCTTATTCTTCAAGTTTCGGATTGTTCTCCAAGTTTTCAATTCTTGCAATTTAAAAAAAAAAAAATGTTTTACCTTCTTTCCAAGTTTTCGAAAAAAATCAAAAAAAAAATAATATATTCTCTCTTTCCTTTTTCAAACTTGATTCGATTTTGTCTTAACTTTTTTGCATTCACTCTTAGTCTTGGTCAATACTCAAAGTATCCGACCCAAGCAACTACTTAACCCCCTCTTGACTTCTAATCTTTCTTTGAGTATCTTTTCAGAGAACTATGGGAGATGTAGGCCAAGACCAAGCGGCCATAAATGCTCAGCTCCTAGCTGACAATGAAGAGCTGAGGGCGAGCCTTAGGGCTATCACCGCCGAGCTTGCTCAGATACGGCAGGGAGGCAGGCCCAACGGATCTCGACCACCAGGAAGGCATCAGCCGGACCCGCATGACACTGACTCGGACGCGGACAGTACCGATGATACGCGCAGTCAGGACGAGGAGAGGCCGAACCGGGGAGGTAGGAGGAACGCGCGAGGACCCCGGACCCAAGTAGGAGGAGGCCGCGACCATAGAGGAGGTCGAGACCGAGAGGAGGAAGAGCCCTGGTTGGGAGGCAAGGCGCTTAAGCTTCACCCCCCGACGTTTGCCGGCAAGGTTGATCCGGATGCCTACATCGTGTGGGAGAAGCGCATGGAGTACATCTTCGACTATTACCAATATAGTGAGGCCAAGAAGGTTGCCCTAGCAGCAGCCCAGCTGACGGACAATGCTCTTTCGTGGTGGGATCGAGACGTTGCTAAGTCCGGGCCAGTGTGGAGAGCGCGTAATTGGACCGAGATGCGGACCAAGCTTCGCGCGAGGTACATTCCATCTTACTACCAGCGTGATGTGCTAAAACGTTTTCGTAAACTTATGCAGGGAACTAAGACTGTGGAGGAGTACTTTGAGGAGTTCGAGGCACTCAGGAATAAGCTTGAGACCGACGAGCCCGAGGAGACAATGATGTCTCAATTCCTGGAAGGGCTGCAAGACCGCATTGCCCGCAAGGTGGAGAGACAACAATATGAAGACTTCAACGATCTATTGCACTTTGCTACGCAAGCCGAGCAGCACATCAAGCGCAAGACGGCCAGTACCAGCCGCAGCAAACCTGCTTGGACTCAACCGGGTTCAAAGCAAGGCGACAAGGGCAAGTCGATTGAGATTGAGAGCCGATTCAAGACAAACCAGGCTGAATTGTCTAATGCATCCAAACCAGAGCAGGGTAAGACTCAAGCCCAAACTTTGCGTACTCGTGCATTGTTTGTTATAAGTGTCAGGGCAAGGGACACTACGCCCGGGATTGCCCAAACAAACGAGTAATGGTCCTAAAGGGGGATGGCGAGTATGAATCCCAAGATGAGGCAGAGACCGCAGCCGTGATCTCGGATGAGGAAGTGACCGACTACCCGGAGACAGGCGAGCTACTAGTGACCCGGAGAGCTCTTAGCACTCTCTTTGATCCAGAAACCATCCAGCGGGAGAACATCTTTCACACAAGATGTAGTATTGATCACAAGGTATGTAGCTTGATCATTGATGGTGGTTCTTGTACGAACGTGGCTAGCAAGTATCTTGTTGATAAGTTGGGGTTAGTCAAAACTGCCCATCCTCGGCCATACCGTCTCAAATGTAATAATACAAAAGATAAACCACGCGTAACTGTATCGACAGAAATGAATGAAAGTTTACTGGCTTGAAAAGCCACGATTGTCATGTAATGATGCAGCGCCTCCTTCCGTTTGCCTTCAAGGAACTATTACCACGAAATGTTCATGAAGCAATTGCAGGGATAAGTGCTTATCTATAAAACTTTTTTTGTGATTAAAAACTATTATTTGGGATTTTTTTTTTTTTAAAAAAATTTAATTTTTATATTTCTATATTTATTAAATATTTTTTTTTTAATTTACAGGTCTCATGATGATCAGACCCGGCCTCGACAGCGTCGTGGTCGTGGTGGTATGGGGAGTCAGTCTCGGGATTCCAGCCATTTTCAGGATTCCCCTTCGCCCCACAGCTCCTACCATACATCTCCCTCTGCTGCACCCGCTCCTGCTCCTCTCGCTCCCGCTGCTGCACCCGCTCCTGCTCCTCCGGGTCCTCCGGGAGTGATGAGTGTTGCGGAGTTGGTTTGACAGCCCGGTCGTGACCATCTTCCCTATCTCACTCCGTATCCACATAGACGGGGTCAAACATGGTAATTAAACATATTTTTTTCATTAAAATTTGATTCATTATTAACCGTTTGTTCTTTTTATTAGGTTCAACCGATCCGGGAACGGGATCAGCGCATGGATCAAATGTACTCGGCCCTCGACAAGGGACATCCGACTTTCACTGACTTCCCTACAGGCAAGCAGCATCTGTGGTTTCGTCAGTTTGCGGTAAGTATTCTAATTTTTTACTTATATTTTTAATCTTTAATATAAATTTTCTACTAATTTTCTACTTTTTTGTAACAGCTCCAAGCTTTCTCTTGGTATCTAAAGCTCCGATTTTGAATGAATCGTGAAGCTTCAATTTCGTTTATAAGACCCATGAGCTGGTGTTTTTAGGTCAGGCCTGCGGTGGAGACTGTCTTTGAAAACCTTCTACTTCAGCTACTGTTAGCGAAGAAGATACCATCTATTGGAAAATTCCATGTGTGTGAATGATTATCAAAATAAGCCTTCCTTGGACTTATCTCATAAATATAAAGATCTTTTGTGTATTGTAGATGAACATTTAGATGATGATTGCATTTCTTGAATCAAGCTTGTAGAGGGATTGAATGTTGATGGAGTATTGGAGAGCTGGGGAAGCCGGTAACATGGAAGCTTGGGATGAAGAAGTTAGAGATGATTGGACTAAAAAGGACTTGAAAATTTGGTTTGGTGTCAATAGGTATGCCTTCAAGATCAATTCTAGAGAACACAAGTTTAGAGACCTATATTGTCGAAACAACATAGTCAAAGTTCCATCTTCTTTTGCATTTCACCTTCATAGCTTTGATATATATTCTACTATACTTGCAGATTTATCCATAAGTTTCAGATACTGAAATTTGCTAGCTCAGAGCTTTATGTTGTTACCACAAAACAGGTGATGTAATGCTTTAAACTGTCTAGACTTTCATACTGTGTGTCGCTTTTTATAGCTGAACTTTGTAGTATGCATGGAGAAACTGCAGGGCTGGTATGCAGGCGTTGTAATTGTGAGTTTATTAGTAAAGGTGAAAGTTCATACCCGATACACTAGAAAACAAACACCATATAGACCGTATAGAGTATAAACAATCAGAATCAATCAAATTAAAAAAAAATTGGAATTAAAATATGAAGAGCTCGGGCTTTGGTTGGCTATCCCAACCCAAGGTGTTGCAGCATGTATGAATCTTTTCTCGAGAACCTTATTAAAGCAAAATTACTTTATAGTAGAAACAAAATTTCTAAATAATAGGAACACACGCTGTTGATTTGGTTATTGTTATTATCCCAAGGTTAGCTTACTGAAAGTAACAAATTCCATGTAAAAGTTCAAAAGTCATAATAGACCATGTCATGTGAAAAAAAAGAAGATGGAAGAGGTGCTTACTTCTAATGCCTTATTTTTTTCTTTCCATTTGGTCTAATGCATTGATCCTAATCAATGATTTTGTCATTTGAATCATTAATGTTTAGAGAAAATGTTTTCTTTAAAAAAAAGAGTACCAATGAATTCAATAAATAAACAATACAAAACAAGAAGTAGTCTAAGCGTTTAGTTTTTTTTTTGGATGGGTTGTGACTAGCATTGATTCAATTAATTTGTTGAAAGCTATGATCGTTATGCTGATTTCTGAAATGCATGGGACGCATGTTTTCTTTATTTGGTTTTAGATTGGACTCAGATGATGATGAGGATGACTCAGAAAAAGAGAAGGAAATAAACACCTTAAAGATATTTTCCTAAAAAAGTTAGCTCTTTGCACTAAGTGCTTATGAACATTTTAGTTTCAAAAGCTTGTGAAATTTGGATCAATAACATAAGGAATAAAAAGGGTGGAACCGCCGAGCAAGGGGCCAAATGGTGGAGCAATGAATAAGAACAACACAATTGTGTCAAAGAAACCAAAGCTGCAAGTCAGCATAAGCTGTTAGGTAACTAAACTTAACTAAAGATATAGCTTTAAAAGCTAAAATTTTTGAATATGAAGAGTTGTATTGGTTACAAACTAACTTGGTGAGAAGAAAATAAGTGGCACAAGATTGGCAGTGTTCATCATCCAAAAAGAAACTAGAGAACGGCCAAGTCACATTTTTCATATAAAGTTTTAATAGTTTTTCTTATTGGTGAATGGTTGAGTGGGTGAGTAACTGGGTTCCTAAAATTTTGAATTGTTGAATCATTCAAATCTATGTTATGTTCTCGTTGGGTATGTTAATTGTTTTTAATGAATTTTTATTTTTGGTTTTCAAATGAGTAGTGATAATATGCCTTATGTCTTCGGTTTGATAAAACTAATCATCAAATATTAATATATTTTTTATGGTTACAGTGTGGACAAATGATAGTTCTCCTCGAAAGTAGATGCAATACTATAGGATGTATGATTGTTTAGGCAAAATAATCTGTTTGTTGTTTTGGAGTTTAGGTATATAATGTTTTATTGTTGATCTTTTGACAGTATCTATAATAAATTTATTATCAATCCTTCATTATTTAGATTAGCCGAATTCAGTTGTTGAGAGATGTGGTTTACAGCTTTTTAAAAGTGTGCGTTTTTATTGATTCTTTTTATAACTTAAAAAAAAAAGACAAAAAGAGTGACTATAAACTATTAGCTAGGTAATACTTAATTAACATACTTAAGCACACTTGAGTAAGCATAGAAATCAAACGTATGATAATGCTTTGCTCTTCTAGATTGAGGACAATACACTAGGTTGAGGACAATACACGTAAAATATAAAAACAAGAGGCATTTGTAATCGATGGATGATATATAACATCATGCAAGCCTATTTCATATATATAAATGAGAAAAAGCTTCAGTTACCTATCATGTACTAGAATGTGACATCCAAAGACAACTATAATATAGATTTTTAACCACAATACAAAATAAGTTATACTTTGTTAATAATTATTTTGATCACCGACCCATTTTTGAGAGAATAACAATATTATGTAAATACGATTATGATTTATATTAATATTCAAACTAATTATATATAGATAGCAAATACATCAGCTGACGAGGAGGAAAAAATAATAATAAATGTTCTAATACCTTTAAAAGTTATAAATTTAATGGTTTTAATGCCAAAATAAAATTAAAAAAAAAATCATTCTTTTAAAATTTATTTTATCTTCAACAAAAAGTTCTTCCATTTAAACATAATATTAATCTAAACCATAGCAAAGCTACAAAGTAAAACTTATTCCTCCACTTTATTAAAAAACAGAAAGATGGTATCAGAGAATTCAGAAAACAATTATAATTCATACAAAAACAGGGGCATATGTGAAAGAAACTCCTCAGACACATACCCCACTGTTTATTTCAACCTCAGTCTACGATATTTGCAGCAGAGCCATTTAGGATGATATATCATTACATTTATTTTAAAATATGCTATCCTAGGAACATAGTCAATTCATGTCCGATCAATGCTAGACTATGATTAAATTTTACTTAATGGATTCAAAATCATTTTGAAGACAAAGTATATAACCAATACGCAACAATGAAGCCCTTAACAAATTACCACATTCATGACTTGAACAAAACATGCGAGGATTATAATTATTTTAAGAGGATGAACGAATTTATTATTTTCATTCAAAAAAGATAATCACAAAACAAAAATATGCATTTACGTGTTTTTTGGAACATCAATTTTAATTTATTTTTAAGTTCAACTGTATTTACTTTGGTGTAATTATCAACTATTTCTTCTATTTTTATTAAATCAATCAGTAAAAATCACTTATGCGATTTCTCTTTGACCTAAGAAACTTCAAAACAAAATAATATATTAATGTCTCTAACCACTATCAAATAAATCGAAAAAACAATTTTGAACTCACTAAAAAATAAAACATACGAACTAGCGTCGGAATACACTAGTTACTCAATAAATTAATCATATACTGTTAAATCTGTTTATGGGTTCGATAACAATAGATGATTCACCCCGGTCCAGCGTGTAAACCATTATTGTTACTCTTTTTTTTTTGATCAAAAACCATTATTGTTACTAAATTCGTAAGGTACATGTCTTGAGTCCCCCTTTAAATCAGAACATTTTATGTTTTTAATTCAATAAAAGTTATATTGTTTTACTTACAACAACAAACAGTTATAATATGTTTGGTTTAGTTGCTGTGCATTATGATTATTTTTCTTAGTTAGGATAGGATAACTCCTAACTTGTTACAAAATTGTTAAATAAAATTTTATCATATTTGATTAAATTATTTTATTTGTAATTTTATTTGTAATTCTGGATTTTGTAATTTCACAATATCTCTTAAAAAAATAAATCATTTTATTATAGTTTTATGATTGTTTTTTTTGCATATGTTATTTGAGATGTATTTTATAATTAAAACTCATTTTCATACATAAGTTTAAGTTAATATTTTTATAGTATAATCATGGTGCATGGTAATTTTTTTATAAACTTTATACTTCGGATTAGAGAAAATACTATATTTAAACGTTTAAACTAAACACAATTGGAAATAAGAAATTAAATGAAAGTAAAGAAAAATGAAAGTCAAATCCGAAGTTGTTATTTGATTTTCACTGTTTTGTTAATTAAATAATTTTAGTATCATGTTCATCATCAAATATTATCTTAAAAATATTATCAAATAAATTTTTACAATTCTCTTTTAGTTAGGATGAACAAATATGATACGAATTTCTTTTGTTAAGGATTTGTTTTTATAAAATTGAAATATTTTCAAAATTCATTGTTTTCAGTATCACTAATATTTTACAATTTTTCTTGTTAATTAAATCATTGTTATTATCATGTTTATAATTAATTTTTAAGTAAAAAATACAATTCATTAAAATTTTACATTATGTCTGGTCAGGATACAATTCAATTCAAGTAAAAAAATAAAAACTATTTTTTCTATAAAAAAAACTAATTACACATAAGATAAAATACTGCTTTTATTAAAATATAAATTTAACTAAATGAAACTAGAGGTGTGCAAAAAAACCCGAATCAAACCGAACTAACCTAACCGAACCGATTCAAAACAAACCAAACTCTATTTTCAAATTGTTTGGTTTAAGATTTTCCCAACCCGAACAAACCGAACCAAAACCGATCCGGACCAAATCGAATTAAACCGAACTCAGAAACCAATGTGTTTTTGTTAATACTTGAATTAAACATATTACCAATATACAATATACTAAATTTCAGTTTTATATTGAATTTAGTTTATAGTTTATTTTTTCAGAGTCATCAATTGTTATTATCATGTTTATCATTAATTTGTTTAAGTAAAAAATACAATTCAATAAAAATTTGCATTATGTCTAGTCAGGATACAATTCAATTCAAGTAAAAAAAATAAAAACTATTTTTCTACAAAAAAACTAATTAAACCTAAGATAAAATACTGCTTTTATTAAAATATAAATTTAACTAAATAGAAGTTATAAAACATGAAAGTGCATGTATATGTCATAATATATTTAAAAGAATAAATAAATATTCAGTAAGTATTAATGAATATAAAGTCTAACTTATAAAAGTGCATGTATATGTCATAATATATTTAAAAGAACAAATAAATATTCACTAAGTATTAATGAATATAAAGTCTAACTTATTTTTAATCAAAAAATAAAATATTATATTATTTATAGATGATAAATTAAAAAAAAAAAGAAAAAAAAAATAAAGATGCCCATTGGTCACCTGCACATCACGAATGGAAGAATAAGAAGAAGAAGAAGAAGCTTGGGGGCGCGAGCAACAGAGGAAGAAGGAGAAGTAAAAGCCAACGACAACAAGAAGTCAAAGTGAGTTGTGTAACTAGAAGTTATACAACAAGAGTAACGAAAGTCTAGTTAGTTTAGTTAAGCCAACAAATGTGTGAAGTGTTGGTTAATGTCTAGTAGTCTAGAGTTGTTATTTGAGTTGGTAAGAGTTATTAGTAGAGAGTTAAGGCTAAGTTGTAGTAGTTGAAGTGCAAGTGTAGTAGTTAGTAAAAGACTACTATAAGTATGTATGTATGTGGTGTTGTAAAAGATATCCAATTCTAATAAAGAAAAAGAGTTGGAGAGAAGTAAAAATGTAGACAACTAACGTAAAGAGAGTTGAGTGTGTGCTTGTGTGATGATGATACACAAGTAGAAACAAAGAGAGTGAGTGAGTGAGTGAACAAAAACAGAGTGAGAAAGAGGAGAGTTGAACATTAACTCCTATATAAGCTATAGCCGAATATAGCTGAACTAAACTATTATCGTTTTTTTAAGGACAAAACTTAGGTTCACCCCCTAGGGTAAACCTTTAAATTCAGCCCAACTTTTAGGACCAATCAAAGTGAGACATAGATTATTCATTAAAAACATTAAATTAAATAAAAAATAGCTACAAAAAAATAAAAACGCTAATTTTAACGACGCTAACGCTTCCAGCTAAATCCTAAACCCTAAATTTTATATTCTAAATAGCCATAAAAAATAAAAACGCTAATTTTAATGACGCTAATGCTTCCAGCTAAACCATAAACCCTAAATTTTATATTCTAAATAGCTACAAAAAATAAAAACGCTTGACCCAAAATTCGCACTGTCGATTTCCGTTTAAATTAGGAAATTAGGAAAACCCTAATTTCCCAGAGGTCCCGGATATCTGCTAATACCACACGCCAAGCAATCAGAACACGAGATAACAACGATAAAGTATAAGGAATCGTAAAAAGAGAGCAAAGAGAATTCTTATTCCGAATTTGCGTATAAGCGTTTACAACAAGGTATTAGCCTGGGCTCGAGAGCTGTCGGCGAGATTCTTAGTTCTAAAAGCCCTAAGGCGGCTAAACCTAATTGATTTGTAGCTCGAAATAACAAAAATGGAAAGTTGTCTAATTGCTCTAAGTGATAAGTTTGTTTTGAAAAAGTTCTCCTCATGCCTCTCGCTTAGGACTCCTTATATACTCGCTTCTAGGTCGGTTTATGCTTTTCCCTTTCTGCCCTTAAGCCATCATAGCCTAAAAATTGAGATATTCTATTTTTTCCGATCTTCGTAATTATCTTTAAAATTTCGTATTTATCCACGGAAACTTGACATTTATCTTTCCTTTCGAACCAAGCATAAATTGTCCTACGGTTTACGGGCTGTTGGTTAAGAAATAGTAAATTGGGCCTCGAGTCATGTCTTAGGTCCCTTTGGGCCGTCTTTTGACTCGAAGCGTTTATTATGGCTTCTTTCGATTAAGAACGAACTTTTCGCGGTTTTTACCGTAAAGTACGATTGACGATTTCAAATGTCGAGAGACATGAAATGGGTTTGATACGTTCTTCGGGAGATAGCGTCAAAGAGTAGACGAGAACGCATGAATTCGTGTCATATCGATGTTTCGGGAAAGCTCGGTCCGAGCGGAACGCAAGCTCGGTCCGAGCGGAACGCACGCTCGGTCGCTACGTATAATCTTACAAATACACATCCTTAAACCTAAATAAACATTTCACTATATTAAGATAAATAAACATATAATCTTATATTTTTATAAACGTTTGTATATCTATTTTAAATTACAGTTTTGCATATAATTAAATCCCGCTCTTTCAAAGCACGGGTCAAAATCTAGTAGTTATTACAAGAACAGATAAAATGACTTGCCATTGTCATATGTATAAGTAGAAATAAACAGGTTGTATATGATATTGGGTATAATATAAACTGTTTTGTGTACAAATAGAAGTACGTTAAATCGTTTCCAATTACCGGTTTGTTCAGATGATGAACAAAGGGTTAATGAGTTGCATGTTTACACTTAGTTTAAAAACATATATAATTATTTATACTTGGTTTATATGTTTATAATTGTTTAATAATGTACGAACATGGTAAATCGTTCCCATTAGAGTGAACCAGTTTCAGTTTGGTTAAATGTTAGTTAATGGTTAATGGGAAAAGAATATCCCCTATATATTATTTGAGAAGCATTACAACTTCTTTTTGTAGCCACATGTCTAGAATGATTCTTAGAATCATTAGAGAAATATATTGGTCCATCTAATTATATAATAAGCTTTTAATTAAACTAATAATAAATTCATCATTAATGTACTTTATTATTTCCTTAAATAAAATTTACGGAATTGCCTAATGTGGCTAAAGTATATATGACAATTAATGATTTTAAATAATAAAGATTTGATAAAAAAATAGTGTATCTTCTATCATATTTGTTTAATTTTAAGCTATTAAATAAATTAAACAACCACAATAACCATATAATAAAAATTTAGATTTTTATGTATATGTTATATTTTGAATTTTTACAAACGACTATAAATTACTAAAACTGTTAAAAGTCTCACATTCAAATTTTATGATCCATGGTTTAAAATTTTTGTTATCACAACATACAAATGATTACAAAAATTATATAAGTAAAAAGTCTAATTTAATTAATTATTAAGATTAATATATATATCGTTTTAAATTAAACTATAAACCATATAATATACAATATTTTAGTTTCAAAATTTACTTTGAACAATTTTTTGATAAAAGTTTTGAACGATCATTTACAACTTATTTTTTTTTAAAATTATAAATGACTAAACCTATTAATCCCACAATGAAAATTTTGCTATCAGTAATTTAAATTTTTTTCTATAAAAGATACAAATGATCAAAAAACTATATGAGTAGAAATCATCATTTAATAAATCATCATTTAATAGATATTAATATTAAAAATATACTAAAATATATTATCTATGTTAGTATCATTTAAATTTTATAACATATCCTATCAAATAAAAAAAAATATTTTTTGGATTAATAAAATTGATTTATATGTTCGCACCAATTTAATTATATTTTTAATAGTTACTAACTTTTAATTATTTAATATATATTTATTATTTCATAATATGTAAAAATATTTAATACATAAAATCATTTATATATATATAATGTTGATTCTGCGCAAGGCGCGGATCTTAACCTAGTTATTTAATATAAGAGATCAAATGTTTGTCGGTTAGTACTGAGAATTAAATGATATGATTTTAAATTAATGACTTTCTAGTGATGGTCTATTCTTTTAAATATCACACATGAATGATAAGTCATGACTTCTTTTTTTAATAGAATAGATTCTATAATTTTTATCATAATCAAAATCTATTAAAATCATGACATATCAACTTCTCTTAAATTATCATTTACTCACCTTCAAACAAAATACACACGAAGAATGCAGATGCAGCCATAATCTTTTGACCAAGCGCAGCCGTCACCAAGAATATTAGATATATGAATTAAGGATTACAACTTCACTCGAAACACTTAAAATCTTCTTACTAGTATTATCTAAAACTAGACTTTGAATTTTTGAATAGCGTGTAACTGTTTGGCTTATGGATAGGAAAAAAAACGAACCGAACGTCGGATCCAAACAGATCTAAACCAAACTAAAATATATGTCCAACCTTCGATACTGGTGTGAACAAAAAAAAAGGAGTTAGTGGAATCGACAACAACACTTGTCTCTTTCCGTCAATTTGCAGTAAAATTCTAGCTACTCAATTTGAATTCCATAACTCTATTTATATACATACAATATATCCCATACTCGAGCTATACATAATAAGCTATCCATACTGCATTGTACAAATCCATTGTTATATTATACGTATGAAACTGTGAGTTGAAAATCAAATGTTAGTAAGAATCTCCAACTGTTTGTACAATCCTTATAGACAATGAAGCCAAGTAGATAACCAAAAGGCCTACCCCCATCACACCACCAAGCCTCATCCTGTTACTAAACAGAACCAAGAACGACCAAACCAGTCCTACCACCAGAAACCCAAGACTCTCCAACAAACGAGGATCCGTCTTTATCACAATACTCAACGGATAAACCTCCCACGCGCATCCCACAAGCGATATCCCAAGAGCAAACAACGTATTAAAGATAGGACCCGCGTAACACCCAGATACAGCCACTTGAGCTCCTTCGTCACCATCGTTTAACGCCATCGTCACGTTGGTTATAAGATCTCCTATCGAGTTCCCCCACGCGAGGACCGTTAGGCCTAAGATCGACGGGCTTACCCCGAAAATGTAACCTAGTGAAGTTAGAAGCGCGACTAGCTCTTGCGCTGAGATGTAACTCCATGTCATGCTCATAATAAACCCTCCTGCTAACCATGGTAGTAACCATTTCTTTGGTGTCTTCGTCGTGGCTAATGCAGTGAGACCGAGAACTATACCGACCGAACACCCGGTTAGATACACAACTCCTGCCTCAACACTCGTTGGACTACGCTTCCAGTTCCATAGTAGCGATAACAGAACTGGAGCAAATGTGACTGAACCAACAGCTGTTGGTTTAGACCATTTGGCTTCACTCACAACAGGAATTGTCAATTTCCTTGGCAGGTAGATAGGTAGATCATCATCATCAGCGACATTACTACAATGCTCTTCATCAACAACACCATCATCAAGATCCTCTCTTTGCAAGATTGTCTCACTAAGACTCCCACGCTTATGAACCGACTCAATATCAAACTCACCACCTTCTCCACCAAAGATACACAAAGGCGACATAAACAGCGTACAACGAACAGAACACAAGAGCGCCCCAGAAGTTAATCTTTCCATAAACCAAAATCAAAACCCAAGGAGCCAATCGCCGCGCAGAAGAAGCAAACGTCTCTAATAAAAAGCAGACCTCTCGATCCTAACCCCTCTACTACGCAACGCGATGCTTATAATCCCAACCACAACAGTGTTGAGACCAACATCGTAAGTGCCCTTCGAATCTTCCCCCATGAAAGAGACCAAACTCGCGAACAGATCAGGAGCGCCGTTGCCGAGCGAGAGAAGCGTCACGCCGGCGACGGTTGGGGATAGGTTGAGAAGCTTCGAGAGATGAGCAGAAATACTCGGAGGCAGTGTGGCCCAAGACGTAGAACAGAGCGAGGAGCCAGAGGAAGAGGAGGGATTGGCCCAAAAGTGGAAACTTTTCGAAGTTGCAGTAGAGTAAGGAGAGGTAATCGACGAAGCCTTGGCTCGCGCAAGGGTCGATGGTTTTCAGGTACGCGCACTTTGATTGGTAGTCGTGAAAGTGCTTCAGGGCACTGCAGCCATCATGGTCTGTTTTGGGCTTCAAGGGGCTTAAAATCAACAGGGGTAGAGAAGAAGGTGAAGATTACACAAGAGACGAGGATGAGGAATGTAATGTAAGAGTAAACATAACGGATTGAAGAGAAGGAGAATCCCATCAATCAGGTGAAACCTGGAACTCGAAAAAAACAGAGTAAAACGATCAGGTGGGGTTTTATCAAATTTTTAAGAGATTGGGTTTGTTAAGCGTGGAGAATCTATTAATGGGTTTCGATTAACAGATCATGAGACGTGAGAGAGAAACATATAGATAAAACACGAACTCGACGCGGAGAGAGAGAGATAAAGGAAGAACCTTTATTAATATCTAGATAAACCAAAAAGGTAACGAATCCACCACCGGTTTGGGGAAGAGAGGCGAGCGAAGCGAAGAATACACACACACGTACACTTGAACAAGGGACTTACCTGCCGAAGACAAACGTCACAAAAAAAACAGAGGAATCGAATTTTATTTTTATTTTTATATCTAAAGAATACGAAAAGTTTGTCACTTTGTCATTACCGTTTTGGGCTTCGGTGTTTTCAGACATGGCATTGTGTCGGCTTCGAGATCTTACATGCCTCATTTTCCTATTCCATTACGTTTTCGTGGGTAGGGAAGGGAAAGAAAGATGAGGCTTTAGCGCGACTCAACAGCAAATTAGCTTTTCCAGTTTCCACAATTAAAGTAATACTAGACCTGATCCGCACGCCAACGCGGATATGAATTTTCAGTTTTTAATTATTTATTTTATTAAATGATGTATTTGTAATATTCGTTCATATTATATTCATTAAGTAAATATTTTTTTTTGCATCTTAAACTATCTATTTTTTACGAATGTGTGATATCATATAAAAAATGAGTATAGAGTTAATTATATAATTTTAAAAACAGAAATTTTTCTTTCGTGTACGATATCATATAAATAATGATCCGCCCAGTTAACAAAAATCATGATTATTTTATGTGTAATTTTTTTTTTGACCATTTCCTTAAAACTATATTAAATTTTACATATTTTAATTAAAATATTTTTAAGATCTTTACCTTTTTATTTGAAATGCAACTCAATATTTTTTTAACAATTATAACAAAATATTTAAAAATATTTTTAGAATTTGTTTAAAAAATATGAAAATTACATTTTAAATTAAAATTATCCTAAAATATGATAAGTTTTGATGTAAACGAAAACTCAAATTATGTCAAAAATAATGATATTCAATGATAATAACAATTTTAATTGATTATTTTTTTAAAAAATACATTTACAAAAATATTGTTTGAAAGAAAATTCATTTATCTTTCAAATATAAAATGAAAATATTATAATTAAATAATAAAAAATATAAATAAAAATCATAAATTTAGCAAATGACAACTGAGTTATATTATGCTAAAATTTTCTTTCTAACAATTTATCAAATTACAAATGAGTTATGAGCAAATAATACCATATAATTTTTAAAAACATAGTCATTCTTAAATATTCTTAGAATAAATAATTATTTTAAAATTTAATCAACTGAAAATAATATCCGTACAATTGTGTGAGTCAAATTCTAGTTTTATTGATGCATGTTATATACTAGTGCTGCATGTTTTAGGTAACATTTTAATGATGCACGTTTTTAAAAATCTCCATTATTAAAATTATGCACGCAAGGATAACTCATGAGTTTTTTTGGTTGATTAAATGACATTATGTCCAAATTTATTTAATGATATTTCATTAAGGTAACTGAAAAAGACAAACAATAAAATAAGTAGTTTAAATTCATTTAAGCATATTTCATTAATGTAACTGAAAAGACAAGTAATAAATTAGACAGTTTTATTCGTTTTAGGATATTTCATAAATGCAACTGAAAAAAACAAGCAAAAAAAAAGAGTTTAGTTAATGAAGTAAGAACATTTTCAAATGAGTATTTTTTCTTTTAATAATATAGATTTTAAGAAGCCGACCATTTTGTGCTGACACCTCTACGCACTAACTATGGAAACAATGAACATTCCGGTTTCGTAATGAATAACCAATCAAAATCGAACCGGATAGTCAATTACAAAAATGTATGATGAAAATCGGGTCTAACGGAGTGGTTTGTTTAAACTTTGAAGTAAACCCGGCCAATTTTGTTTGTTTCAACACCGAACTGGACCAACTTATATAACTAACATGATGCTACTCTTCCCCCTTTCTAAAGCTTGGTGTTTTAGACTATAAGAGCATCTTCAATGTAAAACTCTATTTTTTTCTCTAAAATAGAGTAAAATTGTTCCAATCCTACTCCATTTTCTACTTCATAATGGAGTGATGAACAAACAAAAAATAGATTACTCCATTTATCGTATTTATGAAGTAAATTTCATTATGGAGTGAGATATGTAGTTGGGTTGGAGCATTATTTACTTCATATTCACTTTTACTTCATTTTAGATGAAAAAATGGAGAAGGAACGAAGATGCCCTAAGAAACTAACTAGATTTTTACAGCGCATGATTAAGTTTTTTCGAAAAATTATTTAGTGAAAGTTGGAAATTTATACATATGATTTATAATTTTTTTTGTTTTAAAATATATAAATTAAATTAAAATTTATATAAATATTATTTTATGAATATAAGATAATTCATTTAAATAACATGCCTCATATTTATTTTATTTATATTATAAAGTTTTAAAGTATAATATAGATTAATTTTTACCTTTTTGTTATTAGTCCAAATTTATTTTATCATAATATAAATGAACTATATGTCATTCAAACCATATGTGATAACTATTTGCATATTTATGAAATAATCTGAAAAACTGTAACTGTAAAACATAACCTATAGTTTGATATACCATATAATCAAATAATATTAATATTATATTTAATCAAAATGAAACCTATTAAAACATATTTTGGTTTTATTGTATTTAAAAATAAATACTATAATATCACCAATTTAGAATATTAGTCAAATAGATTTATGAAATGTTTAATGTTACAAATCTTGGAATTGTACAGCAACACACAACCTTCCTTGAAAAGATCTCCATTATTATGTTCCTACAGGGTCGAGTACTTTGCCCGTGAAGGTAATAAAACGGCAGATAGGATAGCGAAGGAAGCTTTTTCTTTTATGAATTATGTTCCTAAGTTGTATTCTGTTATGCCAAGTTGGTTAATCCATGTCATAGAGGCTGATATGCCTTCTCTAGGATCAAACTATGATGTAGGTCCTAACAATGTTGGATAATGAAAGTAGATGTTGAGCCAAAAAAAAAAAAAAAAAAAAGATCTCCATTATTAAGTTTATGGCTTTTTTTTGTTCACCAATCTCAAATCTCTGTTACGTCTATTTCTAAAAATTTATTGATAGATTTTTTTAACAGTAAATATTACACTATCCATATTAAGGAATATTTTAAATGCAAAAATATATCTGTAATAAATAAATAGTTCACATATTATTATTTATAGTGCTAAATTAATTGTTACACCGACTATGTACCATTGAAAATTTTAGATTGTAGTTTTAGGTTGAAATATTAAGTGAAAACATCGTATATAAGCTTTATGAAAGCATAGTTACATTTTCTTAGGGAGTATATTCAACCAAGAGCTTCAAGTGATTTGTATTAAAATAACAAATCCACTGTTATTCAAATATGGATTTAAAAAAACACTTTAAAATCCAATGTTATTGAACCTATCATTTCATAAAACACTCCAAAATTTACTGTTATTGAACAAAATTTAAGTTGGATATTTTAGAGTACTTTAATTGTTTCTAGAGTGTTTGAAAGGAGTTCCTTAGTTATAAAAATCAAAATCCAAATCTCACAGTTTTAAATGAGATTCTAGAGTGTTTTAACAAAAATTACACCAAATTCTCCTGCAATCATCTACAAACTCATTAAAAATCAAATTACTTCAAATTTCAGATTCAATACACCCCCTTTAATTTACGTTGAGCATTTTTTTGGAATAAATCCATGTATTATTTGGCCAATAATTTACATTCAGCATTATTTGGAATAAATCCTTGGTAGAGTTCATGTATAATTTAATGTTGACAATTATTAAATACATCATCTCTATTAAACTATTATAATTTCATTCCAGTGTCGTTCCTATTTTACATTCCAGTGTCCTTCCTATTTACATGGAAAACTAAAGGCATTCTAGTGTCCTAATATTTCATTCCAGTGTCCTAATCACAAAAAGAACATAAAAACTAAAATATATTCTCGTAATCCCTATTAGTGATTCTGCTTTAATAGTATAGATTACGAGAATATATTTTAGTTTTTATGTTCTTTTTGTTATGAGAAACTATATTCATTTTTAAAAAAATATTGCTTGTTAGTTTTGTAATAAAGTTAAGATAATCTCTTCTGGTTTCTTACTTCCAGTCCTAAAAATTAGGATAACTTGGAAATGTATTAACAATAAGTAATAGTCTGGAGGCCTTCTATTAGAAGGGTAAAATGGGTCATTCAAATTGAAATGATTTATATATTTTGACATTTAATTTGCAAATTGATAAGAGAAGTACAACAACAAGAATCATAAACAAAACTACCAGAAAATGACAGAGATATAAAAGTAAAAATGGGGTTTTACACTCAAGATTATTATAAAGATAAAGAAACAAAGGAATTAGTAGTTGTATTACTTACTCTGTTAAAGATAATTGTTTAATGAAGTGGACTTTTACCAAGTGAAACGAGAGAGCCGCTCCAGGGATTAGAATTTAGGATTAATTTGGGAAATTGTTTATCTTAATTCAAAATCGAAGATAAATATATAAAGTGTCCTTCAGCAGTGTGAACTGTGAACACTAAAAGTACCAAGTCTTGAAAGCAACGCGGTCATCAAACGTGTTTCTCTTTTGCATCACTTCCTTTTTACATTGTTTCTTCTTTAATTTTGTGATTTAGTTCATTACTTGAGAGCTAAGTGAGTAAAAGCGTTCCTTTTAACACAAAAGAATCAACACGTACGTCCCCTTCGACGCAGAGAATCTTTAGTTAATTACTACTCATGGAGAGAAGATCAATTGTATAGTTGAAGTTTTCGAATACTGACGAGTCTTAGGACACATTGTCACACTTAACTGACTTTTTGAACTTACACAATTGTACACCCATTGTCACACTTAACTGACATAATCTGAAGTCGAGCATTGAGAACAGTTTTGTTTTTGTATTCCTTAGATAAATCAATTTACACACTATAAGTCTAACGAGAAATGGGTTTATCTTTTAAGATTGCGTTAGTGCCTTGTTAAAATACCATTTCTAACGAACGGTGCGTTGGTTTAGTGGTTTAGTGCTCGGAGTATGTTCCATTGCATCCCTAGTTCGATTTCCTTGGGAGGAATGCTTTACGCCATCTTATCGGTACCAGCTGGTCCTGGACCTGGAGAGATGATTTGAGCTGAAGACTCATACACTTCCTGGTTTATAAAAAAAAAATACCAGTTCTAGTTAGGAAAATGAGAAGAAGAAAAAAACTGAAATAAATGCTAATCGTGTTAAATAAATAAAGATGGCATCAGACAAGTAATAAAAGGGACAATTAAATCATCCAATCATAATACAGTTTTTTGCCACGTGAGCAGTGGTTGCCTATGTTGGGCTTTCCGATTGTTTTACGCTGTATGGTTTCAGGTCTTTCATGTGGGGTCTTAATTAAAGCCCACACTCTTTACGTGAAGCCCACAAACAAACAAGAAAATAATTATACGAGTTCTTGGTTTCTCTGAGATGAGAAATGTAACCCATCATTTCGTCTCCTCTCAACTCATACGATGGAGGCAATCAATACTTTCCACTATCTCCTCTACAATTAAGATTTCTCACCTCCCCTCTAAACTAAAGCGACTATATATATGTCGAGAAGGTAATCCATACGATTCGAAAGGCTTCTTGAAATCATTATCATAAACCCTAGAAACAGAGCTACCACCGATGGCGATTAACCAGCTCCACTTTTCCGATTTGAAGGACGGATGTTGTAAGAAAACAGTTGTTGCACAGCTTCTGCGATTTTGGGATTTGAAGAAAGTCGGTGAGCATCTCGGGCTGGACCTGGTTTTTCTTGACAAGAAGGTATCGACTGTTTAGCTTCCTTCTTTATTTAGTTTTAGATAGTTTTGGTTGTGGAGATGATGGAGCCGACTGTTCTTATTCTAAGAAAATATTTCAGGTTTCAGAAAATGAACAGTTTATGGCTTTGGCTAATACAAACGTGGATTTTCCGGGTATGTTTGGCAACTCATGCTTTTCCCGTTCTCTAACAATGATTGGCTGCAACTACTTCCTTCCTTATTAACAGTTTGTTACAAATATTCTCTTGCAGACGCTTGTGGCATCAAGACCACCTTGGCAATGAGAATCAGGCCATTCAATGTGTTATTGTGGTACGTAAGCCGAATAGCTGATGTGTATTGATTCAAAGTTAATCATTGATGTTCCATTTGGGTTGGTTAAAGTCGATGCTGTCATGATAAACCTAAACGCCCTTCCGTATGTGTTTGTGTGTTTGGCATGATTGTATATCAGCTTCATCAGAAATTAGAGGTATCGGGTTTGGAGCCTAAAGTCATTTAATTGTTGCCACGAACATAAACCCAAAAATCAAAATAAATTGAAGGAAAGCGTACTAAATTTTCTCATGTGTCATTGCATTTGCAGGCCGGCTTCTCCTGAATGCTACCCCGGGAACAACTTCTTTTGACAATGAATGCCTTGCCAGCCAGAGTGTTCTTGCAGCGTAAGACTTACCAAACTGTAACTGTTGTCTAAGAAATAATGGGGACGTTGTTCTCAAACATGAGGGGAGTTTTTATTTAGTAGGTTATATGGATCTGATGATGGTAGCAGCTCCACAGCTTCCAAGTATGGAAGTGTGAAGAAAATTGAACGAGTAACTCTTGCTGAGCTGAACAACTACGTTCTTAACTCTCCACCACAGGTTGGTGAACTCCATTCGTTTTTAGCTATATGTTAGCTCATAAACATGATCCCCACATTCTTATAACTTTCCTCCTCCCGTGGTTCATGTAGACTGCAAAGTTTCTTTGCACTGCCGAGGTCGGTGGCATTGACACCACTAATGGATGGTGCTACTTCTCCTACTCTAAATGCTACCAAAAACTGCAGCGTGGATTCACGTCTTTCACATGCGCATGGTGCATGACGACACTGCAGTTTGTGCTGTGAGGTATTTCAGTCGAACTTATATTTAAGATTTTCTTGCCAGACTATATACGCATGTTCAGCCAATAAATCACTTGCACTATTTAGCCACCGTGTTCAGATGGTGTTCACAGATCGCAACAGACTCAGCCGTCTTCGTTTTTTTTCACGGTGAAATAATAAGATGACCAATGTTCTCATCGCAGAGGTTGCTCAACTCATGGTAATGTCTGGACGCCCCTAATATCCTTCTCAGTGTAAGCACTCTACATGTTCTTATGTTAGCTTTTGTCATTTTCAAAAATTCCACAGAGCGCAAGTGAATCTCTCCAACAGGCAACACTCCCACGATGTATCCAAGATTTCATCGTGCAGAATTTGACCTTCCAGCTTAAGCTCTCCGAAATTCATTTCTCCTCTACAGTGGTACGTATTTTTTACACCAACCATTGTCCACATGTGCCAAATTTTTTGGAGTATGTTTGTATTAATCTATGTGGATTAAATATTTCTATGCCCAAAATATGCCTAACATTAATCCATGTGAATTAGAACTGACTGAGAAGTGATGACTACCCAGGTGACGACATGCCTGGTGCTGTCAGCCAAACTCTGAAGCCAACTCTTGTGCTGACCAAGAGTATCTCAGAAAATAACACATGAGTTAATGATAAGTCTGGTTGACCATCCCCACAACCTTCTCAGACTGATGTGGTCGTAAGCTCTACCGATGAAGCTTCTGCTTCCAAGAAAGCTCCAACGTTTAAGACGCGTCGCACTTCGGTATTCCAATCAAAGAGGTTAAGCACTAGAGAGAGAGTTTGCAGGCACATTATCTATCTAAATTTTAAAGTTTGAGTTCAATAATAAAGTAATACTTTTCTTTTTAATGAATCCGGCATGATATGATTAATGTTTTTTAACGGTTTACCTTTAATTTCAAAACTTTAGTTTCAATGGTATCAGTTTAAGATATATAATTGGGAAAACTATATCTCATGTTAGGCCTGGGTACCCATTGGCGTTCGGGTCAGATTTTTCGGGTTTTCGGGTTTTCGGGTTTACGCTCCAAGGTCCCATACTAAAATTTTATTAATACGGGTCGGGTTCGGATAATAACACTTCGGGTTCGGTTCAAAATTGTATTGCGTCTTAAAACCCATAAAGTAATCATATATCGTACGGGTTCGGGTTATATCGATTCGGTTCGGATATAACCGAAGTAAAAAAACAAAAAACTTGAAGCAAAACATAAAGAAAAACATCTAAATTAAATAAAAATTAATCTATCACACATAAAATTGATAAAATAACAATAAAATGTTAAATCAAGCATGAAAACAAACATAATTTGTAAACAATATGTATTGTCTTATAGAGGGTAAACTTTTTTATTTCAATGAGCAAATTATAAAATACTTATTTATAACTAATTGTGTACTTAAATTATTTATTAAAATTTTAATATTTATTATTATATATCATATTACCAAAAATATTGAATTTAATAATTGAAATACTTATATATATTTTAAAATATTTATATTAACTATTAATTTCGGATTTTCGGGTTACCCGTTCGGGTTCGGTTAATAACACTTCGGGTTCGGTTAATAACACTTCGGGTTCAGATATTTTTTGTACCACCCTACAAGACCCGTTCGGGTATTTTTACATTTCGGGTCGGATAACGGGTCGGATTATTCGGTTCGGGTTCGGTTCGGATTTCGGGTTCCGGATTTTTTGCCCAGGCCTATCTCATGTTGTCTCGATTCGGGAACACCATAAATCTGAAATTAAGATAAGAACCGTCCTATTTAGTTCAACCTGATGATGTTTGGATTCGTGAAATTTAATTCCACATCTGTCCTGTGGAGCTGTAGACAAGAGACATTAATCCACACATCAGCCATCTTTGAACAACTAAGAACTCTGTAACTAAACTATGTAAATAATAAAAATTGTATCCATGTCAGAACTTAATTTCAAAGTCCTCATTATACACTTGGGAGAGAAGAAGTGAACTAACATCGAAGGTTCACGTAATTTTATTTTCAAGAAAACAATTGTACGTGGTTTGGTTCATCTTAATTTTTATATTATTAATGGTTACACTACATTTAAGTTATTTTGGCTAAATTACTTGAACCAATGTAATACTTTAAAAATTTATTACACTATATTCTATAAAAGAACTTTCGATTAACATGAGGAAAGTTTCCTACAAACAATTTAGTTATAAAACAAAGCTAAACAAATGTTAAAATAATGGGCAATTGTCAATAATAGCACATTTTGAGTTTTTGTCTCAAAAATAGTACTAGAAGGAGAAAGTCACAAAAATGACATTCATTAAAGGGTAAAATATCCCTAATACCCTTAGTTTAAAATTAAATAAACAAACAAAAATAAATAAAAATAAAAAAAATAAAAATAAAAAAAATAAAAAAAATGAAAAAAAGAATTTTTTTTATAGTTTCAGATTATATGTTTTCAGATTCGAAATTTCTTATAATTTTTTTTTCGAAATTGTTTTTTATTTTTTTTTCAAATTTTCTTTTTATAATTCAAAAATACATTTTGAAACTGTTTTTTAAATTTTTATTTTAAATTTTTTAGTATTTATTTTTTATTTTATAAAATTTTAAACCCTAACTTCAAAACCCCACCCCTTAACTCTAAACCCTAAGGTTTGGATTAATTAACCCAATGGGTATAAGTGTATATTTACCTCTTTAATGAAACCTATTTTTGTGACTTTGAGTCTTGAGGGCTACTTTGGGAACAAAAACTTGGTTTAGTGCTATCTTAGTATTTTTCTCTAAAATAATTTACAAATATAATTAGTAAAACACTAAAAATTAAAAAAAAATCATTATAAATTGAAAATCTAATATAAATATATTATACAAAAATCATTTATTGTTAACTATTATTTGTGACATTATTGAACTATTTATATATGACTTTAAAATATAACTTCTTAGGATTTTATTACATTATATTATATTTTCAATTGATTTAGCATGGAGATGGATTAATTTATCATCATGATAAAATTAATTATTGAATAGTATTTAAATTATAATCTGAAAAATAAAATAAAAGTATTTGTTATTCTTACTTTAGATTTTTCTTGACTATATCAAAGTGAAATAGAAATAAAAAGAAAAATATAAATCATTACATTTTCGTAAGATTTTAATAATTTCATAATTTTGTGTTCTTTAACAAAAGAAATGTTAGTGGTCCTTTAAACTCAAACTAAAAAAAATTAATAAATATTTTAGAATAAAAGCATATTGTATTTATTATTGCGATTTAAAATAAATTTTCAATAAAAATATAAAATATAAAATATGTTTAATAAATAAAATGGACATATTTTTCCGATCAATAAAATTTAAATATATATTAATATAAAATATTTTTAATGTAAACTCAACCGTCCGCAGGGCGGACCAACCACTAGTATATATAAAGTTTATGTTTAAGATGGCCCATATATAGATAACCGGATATCATACCGGTCGGTTATATATCTTGATTGTCCGGTTATAACGAACCAACAACACCTATCAACGGCGATCCCTTCAAAGTTATCATCACCAGCCTTCCTTCTGCATCTCTCTATTCAAAAAATCAAAAACTTCGATCTTCCGATTTCTATTTCGTCTCATCTCCGCCTTCTCAGCAATGAACTCCGCTTTACATTTTGCTTTTCCGGCGGCGAATCCAACTTTTGTCTGCGGAATCCGAATCCGACGCGTGACTCCTTCTCCTGGATTACTCTGTTCCCGCTTAAGAGTCTTCTCTCTTCCTCCTCCTCCTTCTTCATCTCTCAAGGTTAACGTCTCTTTTCCGGAGAAAATTCAATCGTACCAATGTACTTGTTCGGACATGTTGGTTCCACATTGAAACTGAGGAGATTTTTGTTTGATTACGTAGGCAGAGTCATGTTTAAAAAGAGAGGTGCACAGACAAAGAAGCAGTCTTGAGTCATCAATGTTCTGTTACGACAAGTCCATACCCGAAGAGATCATCGATGAGCCTGTCGGATTATCCATTTCAGAGAAAGAGATTGGCGATAATAAGCGATGCAACTCTTGTGAAGCTAAAGGTGCATTGCTTTGTGCCACTTGCTCTGGAACTGGTCTTTATGTTGACTCCATCATGGAGAGCCAAGGCATTATTGTTAAAGTCAGTTGCTTAGGTAAGGCTCTGAATCTTGTTTTTTTTTTTAACCCAAGTTATATAATCATTGATCTATGCAAGTGTCTTTCTTTTTAATATGTATCTGAACCACTTTTGCTGATTTTGCTATAGGTTGTGGTGGAAGTGGTAACATTATGTGTAAAACTTGTGGCGGGCGTGGTCACTTAGGACACTGATGATGACTCTGAGGTTAAACTCTGTTTTCAATCATATCATGGCTTTTGTCATCAATATATCTCTGATCTTATTGCAGAGTCCTACGTTTTTAGTTTCCACATATAGATTTGTGTCCCTGTACTGATGTAATCTCGAGCCACAGAAATGCACAACCTTGTAACAGACTGACTAGCTTCATCTTCTCTTGTAATGGTTTCGTAAATGGCTGTGACTTAAGTCACTAAACCGAAATTCTTTAGTGACTTCTCTTTTTACTTAAATTGATGTAACTTTTTGATGGATTAATAGAAGAATGACCGAAAAATTTACATTTTACGGAAAGAAGTTATTCCAGAAATCTTTAATAACAACAAAAGCCCAACATCAGTTCCGGTCCAAAGGAGATAATAAACTACACTTTTTGGGCATTTGAACCCAATAACAACACTGTAACCAGTCTTTCTTCTCTTTGATCCATAAACTTTGATATAGTTTTTAAGTTTGAAACAAGTTCCTTCAGAAGATTTTATGTGCTTCCAGTTCAAACTTCAAACTAGTTTGTTTAGTGAACTTGTTTTTTTTTTATTTAAGATCTTATTTTCCGATGTAAATTCCTAACATCACATTATTCTTATTATTGTAAATTATTTTGGCCATCTTGAAAAATATAAACAAAAGACACTACTACTTATATAGATTCCATCAGCTGATTTAGCTGGCCCCCAAAAATACAAAATGCATTGAGACCACATTGTTTGACCTAAATTTAAAATATCTTCTGACTAATGATAAGAGTAGCCAAATGCATTCGACCAAAATCTATGTGGACCAATTCTCAAATGTAAACTAACAAAAATAACATCAATTTCGTTCTCAACATAAATCAAATCCATGACATATCAATTACGCTCGTGCCCCAAACGCCCTTACAACTAAATTATCACTACTCACTGCTATCTTCACAAAGAATTTTCTTTTAAATTTTGAAGAAGGAAACGAGTCATATAGACATATGGTATGCAAATTATTGCAAGCATATCATCAGTGTCGCCCGTGGCAGCTTCTTCGCACAACTCGCCACGAAACCGGCTTTGAATTATTTTTATAAACCATATAATGTAAGCATCAATGATACTATTTCCCAACATCATTGTCGCCTTGATCAAGTATACCATTTCCCTTCTTTTCCTCATCATGTACCGGATTTTGGGGTTACGTATATTTAAGTGTATATAAATTTCCAAGTTTTCATTTGTAAATTTCAAAAGGGTTTATATTTGTAAAAGAACTGCACTTTAAAGTCCATGCATGCTTATTTTTCGATTTGTTGGAAATTAATTTACAAGATATAATGAGTCATATTTTCTCGCTTTATTTTAACGCTGGATTACAACTAAATCCATGAACTGATATTAATTAAAAATTATGATCATAAATATAATATTTTTTTGAAAATTTCAATACACACAATATTTACGGACACTTTAAAATTTATCAATAAATCGAAACTAAAATTAGTCTATATATCTTCTTTAGGCATGACGTATACGGTTTAACAACAAGTTGATCCTTTCAATTCTAACGACTAATGGTAATATAATTTGACGACTAAACAAATTAATTACCCAACCTGTGGGTACATGACATGGAACACTTGTTGTGTGGTATATATGCTTTGATCTATTATTCGGTTAATCGTCTATTTAATAAAGCAAAATCCATTAAGAAGAGTTTTAAAATTTTAAATATTGTCTCTATACGTAAGTTGTTGTGGTGCAATTATATTCGGTTGTTGTACATGTGCAATTGACTAAAATTAAATGAAACCGATAGAATTAAAGGTAATGTCTAAAAATTAAATCGTATTATTCTCAATCATATTTTTTGGGTCAATTTTCTCAATCATATAAAAGAATGTATATAATATTGAAATATATATGTTAGAGCCAAGTTGTTTAAAGAAAACCCTGTTTAAGGTACTTTCATATGATTTAATTAAATAACTCTTTTTAATTTTATCAACCTAAACACTTAAAAATAAATCGAAACCGGCAAAGAAAAACTGAAAGTGATATATATTACGATGATACTGCCACCTTCTCGACCATGTAATTAATTAAAATTCTTCATTTATCAACATAGCTGGATCAAATCTTCAGCATATAAGTGTAAAGTATATTAATAAAAATTAGTTTTAAAGTATATTAATAAAAAATTACAACATGGCGAAAGGAATGTTCACTAAGTCGCTCGCACGCCTTTGCAAACGTTTCTAAAGCTTATTTCTCTGAAATTGATATAACCTTTGACTTTCGCATGTCTTCGGCACAAACAGGAGATGTGTTAGTTTTAAAAACTTAAATCATATTTTCTAGCGGTTTAGTTTTTAGTATATATACCTTATATGGTTGATATGAGGTTTGTGAAAGAGATGATTTTCATTATACGTAAGGTGTCTACATTTATACAAGAATAGAGAGAGTAAGTAAGTAAAGATAATATTCTGTATTTACACTGAGATATACGATTGCGTTAATGTCGCCAATCATATACTCTTGAGTATCTATAATATGCCTCCTCAATAGGGAGGTGCTTGCGAAACTCCAATCTTGTGTCGTGTAGCAGTGAACTGTGATCTTGTGAGAGGTTTGGTTAGGCCGTCCGCGAGCTGATCATGTGTTGAAATGTGTGCGATCCGTAGTTGTCCTGCCTGAACTTGCTCTCGTATGTAATGGTAGTCCAGTGCTAGGTGCTTCATTCGAGTGTGGAAAACAGGATTTGCACAAAGATATGTCGCGCCGATGTTATCACAGTATATGACAGGAGTGTTGGTTGTAGGAATTCCCATTTCAGAGATTAACGAACATACCCAACGAACTTCTGAAGCCGTGTTTGCGATGGATCTATACTCAGCCTCGTTTGAAGATCTTGGAACTCCTTTTGCTTTCTAGATGACCACGATATTGGCTGATCACCAAGGTAAACAATGTAGCCATTTGTTGAGATGTAGTCTGTGGGATCACTTGCCCAGTCAGCATCTGTAAACGCGTGAACAGTGAGGTTGGTTGAACGGCTGATGAAGAGACCATGTGTTGCTGTGCCCGCCAAGTAACGTAACACTCTTTTGGCGGCTTGCCAATGATCACAAGTAGGGAATTGCATGAATTGTGAGAGCTTGTTTACAGCATATGCAACATCAGGCCGTGTGAAAGACAAGTACTGTAGACTTCCAACGAGCTGACGAAACTCTTTTGGGTTGGAATGTTGTGTACCTGATCTTGTAAGTCGAGGAGAAGAAGCCATAGGTGTTGCCACAGCTTTGGCATCTTGCATATCATGCTTGCCTAGCAGGTCATGAATGTATTTTCTCTGATTCAGGTGAAGGCATGTTTTTGTCCGAACTGCTTCAATGCCAAGAAAATATGAAAGATTCCCCATATCTTTCACTGAAAACCGAGTTGCAAGGTTTCGAATGACTTCCTCGACAGCTTTGGTGTTGTTTCCCGTGATAATAATATCGTCCACGTATACAAGGACATAGACCAGGAGCTTGTCGTGCTGAAGAATAAGAGCGATGTATCTGCCAAAGAATTTTTGAAACCCAGAGAGACTAGATACCCTTTGAGCTCCATGTACCACGCTCGTGGTGCCTGTGTGAGGCCGTAGAGAGCCTTTCGCAACTTGCAGACATAGTCCGGTCTATCAGGATCGACAAAACCCGGTGGTTGCTTGACATAAACTTCTTCATTCAATGTCCCCTGAAGAAAAGCGTTATTTATATCTAGTTGACGAAGGCACCAATCGTTACTTACAGCGACTTTGAGAATGATACGGGTTGTAGTGGATTTGATTACGGGGCTGAAATTCTCCTGAAAATCAATTCTTTGTTGCTGCTTGAAACCTCTTTCGACAAATCTCGATTTATATTTGTCAAGCGTTCCATCGGCAAGAAGTTTAATCCGGTAAATCCACTTTGTATCTATGACGTTTTGAGATGGTGATGGTGGTACCAGGTCCCACGTACGGAGAGCTATTTGGGAATCGTATTCCTTTGACATCGAGTCGCGCCAGTGCTTTTCCTTGAGCGCTTGGTGATGAGTATGAGGTTCAATGTCGATGAAGTTTGGTTTGGCTGCTGTGAGAGCGTGTCTTTTGTTAGGTTTAGTTATGTGATTCTTGAGGCGGGTTTGCATACGATGTTGATTTTGGGGTTGGTTATTTGCGGTTTCCTGATTTGGGTTTGTAACCGGTTGGGTCTGGGTAGGATTTGTAATTTGGGTTTCTTGGTTTTGAGTAGTTGTTGAGCCTGGTTGGAATTGATTTTGTGGTTGGGTATTTGTGGTTTCCTGGTTTGAGTTTATAACGGGTTGGATCTGGGTAGGATTTGTAACTTGGGCTTCTTGGTTTTGGGTTGTTGGGCCTGGTTGGAGTTGATGAGTTGACTCAGTAGAACCAGAACTTGTCGACGAGGGAGAGAGTTGAGAAGATGACGACGATGATTCCTGAGGAATTATGCTTATCGCTGGGCTCGACTGGTCAGACATCTGAATCTGATCGTTGTTCATAGGCGAGGAGGCTGAGCCGGAGGGTCCAGATTGCAGCGGTGGTGTAGCAGATGGCTGAGCGTCTACAAGTGGCAACGGGATGGTGGTGATAATGGGAACGAAAGCAATTTCGGTGGTTGTGCTATTATTGGGGAGGATGAGGGATTGGTAAGGGAATTTTGATTCATCAAAGCGGACATGCCTGGATATGTATATGCGGTTTTGGATTGGTTCGAGGCAGATGTATGCACTTTGGGTTAGAGAATATCCCAGTTGCACACATGGTTTGGAACGCGGTTCGAGTTTGTGGTTCACATAGGGACGAAGCCTTGGAAAACAGAGGCACCCAAATATGCGAAGTTTGTTGTAGTTTGGTGTGGTCTGGAAAAGAGTTTGGTAAGGGGATTTGAGAGATAGAGTTGGCGTAGGCATTTTGTTTATGAGGTATACAGCAGCTGCGAAAGCATAACTCCAATAAGTGTTTGGTATTGAGGCTCGGGAGAATAGAATTAGGCCAGTTTCGACTATGTGGCGATGACGGCGTTCTGCGAGACCATTATGTTCGGGGGTATGAGGAGGAGAAGTAAGATGAGAGATGCCTTTAGAAGAGAGGAAGTCACGTAGAGCAATAAATTCTCCACCATTATCTGAGAATAAGGTACCAATTTTTCTTTGGAAACGATTTTCGACGAGGTTGGTGAAACAAATGAATGACGTCTCACGAACTTGAGATTTGAGTTTAAGTGGGAACAACCACACATATCGTGAGTAGTGATCAACAATTACTAAGTAGTATTTGTAATTGTCAATAAAGAGTATATGGGAGATCCATAGGTCTGTGAAAAGGTATTGGAGAGGATGAGTTGAGGATATTGTAGTTTTAGAGAAAGGAAGTTTCTGACTTTTATTCAATAAGCAATCACGACAGCAAAGTGTTTGGGAAATAGAATCTGAAACAGGCAAAGAAAATTCAGAGATAATAGATAGTGATGGGTGGCTGAGCCTCGCATGCCAATCAATGGTGGTGGTTGTGAGAGACAAGGTTTCACTTCTTAGATTTAGGTTAGGTCAAGAGAGATGAATGAGAATCGTGGGCTGAATCCCGTAAATAAACTTGAAGAATGAATATGATTTTATTGATGAGTTGAAAGATGATGAATACAAAGGAATGTATCTTGAGATGATTACTAAAGAATACGTAATGCTTTTAATCTAGTACAAAAGTTGATATATGGAAAAGAGATGGCTTGTCTTTTATCTTCTCCGTCTTTATATAGTCTAGGTTTCGTTGGCAACCCTTCAACTGTTCTCCGAGATATTCGGCTTCAATTACGGAACTCGCTTTAGGCTCCTCTTGACCGAGTCTCTTAAGGTGTTAGCTCACTTTCTGTCGTGACCTCTGCTATGATGTCTCCCAGGTCCAGTCGTCAGCTCGGCTTTCAGCTCCCTTTGTTATGATGGGCTTATCGCAACCCACATGCTAGCTCACGCTTATCGGTACCTCACCTGAGGGTCATATTCGGGTCCAACAGTTGCCCCCAGCTTCCGAATAAAATCCTTTGTCTCGGAAGCTAGAATCTAGCTATCGATCTTATCTTTTCGTTAAGATAATGATTAGTTCTTATCCTATTTAGATTCAGCTTACTCGATCTAACGGTCTTTATTACGTTTGGCAGAATCTACGGTTCAGATGGAGAGGGTTTGAAATGACTTTTCCGAATCTCGAGAGGTGATAGGATATAAAGCGGTGAACATTAACTGCTAGCCTCCCACTTTCTCCACGCCTCCGTTCGGTTTTCAAGGTAACTTCTCTCCTCTCTCTTTATCTTCCTCGTTACTTTTCTCTGCAAATTCTCTCCCAAACCTTGCAATCGATTTTCTCCTTAACCTTCCCATACTATGGATCATCCGAAAGAAGGTTCCGGGGAATCCGGGATGCCTCCCTCTGCTTCTGGAGCTAAACTACTGAAAGTTAAGCAAGAAGTCGGAGCCAAGATGAGGAAGGGGAAAAAGACAGCCAGGGAGGCAATCGCGACCAGAGTTTCTAAACGGAAGAAGAAAGACGATTCTAGCGGGAGCAGTCCTCTCTCGCCTTCGTTGCTGAAAAATCAAGACGTGGTTAACCTCATGGTTCAAGCTCTCGGCCAAAAGGAGCTTGGCCGTGCCTGTAATTCCGACGAAACCCCCGAGACCGCTCCGGAGGGTTGGTTCTGTTGCCATGAGAAGTACATCTCCAAGTCTCACTTGAGATTTCCTCTTCCGACCCTACTGCTTGATCTACTAGATCATTATCAGTTAGCCCTTTCCCAACTCTGTCCCTCGGTTATCCGGGTGATAAACGGCTTTATCACTAGGTCCAAAGAGGAGGGGGTTAGCGTCGGTCTTACCGAACTTATGAGCCTCTTTTCCCTGAAGGAAAGCGCCTCTAAGGAGGGTGGTACCGGGACCTACTACCTCCCTAGTCGTCCCAATCATGTTATCTTCAGATTCTCTAGTAGTGATGATGACTGGAGGAAGAAGTATTTTTACGTTAAAGTTGATCCTTCGACGGTTCCTGTGGGTCGGAACCTTAGGGTCACTTGGACTAATCCATCTGGTTAGGAATTCTAGGGATATGCTTTTTCCGTTTTATTCATTTATGGCCGAGTAACCTTTTTGCTCTGATTTACTTGCAGAAATCGAAGATCCTCCGAAGCTCTCTACCAAGCTCACCAGAGCTCTATACCGCAAGTTGCAGCAGAGTCCCTGTACCTGGGTAGCCTACACCACTTCTCGAATAAGTGCAGCCAGATTCCCAGATACCTACAACGCCTCTTTCCAAGATCCCATTCCTGCTGAGAACCTTGAGAGTAAGTTCTTGTTCGAACCTTTTTAATGATTTTATCGCTTTGAAGTTTTTAAACTTAAGGATTTCCATTGTTCCAGTTTCGGCAGGCGATTCAGTTGTATCGATCTCAACTGGTGCTAGTGCTTCGGGAACTGAAAAGTCTCAGCCAGGTGACATGACTCTGCGACCATCATTCCGTTCTAGGGGTAACCCCTCTAAAGCTGCCAGTGCTTCTCGTGGAAGCGACAGGAACCAAGGAGGATCGTTCCTTATCTCAATGAAGGAAGTTTTGGACGACGGAGGATCCAAACCTGTTGTCGAGACTACTCCAACTGAGGTTGTAGCTCAGGATGCTGCTCCTCTCCCTGAGGTCCAGGTGCCGGAGGCTGACTACCAGGCTCCGAAGGGTACCTCTGAGGTCGAGCCGTCGAGACACAAGAGGCCCAGGACCGATCAGGGCGGAGCTCCCACCCGTTCTTCTTCCTCGTCCTCTAGAGGAGGGACTGTTGGGTGGAGCTTTACCCATTCGAAGCCTGGGTCGATCCTGGACGACTCTTGGGGCCTAGCTGCGATAATGAGGCACCTGAAGAGCGTGGGATGTCCCCTTCCAGCGCTCAAGGACCTGACTAACCGAGATGAGTATCTCGATATTGCTCACTGTATGGGTCAGGTACGTGATCTCTATCTGTTCTTTGTTTACATTCTTTGGAGACGATGATATATATATTTTTTGGATTTATTGCAGTTGGCTGGGGCTGTTAACAGGGCCCAGCTCAGGTTTGAGAATGCTCTGTGTGCTGCCCCCAATGCTGGTGAACTTGCTGAGGTTACCGAGATGGTTAAGGCAGCCAAAGCCGATCTTGACCAAGCCCGGGTTCGAATTTCTGAACTCGAAGCCGAAGTGACGAGGCTAGGCTCGAAGGCCGATGCTCAGCAAGGAGAGATCGAGAGTCAAAAGCTCGATATCCAGGTGAAGAGCAGGAGGATCAATGATTTGGAGGCTGCTCGAAAGATAGCTGAGCATCAAGTACGTGAGCTCATTGCCTCATCCCAGGATAGCCAGAAGAACAAGGAAGCTGAAGTCAAGCTGGCTGTCAGGGAAGGGAAGAAAGAAGTCGCCGAAGCTTACGGCAAGATCCTGGTCTGTGTTAAGGAGAAGTTTGCTAGGAAGAAAGATGAGGTCAACGCCTTGGTGTACGCTCAGGAGCTCCAAGCTAATGCCGACCTCTTGAAGGATATGCTGAACAACAAGATCCAAAGCGTTGAAGAGGAGTACAACCAATTGGTGGCCTTATTACCAGAAGCGACAACTGCGTATGAGAAGGCTCAAGTCTCTGACTTCTCGGTCAGCAAGCTTCCTCTTCCCCAGATCTCGGAGAGTTCAGGTACTTTCGAGATTAACATGTTTAATCCATCCTTTTCTGGGGAGTATGGCTCTAATTTGGGTTTGATGGCTCCTGACTTAGCTCCAGTCGAGGCAGCAATAGGAGGTGATGGCAATGTGGTCGATGAGGGAGTTCCTGCCGGTGCTGGTGATCCGATTCAGGAAGAGAAGGAAGATTGAGAGCTACGGCTCTTTTAGCTTTATGTTTTGTGTTTTTAAGACTTCGGCCTAAGGGCTTTGTTTCGTTATGCATTATGACTTAGTGCCTGAGGAGGCCTTTAAACCTTAACACTTGCTGGATTTCAATAGCCTGGGGAGGCTTTTAAACCCTTTCTTATGTTTAAATCGTGGCTATTATTTCTGTTTTAAGTTTTTGAACTTAACCTCGTTTCATTTAATCATAGTGATTGCGAATCTCAGATGAGTTGTGTGCTGTCATCGTTGAGTCGGATTAGGACCTTTAGTCTTAATTTATGATAAGCATTTAGCTTAATGGATATTCGGTCGTGATAACCTTAAAGAGAAGTTCTTGATTTTAGCTCGGGGACCTGAGTCCGATTCGAAAGGTTCTGGGACCTGGTTGTTCAGGTTCGTAGGAACCTGGATTTAGATTCATAGGGACCTGAGTTAATTCGAAGGACTTCGAGGCCTTTGAAGTTTAACGGATGGAATTGAGGAATTTCGGGATTTTCCTGATTCTTTAGGATTTTAAGACCTTTCGATTTTGATAAGGGTTTCAAGACCTTTTGGTTTTGATTAGGATTTTAGGACCTGGTTGATTGTTAAGGATTTTAGGACCTTGCTGATTGTTAAGGATTTTAAGACCTTAGTTTATGTTAAGGATTTTAAGACCTTTGGGTGTATTAAGGATTTTAAGACCTTAGGTTCAGGTTTTCAGGGACCTGAATGTATTCGAGATTGTTGAGCTTAGGTCCCGATTTAGGGGGACCTAAATTTTCTTGGAGGGTTTTAAGACCTTTGATGTTTATGAAACTGAATCAATCGTTTTATTAATATCAGATATCAGAGAATACATGATTCAGATTATTTACACAGTAACTATTTTTAGGCTAAGTGTTCTTGGTAACACCTGCCCCTTTGGCTTAGGTGAGGAGGTTGGTGAGAAGAGGTTGGGGCTGCACTCATGACGGAGTTGCCTACGTACCCAGTCAAGGGATCAAGCCAAACGTAGTTCAGGGGTTTTAGGTACCTAATGATAGTATCTTTTGAGGTTCGTGGCATTCCACGATCGGATTTCAGGTACCCCGGTTCGTACCTTCTGGAGTTTGTAAACTCCGGGTCGTACTATGTGGATAATTCGGTAGGGTCCTTCCCAGTTGGTTCCTAACTTTCCAGCTCCCGGTTCCTTTGTTCCTTCGAACACTTTCCTAAGCACTAGGTCCCCTACGGCGAACTGTCGGGGCCTTACTTTGGAATTGTAGTGTCGTGCCATTGCTTGCTGATAATTTTGAATGCGAAGCAAGGCTTGGTCTCGTCTTTCCTCGATCAAGTCGAGGCTATCCATCAGGAGCTGGTTATTAGCTGCGGGATTTGAGGTGCAGAGCTCCCGTCTGAGGCTACCTGCGGTGGTTTCTGCTGGGACGACAGCTTCCATCCCATAAGCTAAGGAGAAGGGAGTTTCCTCTGTAGCTTTTCGTGGGGTGGTTCGGCAGGCCCATAGTACTTCGGGTAGTTTTTCCGACCAAAGCTCCTTTTGGGCTCCTAGGCGTTTCTTGAGGTTTGCTAAAACTGATTTGTTGGCAGCCTCCGCCTGTCCGTTCCCTTGAGGTCGCCGAGGTGATGAGAAGGTGAGGCGGATGTTCCATTTATCGCAGAAACTTTTGAAGTCGTGGGATATGAACTGTCCTCCATTGTCGGTTACGATTTCGTATGGGACGCCATGCCTGCATACGATGTTTTTCCAAACAAATCCTTCGACCTCGAATCTGTTTATTTGTTGGAAAGCTTCAGCTTCAATCCATTTCGTGAAGTAGTCGGTTAGGACCAGGAGGTTTAGTAACTTCTTTCCTTTCCCTGAAGGTACTAATGGACCTATAATGTCCATAGACCACCTCATGAATGGGTAGGGAGCTGATATGTTAGACAGCTTTTCCGCTGGTTGGTGTATGATCGGTGCATGCCTTTGGCATTTGTCGCACGATGAGGAGTAGACCTCACAATCTGCGATAATGGTAGGCCAGAAGTAGCCTTGTCTTTTTATTCGGATGGCTAAGGCTCTGCCTCCGGAATGGTTTCCACAGGAACCGTCGTGCATTTCCTTCATGAGTTTCATAGCTACTAGGCCGTGAACGCATTTTAGGTAAGGTCCGGAGACACTTCGTTTGTGGAGGGCTGACTCGATTATACAGTATCTTGCTGCTAAAGCTTTGAGTTTTCGAGCCTCCCACTTGTTGGGTGGAATTTTTCCCTCTAGGATGTAATCCATGATCGGTATTCTCCAGTCTTCTCTCCCTACAACTTTGTTGTGAAGAGAGGAGGGAGATTCCTGTTCGGGACCTGGTGCCGTGGTGCCCCCGGAGATATTCGTTGGAGTAGGTTCTGGGTTCTGAGGAATATCTCCAATTTCCTCGTTATCCCCTGTGGTTTGTGTAGCGTTCCTAGATGCGTTTTTAAGAGCGGTGCGGCTTCTTGTTTGGACTTTATAGACAAGTGGCTCCGAGGTCTGGATGGTGCCCCCGGAGGTACTCGTAGAGTTAGGCTCTAGGGAGTCTGAACTTCGGTGAGTACCTTCACTTTTGTCGTTGTTTTCCGGGTTCTGGGTTGCTTTCCTGGAGGTGTGCTTTCTAAAGCTGCGTGTTCTAGTTTTCGGGAACCAGAATGTCGTGAAAACTTGGGTAGCTACCGTCGGGAGGCTGTTATCCTCTATTTTTTCCTTTGGTTTGCTATCCATCTCAGCCTTGGTAGCTATGTCGATACTTGGCTTCTCGATTCCTTCCACGGGTATAATTCGTTTTACGAGAGGGTCGGATGTGGAAGCTAATGCGGCGAGCGCGTCTGCTGAGGAGTTCTCCCCTCGTGGGATCCTCGTTAGCTCGAACTTGTCAAACTGCTTTGTGAGGTTTAGGACGACCTCGAGGTATGCCCCCATTCTTTCGTCCCTTGTTTCGTATTCCCCGTGAAACTGGCTAGCTACCAGCTGCGAGTCGCTGTAGGCGTTTAGCTCCCGAATTCCGAGGCTCAGGGCGAGCTTTAATCCAGCGATTAGTGCTTCGTACTCGGCCTCGTTGTTGGAAGCGTTAAATCCAAGTCTATAGGATTGTTCGATGGTTTCTCCGGCTGAGGAGGTTAGTCTTAAACCGACACCGGAGCCTTGCCTTGACGAGGCTCCGTCCACGTATAGGCTCCATTTCGGAACCTCTGTTTCCTGGTCTAGATGTTCGGATGCTAGCTCAATAACGAAATCGGCGAGGACCTGAGCTTTTGCTGCTGCTCGGGGTCTGTACTCGATGTCGTACTCGCTGAGCTCTATAGCCCATTTGGCTAATCGTCCGGATTGGCTAGGGCTATGCAGAATCGTCCGTAATGGTTGTGAGGTCATTACGATGATCGAGTGCGATTGGAAATAAGGTCGCAGCTTCCTGGCAGCTGTCACGACTGCTAGGGCTAGTTTTTCCATGGTGGGATATCTCGTCTCGGCGTCTATTAAGCTTTTGCTAGTATAATAGACAGGTCTCTGTTCGTTTTGTTCCTCTCGTACTAGCACTCCGCTGACTGCAGCTGCCGACACGGCGAGGTACAGGTACAGTGGTTCTCCTACTACAGGTTTGGATAGTATCGGAGGTTCCGAGAGGTAAGCCTTCAGCTGTTTGAAGGCTTCTTCGCACTTTTCATCCCATAAGAACTTCTTATTATTTTTCAGAAGTTTATAGAATGGAAGGCATTTATCGGTGGACCTGGAGATGAATCGATTTAGTGCTGCGATCCGTCCGGTCAATCTTTGTACCTCTCTGGTCGTTTTAGGTGATGGCATTTCCAGGAATGTCGCTATTTGTTTCGGGTTGGCTTCGATGCCTCTTTCGGTTACGAGGTAACCTAGGAATTCGCCGGAAGGTACTCCGAAGGTACACTTAGCTGGGTTTAGCTTCATGTCGTATTTGTTGAGGATTTCGAAACATTCTCTTAGATGGGAGATGTGGTCCTCCCCCTTTGAGGATTTGACTAACATGTCGTCGATGTAGACTTCCATGGTTTTTCCGAGTTGTCCAGCGAACATTTTATTTACTAACCTTTGATAGGTAGCTCCCGCGTTTTTCAAACCAAACGGCATGACCTTGTAACAATAGGTTCCTCGTTCAGTTATGAATGCGGTTTTCTCTTGATCCTCAGGATCCATCATAATCTGGTTATATCCTGAAAAGGCATCCATAAAGGACAAGAGCTGGTGTCCAGCCGTTGCTTCGACCAAACGATCGATATGAGGTAACGGGAAGCTGTCCTTAGGACAGGCTTTGTTTAAATCGGTGAAGTCTACACAGATTCTCCATTTCCCATTCTTCTTTTTTACTACCACTGGGTTAGCTAGCCAATCGGGGTATTGTACCTCTCGGATGGACCCGGCCTTTGTTAGTCGATCGACCTCGTCGTTGACAGCTTGGGCTTTTTCTAGACCTAGCTTACGACGTTTCTGTTTGATCGGTTTAAAAGTAGGGTCTACATTGAGCTTATGAGTGGTGACATTTGCATCTATGCCTTTCATGTCGCTGGTGGTCCATGCAAAGGTTTTGATATTCTGTTTTAGGAATTCGACGAGCTCCTTTTTGGTTTCGAGAGGTAGCTCGGATCCGATGCTCACCTGTTTCTCAGGATTTGAGTCGTCGATGCTAACTTTTTCGGTGAGGTTCTTAGGGGGACCTCGGATATTTCGTTGCATTTCGCGACTCTCCTGGATCTGTAATTGCTATTGGGGGGATTCTTTTATGATCTCGAATCCTCCCAGGTAACAGATCCTTGAAATCTTTTGGCTACCGTGTATGGTAGCTATTCCGTTGGTTGTTGGAAATTTCACGCATTGGTGATAAGTTGAAGCTACTGCTTTCATCTTATGAATCCAAGGCCTTCCGAGGATTGCGTGGAAAGGGGATGGTTTGTCGACAACTATGAAGTTGGTCATTTTCATGACTCCGCCAGCTATAATTGGGAGCTTAATTGTTCCCAATGAGGTGGCTGTTTCACCTGAGAAACCTACGAGGTTGGATTTCTGGTCGACAATTTCGTAGTCGTCTATTTCCATTCCCTTTAGTGCGTTGTAGAAAATAAGATCGACGGAGCTTCCGGTGTCGATCATGAGCTTAGGTACCTCGTACCCTGCTATATTTAATGTTATGACAAGGGCATCGTCGTGAGGTCTATCGAGGTCTAATGTCTCACTCTCCCAGAAAGAGATCTTAGTGTTAGACTCAGGCTTGGTCGGTTTGGACTGAGTGTTTGACACAGCTTTCCGTACGTGACTTTTAATAGAGTTAACGGAGTCTTGACACACATCGGACCCTCCAAGGATGTAATCGATCCTTGAGCCAGGGCTCGATTGGGGAGGTGGTTTACTCAAGAGGGCCTCGATTTGTAGGCTTTTTCCTTGTGGAAACTTTCCAAGGATCATATCGACTCTCTTTTTGGGAGCTGGGGGTGGTGAGTCTGTTTCTTTTTCAGGTGACCTCTCGCGTTTTGGAGAGCTATCTCTGGGACCTCTCTTCTGATAAGGTTGTGGCTTTTTGAGGTCCACATCTTTTATTTCTCCGGCTGCGAATTTAGCAGCCAGTTGTCGTTGGAGGTCCCAACATTCTTCGGTTGAATGTCCCTTTCGATCGTGGTAAGAGCAATGTTTGCTCTCGTCATAACCTTTGGACCAGGGGGCTTTAGCTGTCGCGGCGACAGGTTTTTCTTCCTTGTCTTCCTCGACTACGTAAGAATGTTCTCCCTGGGTCTGATTATTTCGGGAGCTACCTCTTTTGTGAGGTCCCTTTCCATCGGAGGCTTCGCCTTTCGGGTGACTCTGGGGTTTTCTGTGGAGCTTATCTAATGCTGCCATTTCCTCCTCCAAGGTAATGTATCTAGAGGCCTTATGGAGGGCGTCGTCGATAGTTGGAGGGGGATTTAGCGTTAGCTCCGAGAAGAAACCTGATTTATACCAGAGACCTCTCCTAAGAGCCTCAATGGCTACCTGATCGTTGGGATTCGAGAGTTTAGTTCTTACTGCTCTGAACTTTTCGATGTAGACTCGCAGTGAGTCTCCCAGTCCTTGTCTGATCTTCCAGAGGTCAGCCTCAGACGCTTGTTTCAGGATGTGAGTTGAATATTGCTTCATAAAGGCGTTAGCCAATTGATCGAAACTGTCTATAGAGTTCGGCTCGAGGCTGGAGAACCATTCGAGAGCTGTTCCGATCAGGTTTTCGGCAAATGTTCTGCAATATCCTGCATCACACTCTTCCTTTGTGAAGTGAGCTTTAACGATAGCTAATCGGAAGGCTCTTAAATAGGCCTTTGGGTCTGCGTTCCCATCGTATTCAGGAATCTTAATTTTTCGAGTATCTCTTATGTAAGAGTTGGCAATTCTATCGGTGAACGGAGTTCCACGAGTCTCCTCAATTAAGCTCTCGATTTCGGGAGCTGAGCTCGTTACCTTGTGAACTTGAGCTCCCAATTTCTGGAGAGCTGCGTGGGTTCGCTCCATGTACCTGCGAATTGCGTCAGGTCCCTCGAAGGGAAGGACATTTGGGTCATTATCAGATACTCGGCGAGCAGGTTCCTGGTGAGACCGAGCTCGGTCGTCTTCCCAGCTAGCTGGCGAAATAGGTCGCTCATTGGTCCTTAGGCTCCGAGCGAGGTTAGTGCGGAGAGCTGCAGGATCAGCATCCGTCCTTTGGTATTCGTCTGTGCTTGGGGTTGAAACCCTAGCTTGAAACACTGAAGCTGATGTTCTGGCCCCGGACGGTATGTTGGTTCCTGCTCCAGACCCGGAAGGAGGTGGCGGTGGAGGCAAACGGGTGCTCCCACCGGTGTTTCGATCAGGCATGGAGCTAGTTGTAGCTACATTGCTCCCCATGGTGCTGGTGATAGGAGGGGTAAACGCAGGAGCTGTCCTAGCGCGAGGCGTTTGGAAAGCAGGTTCCTGCCCTTCTGCACCTGGGCTATCAGGGGAGAAGTTCAGGCGCTCTCTAGGGAAGGAAGGGTCAGCTAACCGTTCATGGAAAGTGACTCCTCTTCCCTGGTGGACGGACGGTTGGGTCGTTGCGGATTGAGATCTGGTTATCTCTTCGAACTGTTGCTGCCGTTCGGCTAACTGTTGCACCGTTCGCTCGGTCTCTTGAGCTTTGTCCACTAACTGGAGCATCATCCGACGGATCTCAGAAAGCTGATCTTCCGTTTGGTTCGGAGCGGATTGATGCGATGGGTTATTGAGGGCTGAGGACCCAGAGTTGGTCCCTCCGGAGGCTCTCGGGTTATTTGCCCCCGGAGCAGTGCGATTCGGTGAGCTATTGCTCTGGTTCGATTGATCGGGGTTAGATGGATTCGTTCCGTCTAATGGATTCATCCTTTAAGCTTTAGAGAAAGGGATTCGATTATTTGTCCCCACAGACGGCGCCAATTGTGAGAGACAAGGTTTCACTTCTTAGATTTAGGTTAGGTCAAGAGAGATGAATGAGAATCGTGGGCTGAATCCCGTAAATAAACTTGAAGAATGAATATGATTTTATTGATGAGTTGAAAGATGATGAATACAAAGGAATGTATCTTGAGATGATTACTAAAGAATACGTAATGCTTTTAATCTAGTACAAAAGTTGATATATGGAAAAGAGATGGCTTGTCTTTTATCTTCTCCGTCTTTATATAGTCTAGGTTTCGTTGGCAACCCTTCAACTGTTCTCCGAGATATTCGGCTTCAATTACGGAACTCGCTTTAGGCTCCTCTTGACCGAGTCTCTTAAGGTGTTAGCTCACTTTCTGTCGTGACCTCTGCTATGATGTCTCCCAGGTCCAGTCGTCAGCTCGGCTTTCAGCTCCCTTTGTTATGATGGGCTTATCGCAACCCACATGCTAGCTCACGCTTATCGGTACCTCACCTGAGGGTCATATTCGGGTCCAACAGTGGTTTTGTTGTTTGAGGTGATGGTGTGGAAGGTTTTTGGAAAGGAGGTTGGCCACTCATAGAGCTCATCCTTGGAATGACCTTGCAGCAACTGGACCTTCGTTTTCAGATCCCTCACCTGAAAGTAAGAGGGAAAAAATTGTACAGATACTTGATTAGTATTGCACAATTTGAACACTGATATCAAATTCTTTTTGATGGCAGGTACGCAGAGAACATTAGACAAAGATAAAGGACGTGGAGAGGAGGGTAAGATTGTAGAACCAGTATGTGAAATGGTTAGCCCATTTCCATCGCCAATGATGACTTCCTCGCCGCCTGCATAAGGCTGATGCAGAGCCAAATTAGTAAGATCAGAGGAGATATGATGTGTTGCTCCTGAGTCCAGTATCCATGGTTGAGTGGTTTGAATTCCTCCTGAAGCAAAGTTTGCCCGGGGCTGCCACTGTGAAGGTGATGGGAGCAAGCCTGTTGTCTGACGAGAGAGTTGAGGACAACGCCTTGCACTATGTCCATGGACACTGCAAATTTGACACTTTCCCAAGTAAGGTCGTGGTTGCCATGGTTGAGTTGCAGTGTTGGTTATTGGACGAGACTGTGACTGCCAGTTTTGATTGCGATTGTTTGATTTGTATGGTGCTTTGAACTTGTTGGTGGCAATGTTGGCAGAGACAGGGAACGTGTTCAAGGGTTCCGCCGTAACGATCTTAGCCTCGTGGTTGAGGAGCTTTTCATGAAGCTCCGGCAGTGTTGGTGGAGCATCTCGTCCTTCAACCTGATCGATGAGAGACTTGTAGTCTTCTGGTAGACCTTCAAGAATGTACTCGATCTGGTCTTCTAGATCCACAGGTTTCCCAAGAATGGCTAGTTGATCAAACCGGGTTGTGAGGCCTTGAAAGTACTCATCAATCTGCTTGCTTCCTTTCTTCCATTGCTTGATTTGATGCTTCAGTTGTTTGATGTGTCCCCTGCTCGGCTTTGCATACGTGGAGGCTAGAAGATTCCAGATCTCAGCAGTGGTGTTCGTGTTTGACAGAAGCGGCTGGATTGATGGAGTGATGGCACCTAGTACAGCACTGTTTAGGAGCTTGTCCTGTCGGTTATGAAGCGTGTAGGCTGGGTTCTCAACCTGAACTCCATCAATGGTGATTTTCGGATCTGGGACGGTGGAGGAGACGTCTAGATATGATGCTAGAGCATAACCATCAAGGAGAGCATGCACTTGTCGCTTCCACATGATGTAGTTGGTGGTGTTGAGACGTGTCACGTTCGTCATGTTCACGTTAAGGAGAGATCCTTGAGTTACAGGAACAGTTTCAGTGTTTCCATTGTTAAATGGAGTGTTTGAGGCCATGGTTTCTAGAGAGAAACGAAGAAGAAAGAAAGAAAAACAAAGATGAAGAGATGAGAGCTGGATATCAAACTTGCTCTGATACCATATGAGGTTTGTGAAAGAGATGATTTTCATTATACGTAAGGTGTCTACATTTATACAAGAATAGAGAGAGTAAGTAAGTAAAGATAATATTCTGTATTTACACTGAGATATACGATTGCGTTAATGTCGCCAATCATATACTCTTGAGTATCTATAATAGTTGATCACAAATGTCTTACAATCCCTTCCACAAGAAGCAAAAGAAAAGTACTTCGAAGAAAAACTTCTTATCAACAAAAATGATGAAGTTTTCTTCTCTTCTTGTGCTTTTCTTTATTTTCCCGATCGCATTGGCCCAACTGCGAGTCGGATTTTATAGCCGGTCATGCCCTCAAGCCGAGACTATCGTACGTAATCTGGTGCGCCAACGGTTTGGTGTTGACCCAACCGTAACTGCTGCTTTGCTCCGTATGCACTTTCACGACTGTTTCGTTAGGGTAATAATCTAACCTATAACATTTTAATACAGCTATAACATGTCCAAACATTCTATGTTAATTTTTAGTTTAAACTGAACATGTTGTACAAAACAGCATACTGTATAATAAAGGCATTTTAAATAAGACTCTCATATAATTACATGAATTTCATATATTTATCATTTAGTCTGGTTAATCGTATTTAAAATATATATTATTGTTCATTCTTCGTAGGGCTGTGACGCTTCCCTTCTCATTGACTCAACCAACTCTGAGAAAACGGCCGGACCAAACGGAAGCGTTAGAGAATTTGACTTGATTGACCGCATCAAGGCTCAGCTAGAGGCTGCGTGTCCCTCCACGGTCTCATGCGCTGACATCATCACATTAGCGACACGTGACTCCGTAGCGTTAGCTGGAGGCCCGAGCTACAGCATCCCCACGGGAAGGCGCGATGGTTTGGTCTCAAACAATGTTGACGTGGCCCTTCCGGGTCCAAACAATCTCTGTCGCCGGAGCCGTCAGTTTGTTCACCAACAAAGGGATGAACGTATTCGACGCTGTGGCTCTTTTGGGTGCACATACCGTTGGTCAGGGAAATTGTGGTCTATTCAATGACAGGATCACTAATTTCCAGGGCACCGGACGACCTGACCCGTCCATGGACCCAGCCTTGGTTTCCAGGTAATTTTAAATCAACCAAATTTAATATTGAATTTATTGGGAAAAAATTACATAAGAATGAACAAAGTTCTTAAGTTTGAGAAGATTTAAAATTTTATTTTTATCCTAGTTAGAGCAGTTTAATAGTTGAAAATGTTTATTTTATAATTTCTGAAATCATCAGTAGGTACCCAGTTTTAGTTATATTAAAATATGGCATTTACATGGTTCAGGTTATAATCTTTTAAAAATAATGTTTACGTTATATATTTCCAAAATTTGGATTTCTTAAAATGCATTTTTTAACAAAGTTAGAAACGAATTTTCTATGAAAACTTAAGAAAAATTATTTTTACATTCAAAACGAGATTTATTATTTTAACTCATAGAAATAATAATCTGAATGTGTTATTTTCTTGTGATATAGCTTAAGGAACACATGTAGAAACAGCGCGTCAGCGGCACTAGACCAGTCGACTCCACTAAGGTTCGACAACCAATTCTTCAAGCAGCTCCGTAAAAGGAGAGGAGTGATGCAGGTTGACCAGCGGCTCGCAACAGACCGTCAAACTCGTGGTGTTGTGGCTCGATATGCTAACAACAATGCCTTCTTCAAACGTCAGTTTGTTAGGGCAATGATAAAGATGGGAGCCGTTGATGTGCTTACCGGTCGTGCTGGTGAGATTAGGATCAACTGCAGGAGATTCAACTGATGACCTTGATGAATTACTACTAAATGTGGACGTAATTATATTTTATATTTTCAAGTCTTATTTATGTTTCTAAATCATTTTTATGTGTGTTTGTTGGATTTTTGTTGCTTAAATATTTTTTCGTGAATTCACTACAAGAAAACATATTTTTTACGAGGGCAGTATTTGTTGTAAATTCGTCGTAATAGGGGCTTTACGACGAATTAACATCGATACGCGTTTCGTTGTTAAACGCTCGTCGTAACAGAGGTTTCGTCGTAAAGTCCTAGTTACGTTTACGAGGAAGTCAATTCCTCGTAAAGCGGAAGGAAACTATTCGTCGTAATGTCCTCGTAAACGACGATGTAAATACCTCGTAATAGTTCGTTGTAAAAGCCACGTAAGGCTTCCACGTAAAGTCGATGTAAATTTTACGAGGACTTTACAACGACTTCATGTAAATTCCTCGTAAACGTTACGAGGACTTAACGTGGAATTTTACAACGAATTTACATCTCCATATTTAAAATATTAATTAATTATAATAATTATATAAATTTTATAAAACAATAATTTTAAAATTTAAAATATTTGAAATAAAATTAAATATGAAACCAAATAATTTTTTTTTTAAAACTATAAATTCATTAATTAAATAGAATTTAAATTTTTTATACAAAACAAAAGAAATTAAAAAAGGAAACTAAAGGCCAACATCATGGTCATCGAAGTAGTTGGCTGAGGGGTTCGGGTCTGTAGACGTTCCTGCTTCGGGATCCGGCTGGCTCATCCCGAGAGCTGCTCGTCTCTCCGCCAAAGCTCTCTGCAAAGTTGGATTTCCCACCGCCATCACATCCAGCAAACCCTCGAGAGAGTCCAAACGCTGCTGCTGGGTATCCATGCGAGCCTGCATCCGGTCGTTGTCCTGGTCCCGTCTCGAATAGTATGACGAAGTCGCCCTTGCAACTTCGTTAACGGAACCTATTCCAACCGTCCTTCCCTTCTTTCTAGGAGCCACCTATATGTATATATATAAAACCGTATTTAGAGTTAATAATAAAATAAAGAAAAAAAATTAAAATTATTAAATTTTACCTCCTCGAAGATCCGGTCGACCTCTACGGTTGACAACTTGACGGGTAATCCATCTGCAGACTGTTGGGTAAGTTGCGTCTCTTGCTCTTCAACCCGAGACGCCACAGCGTTGAAGAGTTTCTCGGATGCAGGATCCACAAAAACCCCATCTGGTGAGGCGTGAGTCATCTTGAATAAGTCCGAGAGAGATGGCAAAACTCCCGTCTTCTCCAACTAATAAACAACAATAATAAATAAATTAAATATAATTAATAAATACAAGTTTAAAATAATGAAAATTATAAATTTAAATAAAACTTACAGCTTCGAGACGAATTCCGGCATGGGGTTTTTGGCCGGATCTATGAACCATGGGCAAATGGCCATCTTTATCCCTCGTTCTTCGGGAAGCGGAGCAGGAGTTGGCTTTGCGGATGGAGCTGGGTTCGTTCCAATAGGTGATGAGGCCATCCCATGCTTCCTTTGTGACCCCGCTCGGCTTCCCCTCATAGCCGTAAATCTCCCACTTGTCCTTCCAATCGGAGACGGTGTTGCAAAGACGAGTTTTCGCCTTTGCAATAAATTCGCTCTTCACCCTCTCGGTGATTCCTACGGACCAGTTCCACCTTTGCTGAAAAAACAAACATTTTAAAAGATTAGAAAAAAAAAATAATAATTATTTAATTAACAATATAAATATTAATAATATGTAAATATAATTACCGCAAAACATTTAAACCACGTCGTCTTGACGTGATCGGGAGTCATGGTCCAGTTGGGATAAGGGCCGTCATAATATCCCTTCATCGTCTCTGAAACGCTCCGGCTAACACGGTTGTTAGCCCCAAACCTGCAAATATAACAAATTTGTTAAAAAAATTGATCAAAGATTTTAAATTTAAAATTAATAATTTTATGTACTTACCAATAAGTACCCGGGGGTCTATCGGGGTCCAGAACGTGTAAACCCTCTCGTCCGGGCTGGGCAAGCAAATCCTCGACGGTGTATCTTGCGAATGGTGCATGAGCTGGCACCCGCAAATCGGGATGAACTGCAGCCGGTGGGGCAGGCTGATCCGGGGCGACAGGTGGAGCTCGTGGGGGAGGCATCTGAGATGGAAGAGGAGGAGGGGTCGAAGGAACTCTCCGAGATGTGTGAGAGTCTGGAACTGTCCCGGAAGAAGACGATGGACCGCTAGAGGAAGATCCATCGCCAAACAAATCCGCATACGTAGGTGCAGGAGCTGCTGGTCTCGGTCTAGGAGCCATCTAGAAAATTTAAAAAAATTAAATTAATATATATCCTAAACGAATTGTTTAAAATAATTTTCTAAACTAATCATCTAAACTAATTCCGTTAACTAATCACCTAAACTAATTCCCTAAACTAATCACCTAAACTAACAACCTAAACTATAAAAAAAAAAAAAAAGATAGAGAGAGAAAGTTACCTTAGAGGGGGAGAGGAGTTAGGGAGGAAGATACGAGCAGTGCTCGTATCTTCGACTTCTCCCATATATATAAAAACGGTTTCCTCGTAACTTCCTCGTAACATTACGACGAAGTTACCAGGCCCGTGTTTTTCCATTTACGACGAAGTTACCAGGCCCGTGTTTTTCGATTTACGACGAAATTACGTCGAAACATTGGTTTACGACGAATTTACAAGGCCCACGTTTACGACGAAGTTACCAGGCCCGCGTTTTTCCATTTACGACGAAATTACGTCGAAAAATCGGTTTACGACGATTTTACAACGCTTAACCCTAAACACCGAGAATGAAATCCCTAAACCCCAAAGTCACATATCATCTAACATCATATCTCTTCTTCTCTACTACTTTGTGCTCTTTCTCCAACTTAAACTCTAAAACCCTAAAACTCCAAATAATTTTTTAAAATTAACACAAATACATATTATATAAAACAACATTTGTTACACATACATTAGGATGGTAAAAAAACAATATTTCTTTAAACATACGTTACAATAGAGAAATACAACATCAGAGACATATATTACATCACTCTAAATCGTTTTCGTTCTCATCAATATTACATCACTCTAAATCGTTTTCGTTCTCATCACTATCATTACAATCATCATCGTCGCTTCTCTCGAACTCGTCTTCACGTGCTTCATCTGTCGCATCTTCGGGAATATCTTCATATTGAAAGTTTTGCGGGTCGATCAAAAGGATTTCATCAGTTGGTTGTTCTGGTACCTCAACTTCATTGATAGCGTCTTCTTCTTGCAAGGGCGGTTCTTCTCCAGCGACAATGCGTCCACGAGGTGTAATTTTGATAGCAGCTAACCAGTTTATCCCGGAAGTTCGAAGCCGAGGATAAGGAAGGAAGCTTACTTGCTCGGCTTGTGAAGCTAAAATGAAAGGCTCAAATTTGTTGTATCTTCTCCCAAAATTGACATCCACAACACCAAATTTGTTATACCGAATCCCTCGGTTCACAACAGGATCGAACCATTCACATTTGAAGAGGACGCATTTTAGCTTCAATAACCCCGGAAATTCCACTTCAATAATCTCCTGCAAGATCCCGTAAAAGTCCGTTTCACCTTTCACACATATTCCGTAGTTACTCGTTGCCCGATGTCTCCCATACTCGTATGTGTGAAAGGTAAATCCTCGTGTGAAATACATAGGTGATGTGGTGACCTTTGCAACTGGACCTTGAACCAATTCGTGAAACCATACGGGATAATAAGGATCGTCGTAATCAACCTGCAAAAAGCAGTTATTCTTAATTAATATTGAAGTATCAAAACACTTACTTAATTAATCAATGTATGAGATATATTACGTACCTGTGATTTTAACCACTTGACAAAGTGCTTATCTTTACGTGTCTCCACATCAGTTGCAGATATTCCTGGTATTGCTTCTTCAACTTGAGATACAAACATGCTGCAAATTAAACAAATAATCAAGTCATACATAATTAACTGCAATTCATATAATTAACATTCACAAAAATATTTACCTTTCAAAGTAACGGGTCATTGCATCCTCGCAGTTGAGCAGAATATAAGTGTGGGCACTATGTTTATCCTCTTCACATGACCACCATACTTCTTTCGTTTTACCACCAAACCTTGCAATTTCGCAGAAAATGTCAGGAACACCATCAATTGGATATGATGTCGGTACTCCACCATCATCATATCTTCTAGGAACTCTTTTCCTCGTACGAACAGTTGGAGCAAAGTAGTATGATGTGAAGTTAGATGTTTCGGCTGTCAAACTTCCCGCAACTATTGAACCTTCCACCTTTGCAAGATTTCTTGCTTTCCCCTTCAAATGTTTCATCTGTCGCTCATACGGATACATCCATCCGTTGTGAACAGGTCCACGAAGCAATGCTTCATATGGTAGGTGGACAACTAGATGCTCCATGACGTCAAAAAATGAAGGAGGAAATATCTTCTCCAGGTTGCACAATATGATCGGAATGTTATGATGAAGTTGTTCGATGACTTCTTCCTTGAACGTACGTGTGCTGAGATCTCTGAAAAAAGCGCCGATGGCTGTATATTGCAAAAGTAATCAAATTAATAACATTTCATAACATATGTATATATATTAACGTTTTATAATTACCTGCAAGTGCTTCATGGACATTTGCTGGAAGGAGCTCGGCAAAAGCAAATGGAAGAAGTCGTTGCATAAACACATGACAATCATGACTCTTCATTCCGGAGAACTTTTGACCTCGTTCAACACATTTTGACAGATTTGAAACATAACCATCAGGAAACTTAACTTCTGATGCAACCCAGTCAAACAAGGTTGTTTTGGCTTCTGATGACAACCGGAAGATGGGAACAGGAACGTTTCCATTGCTCTTGATATGTAACTCACTTCTTGAGCAAATATCAGGTAAGTCCATCCTTGACTTTTTGTTATCTTTTGTCTTCCCAGGGACGTTAAGTAATGTATTCATGATGTTCTCAAAAAAGTTCTTCTCAATATGCATGACATCCAGATTGTGGCGTAAGAGAAGATCCTTCCAATAGGGTAGCTCCCAAAATATACTCTTCTTATGCCAATTGTGAGACACACCATATCCATCAGGCATATTTCCAGGAACATGCCAATTTCCTCCAACTTTAACTGTTTCCTGAGCTCCGTAATAATCAATGTCTGCTTCGATCTGCTGGCCGGTGAGATATGGAGGAGGACCGTCTCTGACAATTTTTTTGTGCCGAAACAATGTCTTATTTCTTCTGTACGGATGGGCAAGTGGAAGAAAGCGACGATGACAGTCAAACCAACAACTCTTCCTACCATTCTTCAGTTGAAAAGCATCCGTCGATCCAAGACAATATGGACAAGATAATCTTCCATGTGTTGTCCAGCCAGACAACATCCCATAAGCAGGGAAATCACTTATCGTCCACAGCAGAACTGCTCGCATCGTAAAATTGTTTTTCAAGGAACAATCGTACGTCCACACCCCTTCTGACCACAATTGCTTTAGCTCTTCTATCAACGGTTGAAGAAAAACATCAAGAGACCGTTTTGGATGCTTCGGCCCAGGGATTAATATGGTCAAAAATAGAAATTCTTGTTCCATGCACATATCCGGCGGTAAATTGTACGGCGTAAGAATGACTGGCCACAAAGAATATTGTCTACCAGACATTCCAAATGGAGAAAATCCATCGGTGCATAACCCAAGATAGACATTCCGAATATTTGTAGCAAAATCTGCGTGTACCTTGTTGAAATGTTTCCACGCTCTTGCGTCTGATGGATGTGCAACCTCACCATCTCTCTGGACATGTTCCGCATGCCACCTCATCGATGCAGCAGTCCTCTCAGATTGATATAATCTTTTCAATCTGTCTGTAATTGGTAGGTACCACATCCTTTGGTACGGTACCCTATTCCTCCCACGGCCTTGCGGTTTGAATCGTGGTTTTTTGCAGAATCGACACTCTTCTAACTTGTCATCTTCTTTCCAGTAGATCATGCAGTTGTCGATGCAAACATCAATCATCTCCGAAGGCAACCCAAGACTATAAACCAATTTCTGAATCTCATAATAAGATTCAGCAGACACGTTGTCTTCTGGCAAATACTCTTTAAACAACTCCGCCCATGCATCCATGCAATTCTCAGGTAAATTATGATCCGTTTTAATATTCATCATCCTAGCTGCTAGAGACAATTTAGAGAGACCTTCTCTACAACCAGTGTAGATTGGTTGATTTGCAGCATCTAGCATTTCATAAAACCTTTTTGCATCCAAATTAGGTTCTTCTACATTTCCAGTTCCATCAGCTATTGTTGTAGTTGTTTCTAAAAATGCATCACTAATCATATCTTGAACCCTATCATGATCTACCATCTGCTCATGATCTTGATGATAATTATATCCATTATGCAAATGATTCGGTTCTTCACTATGATGACCATCCTCAAAATTATTATTACTACTACTAGCTTCATTTCCCCCATAACCCTCTCCATGTTGATACCAAATGTAGTACTGTGGTGTAAATCCTCTGTTTACTAAATGCTTCCATACAGTTTCACTACGTGCAAATTTTGAATTCTTGCATTTCCGACAGGGGCAGAACATCTTACCGCTTTCCTGTGTGATCGGTGTACAGCCCGCCTGGTGCATGAATGTCTCTAGCCCGCTCAGAAATGCGTTTGTCACCCTCCCGTCGGAATCTTTGTGCAAATACATCCAACTCCGTAACTCGTAAATACTACCGCCACCGGCCATTTTTTCTTAGATTTTTTTTTCAAATCTTTTTTTTTCTGATTTTTTCGGATTTTTTTTCTCCCGTTTGTGTGTTGTGAGGAAGAGAGTTGTGGGAAATGACATATATATAGAGAAATTTTCGAGTTAGGTAGTTGAAAAATAACAACGATTTTACAAGGAATATTTTACATGGATTTTACATGGTTTTAACATATTATTTACAACGAATTTACGACGAAATTAGGTAAGTTAAAGCACATTGAATACACGTTTTCACCTAAATATAACGGTAACATGATTCGTTGTAATGTCGATGTAAAGTTTACTTTTCGACGTACTTGCGTCGTAATATTACATGGCGTTTACGACGAAATTTGGTTTCGTTGGTTTCGTCGTAATTGCGTTGTTAAGCCACCAGTTACTATTTCTAAGACGACGATAAGGAACCTGTGTCGTTCGTCTGTCTGCCAATTCAGTGGAATGACAAGGAGAAAGTGGACGGAAGTGCAGCTGGTTTGTACTTGAGAGGAACCTTTGACGATGGTTGGAGGTTCCTTTCAAGTATAAACCAACTGCACTTCCGTCCACTTCTCCTTGTCGCTCCACTGAATTGGCAGACAGACGAATGACTCATGTTCCTTATCGTCATCTTCGAAATAGTAATTGGTGGCTGAATGAGGAACATAGTCTAAACGCCATCAGGTTCGAGAGGAAGAGAGTTGTGTGTTGTGAAGAAGAGAGTTGTGGGAAATGACATATATATATAGAGAAATATAACAATGATTTTACAAGAAAAGTTTTACATGGATTTTACATGGAACATTTACAACGACTTTACAACGAATTTAGGTAAGTTAAAGCACATTGAATGCACGTTTTCACCTTTATATAACGGTAACATGATTCGTTGTAATGTCGATGTAACGTTTACAACTATTTCGCATTCCACGTACTTTCGTCGTAAACTTCATTGACTTTACGACGAAATAATGTCTCGTCGTAATTGCGTTGTAAAGCCCATGTAAAGTTACGAGGAAATAATTTCGTCGTAAACCGCCGTTGTTACTGCTACGTTTTCTTGTAGTGATTGGATATATAGTTTCAATTCTAGAAAAATATAACTATATGTTGGTCTGAATATTGAAGATGTATCTTATTCTTATTCATTTATTTTGTGGTATTTAGTCTTTTTAAAATATTGGTCAAGTATCTTTGTCCTGATTAATTATATATAAACTTTTATATACTTGGTTTGTTTCCAATAGATTTACTTAAGAAACATAAGATATCATCAGAGCCGGTCTTTGGACCAAGCCAATAAAACATTAGCTTCCAACCATTTTATTGTAAGATTAATTTTGACCATAAATTAACAAAACTTTCTTTTGGTCTAGTGGTTAAGGGCCGCCAAACCAAAAAAAGGTCTAGTGATTAAAGTTTTGAGGTTACTAAGTTCTCTTCTCCTCGACCTAGATTCAAATTCTCAGAAAGTGGATAATTCTTTTAAATTTGATTAGAGCATGATTAATGGAATGTTTTTAGGGTGGAGTTCTTATCGGAATATAAAAAAACCGTCTCTTAACTTTTAACTAAAAAAACTAAAAACCGACCCTTAAATATCTAAGAGTGGTTCTTAGCTTTTTTAGTTAAAGTCAAAAGACAGTTTCTTATATCCCGTTAAGAACTTCATTCCAAGAACCTCTCATTAATCATGCTCTTATGGGCTAGAATTTCATAAGACTGGTTCTGGATATCATGCAAAAGATACTACATATTCATGTATAAATAATATATTACCTGAATATAGAACAAAGATTGTTACGTATATTACTAAGATATTACATATTCTTTTTCTTGTTCAAAAAAGATGTTAGTATAAACAATATGTAATATAAATAATATATTACAAAGATATGAGGAAAGAAAAGAAACAGAAGATATTTCCCTGAGAGCGGTTAGGATCATATCATGCAAGCAGACCTAACCGATATTACATATTCAGTTATAAATTATATGGGCTTTGAAATTGGCTGGTGATATTAGATATTCAGACAGCATAGGTTTTGATGAGCCTATTTACTGTCCAACACTTTTGATGTCTATTGATGAGCCTATTTACTATCCAACGCCGTTAGGAGAGAGAAAATCACACTTTAGATTCATATACGTATCAAGCGTCTGAAGAAATTCCAGAGAGCCGCAAATGATATATACTAAATTTTTGTACTTATTTGTGAGAATAAAATACTATGGATGTGGTAAATGCATGAATCTGTCTATAACTTGATCTTTATACTTTATAGGTTTTATTTTAAAGTACAAATATAATGAAAAGCTAATAAGAATCTAGCCTTTTGGCACTTCTTGTGAGTGCTAATCATTCAAGTGCGCGACACATCAGATGCACTTACACCAGATTAAAAAGTACAGTGGCGCCGTTCGTTTGGTGTGTTTTGGAACAAAGCATGAGAGTTTCAATTTATTGTTAAGGAAAACTATATATGTTGACGTTGTCTTAAAATGCAAACGATGCCTATCGGATTTGAAATGTTTTTTCACTAAAAAAATATAAATCATCTTGTTGGTTAGTGTAAACTAGGATAATCAATTTTCATTTGGTGCGTAAACCTGGTAATTAACTACACAAAGCATGAAAAGTCTAGAAAACAGCCTTCAATAAAAGAAGAAAAATAAATTAAATTACTTGCATATATAAAGGAAAAACATAATATTATTTTTTGCAACTTTAATATTATGTTTGTTTGTAAGATAAATATACTGTGATAGAACTCCTTCAAATAATTTTTTTAACTCCTTAAAATATTCGATTATTCAAATATTTTTTATTTTTTTTAACGACATGTTAAAAACAAATCATTTAAACAAAATGTTGCTTATAATAGTATTTCCAGTTATATTTTCTACCAATTTTTTACATAGCATTAAGATGAAATTTATAGGAAAGTTTCGTATTTGAATAAAAATTTAATGCGTATGTTCATTTATCTTTCTGAATGAATTTTAAATTAACTTGTTAATTTATCATATATAACCAAGAAGAAAAGAATACAATATACAATTTCTAGTAATTAAATAAAAACTCTTCAAAATACTAGAAGCTATAACTTCAAAAAACTATATGATATGATCTAAGTATGCCGTCACAGGTATAAAGGGAATGGATAGAACAAATGCAGTTAAACAATATGCTAGGTACATATGGGAACCGGTACATATGTATAACGCATCTAAAATGCATTAAACAATAAAAGAAAATTCTTTAACATTTTGAAGGGCCAAAATTTTTTTTTATATACATAATTGTTCTAGTTGATCGCATATATGTAGGTATTATTAATATCAAGTAGGTCTGTGTATATATAAATATTAAAGAGAGTTCGTACGCAAACTAATTGTTACAGAGCAGGACCACATAAGGAAGATTTCAGAAGAAAGAAGTCTCAAACTCTTACAAGATTTTGGTCTTCAGGACCACAGAGAGATTGGCTTAAAGGGATCACTTTTGTGAATCCTCGTACAGTCTCTGCCGGATCCCTAGGTACACTTTATGCTAACTATACTTTATTCTAACTATAAGACATTTTTCGATACAAACGTCAATGTTCGATTCATTAAAGTTTCTAATGCTGCATGACGTATTGTGTACATATATTAACTATACATGGAGAATCATACAATAAGTAGAATTGGTGTTAAAAAAAAGGAGAATTGGTAATTATTTATGTTTGATGCATGTAACACTTGAGTTAACTTTAAATATTATATTTGTTTAAATTTTCTTAACAAATGCATTACGCCTATTTTAGGGTCTAAATGCAGCATCGTGCAATTGATATTTGTAGACCCAAAAATAAAATATATTTTGGTAACTTATTTTTGAAAAAGTTTAAAATTCATGCGGCACATAGTCGAACCCACGATTCAGAATTGGACAAACATCAGTAGAATTAACTAAATTTTGGTATAAATATCTGGCCCTAAAAATAATTATACACATTATGACAACTTGCGGAACGAACAACAATAGTACGATCATAATAGTATCAAAATATATAGATACATAAGTATATGTTTAAAAAAATTTGTTACTACTAACTGTATTAGTGTGATGCGGTTACTAGACAGTTGAAACCTTAGTTTGAGAAGGGAAAAATATTAACAAAAACTATTAAAAATTATATATCCTGGTTCTGAATACGAAACTGGTTAATATATATTTTATGTGTTTATATATGTACCAGTTAAGTAGAAAATCAATTTCCGTTTTGCGGAAAAAGAACAAACAGTTGGAGAAGTTATAAGAGACAATACGGCGAACTCCGCTGGCCACACGGATATAAGCTATTGCTTTCGGCTCATTTGAATGTCCAGGAGAGGGTCTATCCGTGGGCTGTATCTCCACCCGGGGGTTAGGTCTGTGTCTTTAATAGATCCGGGTTTAACCCTTTATTTTTAAAAAAAAAAAAATTATAAAAGACAAGTAATACCCAGTTGTATCAAGTCGGTAATAATAATAAATAGATAAAATGATCTGGACAATCGTTACCTCCTTACAAATATATGACGTAAAATATTTTTTTTAAAAAAAAAACTGAAAAAAGCTGCACAGAAGACGCAAGTTACGCAGGCCTTAGATTCCTTTTACTTAACAAGTCACGGGAGGATTGTTTCACAACTCCTAGTAGTAGTTTTTCTGTGTTCCCTGACGTGCATGAATTATAAAATCTACTCCCACCGTTTTTTTTCATATAAATAGTTTTAGAAAAAAATTTATGTTCCAAATTATATGTTATTTTCGATTTTCTATGTAAAATTTATTAACAATTAATGTTATATGACCAATGATAATATACCTTCTATTTTATTATTGGTTGATTTATGGTTAGATAAATAATTAATAATATTTTTGTTTAAAAAGTGTAAAAAATTGATAATTTTTTTTAATTTACGTGCATATTCTAAAACGACTTATAATTAAAAAAAGGAGAAAGTACTAAACAAATTTAAAGGGAATTTCAGCTAAACGTGTGTATAAAACTGTATGTAGAAGCCAGGGGAATCTCTCCCTGAAGTTATTATCGATCTATCTTAAGATCATTATCGCTATCTTAAGATCATTATCGCTATTCACATTTACCATATACGATATACATATTCCCTTACGGATCAAGTGACTAAAATATTTTTTTTGGCAAACTAAAATATATTTTCTTGGTCAAATAAAAACAATATATGTGCCAAATAACTCGATCGGTTTATAACTTCAACGGGTGGCCATGTGAAAAGCAAGAAAAAGTACAGAGGAAATGGAGTTTTATATAGTATTTTGAGATGATAAAACAAAAAGAAACAATGTAACAGCTAAGAAAATAGCATCGATCATCAAAAACCAGAATCCATCTGCATGGAACAGATCGTCGCCGATTGTATCTTTCAACATTCATAAAGTTTTTAAGTATATTATATTCACAGTTGTACTTTTAACTGTGAATGTAACAATTATTTTTGTTTTGGTGTATTATCAATTAGACTTATCACATATCACAGACTTAGAGCACATGCCACGCAGGGTCCATAGGAGAAATCCTTAAAAAAAAAATTAAAAAATTGATTTTTTTAGTTTTCGTGTCGGATCGGAGCCGAAAAATCTCAAGCTAAAGATTGATCTCAGCTGAATTTCGTTACTGTGTTGCGGGCCCCACGACACGTGACGGCCTACGATTAGTTTGTTTTTGTTTTTTTTAATTAGACGAAAAAAGAAAAAAAATTAAAAAAATAAATAAAAAAAAGCATTGGAAATCGAGCGTGGTGAGACTCAGCGTTGCATGTGCTCTTATGTTTGTGATTTGGTCCAATAATGCAATGTGGAAGCATTCCTAGCTAGCTTGGTATATATTTCATGAAATAGTTTAGCAATATATATATATCATGAAATAATACGAAACCCCCAGTTTATTCGCCTCTCTTAGAATACGTGTTAACATATTTGACCGTGCATATACAAAATTTAGATCTTAGTGAGGACAATACACTAGTGTAACTTAATATTTAAACCAATGTTAAAGAAATTTGCTAGGCGGTATTTATACGTGCAGAGAATTATTATTTATGCGAATTATTCGAACCTATGCGAGACATAGAAGTTAATTAAATTATTGATTTATTTTTTATATATTTTATATAAATTTTATTTTTTAAGTTTAATTATAAAATTATTTGATGAATTGTCAAAATTAAATTATCACAACAAAAATTTTAAAAACAATTGTATGTTTGTACTAATATTATTATTTAATTTAACATATTTATATTAATTTATATTGATTTAAATTGTTTTAGAATGATTTAAATTGATTTAAGTCGTATAAACCGACTTTTAGAACCATGATTCAAATTAAAACAAAAAATATTTATTGAGAAACTCTCTCCTATAATTTATTTAAACATAACTTCTCTCAAGGCTCAAGTCGCCACAAACTTTCCTTCCTTTATCCATTATCCAAAAACACGAAAGAAAGAATCTAGCAAATTCTTAACAGTCGATGGATCAAGAAGGATCATCACAAAGCCCTACCGGGCAGGGCCGTTCTCCCTCTGCACCCTCTAATTCTACCGCACCGTCCCGGTCCCGTTGGTCACCTAAACCGGAGCAAATCTTGATACTCGAATCCATTTTCAACAGTGGTATTGTCAACCCACCAAAAGACGAAACAGTGAGGATAAGAAAAATGCTTGAGCAATTTGGTGCAGTGGGTGACACAAACGTCTTCTACTGGTTTCAAAACCGACGTTCAAGATCTCGCCGGAGACAGCGGCAGCTTCAAACCGCTACTGCCGCAGCCGTCACTTCCAGAGGAGCTGAAGACCAGCAGCACATGACGACCATGAGCATGCATCATCCTTACAGAAACAACGAGATTAATTTGGGATTTGGAAGTTGTAGCAACTCGTCAGCTAATTTCTTCTTTAATGATCCTTCATCTCAAGTATCTTCCTTTCTTCTCGGTCACTCGTCTTCTTCCTCGAATGGTGGATGTGAAAGTAACAATGGCATGGAGAATCTCTTCACAATGTATGGCCATGAATCTGATCATCCCCATCTTCATCAGCACAGCTCAAATGATGCAACAATTTCAAACCCATCTGACCAAAACTCCAGTTTCCACTATCAACAAGGTGAATCATTAATTTGCATGCCTCATATTTTTCTTTTATACCGTAAACTTTGGTTTTTTAGATTATCAACCAGTACTTAAAAGTTACCGAAATTTGGATGACTCCTGTTTTTAATGAGAAGGTTTGAAAGTGAATAAGGAAGATACAACTTTTTAAGTGAGTTTCAAACTAAGAGCTCGAATTTTAAGTTAGGCTAATTTGTGTATTTTGAGATATAATTCTCAAAAAAATGTTCTTATATATTTTAAATTTGAAAAAAATAAAATAAAAGGGTTAATGACGGTGTTCATAAACGGAGTTCCAACGGAAGTAACAGAAGGAGCAATAGACATGAAAGCAATGTTCGGTGAAGACTTGGCGTTAATGCATTCCTCTGGTCTTCCTCTTCCCATTGATGAGTTTGGTTTCTTGATGCATTTTTTACAACATGGCCAATCTTATTTCCTGGTAACTCAGTTTAACTCACTTTTATCTATCTAATTAATATATAGACATCTTGTTACTCTATAAACAAAAGTACTCATAAATAAATTCTTTAATAATTTTCAGACCCTTTGGGTCGTCTGTGAATCCTTTTCTATAAATTGCGAGATAAATCTGTTTTCCTTTAAATTACTAAATCATGTGTATAGAATGTGCTGAAACCTAATTATTCTGGTCAAGTCCTTAATTTCTGCAGATAATAATGTCGAGAACCCAGTTCAGTGTGTATCTAAGCTAGATCATAAAATATTCCAGCATAAAATATAGTTAAATACTTATATATAGATTTGACGATTTTCGGTTTTATGCAATAAATGAATATCCGTAACTGAAGTTTTGTAATTTAAGTAAAACTTTACGGATCGATTTCAGCTCTTATAAACACACGTATATATTTCTAACTGTTGGTTAACAAAAAAAAAAAAAAAAAACATGATATATTTCATTTTTAATAAAGAATATACGAATAAACACAAGAACCAATGAAATCCGTCTTTTTGAGGATAAGTATTTAATTGAGTTCATTGGCAAAAGAGTTCTTGGGAAATTATATTCTTGGTCAAACAAATAGACAGCCATTTGTTAGGGCTTTCCAATATGGTCATCAGTTGATTAATTAACACAGTTATATTATTCTTTTTTAATAAATTTTATTTTTCGTTGTTTGATTTCATTTTTTCATCGACAGGTACCGAGACAGACATGACCTTGTGTTGCGACTTACAACATATACGTTCGATTATTTTAAACTTTACTTTTGTTGATTTTATGTCAATCGTGTATACTTATAGATTAAATAAATGTTGGAACGTAAGATATTTTGTTTTCTTGTCGATTCTTGCTAGCCTGAACATAAACCTTAATCAACAAAACAAGCAAAATCTTAACAGAGATCTAGTTTGGGAATAAAGTGTCGAAGTTTTAAAATTAAAAGATTAATTAAATCTTGATTTATTTAGTGTTATCCATAGTAGATATTAGTATATAGTTACTTCAGCACTGGGTGAAATGTATCAATATTTGATATCCTTCTCGATCGACGATTATTTGTTTGTGTATTATTCCTTAGGATTAAGTATATAAATAACAACACTTGACGATACTGGCCCTTAAGTGTCACAGACCACTATTGCTAGTTTTTTGTGATGATTGTTTCAATAGTTTCTAGTTTTAGTTTTTGGTTTTTAGATTTTAGTTTTTGGTTTCTAGATTTTGATTTTGGTTTTTAGTTTTTGATTTTTGGTTTTTGGTTTTACTGTACTTTTTTTTTATTTTTCAAAAATTAATTAATACATTACTTTAAAATAATACAAAAAATAGCAATAAATATTTAAACTTACAATTAAAATTTATCAAAATATTGTGATTATTATTTAAAATAAAACACAATAGCATTTATAAAATATAGAAATTTTAATTATTTTATTTATAGAAATTAATAACTAATTTTAAAATTAATCAATATCATTTATAAAATATAGAAATTTATTTTAGAGATATGAATCACAAATAAATTATTTCACATTATTATTTAAATGATATCTAAAATACCAAAAATATGTATGATAATTTATCTTTATGAAGATATTATTTTTTAATTATTAACTAGAGCTTGTTCCGCGCACCCGCGCGGATATTCATTTTTGGTTTAAAAAAGAAATATTTATCTTATATAAATGGTAATATATGTTTTTTAAATTTATATATATATATATATTAAATAATTATTTAATATATTTCTAAACACAATCATTTTAGAATTTATAATGAATAATTTTATTTTATTTTTTGATCCGTCAACTGTTACAACCCTATTTTTAAAATATAACTCGTGTGTTCGTGCAAATATATTTTTTATGGATCAAAATTTTAATGTAAAATAAAATGGTTATCTATTTTTATATTTGATTTATATGATTAAATAATTCAATATATTATTTAAAATTTTGTGGTTTATATTATGTATTTTTATAACACTTTTATGTTTTTTAGACGTAGTTAATATACCAAAATAAAAAATAACCACCCCGTAATAATAAAATCTTGTTACATTTTTGACATTGATTAAGTATAATTTATTGTTTACCCAGATTATAGGAACTATTTTTAAAATAAATAAACATAATTTGTTATATTTTATTTTAGAAAATGCATTAATTAAACTATAAAAAACAAGAATACTAAAATATAGGTAAATTTATTACTTCAGTGGCGTTCAAATGTAAATAACTTTAAAAACCAAGGGACAATTTATATTGGTACTTCTCTTTTAATAATAGAGATTAAATAAAATGTAGTAGTTTCTTAAAAAAAACAAAATTCGTTTTTGTTTATAAAAGTTAACAAAAGTTGGTTTTTTGTTTTTCTTCATAAATTAGTTGAACTTTTCAAAAATTAGTTTTCCTAAATTTTAGAGAATCTATTTGTTAGAAAACTTGATTGGCAAATAAAATGATTTTTACAGAATCAAAAACTAAAAGCTAAATGAGGCTTTATAGGGCTCTTTATTTAAATGAAAGCTTAATGTATAAGTCCACTTTAATGATGGGCTTTATAGGGCCCTTTATTTAAAGACTGCATATGGGATTCAAGACTGTATATGGGTTTCTGTTGTATTCTTAGACTTAACTAAATTAAGAAGCTGGTAAGTAATTGAACGGACATTAAGGGTCTGGCCCAAGTCGAGTAACTAAACTTTTTTTTTCTGTTAAATGATATTTAATTTATTTTTCCTCTATCCCCCCCCTTCTCCCCCCCCCCCCCCCCTCAAAAAAACATCTTAATGTAAATGCTATAGACAATGCAATAGTTTTACGATATAATTGTTAATTTGTACTAGTATGGATGTGCCATATTCTGGATTCAATGTATGTTGTAAAACAACGAGACAAAAAATAATCGCAAAAGTTTTGGTAAACCTTATTCTAATGCTACTGGAAAGGAGGTTACATTGGAGTATTATACATTTTTTTTTGAATTGAATGTTAAATTGAATTCAAAAGAAAAAACCTTGTTACATCATGTGTGACCTATGCTCCTTTTTGAGTTTTTATACTTCTCCTATCCAAACCTTTGCAACAAAAAATAAACTATCTTGTTTCAAACCAGAATATCATTCCCTCCCCCAACTCCTTATATCCTTTTCTCTGCAAGATGGTAAAGTGATTCCTCATGTTCTTATCTAGCCTTTTTATCAACACTTCACTCGGCACAGATATCTCTTCATGTCTTCTTTGGTTCCTTTCCATCCATATAGCATGCACTACAGCTTGCATCATATATTGCAGGGTAAAGAGCTTGATTCTACTCCAGTTTTGGTTCAGTGTAGCCAGTCGAACAAGACTATTCCATTCCCTCGTGAACTGATTTCCCAACACTCTTCTCATTAAGACTTCCCATATCTGCTTAGAGTAAGAACACTGGAAGAAAAGATGCTCTGCCGTCTCCAGAGGGTTATTGCATAGAACACAAGAAGCATCTACATTAGCATTCCAATTTTTCATACGATCTCCCGTAGACAACCTTCCCAGCATCACCATCCATGTTATAAAAGCATACTTTGTGGTAGCATGCTTAAACCACACAGCAGAATACCAAGAACATAAAGAATGCTTCTCCCTTATGTTCTGCCAAGTTTCACTGGTGGAGAAGGTTTTCTTGCATTTCCCTTTACTATTTCTCCATAGAGATATATCCTCCTCATCAACCCAATTTTCTTTATATCTTTCTATTTTCAGCTCCACTCTGTTTAGAATATTAACTCTATGACTCTGTCTCATATGGTTTCTGCAAGCTTCGACGTTCTCATTCACTAGAATCCCCATAGCAATATGCCCTCTACCACCCATAACCTCCTGCAGCCGACCCAAAGAAGACCAAGCTTCGTACCAAAAGGAAGTTTTCCTTCCATTTCTCAACTCCACACTGTATAAATTTTTTGCAATCTCTCGACACTTCAAAAAAATTTTCCACATCCAAGAACCACTCTGCGTATTCTCCCTTATCATCCAAATAGAACCTTTCCTTATAAGATATGTTTGTATCCAGTTCACCCATAATGAACGAGTAGATAAGATTCTCCAAATCAACTTTAGACAGCAGACTAAGTTCACCTCCTTTAATGGCCTTATGCCCAATCCTCCCTCTTGCTTTTTTCGACAAACATCCCTCCATGCGACTTTTATTTTCCCCCCATTAACCTCTGGACCAGACCAAAGAAATCCTGAACATATTTTCTCAATTTCTTTAATGCATCCACTTGGTAATCTGAAGGCTGCCATCCATAAATTAGTTAAACTCATAATGACGGTGTTGATTAGCTGTAACCTTCCTGCGTATGAAAGAAACCTTCCTGTCCACGAGCTCACTCTCTTCCTGATCTTCTCTATCAGAGGCAGAAAATCAAGTACAGTCATGTTTTTTGTCAGCAACGTGAGACCCAAATAGCGAACCGGAAGTGATCCAGTAGCAAACTGAAATCCTCGAAGAATGTCTTCTCTTTTCTGCGAATCACCAGCCATAAACAATGTTGATTTCTCCATACTTATCTTCAACCCACTCATTCTGTCAAACTCATCGAATACTCTAAGAATCCCTTCTATAGATTTCTGAGTACCATCTGCAGACACCATTAAGTCGTCAGCAAAGGAAAGATGTGTGAGATCAATGTTTTTGCACTTTGGATGATAGCCGATTCGACCTCCCTTAGCAGGTTCATCAATCATCTTGGACAGCACATTCATACAAATGACAAATAAGTATGGAGAAAGTGAGCATCCCTGTCTTAATCCTCTCTTACTCTGAAAATAACCCGCCAACTCCCCATTGAATTGTACAGCAAAAAAAGCTGATGTGATGCATAGATAGATCCAACTTATAAACTTCTCCGGTATACCCAATGCTTTTAAAGCATTCAGAAGAAATGGCCATTGAACTGAGTCGAAAGCCTTAGATATGTCTATTTGCATAGCACATCTTAGAGATACATCCTCCTTATGATAATCATTGACTAGCTCTGTTGCCAATAAGACATTCTCCATAAGCAGTCTCTCTTTTATAAATGCAGACTGATTTAAAGCGATGCATTTGGGCAAGATGCCTTTTAGCCTGTTCGCAATGATCTTTGATATAGCTTTGTAGAGTACGTTACAGCAGGAGATGAGCCGATAATCTTTCATCTCCTTCTTTGGAATAAGGGCCAGGATTGTTGAATTCACTCCCTTAGGTAAGAAACCTTTAACGAAAAAGGATTGAATGGCTACTATAACATCCTCTCCAATTATTTCCCACGCTTCCTTGAAAAATTCTGATGTATAACCATCTGGCCCTGGGGACTTGCTTCCCGGCATATGAAAAATAACATCCTTAATCTCTTCTCGGGTTACTTCTCTCTCCAGCTTCAAACAATTTGCTTCACTGCATTCAAACTCCAGTAGATTCTTCAACCTCTCCACTGAGACTCCCTCATAATCAGACGGTTGCTTTGTCATGAAATCTGCAAAGAAATTTTCAGCTTCCTCTTTAATTTCCCCATCTGTCTTCGCCAAAGTACCGTCAACTCTCTGTATTTCATGAATAGCATTCCGGGTTTCTCGAATCTTGGCTGAGCTGTGGAAAAATTTGTTGTTTCCATCACCCACGTCGAGCCAATGCATCTTTGAACATTGCTTAAGAAAGTCTCTTGGCTGTGTCTTTCAAAATTACGCAATATCTAATTTTGAATTAATGCCAAAGTAAGAAAGAAAATGTTTAATTTAAATCGGCTCGTAGCAAGGAACATGAGCTCAATTATTAAATGTGATGTTGGTTTTCTTTCAATGATCTCGCAAATGGACTATTATTAAAGTGGATAAGCTAAAATATGTGATGGGAAGAAAAAAGCTGGTAATATAAAAGGATTAATTTCAATTTCAAACGTACAGCTGCTTCTGGTTTATTAGATTTTTTACCAATTGAAACGCTGGAAATAAGGATGTCAAATCTGAGTAGGGGGTCTTGGACCTCTGGGGATCCACGAAATCAATAAACTTAATCCTATGTTCGGCTTCTTACCAATGGTCAGACTTAGCTCCAGCTGTTCTTCTTTCATTTAAAAATGTTATCCCTATTATATTCCAAATAACATCGGTAGATTAGTGATTTGACCAGATTACAGTATTTTATTATAATGTGTATGTGTCATTTATAACAAGATTTCCTGTACATATTTGTAAGAGCAGCATTAACTCAGTCTTTTAAGGGGTCTCTTAATGAAATTTGTAATTAAAAGAAAAACAAAAATAGATATTAAGTTTAGGCACGTATCTTAATTAGGGTGTGGAAGATACGTCTCTTAAAAACATGTGTTTAATTGCTATTGGGCAGAGGAAAAGTTTCTCTCTCACTCGACGAAGAACGACGATTTCTTCTGGTGCTTCCACCGTTTCTCAACTTTCTTCTCAGAAGCCGCCGACGGAGTTGTGTCGCGACCTGCTCGGACTTCGTTTCAGGCTGTCTCTGACTGCCTTCGCCTGCTCCGCCGCTTCTTCCATCGTTAAGCGAGACTCTCTTCACGATCAGGTAATCTTGCGGAAGCTTGGGGTTTGATTAGGAAAACATTCGTTGATCCAACTTTCAATCATCAGGGTAATGTTTTTCAGATTTTGATGATTAATTTTGTAGAATGAATCTGAAGAAAAGTGTATTAGCTTAACAGATTGGGATTCTAATTGCAGAAAACGATGGTGGAGATGTTTCCTTTAAGATCAGCATATGCTGCTTATGGAAAGATCAAAGCTAAGCTCTTTACTCTTGGTGATCCTTTTACTCGGATCATTAGTCCAAGGGTATCTGCAAGTATTTTTGATTCCTTCCATGAATGTGTTCTTTGAAGTTGGTTTTGTCTTTAAGAAATATCATGTGACCTTGCAGGAGTAGGAAAGTTTCAGAATTGGTAGTGATTGAAATCTACAAGGTATTGGTCTTTTCATAAACTCAGAACCAAGAACATGTCACTTGGTTAGTGACAGACACATCTTGATGAGACCAAAGAAACTTTCTTAATATTCATAGTTTTTTGACAAAGCATGGAATAGATAGGTGTTGTTTCATGGTAGAGCACAATGTAGGTTGTTGTGTCTGGTATAGAATCTAGCTACATTGAATATAAAACTGCCAAGAAAAACAAAAAAAAACAACCTTTTCCCCTATTTGCAGTGAATCTTAACTTGTGGTGTTCATTCTTTCACATTTTTAGGCCACAGGAGCTAGGCCATATTCTGGCAAAGTTGGTGTGGAAGATGTCGATAGAGTTGACATGGCTTATAGAGTGGTTGCGGATCATATTAGGACGCTCTCATTTGCTATCGCTGATGGCTCTCGTCCTGGTATGTCTCGAAATCCACTTAATGACTGTTTGGTGAGTGTCTTTCATGTATGTAGCGAATCACAAGGTTCCAAAACCAGCAGCTGTTGCAAAGCATGAGGTGCAGAAAGAAGTTCTTTTCCTAGAGGTTTTTCTCTTGCCTTTAATTTTTTTTTTTTTTAAAACCCTTGATTAAGAAACTAGCATTGGAGCACAAAATCTAGATGTCTCTTAATTAAAGTTCTTATCAACATTTAATTAATATAATAGTCATTAAGAGACCCAAATGAGTTTGTGGGTTAATGATGCTCTAACCATTTTAAATAAACTGCACTCAGAACCCTAAGCTAGATGTATAGAGTTATTGATTCGCTGTTTTGTTAAAAGAAGAATTATAGAGATCTGTACAGAACTACATGATTTAGCAAATATTGGGTTTAAGGCATAGAAACCATCATTAAGACCTAACTAGAATTACCTAAAATGTCATGAAAACCCCAGAGTATCCTAAGTTTGGCTATTACATGATGATTTGCTTATTTACATAGACAATTATGCATATATACATATAACATGTACGACAATAAATGGTTTAAGACATGAAGCTAGCCCTAATTCTGTGAGTTGAACAGTATGGAGAAGATACTTGAACGCTATGAGAGGTACTCTTACGCAGAGAGACAGCTTATTGCACCTGAGTCCGACGTCAATGTAAATCAATATAACTCCATTACCTTACATACATTATGTAACTACGTATTTCAATATTTGCTGAAGTATATCTCTATTGTTAAACTTTTGACATACAGACGAACTGGTCGATGGAGTATAACAGGCTTAAGGCTAAGATTGACCTTTTGGAGAGAAACCAGAGGTACACACTTACATTGATCATGCAAATATATATATATGGACAAATGAAATAGGAAACCGGGTAGCATTAATGTTAAAATGCACATGGATACATTTACTTAACGAGAACATGATGCCTGGACGCTATTGAAATGCAGACACTATCTTGGGGAAGACTTGCAAGCAATGAGCTCTAAGGAGCTCCAGAATCTGGAGCAGCAGCTTGACACAGCTCTTAAGCACATCCGCTCTAGAAAGGTATGAATCCTCCTATTTCTTTAACATATATTAAACATATATATACGATCTTATTATTTACTTATTCAAATACATATGTATGTAAATTTGTACGCATGTCGTACTGCATGGTTGGATATTAAAAACATATAGTCGATTCAAATGTATGAAGTTTAAAAGAATTTGTGTATAATTAAGATCATGTGATGTGTCTTTGCAGAACCAACTTATGTACGACTCCATCAATGAGCTCCAAAGAAAGGTACGTAAGAACCCTATTAAACGTATGTCTACATGAAGTAACATCGTGTAAGAAGTGGAGATATATGAGAGCTAACAATCTTGCCGTTTGTAAATGACAGGAGAAGGCCATACAGGAGCAAAACAGCATGCTTTCCAAAGAGGTGACACTTGTTTTTTATAATTATATTATGTGAAGATGTTTTCCATCGCATTACTGCTTGCTTCCACTGTTCTACTCCGCATTTCAAGCCAAGCTATAAGTCTATAACTATCTACGAGATTAGATCTTCACATCCCCGCGTAGGTTCTGGTCATCTTAATTAAAACGTAGATAGAAGATATTTGCATTTTTTATATAATCATCATCAGCCGGTACGTAGATTGTCTTTGTCCGTGTAGTTTTAGAGTTGTCTCTCGGATTGAAAATATTTGAACTTCAAAACGTCGTCTCATCTACCTCGACTAGATCTGTTCATCTGTATATATTAAGTATGTGAATATAGACACTACTCCTAATTAAAAATATTGGGCTAAAATTTGGAAGCAAGTAAAAACAGTGTGTGAAGATATGTATTTAACACATGTACAATAGTTTATGAAAGGAATTAGTAGTAACCGTAGATCTAAATGCAATTACATTGGATGCCACATATCTAAGTATTTATGAAGTCGACGCTTTGAAAAACGATGTAGATTATAATATGGTATGGAATAAGTTGATAACAAATTGGTGTGTGAAATTGGAACTTGTCAGATCAAGGAAAGGGAAAAGATTCTTCGGGTACAACAAGAGCAATGGGACCAGCAAAACCATGGCCACAATATGCCTCCTCCTCCTCCCCCGCAGCAGCATCAAATCCAGCATCCATACATGCTCTCTCATCAGCCATCTCCTTTTCTCAATATGGGGTAATTAAATTTTTCTAATTTGCTCTTACTTCCAAGTATTTATATAGTAGACATACATATCTTGTATACAAGCTAGTAAAGTGCTATAGTTCCAGTGAAACTAGGTGTATAGGTGATGGTTAGATGTCTAAATTGTGAACTATGACTACACTCCACTAAGATTATTCATACATTAACGTAGGTTAATGCAATGGTCGATGAACTAACAGATTTAGATTTTGGAATGGCTGTGGAAAGCCTACGAAACTGTTGGGATCATCAGTTCCATTTTCTTGTTGTTTTTGAAAATAAGTTAGGCAGCTTACTGAACACTCTTTGGTATTTCAATTTGGACTTTTACCAATTTGAGGACCGAACATATAATTTTCGGTGCACTTAATTAAGTAGTTAATAAGTTATATCATGCATGTGTATATGAACGTGAATGCAGTGGCCTGTATCAAGAAGAAGATTCAATGGCAATGAGGAGGAACGACCTTGATCTGTCTCTTGAACTCGTTTACAACTGTAACCTTGGCTGCTTTGCCTCATGAAACAATTCCATATATATGGATTTCTATAATCAACAATGATGATACAATTAAATTTCTGTGTTCATTATGTGGCAAAACGTGTAATATATTTTTAAGGTCGGAGAGAACGAATGACGAAACTGGTTCAGTTGACCCCTTTTCAAACTTATTATCATTAATTTGCTTCTCGATATAGCTGTTCAATAAAGATTTTGATTAGCTAAAACAAAAAAAGTATTAACGTACCAGAATAAGAAAGAGCAATTAATTTCATTTCCAATATGACGTTGCATCTTAATAAATTGCTTAATCAGGGATATTTAAACAAACATATGTTTGCAGGCCCACTCTTGTAAATTCAAGTGCCACCAAAACAATGACATTGTTTATTTAAAAAAGAGAAATTACCTAAACTAACTCACATTCATCTTAAAATTACTACAATAACTTATATTAAATTTAAATTACTAGACTAAAATAAGGGATAAGCAAAAGTACTAAAAACCCATTACTAATTTGATTAACTACAAAATTGCCACTAAATAAATAAAAAATTAGAAAATATATGTTAAACTTCCCAGAAAAAAAATCGACAAAAAAAAAAGAAATAGAAACAAACCTTTTGTCGGGTCCTCTCACGACGACTTCTACTTCTCCGTCGTCTAAGTCCTCTGTCACAGCCATCGTCGTCAAGTCCTCTGTCACAGCCGCCGTCGACAACTCCTCTGTCACAGCCACCGTCGACAACTCCTCCTTCACAGCCGCCGTCGACACCTCCTCCTCAAGTCGCAATCGTCTTTGATTTGTGTAGGAGATGAATCTCAATTTTAACTGTAAGTGCTAAATCAATTCAATTCCCATTAGTTATTACACTTTTTTAACATATTTTTTGATTGAGATGTTTGATTTCGAAATCCCTAAATCTCAATTTCAACATTCTTTCACTTTGAAATTTCAAGACTTTTTTTTTCTGTTATTAAAGTTTGGTTATGACAGTCTGTTAATAGGAGATTGTTTATAGAGAAGAAACTAACTTGTTAAGTGCTTTATTTTTCAGGTACGTTTTTTCTTCGGGTATGAGAAAGTATCCTCGTCGTTTGTATGAGGTTGGGAAAACCCCAGTTCAGAGTAGGAGCATGAACCATAGTTGTTATCTCTCCAACATTCAAACCGTGAGAGAAGAACTTGGGGAAGATGTTTGGTATGAGTTGAGGGAATCAGCTATTGGAGTAATTGTGAAGCTGAAAGAGCTGCCTTATATTTGGTCTGCGAAAGTTGTTCACCATTTCCTTGCCAATCAATTGGCAATCGAGAGCAGTCATGAGATTTGGTCTTTGATAGATGATTCTATGCCATTGCGTTTCTCTTTGTATGAGTTTGGAGAGATTACAGGTCTGAATTGTGATCCTTTCGACAAGCATGACGTTTGGGATGTTGACCATCAAGAGTTTTGGCTACATTGCTAGAGTTGCAAGCCATATTGCCAATTTGCAGAAACTGGCCTCGAGAGAAGCGAGTGATGATTGGTTTGTTGTGTCTGCTATCCATTGGCATATTTGGCATTTCAAGCAATAGCAGAATTCCTTTGCATTGTGCTAAAAGGGTGATGGACACTGCAGCTTTCCAGCGATATCCATGGGGCCGTATTGGATTTAGCAGCCTTGTCGATTCCATTAAAGTACTCACATATGAAGCAAAGAAGAGTTACACACTTCACGGCTGTGTTCATGCGCTGTTAATATGGATTTATGAGTGTGTCCCTGGTTTAGGAGAAATATATGGGAATCGGATTGATGGAGCTGATGTTCCTCTTCTGTCATGGAGGGGATCTCTTACGCGTATAAACTTCTCAGATTTTTGTGCCCAAGAAAAGATAAAATATCCAAAGGTATAAACACAAGTAGTATTTCTTCCATTTAAATTTTGTGTCTTACTAATCTTGTATATTACTTTGCAGGTTCGTGTGAGGCATATGATTATGAAGCCAGTAGAGGATATATATCCGAAGTGGGACAATGATAAAATCTATACTGATCTGGACAACATGATAAAAGACATCCTTAATGGTCAGCTAAATGAGAAGTTTTGGGATGCAGTGCCCACTACCAAATGCCAGAAGAGAAAAAATGGTGTTGCCGCATCTGTTGTTCCAAACCAGAGGCCTTCTACTATGCGAAGAAAAGACAAAGAACCTGCTGATGGAAGTGAAGCATCTGATATGGTATGTACAAAATGTTCTTGTAGTTAGTAATAGAAAAATGTCTTTTTTTATTTATTTTGTTAATGACATGGTTTTGTTTTGCCTATGCATATGAAGGCTGCAGATCACAACGTTGCCATAAGTGGGTTAGCTGAGTTGGTTAAAATCCTCACTGCCAAAATGGAAGGCATCGATGATAGTGTAGCTGACAAGGTTACTAAAGCATTAGATGCTACTATTGACTCTAAGGTGGAAGCAAGAGTGCGAGCATATGAGTCTGACTTACGGAATCAGATTGCAAAATTGGAGGCACAAATAAATGATAGTAAAAACAACGCTGATGTGAACATTGCTCCTGATGTCGCCACCTACAAAGCGTATGAGGATGAGGAAGATGGTGCTTGTAGCAATGACTTGGTACAATTCTTTATCATTTGTTCTTGTAATTTTTTTTTTTAAAAAAAATTGTATACTAATTCTCACCGTCTATTACTCAGTCATGGATTGTTCAGAAGAAGATCAATTCACAAGATGGACTGCCAGTTGATTGTGTTGTGAAGAAGGAGAAAAAAAATAAGAAGACGATGGATAGCACACAGAATCTTACGACTGAAGTGGTGATAAAGACTGAGAAGAAAGTTGGAATTCCACTAAGAAGAGTTAAGCAAGAGAAGGCCTTCGAGATCCCACAGCTAAATGATGAATCCATATCGTCAAAAGATTTGGAAAATCATCTACAGTGGGAGAAGAGTGTAAACTGTAGGGCGGTGTTGGAAGCACTTGCTTCAAATTTGAAGGAGCCTACACGCAGACGCAAACCTCAGTTGACAAAGACTCAAGTTTGGCCGTTTGTCAGAAATTCAACAGTGAAGCGTATTATAAGTGGTGAGAAAGTCTCCAAGGAACCTTATGACCCATTAGCTAAAGTGGAGGCAGAGAAACTGCATAAAGTTTTGGACTTCATCAACTCTGATTTGTAAGTTTCCTCTTGTACATCCTTGCTTCTTATTTCGATAGTCTAATAATTTATTTTTCTTGTTTGTAGGGAAGCAAAGGAGCCTGGTGTTGGAGATGAAAGTGCTGGATTTTTCTTGAAGTTATTGATACCTAGGGATGATTGGCCAACAAAAGACTACGGCTGGTTGAATGACTCCGTAAGTTTAATTTCTGATTTTTAATCTCTACGGCTGGTTGCTGGCTGTTAATTGTTTCTTGTCTTAGCACATTGCAGAAGCAATGCTTATGTTTCACAAACGGTCCAAGCAAGAACAGTCTCCGTATTCCTCTTCTCGAATTGCATTTCTGTCTCACTGGTTTGTGAACTCATGGGTGAACGACTACAAGAGCTGGGACCAGAACACTGAGTTGTCAGAAATGTACATCAAGGCTTTTAATGGAGAACACCCGGCTGATTTTGTCACAGGTAATAAGTGGATTGCAGACGTCGACGATCTTTTCCTCTGCCACCATGTTAACGGAGATCATTGGGTTCCTCTACGCATCGAGCTGCATAAGGGGAAAATTCATGTCTATGATAGTATTTGCACACATGAGAGTGATAAGGAGATGAAAGAGGCATGCCGGCCTTTCATGAGAATGATACCAGCATTGCTTAACAAGATGGTGCCTGCTAAAACGAGATCGAAAATTGGAAAGCAGTTTGCTTATATTAGGCACAAGAAGATCCCCCAAAATGAGAACCCGGAAGATTGCGGTGTGTAATCTTTGATGTACATTGAATGTCTAGCTCGTGGACGTAACTTTGATGGCTTGAATGATCAGATTATAACACAATTGCGCTTGAAGTTGGCGGGAGATATTTATGAGGAGGTGACTAAGACAGCCGAATAACTTGATGGTTTCTAGCTTTAGAGATGTAACTTGATGTTTTTTGGCTTTAGACGGATGTATAACTTGATGGTTTTTGGCTTTAGCGGATGTATAACTTGTTTGGTTTTAGCTTATGAATGATGGATGTATAATAGTTTGGTTTTACGCATGTGGATTTAAGTTTGCATTGGTGAACTTTTTTTGTTTTGTTCCCTACAAGATTCAAGTATTTCTGTAAATATTCTCTTTAAACTCACGTTAGTATTTCTGGTGAACTTTTTTGTTTTGTTTATATTTTTTGTTCATTCCTCCATGAGACATAAGATGGTTAAATAGTTCTGATATATTTTGAAAAAAACTTAATAAGAAATGAACTAAATAGTAATGAAACACCAAAAGAGTATACCAACAAACTAAATAGAATACTCATCACTTAAGAGGACATGTTGTAGAATTCTGTCCCACATGGTTACAAATTCTACATGTGTGTTCCTTGGCCGCTTCTTGTCTGCAAATTTCTCCAAAATAGATTTATGTCTTGATTTTTTGGGTCTTCCCGGTGGTTGGCTGACATCAGGCGGCAAACAGATTCTCTTTGCAACTTCTTCTGGAATTGGAACATCAGCTGCATTGGGCATAACATGAGTGAAATATGCATTGTAAATGATGTGCCCCGGTTTGTGGATCAGTCCATTGGAGCCAACCAGTATGGAGATTAGGACGTTCTAAACAATTTGACCGAAGTTCGTTCATCCGACCGTACTGGACACACTGACCGAGCCGTCATGCGTGCTTCTCGATTGGAGCTTCGGTTGGAACCACGTCCAGACGACCAAACCACAGCCCGTCTTCCCCGACCAACTCGACATTCTAAGACCCACGGTCGAGCCAGACTTAGCTTGGGTCGAGCCAGACTGAGCCAGACCCAGACAGTCCTGCAAGCGTCCTTATCTTTACCCCGTGCATCCATCTGGTTCGGATGAACCTGGACGACTTGACTAGTCTTCTCCATTTTCCGTACTTTGACCAGATCTAGTCTTCTCCATTTTTCGTGCCTTGACCAGATCAAGTCTTCTCCATTTTCCGTGCCTTGACCAGATCTAGTCTTCTCCATTTTTCGTGCTTTGACTAGATCTAGTCAAATTTTTATTTTCTATGCATTGTTTTCCTACATTTCTATTTATTGTCTTTGACTACAAAACACTATAAATATGTAGTCCCTTTGATGAATAAAATCAGTTCATTTTGGTTGTTTATTTTCGGTTCTTCTTTTCTCTGAGTGAGAGAGAGAGTTCTTAGCTAGTTCATCGGTTTGAACCGGCTTGTTGATTTGGCGGTCAACCAATCATCTTTGTGTGTCGTTTGGTGGTTAGCCAACACACTACATTCGTTCTTAGGTGGTTAGCCTTAGATCGTGGGTATATCAAGAGCCATTCCGCATCTCTTGACGATCCTTTCAATCCATCTCAGTTCCAGAAGTGTCATTGCCTTCTCGGATCATATCCAACACCCAGCTAAAGTGATCATTCCCGATTTAGGGCGTATCAAGTGGTATCAGAGCCACTTTGGCTGGTTTGTTTCCATTCTTCTTTTCATCTTCTCATCTCTTCATCATTTTATTTTTGGATCCGGGCTGTTCTTTTACTCCCTTGTGATCGCCATTATAAAAAAAAAAAATTCGAAAAAAAAAAATTAGTTTTGGGTAAAAGTTTTGGCTTGAATCACTTCTGAAGAGAAATCCAGGGGGAGTGGTGGAAGAGAAACCCTGCTGGCTGAAGAGAAACCTAGCCTTAGGACAGTTAAGGCGGATCCACATAAAAAAATCTCTTCATTTTTCTTTTTCCCACAAAGTTTGTTTTGGGTTTTGATTGCTGAATTTTGACTGCCTATCATCCTTTGAACCAGTGAAAGAACTCTGAGTGACCATCTAAAAATCGTGAGCTAAACACTTAAGAGTGTGTGGATTTTTTATTTGCTAACTTTGTTAAGTGTTTTCAGGATGTTTGAACTTCTCAAGAAATCAAAACCACAACAAGACGTCTACTTTCCTTTTAAAACTGTTTTTGAAAAGGAGCAATTGATTTTTAATAAGAAACAGTTTGCTTATAATGGGTTTGACTTTGTGCAGAAACAAAGAAACAGACAAAACATGTGCGATGATGAGAAGTGGGTCAGAAGTGGTGATCGTCCCTTCACCAAAGCCAAGAGAAGCAACCGCGTAGTGCTTGATCAAAACGAGCTTCAAACTAATGCTAGTTTGGAGAAGATGTTGCATAAGGCAATTCATGCTATCCGACAACTCAAAAGGAAGGGAAACACCAACACTTCTTCAGCACTAAAACATCAATGTAAGTCTTCTTATCTTTCAAATTATGATTTGAAAACTAATGAGATTTCTTTTGATAAAAGCAAAGCTGTGAAACCCACAAGCAATGCTCATTCCACCAGGTGCTTCAAATGCCATAGGATCGGTCATTATGCTAACAAGTGTCAAAAGCAAAAACCGTTGGTGACTTTGGAGAATGAGAACCTTGAAACCAAGCCAGAAAAAGAAGATCCTTTGCCAATTCAAAAACCGGACCAAACTCAAGGTGAGCATTGTGCTGATTATGGTTCTTTTGCTTATAATCCTTTTCCTTTTAATGTTTCAGATTTGAGGACAAATCTTTTTGAAGAGGAAGGGAATGATGTGCCCCGGTTCGTGGATCAGTCCATTGGAGCCAACCAGCATGGAGATCAGGATGCTCTAAACAATTTGACCGAAGTTCGTTCATCTGACCGTACTGGACACACTGACCGAGCCGTCATGCGTGCTTCCCGATTGGAGCTTCGGTTGGAATCCAGACGACCGAATCACAGCCCGTCTTCCCCGACCAACTCGACATTCTAAGACCCACGGTCGAGCCAGACTTAGCTTGGGTCGTGAAGAAACCAAAGATGGACATGCATTCTCCTTCGGCGGACCATCCGGACAGTCCTGCAAGCGTCCTTATCTTTACCCCGTGCATCCATCTGGTTCGGATGAACCTGGACAACTTGACTAGTCTTCTCCATTTTCCGTACTTTGACCAGATCTAGTCTTCTCCATTTTTCATGTCTTGACCAGATCTAGTCTTCTCCATTTTCCGTGCCTTGACCAGATCTAGTCTTCTCCATTTTTCATGCTTTGGCTAGATCTAGTCAAATTTATATTTTCTATGCATTGTTTTCCTACATTTCTATTTATTGTCTTTGACTACAAAACACTATAAATATGTAGTCCCTTTGATGAATAAAATCAGTTCATTTTGGTTGTTTATTTTCGGTTCTTCTTCTCTCTGAGTGAGAGAGAGAGTTCTTAGCTAGTTCATCGGTTTGAACCGGCTTGTTGATTTGGTGGTCAACCAATCATCTTTGTGTGTCGTTTGGTGGTTAGCCAACACACTACATTCGTTATTAGGTGGTTAGCCTTAGATCGTGGGTATATCAAGAGCCATTCCACATCTCTTGACGATCCTTTCAATCCATCTCAGTTCCAGAAGTGTCATTGCCTTCTCGGATCATATCCAACACCTAGCTAAAGTGATCCTTCCCGATTTAGGGCGTATCAGTAAAGGTACTGCGTCCGATAGTACTTGTGACAAGTGATATACGTGATATCTTTCTAGCTTCCGCAGCAGCTATAGCATGAGCACATGGTAGCTTCTCCAAATCAAATCTACGGCAATAACATGTTTTTCTGTAAGGTTTACAACATGTAGAGATGAGACTCCCATCACTTGTGACTGATGAATGTCGATAGCTTGAACTTTTAATAGATTAGCAATAGGTATACGCCCTGAAAATGGTAAAGTATTTAGATTAGAAGCCAGTCTACCGAAATAAAAAATTTGATTATACATATATTACCTCCAACAACTTCTCCACACCACGAGTCAGAGAAGTTTTCATCAAGTCAGCATCATGTTTTCTTGTTGCAAACCAACGTGTCATCATTAATCGGATAGACTCTAAAAGGCGAACAATTGGCAAGCTTCTCACATCTGACAAAGCTCTGTTTATGGATTCAGCTATGTTACTTGTAAGGATGTTATATCTATCACCTCTAAAATGCGCTCGAGCCCACTTACACACACCAGAACGTTCCAAATATGCATGTAAATCTGGATTTAACCCTTTAATCGTCTCGAAGCTTGCTTCAAAGTCAGCTAACCTAAAAGAGTACGCAGCTTTTTTGACCAAACCAAACAGATCACGTCCTCTGTACCGTAATAAGATGTTCTTATATAAGTGGTACGTGCAAATTCCCATGCTAGCCAATGGATAGACCACTGAAATTTCCTTCCTTATTGACTTGTGCCTGTCAGAAATTAAGGCCAATCCTTCATCATCGGGTATCACACGGCTGAGTTGACGGAAGAACCATGTCCAAGATTCATCATTCTCTGTGTCAACCACAGCAAATGCTATCGGAAATATCTGAAAATTACCATCCTGTGATGTTGCAATGAGAAGTGTTCCTTTGTATTTTCCTTGCAAGAAAGTACCATCAACCACCACAACCTTTCTCATAAATGGGAAGCAGTAATGCTAGCGCAGAATGCAAGGAATAAGTACTTAAATCTATTGTTTGCATCAACTTCCAGTCGAGCTAAGGTCCCAGGATTTGTCATTCTAATCTTGTGCAGGTAAGAAGGTAACTCCTCATATCCATTCTCCGATGAACCCATTACGAGATCTCTAGCAACTATAAGTGTACGATGAGATTTCCAGTAATCCATCTGCGATATACAATAAACAGCAACCAGGTTAAAAACAAGTAAGGTCAAATAAGACATTAGATTCAATGTAAAAAGCGTAGTCAACAAACCTTGATTCCGAAGCTCATGTTCATAGCACTCTCAACATGACGTGGCAAAATAGTTCGATCAACCCCACCAATATAGTCTTTGTACAAGAGGCCAAGAATTTCAGGAGTAGCTTGTCGAGAACGAGACGAACGCTCTGTTACTGAGCAGGAATGTTCATCTACATATACTCGGATTGTGAACCTTGAAGATTCACCTACTGGTGTAGCTCTAAGCTTCTACGTACATCCTTTTACCCAACATTTTACAAACCACAGCGTACGGGTAGATTTATCCACATCAAAATCGTATTTGTGGACGACTGAACAGATCTTCAGACGTGTAGCCAATGCATCTTTTGAATCAAAACTCTGCCCCACTTCCAGTTTGAAAGAGCTCAAGTCGAACCTATTATGCGTACAATCTCCTTTTGGTGTCTTTAGGACTGTCGCTGAACTCATCTTTGTAGGAGATCCCTGACTCTCTTGTACTTGGTCTGGCGGAAACCCATATGAGGTAAAGTTTTCGTCATCAGACGTTGCTCCATCAGAATCGTCGCAGTAATCAAATCGATCATTGTCTTCATCTGAATCTTCATACTCTGCCGACAATAGATCATCTTTTTGCATGAATTCTTCTGGTTCTTTGCTAGCTTCTTCAACCTCTTTTTTCTTCAGTTTAAACTCTACACAGAGTCTAACGTTTTCGACTTTGTGAAGACACAAAAATCCATGAAATTGCCTATCATTTCTTACTTTCACAGGAGGGGTATCGAGATTTTCCTTGACCAGTTTAGGTTTTGGCAAAACGTACGTCAGCTCCAACTCGTGTTCTGCGAAATCAACTTCGTAATCCTCATATATGGTTTTCACAAAATCTTCATATCTAGTTTCCTCGTTAGCTGCAAGTAATTTACTACCTTGATCATTATCCACTTCAAATAACCATTTTTTTTCTTTCAAATTTCCACTTTCCGCAGAACAGAATGATGTGATCCATGTTTCTCCAAGCAATAAGGATTGCAACAAGTGTTTAAAATAGAATGAAAAGAAACAACTTGAAAAAGAAGAAAAGAGGGTTGAAAGAGATGACGACAAGTACAAAATTTTCCCTAATTCTGAGTTTAATTAACCTAAAAACTAAACCAGGTTCGGAATTATTAGTAAACCAGGTCGAAATTGAAATTGCTGTACATAAACCCAGATTTTCGTTAATAAATTTGCTGCAACATAAACAAAAAGTCTGCTATCACGTAAACAAAAAGTCTGCCACTTCATAAAAAAAAAATTTGTCAACAATTTTAAATCGGCTATATAAATCTGCCTTAAGAAAATAAGTCGATCACAAAAAGTAAATCTACCCAGAAGAAAATAAGTTGACCACATAAATCTACCATTTAGAAATAATTCTGCTACCATATTCGATAGACATATTCTTAAAAATCTATTTTTTAATCAAATCTGACAATTAAATCTGCCGTGTGAACAAATCTGATGCTTTCTAAAAAGTCTGCCACCACTTTAATAGTAGTTTTTTTTTATACACAGATTTTATAAACAGACTTATTGGTCGATAGATTTATTTTTTTGAAAACAAATCGGCCGTCGATTAAATAATAAAGGCATTTGGGTAATGTTTTTTTTGTTATAACTATGTGTAAGGGCAATTTTGACCAAAAATATATTTTAATAAATTTCAAAAAATATGAATCATTCTAGTAATAACATAACTAATTTGTGTCTATACTTCCCTTTAAAAAATTATGTTGGACTATTACGGTTATACAAATTTAATGAGAAGAAGAGTAAATGTGATACATAGTTCGTAAGGTCTGGAGCAAAAGAAGAAATAATCAACCATGTACTGAATGTTTACCAGCATTACAAATTTACGCTCTTGCTTAGTTCCAATGGTTATTGATATTTTTCCAACAACATCAATTTTTGACTTTTTTTCTAATATTGTTTTTGTGATTATCCGCAAATAATCACAAAAAGGTATTTAAAACTAAAACTCAGGCAAAATTAAATTGAAGTAGTGGTATAAGTAGTTGATCATACTACCATCTCACAATTTTGTTTCCTCCGGTGATTGGATCATTTATGAAATCACTAAGAGCAGCATTAACCATGGAAGCTTAGGAGGGTGCTTAAAAAATAAGAATAAAATAGTGGGTAGGTCTCACTATTTTCGAAAATAAGGTTGCTTCAGCTGCTTAAATAAGCAGTGATTTTAGAGAGGTTTTTCAACTGTTCGCGGATTCCACTTACACGTGGCAGTCCGTGATTAGTGAATTTTTATTTTTTTTAATCAGAAAAAATAAAAAATAAAAAAAAATAAAAAATAAGCATCCTGGGATAAAGATGCTCTAACATCGTCCTCCAAAGTTTCATTATAAGGGGTTCATAAATTGGAATAAAGCCCAATGTGGAGAAAAAAAAATGAAATGAATTAAAATAGATTTGAATTGCATAATAAAGTGCCATGAGGAACCTATCCAGACCATTGGTGAGACTTGACAAAAAAACTAGAAATTAAAATAATCTGGTCGCTATTGGGTGAGGTATGCATGCACACTCAGCCAAACTTGTTGTTAATATGCTAAAAATATGTGCGCGGATGTGCCAATTATACTAAATACTCCCTTTATTTTATAAAGACACATGTCTTGGAAAAAAATTGTTTCAAAAATATATTTTTTTATATTTTCAATATGCATATTTATCAAATAATAATAAATTATAAACTTCAAAAGATTCATTGCACTTATTGAATTTTTAGTGGTTCAAAATGGGAAATAGATAATCACAAAAATTTATACATTTATAACTAGAAATTACTATATTTTATTAGTACATGTGAAAACTATAAATCATGCATCATTTTAAAGCAAGGGAGTATAAAATAGTAACTACAATACTAAATTTAGAATCTTCAAATCCAAATACAAACTTGAAAAAAATCCAACCTTTTTTTCAAAAAAAAAAATCCAACCTCGAGTGGTACGAGGATAAATAAAATATTTCTTTAATTAAATAAACTTGACTTGTACTATTATATTTGTTTTGCCAAATAATTTCTAATTGATCTTTGGGATTTTTGCAAAATTGACCTACAACTTAAAGTCAAACACAAAACTAACCTCCTTTTTTTTAAAAAAATTGGTTTTGCCCTATTCACCCCACAAGTTCATATAATTTACGAAAAAACCATCAATTTTTTTTTTCTTTATTTTTTTCGAAAATGACATCTTTACTCTCTCACCCTCATCATCTTCAAGTAATTACAAGATTGTCATTGTCATCAATACCACAACCACCATGAACAACCAATTTGAAGCTCTTAATGCTCCCAAAATCGATTTACCCTTCTTCTTTTTCCATTCTTGTGAACTAGACACAACATATCTCTCACTTTCTCTCCACAATGAGCTAAAAAACCCAAGATTTTGATTCTAAAATTTTTATGGTTCATAGAGTCATAGAAGCTAACGATTCTGGGTGGGTGACTTTCGTTTGTGATTCTGTGTGCTTGGAGAAGCCTTATGTATGCTAAGGAACTTATCTCACCAATTTAAGGTATGACAACGAGTTTTTTTCCAGATCTGTTCGTCAGACGACTTACTTGGGAAGTCGTCTGGCTGTAGACGACTTAACTGGAAGTCGTCTGGCTGTAGACGACTTACCTGGAAGTCGTCTGGTCAACGCAAAGGTTATTTTTGCAATTGACTTTGAAATCTGTAACCTGAGACGACTGAAAGTTAAGTCGTCTACTATTGTTTGGTTTCAAAAAATTTTCCAAAGAACCTAAACGACTTACATTTCAGTCGTCATAGGTTAGTTTTCCCATTTGACTGGATAATTACAGAAGTTTGACTTCCCCAGACGACTTACATTTCAGTGGTCTGTCGAAAATTAAAATAATAATATTTTTTAAAAAAGTAAACGACTTACAATTAAGTAGTCATAGGTTAGTTTTGCAATTGAAAAAAAAAACTTCAAGATTTAATTATACACAGACGACTTATAATTAAGTCATCCACCAGACGACTTACTTGTAAGTCGTCGAGGATTTTTTTCCGAGATTCTGGTCAAACCTCGTAAATCCTGGACGACTTACATTTCATTCGTCTCGTGGACGACTGAATTATAAGTCGTCTGTATATAATTAAATCTTGAAGTTTTTTTTTTCAATTGCAAAACTAACCTATGACGACTTAACTGTAAGTCGTCTACTTTAAAAAAAATATTATTATTTTAATTTTCACTAGACGACTGAAATGTAAGTCGTCCAGAAAAGTCAAACTTCTGAAATAATCCAGTCAAATGCAAAACTAACCTATGACGACTGAAATGTAAGTCGTCTAGCTTTTTTGGAGTTTTTTTTTTAACCAAACAATAGTAGACGACTTATTTTTCAGTCGTCCGAAATAACAGATTTCAAAGTCAATTGCAAAAATAACCTCTGCATTGACCAGACGACGTATAGTTTAGTCGTCTGGACAACTTAGATTGAAGTCGTCCGCGTCTTCTCCGCTAGTTTTTAAGTCTTCTACGTTAGTTTTTGAATAACTTGTATTTTTAAGAGTGATAAGTAACTTCAAGATATGTAAAACTCATATTTACAAAATATGTTCTCTCCCTTAGTTTTACTAAATTTGACTAAGTTTTTCAACGCAAACTTATAAAAAAATATGATATGCTTTGACTAGTTACTATTGTTTGTTTCTATCTCTTAAGTATTATTGTTATAGACAATAATGATGACTATTGATATGAGTTGGAAGAAGGGTTAAATGCTTCTTAAAATGTTGTATCAATATGAAGCTACCAACATTCTTGTTTATTAAGATGAGAAAAGGCCATTGGAGTTTATTATTGCATATGAGAGATCCAAAGATAAGAAAAATGCTACTGAAGTCTATTATTTCATTGATTTGTAAATGTGTAAACACATTGTTAGCACATTTAATACATCTTGGAAAACATTATTACTGATTTTACAAAAAATTCACAACTAAAAGAGTAGACATGCAATTCACAAAACAGACCACAAACAAAACTATTATAGATCATTCCTCTACAAAGACAAGCTTGGATTCCACTTGAGTAGACAAGACCAGACGACTTTTAAGAAGTCCAGACGACTTCCAGGAAGTTCAGACGACTTTGTCAGAAGACTTTTAGGAAGTTCAGACGACTTCCAGACGACTTTACAGGAAGTCCAGACGACTTTTAGGAAGTCCAGACGACTTTCAGACGACTTCCGGACGACTTCCAGACGACTTCCAGACGACTAACAAGTAAGTCGTCCCAGAAGTCTTCCAGATCTGAAAAACCTGCATATTAAATCCAGATCTGAAAAACTTGCATATTCAAAAACGTTCAAATGGCTTAAAAACAGAAAAAATGAGTGGAAGATTAGATAAATCTACCTTTACAGAACACACAAAAATACATATCTAAAAATAATAGATCTACCTTTAAATTAGTGGAAGATGAGTACCATCTAATTAAAAACCTGCAAAAAAGATAAATTAGTAAGAAAGACATGAGACAAAACTGAAAAATTCATATAAAGTTTGGTGTTTTCAAGTCAAAGAGATTAGAGTGGGTTTGGAGAGTTTTAGTTTGGGAAAAAAGTAAGAACTTTATACAACAAGAAGTTACCAAATGAAGAAAAATCAGACATAAGAACTTACCAAAACGCTCAGAAAAATCCAGACGACTTCCTGGAAGTCCAGACGACTTCCTGGAAGTCCAGACGACTTTGTCAGAAGACTTCTAAGAAGTCCAGACAACTTCCAGACGACTAACAAGTAAGTCGTCTCAAAAGTCTTCCAGATCTGAAAAACCTGCATATCAAATCCAGATCTGAAAAACCTGCATATCCAAAAACGTTCAAATGACTTAAAAATAGAGAAAATGAGTGGAAAATTAGATAAATCTACATTTATAGAACACACAAAAATACATATCTAAAATTAATAGATCTACCTTTAAATTAGTGGAAGATGAGTACCATTTGATTAAAAACCTGCAAAAGAGATAAATTAGTAAGAAATACATGAGACAAAACTGAAAAATTCATATAAAGTTTGGTGTTTTCAAGTCAAAGAGATTAGAGAGAGGTTGGAGAGTTTTAGAATGATGAACATTACATTTTTGTTGCAACCATTTGAGAGGACGAGAGAGAATGTGTAAATTTTTCTTTATATAGGGAGACAAAAAATCCAATTAGGTTAAATATTTTTGACTCAGACGACTTCCTAGACGACTTACATTTCAGTCGTCTGTTGAAGAAATTAAAACAGACGACTTACATGTAAGTCGTCTAGAAGAGTTTAATATTTTTAGTGGGAAATTAAATATTTTTAGCGGGAAACTAAAATAGAAGACTTTCCTGACGACTTACAAGTAAGTCGTCTGGTTTAAATTATTTAAGCGGGAAAATAATTTTTTTAAAAAAATTTAGGCGGGAATATTTGGACGACTTACATGTAAGTCGTCTGTTTTAATTTCTTCACCAGGCGACTGAAATGTAAGTCGTCCGAGTAAAATGATCCGGTTAGGTTAAAACGTACATTGGTAAAATTAAAGGTTCGGTACGATGTGGACGACTGAAATATACGTCGTCCGGGTAAATTATTCAACAGACGACTGAAATATAAGTCGTCCATACCCTAAACATAACCCCTAAACTTATTTATCTAATTAAGCACTTCATAAAACCAAATCAAACTTGAAAAGTGTTTACTATACACAGAAATAAACACATATAGGTGAAAACTAATTTTTGAAAAAAACATTTTAGTTTTCCAAAATCTAACCCTAACAATACATACAATACTACAACATATGTTTGCCAAACTCCTAAACCAAAGTATTTCATGATTCACTACTTCCACTCATCTATCTTCAAAACAAATCAATTTTATCATATCTTAATTTATATCACTTAAAACTGTTTATAATTACTTGATTTTTATTTTTCACGCATCAAAATATTTTTTTACAAGATTTATAAATTATTTTTAAAATAAACTGGTACCAGACGACTTACACTTCAGTCGTCCAGACGACTTCCAACATCTCAGACGACTCAGACGATTTACTGGGGCTATATTCGTAAAAATGGCTTCTGTTTTTTTGTTTGATCACAAGGGGTTGAGCTGTAATTTCACTAGGCTTTTAGGTTAGTTTTGCATTTGATTCAAGTTTGGGTATAAGTTTGGGATTAAAATCAAGTTGTGGGTTAGTTTTGGCAAAAACCCCTTGATCTTTTGAATACAATATATATTTTGAATATATTTTACATGTGACAGATATAATTTTAAATGTAAATCTAATGTTTAGAAAGTAAATTACATTGTTTTACCATTTTTATTTGTTTACCCGTTTTCAAAATAGTAATAATTGTTTAAGCAATTAAAATGAATTTAAGATATGATTTTACTGATATATGTATAGTTGTCTTACATCTATATATTATTGTTCAGATAAATTTGATGTTGTCTTATGTGCTCTTTTGTTTTTAGATTTGTTGTAAGTGGCTTGATTTGATCCATCTTGTTCATAGTGTTTGAAGCGAGTAATAACTTGCATAAACTATTTATAATATAATGTATGGGTGTGATTATATCTTCACGTTTATATATGTTTTGGGTTAATGCTACTTGTGATTTTTTTCTCTTTTTTTTGTTGCGATTTTGGATGCTTTATAGTTGTCTTAATTTGTCGTTTCATTATCCCATATTCAGACTTATAAAAATCTACCAGAGATAAGCTTTTAGGTTAAAATCAGTTGCAAAAAAAAAGATAAGCTTTTAGATTAAACTATTTATTCTATTTATTTTTTTAATTCTAGTTTTTGCGTTTTGATTTTATGGTTTGTTCCCTAAAAAATAAAAACTTAAATGATTAAATAAAAAAATCTAATACTATGTAGTAGGTGTGTTGTAAGTTTTTTTTTCTTGAACTGATAGTGTGTTGTATGGTTTTTTTTTTTTTTGAAAAAGCGCTTGGTGTGTTTGTAAGTTGGTGGATACAGAAGTTGATTATAAACATAGAGCCATAATATGTATGAGGTATTTGATTATGAACATAGAGCCATAATATGTATGAGGTATTTTGGGAACGTTTTCTTTAATGGGAGTATCATTGTTGAGATCACGTGAATGTAAATTACGGAAGTCTTCGTATATTATGATTGATTTATGAGGGGAAAAAATCAGTTTTTTCTCGGATTATGGTTTTCTTTTCTCAAGCATGTTTCATTGCTAATATTCCATAGACCATAATTAGTTGTTTACTTTATCGTTTATAGCGTTTCAAAGTTGTTTTGTTCTTGGCTTATTATATTGTGATTTAGGCGTTTCCAGATACGTTGTCAGTGAGATCTGTGAATTGGGAGAATGTCTTGAAGACCCTGGCCATGGTGATTTGTATCTGGTTTCTCCTTCTTGAGATGGAACTCTGTAAAGTGGTTTTCATTCTTAAATTTTGGTTCGGTTCGGTTCAGTTCTCAGTTATTTTCGGTTTTCACTTAAATTTCCGAAAATAACCGATTTTTTTATTTTTGGTTAATTTCGGTATAGGTTTTTAAAAAAGTTTGTTTTTGGTTAAATTCGGGTATTTCGGTTATTTTTGGTTCGGGTTTTTGGTTATTTACGGTTAATTTCAGTTATTTTTGGTTTTTCTAAAAAAAAATTAAAAACGAACCGAACCGAAAACTGAATTATTTTATACAATCGTACCGAGCCAAACCGAACTCGAAAACATAACTGAACCGAAAACCGAAAATTTTGGTTCGGTTCGGCTGATTCGGTTCGGGGCAAAGTCGCAGGGCTAGTACATATGATGTGTTTGGTTACTGCGTGTATCATCTATAATACACGAAGATGACCAGATGGAAGTTGGTCCTCCTTAGGTCAGTGGCTTTTTATGGTTAGCTAGGAAATGGCAGCTTTTGTGTAACTTAAATTAGATTTTGGAAATTTATAGTACTATTGTAAAGTGTAGTTCATTTTAAAGCTTATAAATATATATATGTTTAACAGAAAGGATAATGTTGTCCAAAAAAAACAGAAAGGATAATAAAAAAATCATTTTAGAACAGAAAATGGCTTTGTATATATATGCATAGGCATTAATCACAATGAATGAAAACTATAATTAGTCATGACTCCTGATCGAACCAGAGAAAATTTATATGTATAGGCATTAATCACAATGAATGAAAACCATATTTAGTCATGAGTCCTGATCGAACCAGAGAAAATGTCTTCTGGTTCATGCTTCCAAATTGAGTTTTAGCTCAATTTCAACATGTGAAAATGTATTGTTATATACTCAAAATCTTATGTCTCATTAACCTTGTTGTCACCAGCTTTTTTCCACAGGAAAAACTAACAAAAGGTACAAATAAAAGTATGAGATGAAATATTCAACAATGAGAGATTCAGGATCTCTGCCAACAAATCACATGCTTAGATTGAGCGGTATAATACTATTTTTGTTTTATTTACTAAACAATAACTGAAAATAGTAAAATTAGGAAAGTGAATTTGATTCAGTTTTTAAAGATGATTGGAACAAACAATTGATAAGCCCCAAATTAATAGAAGCCAAAACTGGCGTTCTCAACGATAAAAATTGTCTGGTAGTGCAGACATTTGACAATAGTCCGTAGAATATGTTTTGGCCGCAATAAGCACTGAACAAAAGTAGAGATTCTCTCTCTCTCTCTGTCTCATACATTCATCTTATAAGATTCCAATATACCGTTTTAAATCTCATGCAAAGTACGAAGACGGTAAACCCAGCTCTTATGTTAGGCTACTTTATGAGTAAAATGTGAAATGAATTGTACTGACAGAGGCAAATGTGCACTACTACCTAAGGATCTGCTGGCGAATTGAATATGTATTTGCCGGTTTATCACATATAAAATATTGTTTGCATATTCCATCAACATTAACACAACAACACAACTGCGAAACAAACATGACAGTAATGTTTTGATGTGTCAACTACATTTTATGAGTCACACATAAATGCCCAAAGAATAATACATGCAGACTCACTTTGCTGTATTGTTCATAACTGAAACACGATTGAATCTGAAGGATTGTACAATATATAATAGCCCCGCTCGTTAAGGAATAGCTGCGGCAGCGACAGCAGCAAGAAAAAGTAACTTTAGTTGAGAGAAAAGTAGCATGGTGGAAACATAAATAATCGCTGGAAGTGATCGCAGGTGTTGTCTGTGACGTCTTTCATGGACGCTAATATTTTCAGTGAGAACCTCTGTTTGCAAAAAATCTGCCGCTTCGTTACCCAGCGGCAATAAATAGCTCAGTCAACGTAGTTTTGCTTTATTATTCAATTCAGTCACCGTCGTTTTGCTCTATCGCTACCGCTCACGCCGCAAATGGTAAAAGAACAGGGCTAATATTTCTATATACCTGTAAAGAAGCAGCCAGCCTTTACCAAATTTGACATCCACATCGTCATTCTCTTTCTTGAGATATTATTATCAGACCATCAAGTACACTTGAAGAGTTAGTTTTGGTACACAAATTTACTGGGACCATCAACCCCAAGTTTCTTTCAAAGCAATTTTGAAGTCATCTACCTTTTTCATTAGTCCATAGGAAACCTTGTCTGGTTCAACAACTTCATCACCTTGGTCAATATTTTTTAGCTGCTTTGTATGCCTGCATCGCAGCTATTTCACCATCAACATCTTCTCTCGACCATTGTGTTATAAAATTCCATCTAAAGAAACATAAGAACAATGACTTGCAATCTAAGACACATTATACTAATTAAGAATACCTCTCTCTCTCATGAACGTTGACTTGATGCTGAATTTGGTCTGTCCGCAAGTCCCATATTACCAATAAAATATCATCACTCTCAATCCAAATATGTTATTCTCCTTCATGTGCCCTCTGATATCTTCGATGATACTTTCATCTCCCTATACCCATTTCTCACAGCAATAATGATCAGATCCAATAAAATCCCAAACCTTGTGAGACTCTGGAGAAGGAAAGAAAACAAAGTCACTCTTACTTTAACCGGGTACCAATCATTAGCTGAAATTTAACATTGGCAATAGCTGTAACATTTCCCGAAGGAGTTTTTTTGATATCGTGAGCCACTTAAAATATACTCCTCTTTGAAGAAGTAGGAAGCAAATCCATAAGAAAAATAATGTAGAAAAATATTCTCAGACAGGAAAATAAGTCAATATGATTGATAGAATGCACGTTCAAGCATAGAAACCCATGGAACATAACACAACATATACGAACCAAATCAAAGGTAGAATAATTCAATTTTGCAGTACGATAATTAGATCATCAAAGTGTGATTGTAGATTCAGGGACCTAGAAAATAAAAGTGGAAAAGTGCCGTTGAATCTTTCCTATCATTGGGACAAAGTGACACCATACAGTTTCACAGGAAAACACATCATTATATATATTAGCCATATATTCACAATCACTTAATCTTTGTAATTCTATTAATTCACTTGTAGTTAAACTAAGAATATATTTATTTTTAAAAGGAAAGGTAGTGCAAAATTCAAGACTGGGGATTAAAACAAAACAACATCAAATTAGAGGTGTATCTTTCGGTGTTGAGTCTCTATATGATTAGCTCACAGTGAATTTTTGAATCGTCCGTAACTGGACAAAGAAACCAGGAGTATGAGACAAACTAAAACTCAAGAGAGGGAGAGATAAAGATTACTTTCCAAGTAAATAACGTGAGCCCAGTGGACCCATCTCTTAGTCGAGTGGCAGCTCCTTGATGCCCTAAGATTTCTCCAAAAGTATCCTCTTCCAATTCCACGCTATAGATTGTAGTTATCTCCATCGTTTAATATTATTTCTCAGAGGGTACAATCACACTCACACCAACAATTAATCAGAGGGACTGAATCGTTACGACAGTGGAACTGAATCTTAACGAACAGAAATCTAGCACATCAGGAAGTTGATTTCATATTGTATGGGTAAGTGGAATTTGGTCGTAAATAAAAGTAAATATGAGGATGTCAATGTCTTACCTGCTCATCGATCAGAAAGGCGCTCTACGATTAGGGGTTTCAGTTGCTCTTACTGCTAGGTTTCGATTTTGATAGGATTTAGGTTTAGACGAAGCCATTTATATAAGAGGAGGATGAACGGAAATTGGAACGAAACCAGCCAGAAGGTATAAAAAGCATCATTGATTAGGAGGGGGCTTACATAAATGGAAGATAGAGTGGAAGAGTCGATTACAGAGAATCGAGAAGTTGAACATAAATTTGGAATTGTCGGGCTCGATGGCCGTGAAAATATTTTTTGGAAACTACGCCAAAACCCATTTTCTCTAAACAAAGTTGTTCTGAGTTGTTCAAATAATTGTTTCTGATTGGTGGATTTAATTAAATGATGTGGCAGCCTCTCCATTGAGTATATTGTGCTTTTAGCATTGTTAGATTATGTTTGACCTCACTTCATACGAGTATATCATGGAGCACACAAATTATGATGATATCATCTTCACGTTTTACTAATTTAAGTTATGTTAAATATCACAAGGCCGGCAGCAATAATAAGTAGTGTTGGGTTGGGACCTACGACTTGATGATCAATGAGTTCATACATGATTGCTCAAAAAGTTATCACAAAAATAGAAAAAGACTGAGCTATTAGATAGAAAATATGGACATCTATCTATCTCACTGTTGTGGTTGATTCTTGTTCAAGAAAACTGGGCCAGAGCCCACAAGAGAATATAGGCTTATAGGCCCAATTAAATTCGAACCAACCGGTTTGTCTTCTTCCTATTTCTTATTGGATACGCACTAAATAAGAAAAATTAAAGTCCCAGGCAAAACCCTGGTCGATATCTCGTAAAACCCTAGACGACGCCGCCGCCGCCGCGGAAGCTTGATTGAAAGCCATGGGGAAGAAGAAGAACCAATCTAATAAGAAACCAGACAAACAAGGCGGTAAAAAGATGGGACCAGACGCAGTGGCCATGAAAGCCAAGGCCAAGAAGGCCGACAATCCATTCGAATCGATCTGGTCTCGCCGCAAGTTCGACGTCCTCGGGAAGAAGCGCAAAGGCGAGGAACGCCGCGTGGGTCTCTCCAGGTCCCGCGCCGTCGACAAGAGGAAGAACACGCTGCTTAAAGAGTACGAGCAGAGCTTGAAGTCTTCGGTTTTTATGGATAAGCGTATCGGAGAGCATGATAACGAGCTTGGGGAGTTCGATAAAGGTGTAATCCGATCTCAGAGAGCTCGTCAGGTAAAAGAGAGAGCGCATATGCTTTGATTGATTAGGCAAAGTTTTGATCTTTTTGTTTTGTTTTTGTTATTTGTAGTTGAAAGCGAAGAAGAGTATGTATAACTTGTCTGATGGGGAGGAACATGTTTATGGAGATGGTGCTCTTGGTGAATCTTCTTCTGCAAGGGATGATTTTGACTCTGTACATTTGTCTGATGAAGATCTTCAGGATGATGGTGATCGGGAAGATGCTGGGTCAAATAGTATGTTCATCAAGTTTGTTTACCTTTTGATTGTGTCTGTGATGAGCCTTGAGAAAAGCTAATGTTTTCTCAAACCATTTCTTGTTATAGGAGTGAGGCATCGGCACAAAGACTCGCCTGAAGAGGAAGAGGTGAGAACATATATTTTGAGTGTGATTATACCTCACGTTAGGCGTTGCTGATGTTTTTTTTTTTTTTGGATTCTCTCTGCAGAGGCGTAAGAGCAAGAAGGAAGTCATGGATGAGATCATCATGAAGAGCAAACTTGGCAAGGTGAGTATTCGACTGTTTTCCTTGTTATCTTTCTCATGGGAATTGTCAATTTGTAGTTGTTAACTTGTTTTGTATTTGTGTGGGTTTAGATGGAGAAAGCTAAGCACAAGGAGGAAAAGGAGAAGTTGTTGGATGATCTGAATAAAGAACTCATGTCCTTGGAAAACTCTGACGCGATGAAGAGTTTAACTCAAGATTTTACCGTCAAAGACGTAAACGATTACTACATTTTGCAAGTGTTTTGTGTTATTTAGGCGAGTTTTCTTATGTTTGATGTAATCCCTTTTGTCTGCAGGAGCCACATGATAAATATGCAATGTATATGGATGATTTGGCGTCGGATCGTCGTGGTCGTCCTACTGATAGAACAAAGACACCTGAAGAAATTGCCCAGGAAGAGCGTGAAAAGTTGGTGGAACTTGAGGTAAAGAATGGTTCTGTTCTGATTGTGTTGTCAAGGTCTTGTGGTTGACATTATTTGACCTTGATGCAACTTTTTAACACTCTTAGGATAAACGTAAGAAGAGGATGCAAGAAACTGATGATTTGAGCGACGAAGATGAGGAAACTGGTGGTGAGGAATCATCGAAGAGGCTAAGAGTCATCTCTGGCGATGATCTTGGTGATTCCTTCTCAGCTGATGCGGAGCAGCCGAAAAAGGGATGGATTGATGAAGTTCTTGAACGAGAGGGTGATGATGAGGATTCAGAAAGTGAAGGAGAGGAAGAAGATGATGATGAGGAGGAGGAGGAGTCAGATGGGGGTGATGAGAAACAGAGAAAGGGTCATCCTTTAAAGGACTGGGAACAAAGTGATGATGAGCTAGAGGCAGAGCTGGAAGGTGATGATGATGAAGAAGAAGAAGAAGCGGAGCCAATAGTGCATAAAAAGTCAAAGAAAGACTCTTCTGCTCCAACTAAAGGAAAAGGGTCATCTGGAACAGTGAAACAATCAACCAACATGAAGAAATTGAGTTCAACGCAGCATGATATTCCTTACGTGATTCATGCTCCAAGGAGTTTCGAGGAATTGATTGCTCTAGTCGAAGATGGATCTAATGCAGATGTTGTTACAATTGTAAACCGTATCCGGACAACAGATTCAATTAAGCTTGCAGCTGAAAACAGGAAAAAAATGCAGGTAATCTTTTATTTTGCACTCGGAGATAACATTACCGTTTACCTGTTTGCAGCTTTTGCTGGTTTAAGTTTTCAGACCCTTGATTTTGTTTGTTGTTGTTGTCTGCCACGTAGGTCTTTTATGGTATTCTCCTGCAGTATTTTGCCGTTCTTGCAAACAAGAAGCCATTGAACATTGAGCTACTAAACATGCTTGTCAAACCTTTGATCGAGATGAGCGGGGAGATTCCCTACTTTGCTGCAATCTGTGCTCGACAACGGCTTCTGAAGACCCGTGCACAATTTTGCGAGGCTATCAAGAATCCAGGTTTGTGTTGCTTCCATAGCCTGTAGTTTTAGTGTCTTGTAAGATGCATTATTTTTCCTTAACAAGTTCAGAAACATTCTTGCAGAGGATGGATGCTGGCCTTCTTTGAAAACCTTGTTTCTCTTGAGGCTTTGGTCCATGATTTTTCCGTGCTCTGATTATCGTCATGCTGTGATGACCCCTTCGATATTGTTGATGTGTGAATATCTCATGCGCTGCCCCATCTCCTCTGGTCGTGATATTGCCATAGGTTCCTTCTTGTGCTCCATTGTTCTCTTGGTAAGGAGACGTTGATCCCAACCTCTTTTCCTCTGCTATTTACATTTTTTTCAATTTTTCTCATGTAAACAAAATTAACTGTAGGTTGCTAAACAATCCAAAAAGTTTTGCCCTGAAGCCATACTATTTATCCGGACTCTTCTGATGGCTGCTTCAGACAAAAATTTACCACCATCTGAAGAATCTGAGGTACATTCGTTTTTATATTTGTGCTTATCACTAAAGATGCACATAGGCAAGTGATGTTACCAAGCTGATGAACTGTTGTGTATCTTGTTACAGTTTTATCATTTCATGGAGTTAAAAACGCTGACTCCATTCCTGTGCATACAAGACGACGTAAAGGAGGTTGTGCCATTAAACTTCCTACAGATAATGGATCAGCCAGCAGACTCTCCATATTTCAGCTCTGATGAATTCAGGTCTGTTTGTCTCTTCTGTAATCAATTTTTCCAAATAAGAACAGTGGAAGTGTGTTTAATATTTTTTTGGCGTTTGTTGATGAAACAGAGCAAGCATCCTTTCAAGTGTAGTGGAGACTCTCAGAGGTTTTGTGGAGATAAACGGAGGATTGAGTTCCTTTCCAGAGATCTTCATGCCCATCTCAGCTTTACTACACCAAGTTGGGAATCAAGAAAAGATCCCACAAACTCTTAGGGAGAAACTTGTAGATGCTGCGCAGCTAATCGAAAAGAAAACCGAGGAGCATCACAAGCAACGCAAGCCACTCGCTATGCGTAAACAAAAGCCAGTAGCCATCAGAATGGTCAATCCCAAATTTGAAGAGAAGTAAGTCTCTTTCTCCTCAGTCAGTTGTACTTACATTGGGATGATCGTTATAATTGGTGTGTATATATGTTTGTTGTGTAGCTTTGCAAAAGGCAGGGATTACGATCCAGACAAGTACCGTTCAGACATGAAAAAGTTGAAGAAGAAGCTAAATGAGGAAAGGAAAGGAGTGGTGCGTGAGCTGCGCAAGGACAGCTACTTCATGAGCGATGTGAAAGCAAAAGAAAAGGCTGTGCAGGAGCAAGAGAGGGCAGAGAAACATGGCAAGAATCTGGCTTTCCTTCAAGAACAAGAACATGCTTTCAAATCTGGACAACTTGGTAAAGGCAAAGGCAACAAGAAGAGAAAGCGTTAGATACCAGTTTCAATACCTTTGTGGTTCTATTTTTATGGGATTTTTCTTTTTATTGGATAATTGAGAAAATTTGAGTTATATTCCTAAGAGTTCCAAGAAAATGCTTTATGCTTACTAATAACATTGTTTTTGGTAAGTGTTAGGATTAAAACTTGCCCTTCTATGAAATTGATTCGATATGACTTATGCACAAAAGCGGGGAGATATTCCGCGACCAACTGGAATTTGGTTGCCATGTTAATGCATTTGAGTACTACAAGTTTAAGCGATTTTGTTGTTTCTGTACGGACTTTCTCCTTCATCATCAATCCATCATGCTTTCTTCATCTCATGATTTAAGCCATGTTCTTTCGTTTTGTATTTGGTTGCAGCATCTTGATGTTTAGATGTTTTGTTTGAACATTATTGCATGAACATCTAAATAATGTATGTGGTTGTATGTCCAAAAAGTCTAGATATTTTGTCGGATGCAAGATTTGGATCGTAAAATCCAAAAAATTTAAATGCCTTAAATACAAATATAAAAATAAATTTGATTAATTAATTACTTAATTATTAAACAATACTTCAAAACTATAAAATCACATTTTGCCAAAATCAAAATGTCAAATTTTCCGCTAAAATCACATAAACAAGTTTAAGCGATTTTGTTAATTCTGTACAGACTTTCTCCTTCATCACCAGTCTATCATGCTTCCTTCATCCCATGATTTAAGCCATGTTCTTTCGTTTTGTATTTCGTTGCAGCATCTCGATGTTTAAATGTTTTGTTTGAACATTATTGCATCAACATCTAAATAATGTATGTGGTTGTATGTACAAAAAGTCTAGATATTTTGTGGGATGCAAGATTTTGGACCGTAAAATCCAAAAGATTTAAATACCTTAAATACAAATATAAAAATAAATTTGATTAATTACTATAATTACTAAACAATACTTCAAAACCATAAAATCACATTTTTGCCAAAATCACAATTTCAAATTTTCTGCCAAAATCACAGAAACAAGTTTTGTTTTCTACTAAAACCATAAAATCCGGGTTTCGTCTGCTCCTTCAAATTTTTTGCCAAAATCACAATTTCAAATTTTCTGCCAATGTTAACATTGTGATCACCTAGCATTATATTTATTTGTAATAAAAGCAAGAATAAAAAAAGAAGGCAAAACAATTAAAACCATAAAATCCGGGTTTCCTACCAAAACTACAAAATCAAGGTTTTTACCGACAAAATCGAATTTTTCCACGAGAACTATACAATCAGGAGTTTCTACCAAAGCCATAAATCAGATTTTTCCTACAAAACCACAAAATTGAATTTTCTCTCCAAAAAATTAAAAATTTCCACCAAACCGAAAAATCTGAAATTTCCCGCCAAACATAAATTATATTCAAGTTTAATTATATTATATTTATTTTAATAAAAATACTATAAATAATAATTTCATGATTTTAATAATTGATTTTTAGTTAATAATATAAGCTTAAAATAATTTGTAGTTAACTCAGTTTAGCACTCTATTTTTAGTTTTGGTTTGAAATGAGTTTAATCAGTATATAAAAATTTATTTTTCAGGTTATCTTATAAGTTAGTTCAAAATTACTCACATTAAATAATTTCTTAATTGGATTTAAGTAAATTGGATGAGTTCTGAATTTTCCCTAGTGCTAAGATGATATGTGTTATAAAATTAACGAGAAAAACTCTAAGATAATCTTAAAATGTTTTTTTTATCATAAAATAGCAAAAACAAGGTTCAAAATGACTACAACAATCATTAAAAAGTAATTGACAATTATATCCATACTTTAAAGATATATTAAAATATACAAATTTTTATATAACTTTTTGAAAAATCATTTTTTTTATTTTCTAAACAATATTTAAAACTTCTTTCTGAATTTTTTTCCCAAATATTTTTCTTTTGAAATTTTCCTTTTTAGTTTTTTTTTTCAATCATTTTTAATAAATAAATTTTCTTGAATAGAAAGCATTCCTGAGTAAGTATGATATTTTCGAATTTTATTTTAGGAAGACTTTCTTACAGTGTATAATATATTTCTAAATATGAGTTTAGAAAAATCTTCCAGAATAAGTATCGTATCTTTTTAAAATTTAGAAAGATCTTGATAAATATGTATAATATCTCCATAAAATTTATTAAAGCTTTCACAAAGGTGTAATAAATGTATTATATTTATAACTAATAAATTTAGTTACCTACCCCATGGAATCTGAAAACATTAAACATTGTAATCTAAAAGTTTAACTATTTAAGAAAAAGAAAAAAAACTTAATATCTGTGAGATTATATTTTTGAGGAAAATTATAACAGAGCCTTCCTCAAGTCAGTTATGATGTTTAACATAATGACTTTTGTGGAATGATTCTCCTTTGAATGTTGAAAGTTGATTATCTTAAAATAGAATTAAATATTTAGAAATCATAAGATACTAATTACAGTTTTCACCAAGATTGACCAAGAAAAAGAGTAACAATAAATACGGTGGTATCCAGTGAAATGACCAAAATTCCTTTAATATAGATTTTTTACCTTCTATCCATAATTTTAATGTATATATAAAGATACTCAAGTAGAACAGCAATATGAATACTAACAATAGAGGTTGAGGGAAATAAATTCTCTAGTAAATCATGACTTCTTCCTCTAATTATTTTTTTCTTGTTTCACTGGTAGTCTTGTTACTATTTTTCTTAGGATCTACTTTGACCATGGCCTCAACAAAAGACATTGATTCCATATGCAATGATTCTTTTGTCCATAACCATAACAAAACGTTATGCCTGCAAACGCTCACAACGTATCCTCCCGCCGTCTCTGCAACTAACATGGTATATTACTATCTAACCCCTCATTTATTTTCTATCTTGGTCCAACAATTCTGTTATTTTTTTTTATTCGATATTACACCAAAAATTTACATTCAAAAGATTTAAATTTCTTTGTCTAATTTATGGTCTAATTGTTTTAAACGGAAATAAAAAAACAATTAAGAGAAAATCCTACAAATAAATCATAAAATAGGCAATTAACTATTTTGCAGTCTTGTGTTTTAGATTCCAGTTTTCTTTGTGTTGGGAGGAGATAAAAAAATGTTAGGGTTTAAGATTCATGTTAATCTATAAGAGTTAAAAAAATTAGTATTTGATAAATTCATTGATTTTACTGGTATGAAATCTGACATATTTGCTTATTTATTAAATTAACTATTTTTTAACAAGCGCATTGGAGTGTTACAAAAAAAAAACACGTATTGGTGAAAAAGTGTTTGGGAAAACGTTCAGAGCTTTATTTTGTAAATACGTAATCACTATTATGCAAAAAATTTGTAGCATATTTATTATTCCTGAAAAACTACAATTCTCAGTAAAATTTTGGCTTTTTTTAATATATAGGTCAATCTTGTGAAAGTCACAGTCGACCTTGTAAGGACCCAAGCTAAAAAAAGGGCAGGTTTCGTTGCCGGATTGGAAAAAGAGCCTACATTTAATAAAACGATGTGCTATGAATCATATATCTCAATAGTGGAGAATTTTAGAAGTGCTCGATTAGAAATTGAGGATAACGATGCGCAGACTGCAAGCTATGATATCATGGTTAGTTTTGACCAAACAAAAATCGTGAAGGATCAAGTCGGAAAGAACACAGACAAGACCTCAAAGAGGCTTATGGAGATGACATTAGTCATGGAGGATTTCATTGCTATAGCTGTTGGAGCCATCAACAGAATATGACGCAATTATTGAACTTTTCATGTGCTCAAATCCCAAAAGATAATATTTAAATTTGAAATATGACTATAAATTTCAATTCTGATTAATAAATGCAGCATATCGGCAATATTGGTAATATTAAATGTTCACGTGAAACTCATATAAACATGCATGTGTTATTTTCTTGCTTAGTTTGCTCTCTAGCGGTTTAACTTTACACCTTACAATTAAGATAGCAGTTTAACTTCAACTCTACAATAGAGGTAAGAATCAATAGGGGATCCCAAAAAGGAGAATCATAGAATTAAGAAAACAAAATATGAAATGATCCAAAAAAATAATGTTAAGGGGATACTTTTGACAAGAAAAGTACCTTCTCCAAAAGACGGTATCGTCGGTTGTGAAATCCTCGTCGTGCTGCCGGCTAGGTGTTTTTTGGGTTAGCTAGCGAGTTCGAATTGTAATTCTTTGGGCAGTTTGTGACGTTTAAGTTCTCTAGAAGCTACAGGAGCTGTGTGTTTCAAGGTTTAAGAACATCTTTCTCTCCAGTAGCTCGTGGCGACTGGTAGCTCTCTCTGTTGTCGACTCGTTTTCTAGTCCTTCGCGCTAAAGTTAAAGTATTGTCCAAAGTCTGTTTCTTCCTTGCTTCATTTAGTTATTTTGTTGCTTAGATCCTTTCTGTTTAGTTTAATAACGTTCTTCTGCTACTAGGTGTTTTGTCTGTGTAGAATTGGAAATTTGGTATAATAATTTAACATTTTACCAAAAACAAAGAAAAAATGTTATAAAGAATTCAGTTGTTTCAAACTACAAATGATATCTATCACACAAACTATGAAAGATTAACCGAAATGGGTAAATAAGTTACATAAAACATAAGGCTTGTTAATACGAAATCCAAATATTTTGGTTCAAATTTTCTTGTTTAACTTGCGAATTTATATGAGTGTTGCCAACACTGTGTTTGGCCTCTTTATTGAAAAAGCTAAACATATAGGTTATAAAACTCATGCAGATATGTAGTATGTCTCCAGTAAACTTACGGTCTTTATACAAGAAATTATTTCATTACTTATTTTCATTTATGTTGTTGTTTTATGTTGTGTATTTTCTATTATCTTTGTGAGTTAAAGTTTCGAGTGGGGCTGGGTAAATAAACCGAACTCGAAAACCCAAACCGAATCTGATCTGATATAAATGAATCCGAACCGATCCGAACCCGACATAAATGCCGAATGGATCTTGTTTTATGGTATTTCAAGTTATGAGTATTATCTGAACCCAAACCTAAATGGATATCTGATAGAACCCGAAACATTCAAACCCCAAAAAGATCTTGTACCAAACCTATGATCTCAATTCCTAATATGTATTCAAAATATATTAAGATATATAAAACATCTAAAATACTTATCTATTTTACGAAGTCGTTGATGGTTGGAGGTGGCTGTTGAATCTTAAAGTATATAGATTTTGATTTTGTTTTCATTAAAAAATGTTTCTCAGTTCATGAGAACTTGGTTTTCGTTTTATGCTTTCATTTATTTGGTTTTCTTTTAGCGATAAATATGTTTTCTTTTCATTTGATTTTGAATGATCACGGTTGATGTTTCTTTCTTAGTTTCAAATTTATTTTACTTATGCTTTGGTTACAAAAAGATACAAATCATGTATTTTAAACCCGAAGAACCGATTTTACTTATGTTTTGGTTACAAAATAGGTACAAATCAGGTATTTTTAAACCGAAGAACCGATTGGGATCTGAATCCGAAAGTACATTGGGTTGTACCGGTTCTTTGAAGATTTACTAACCCTGACCCGAATCCGATAGAACCTGAACCGGTCCTAAACCGAACTTTCAAATAATCCAAATGTGGCTAATTTTGATAAACCTGAAAAACCGAAACCCGATTGGGACCCCGAATGCCCATGCCTAGACTCGAGTTTAAACAAACTAGTGGGACACTAATAACAAACTTTAGTTCTAAAAGCCCTTCTTTCTCAAAAAAATAAAATAAACTTTAGTTCATACCCAATTAGATTTTAATAAACTGACACAAATCTTTATATACTTAAGCCAAGTCTCCAAACCTACAAAATTTTGATATGTGGATTATGTTTTTCAACAAATAATAAAACTAATTATAATCCACATGATTTGTACTTACAGAGACCACACTTGGATGATCGTTATAACGGTGTGTATATGTTTGTTGTGCAGCTTTGCAAAAGGCAGGGATTACGATCCAGACAAGTACCGTTCAGACATAAAAAAGTTGAATAAGAAGCTAAATGAGGAAAGGAAAGGAGTGGTGCGTGAGCTGCGCAAGGACATCTACTTCATGAGCGATGTGAAAGCAAAAGAAAAGGCTGTGCAGGAGCAAGAGAGGGCAGAGAAACATGGCAAGAATCTGGCTTTCCTTCAAGAACAAGAACATGCTTTCAAATCTGGACAACTTGGTAAAGGCAAAGGCAACAAGAAGAGAAAGCGTTAGATACCAGTTTCAATACCTTTGTGGTTCTATTTTTATGGGATTTTTCTTTTTATTGGATAATTGAGAAAATTTGAGTTATATTCCTAAGAATTCCAAGAAAATGCTTTATGCTTACTAATAACATTGTTTTTGGTAAGTGTTAGGATTAAAACTTGCCCTTATATGAAATTGGTTTCGATATGACTTATGCACAAAAGCGGGGAGATATTCCGCGACCAACTGGAATTTTGTTGCCATGTTAATGCATTTGAGTACTACAAGTTTAAGCGATTTTGCTATTTCTGTACGGACTTTCTCCTTCATCATCAGTCCATCATGCTTTCTTCATCCCATGATTTAAGCCATGTTCTTTCGTTTTGTACTTGGCTGCAGCATCTTGATGTTTAGATGTTTTGTTTGAACATTATTGCATCAACATCTAAATAATGTATGTGGTTGTATGTCCAAAAAGTCTAGATATTTTGTCGGATGCAAGATTTGGATCAAAAAATCCAAAAGATTTAAATGCCTTAAATACAAATATAAAAATAAATCTGATTAATTAATTACGTAATTATTAAACAATACTTCAAAACTATAAAATCACATTTTGCCAAAATCAAAATGTCAAATTTTCCTCCAAAATCACATAAACAAGTTTTTCTTTTCTACTAAAACCATAAAATCCGGGTTTCCCACCAAAACCGCAACATCAAGGTTTTTGCCGACAAAATCGAGTTTTCCTGCCAAAACAACAAAATCGAATTTTTCCACTAGAACTAGGCCGAACCGAGGTTTTGGAATTTCGTTTCGGTTAACAAGATGGAACCGATTGGCAGCAATGTAAAATATGTTCGTTTTCGGTTCATGTCGGTTCGGTTACGACGAACCGACGGTTACCGAAATAACAAAACCCTATGAACTACTTCAATGTTTCACCCCTAAATCGTAATGAAGAAGACTCATCCCTCTACACCATTTTGTCTGACTCCCATTTTAGCTAGGCATGGGCATGCGGGGTCCCAATCGGGTTTCGGTTTTTTGCAATCGGGTTTTGGTTTTATCCAATCGGGTTTTGGTTTTATCCAATCGGGTTTCAGTTTTTCGGGTTTATCAAAATCAGCCTCATTCGGATTATTTGAAAGTTTGGTTCGGGACCAATTCGGGTTCTATCAGGCTCGGTCGGGGTTAATAAATCTTCAAAAAACCGGTATAATCCAATGTACTTTCGGGTTCGGTTCTCAATCGGTTCTTTGGTTTAAAAATATCTGATTTATACATACTTTGTAACCAAAACATAAGTAAAATCGGTTATTCGAGTTTAAAATACCTGATTTGTACCTTTTTGTAATAAAAACATAAGTAAAATCGATTAAAAAATAAAAAGAGAACATCAAACGTGATCATTCAAAATCAAACAAAAGGAATATTTATTGATAAAAAGAAAGCCAAATAAAGAAAAGCATAAAATGAAAACCAAGTTCTCATAAAATAAGAAACATTTTTTAATGAAAACAAAATATAAATCTAAATATTTCAAGATTCAACAGTCGCATTCAACCATCAACCTTCATGTAATAAAACCACCAACCTTCATGTAATAGATAAGTATCTTAGATGTTCAATATATCTTAATGTATTTTGAAGACATATTAGGAATTGATGTCATGTTTGGTACAAAATATTTTTATGGTTTGAATGTTTCGGGTTCTATCGTATATCCATTTAGGTTCGGATTCGGTTCAGATAATACTCATAACCCAAAATATCATAAAACAAGATCCATTCGGTATTTATGTCAGGTTCGGATCGGTTCAGCTTCGTTTATATTGGATCGGATTCGGTTCGGGTTTTCGGGTTCGGTTTATTTTCTTAGTCCTAGTCCAGTTGTTTCAAATTTCCGTTGATATATATCACACAAACTATGAGAGATTAACGGAAAGTGGTAAGTACGTTACATCAAACATAAGGCTCGTTAATACGAAATACAAATATTTTCGGTTCAAATTTTCTTGTTTGCGAATTTATATGAGTGTTGGCCTCTTTAACGAAAAAGCTAAACGCATACATATAGGTTATAAAACTCATTTAAATATGTATTATGTCTCCAATAAACTTAGAGCCTTTATACAAGAAATTATGTCATTACTCATTTTCTCTTTCATTTATGTTGTACTTGTTTTCTGTTGTGTATTATCTTTGTGGTACCCTACTTGGCTTAGGTGTGATTTGCTATGCTGGTTCAGGAATATATAGAGAACATTGAGTTTAGAACTCCTTATACTTTTTTCTTATTTTTATACTATGTCTTTGTTGACGAATGACGATGTTGGTTTGATTTCTTACATTCATGTGACCCAAACGTTGGTGTCACAGACTCAGTAGTCGAGGTCTCCTTTAGCCCTCAACTTGTGGACGCGATGATATGTGGTCCGCCCAACAAAGAAAAACAATAAAAACAGATACTTGATGCACAAGCCAATATAGCCTTCTATCTCCCCCCAATCAACCTAACTATAAGGGGAGGGGGTCGTCTTGTTCTTCTTCTTGGTATTCACATGCTTTGTAAAATCCATGGATAAAAATAAACTTTGGGAAACATTGTGTGTCAATGGACAAGGATACTATGCTCAATAAGAAAATATTATAACATATTAGTACGTGTACATATATATATATATATTTTTTTTTTTTTGTCACAACTGTACATATATATATATATATATATATATATATATATATATATATATATATATAAATAAATGATGTTAACAAAACCAAAAGGTCAAGAGAGGAAATGACGAGATCCTCAGCACCTTTGTGAAAATGAATCTGAATAGAGACAATGATGACAGTATTTGAATCTAGATGGTGAAGGATTCAAATAAAATCAACGTTATAAAAAAGTAATAATGAGTTGACATGGAGAACACTGTCATTGCAAGAAATAAAACAAAGCCTAAGAGATTGGAAAGAGAAAGAGTCAGCGAGAGCTGGCTGTTGGATTAGGTTGAAGCATTGAAGGAGGGACAAGTGGGGACAATAGAGGGATCGGATCTGTGCTGTTTTGACATAACGCAGACGTGGAGGCGCCAGTCGTAGAAGGAGGAGCTTCCTTAGAAGGAGGAGGTCTTGGTGGTAATAAAAGAGGACAAGGAGCTCGTCGCTGCAGCCGGCAGCTTAGAGATCGCCGGAAAACGCAGTCGTCGTTGTGAACACTCATCTCAAAACCCGGAAACGGATCTCCTTTACGCCCTGCTTCCTCCATCTTGTTTCTTGTTTCTTGTTTCTTGTTTCTTGATTCTTGATTCTTGATTCTTGATTCTTGATTCTTGATAATAACCAAGTTTTTTTCTTCGTGTTTGGGTTTGCGATATCGATATTGATACTGGTGCTTGTTTTTTGGTTTTCAAAGGGTTCAAAATCTCTTTTTAAAGAGGAAGAAGATTGGTTGCTTAGCTTAAGGATTTTAATAGAGTAATAAGTTGAATGGATAACAATAACAACTAATAAAATCATTTTCCGAAATAAACAAAAAAGGTAAAAAAAATAGAAATTGGGTGAAAGTGTGCTGTGTGTATTGGCTCAATATGGCAAAAAGCTAAGAATCAATTAGAACTGGTCAACGGTCAATAGTTTGGATAGGTATGATATCTAATTATGTATCATCTATTACGTAATGTTTAGTGTGTTTTCTTTGTTTGTATATGTTAAGTTTAGTCTTATAGATGAGGGTTAATATTAGCAAGAAGAAGGCGTTATCGTTGTTGTTGTAAACATGTGGCCGCGCAGGCGCGTTAGAGCATGATTAAGAACCGGTTCTTAGTTTTTTTAGTTAAAAGTTAAGAGACGGTTTCTTATATTCCGCTAAAAACTCCAATCTAAGAACCCTCTCCCATTAATCATGCTCTTATCTAGTTTCTTATAAAGAAAAACTCTTGGTGTTTTAATTAAATATGTCACGTAACTTAGATGTTTTAATATCAAATCATACTTTAAATATATAAATCATTCATATTAAGCGTATAATACAAAATCATAATGCTTATTTTGTTGTTGTGAAGATCGTACAAGTACAGATGATAAAATGATTAATGTGTAATGCCTATAAAATTAAAAATCTGAAGACAATCACTGAAACTTAAAAAGATTTCCTCTGCGATGAAGTATCCTCCACCAACACAGAGCAGAAAGCTATGTATCGAGATTGAGAACACGGGAAGATTGACGACTCACATGATACTAATATGTTAGTTTAGTATTTATGTTATAGTGCAAATTAAAAGAAAAAAAACAGAGATGTAGCATGTAAATTTAACGATGGATGTGAAAAAAAGTGCGGTGTTGACATATGGAAAAATATTGAGTCTTGTTTGTGGTGGGGAGGTTTCACTTTTGTTTGGTCTCTCCTCTCCATGTGACTCACGAATCTTATTATACACACACCATCGACAGAGTTTCAGTAAACACGCCCCCATAAAGTTTTCAGTGACAATACAATATCTCCAGAGTCCACACCCTCACATGCCCCTTTTGTTATATATATTTTATATATGTTTTGTCTCCCATGGTAATCTTTAGTGTATTTTGTAAAACTTCCAATTCAAAACCAGTTTTCCAATAAGTAGTTTGTATGGTTTGATAAGCTATCCCATACCTCTTTTGTGGTCTCCACATATGAGTATGCCGCATATAAATTAAATAAAAGTCTCTTAGAATCATTGATCTGTTATGAAATAACTTATAATTTATAGTATCGAAAAATTTAAATAAGGGCGAAATATTTCCCCGCAGAAAGAAGATATACGATAAATATGCAAGGGAGAATATTTACTATGAAGAGGGAGAATAGAGATGAGATGTAATGATTCTTTGTTTATAAACTCTTCTTCTTGTTTTTGGTGTATAAAAGAGTGAGATGAGTGATGGTATTTATAGTGAGCAACAATACATAAAATAACAAAGATGGTGCTTGATTTGGTAAATGAGTGGGTGATCATAGTGCTTGATGAGTAGATGATCATAGTGCTTGGTGAGTAGATGATCATAGTGCTTGAGTTGGTAAAGGAGTGGAGGATCATTTCAAAGTTTATCTTATAACACTCCCCCTTGATCATCCATCTTGTATTAAATTAAGTTTCGTAACACTCCCCTTTGGGGACCGGTGTCACTCTCCGCTCTCGCTTAACGTCTTTGTTGCCTCGTTAAAAACCTTTCTAGGAAAACCCAATGGGAAAAACCATAGTTAGGTAAAAAGAGTACAACTACGTAAGCTCCCCCTCGATTGAGCAGTCATAGATCCTTCTGATGACGCATTCCAATATTATGGACATGTTTTCTGAATACCGAAGTAGAGAGTGATTTTGTGAAGAGGTCGGCTGCATTGTCGCATGATCGAACATATCTTACTTCAATCTCTTTATTCTTCTCGAGCTCTTGAGTATATGAGAAGAACTTCGGAGGTATATGTTTGGTTCTATCGCTTTTGATATATCCTTCCTTCGTTTGAGCAACACATGCCGCGTTATCTTCATATAGAATAGTTGGCCCCGTACTTTTGTCAATCCCACTACTTGAACAAATGTGTTGGCTTATAGATCTTAGCCATACACATTCTTTACTTGCTTCATGGAGTGCGATGATCTCAGCATGATTTGAAGAGGTAGCCACAAGCGTTTGTTTCTGAGAACGCCAAGATATAGCAGTGCCTCCGATCGTAAAAACATATCCTGTTTGCGATCGGGCTTTGTGTGGATCTGAAAGATATCCTGCATCTGCAAAACCAACCATTTGACCATTTGAATCTTTAGGGTAAAATAAGCCTAAATCAATAGTCCCTTGTAGGTAACGAAAGACATGTTTAATTCCATTCCAATGTCTTCGTGTTGGAGATGAGCTAAATCTTGCTAGAAGATTAACAGTGAATGATATATCAGGCCGTGTACAATTTGCAAGGTACATCAACGCTCCAATTGCACTTAGATATGGTACTTCCGGACCAAGTATCTCTTCTTTTTCCTCAGGTGGTCGAAATGGATCACTTTCAATGTTAAGTGATCTAACGACCATCGGGGTGCTAAGAGGAGTTGATTTATCCATGTTAAATCGTTTCAACACTCTTTTAGTGTATGTGGATTGATGCACAAATATACCATTTTGTGAATGTTCTATTTGTAGGCCAAGACAATACTGTGTCTGTCCAAGATCTTTCATCTCAAATTCTCCTTTGAGATAGTCTGATGCCTTTTGTATTTCTTTTTGAGTTCCAATAATATTTAGATCATCAACATATACCGCGATTATCACAAATCCGGATGTTGTTTTCTTGATGAAAACACATGGGCATATAGGATCATTCACATATCCTTCTTTTGTTAAATGTTCACTGAGACGATTGTACCACATACGTCCAGATTGTTTTAACCCATATAATGATCTTTGCAATTTTATTGCACATAACTCTTTAGGTTTGGAACTTAATGCTTCTGGCATTTTAAATCCATCAGGGATTTTCATGTAGATATCAGTATCTAATGATCCGTATAGATAAGCTGTAACAACATCCATGAGACGCATCTCAAGATTTTTATCAGCGGCTAGACTCATCAGGAATCTAAATGTGATCGCATCCATTACAGGAGAATATGTTTCCTCATAATCAATACCAGGTCTTTGAGAAAATCCTTGGGCTACAAGGCGAGCTTTATACCTTGTAATCTCATTTTTCTCATTTCGTTTTCGAACGAAAATCCATCTGTACCCAACTGGTCTCACATCTTCAGGTGTGAGTACAATAGATCCAAACACTTTTCGTTTGTTAAGCGAATCAAGTTCGATTTGTATTGCTTCTTTCCATTTATTCCAATCATGTCTCTTTTGACATTCATATATGGATTTCGGTTCTGGATCATCGGTATCTTCATTTACCTCACTTGACACGATATATGAGAAAGCATCATCAAGGTCATTTTGTTCATTTCTATTCCATATCCTTTTATTATGGATGTAATTAATAGAAATCTCATGATTATCTTTCGATTCATGATGCTCTGATTCATCAGAGTCCTTATCATTTATTTCTTCCAAAATATTTTCTGCTATTTTGGGTGCATCATATATTTCAGCTTTCTTCTGTTTCCTAGGATTCTTATCCTTAGAACCAGCAGGTCTACCACGCTTCAGGCGTGTTTTTGGCTCTCGTGTGTCATCCTCCTTTTCTTGTTCATTTGGCATTTTGATACGAGCAGGAGCATTTGCAGCTGGTATATGAGATTTAGTTACCGTCTTGGTATCTGCAAATGCATCAGGTAGCTGGTTAGCTATACTCTGTAAATGCATAATTCGTCGAACTTCTAGTTCTGACTCTTTAGTAGGAGGATCAAGATATAACAATGATGGTACACTCCATTTTATATCACTTCCAACATTTTTGTTTTCTCCCCCTAGAACTGGGAATACATTTTCGTCAAAATGACAATCAGCAAAACGTGCTGTAAAGACGTCACCAGTCTGTGGTTCTAGGTATCTTATAATTGATGGAGAATCACAACCAACATATATTCCCAACCTTCTTTGTGGTCCCATCTTTGTTCGTTGTGGTGGTGCTACAGGCACATATACCGCACAACCAAAGATTCTAAAGTGGGAAATGTTTGGTTCTCGACCAAACGCTAACTGTAGTGGGGAATACTTATGGTATGCACTCGGTCTGATCCGAATGAGTGCTTCTGCATGCAAAATGGCATGTCCCCATACAGAGGTTGGAAGTTTTGATCTCATGATCAATGGTCTTGCAATCAATTGCAGACGCTTAATTAAAGATTCAGCCAAACCATTTTGCGTATGAACATGAGCAACCGAATGTTCAACTTCAATTCCCATTACCATACAATAGTCATTGAATGCTTGGGATGTGAATTCACCAGCGTTGTCTAGTCTAACTCTTTTAATAGTATAATCAGGAAACTGTGCTCGCAGTTTGATTATCTGAGTTAGAAATCTCGCAAATGCCACATTTCGAGATGATAATAGACAAACGTGTGACCATCTACTGGATGCGTCAATTAATACCATAAAATAGTGGAATGGTCCACATGGTGGATGTATCGGTCCACATATATCACCTTGAATTCTTTCAAGGAACTTTGGTGATTCTTTATCGATTTTGGTTGGCGATGGCCTTACGATCAATTTTCCTAGAGAACATGCAACACATGTCATTTTATTCCCTTGAGAAATCTCCTGGATTTTCAATGGATGACCATGTGAACTTTCTATGATTTTACGCATCATTGTAGTGCCTGGGTGGCCAAGGCGATCATGCCATAACGTGAACTCTTCTGGGTTCCGTTTTACTACAAGATTTGATTCGATCTCATCGATATAAGTATGATGTAATCCCGAAGGAAGTTCTGGAAACTTTTCCAATATGTGTTTTCTGCCACATTTTTCAGAAATTACATACATGTATTTCTTTCCATCCTCAGTTGCAGACTGAGTATCATATCCGTGAAGATATATGTCTTTAAAACTCAACAAATTCCTTTTAGAACTCGGAGAGTATAAAGCATTATTTATGGAAAATTTTGTTCCATTCGGCAAAGTAAAGTTTGCTTTACCAGTTCCTTCAATCACGTCTGCAGGACCTGATATTGTATTGACAACAATTCTTGTCGGTTTTATATCAGAGAAATATCTCTTTTGTCTCAGAATAGTGTGCGTTGTTCCACTATCTGGTATGCATATTTCACGAATCTGTTTCTTGGATTTTGCTCCATTAGTATTTTGATCCATTTCTGAAATTATCATAAACATTAAATAAAAGTGAAACGTGAAATTTATTCATTTATTATATAAAGAAAACACACAATAATTATACATATATTGTTGTTAAAAAAACATTATTCTTTGAAAACATAATTATTATACATTACAAATGAGGACTATTCAGCAGTCTTATTAGAAACATTTTCGTACTCTTCAAGAGCATTCTAGTCCAGCTCATTTGCGAAATCAGAGGATTCAAGGTATGAGGTCCCTTCAACGTTTTCCGTGAGGTTCACCTCTTTAGCCTTTCCTTTTATGGATTCTTGATATAACTTGCACAAATGTGGGGGAGTACGACAGGTACGGGACCAATGTCCTTTACATCCACATCTGTAACATACAGTCTCACTTTTCTTTGTGGTATCCTCTTCGGTTTCTTTGCCTTTATGAGGTTGTTCAGATCTAACCCATTTGTTAGATCTAATACTTTTAGGATAGTAAGGCTTTCCACGTTTGTTGTTGAAACGCCGACCACGACCTCGGTTGGTATGGTTTCTCCTTCCCGAATATTCTACCGCCGTAGCATTCACTTCGGGAAATGCCTTGGCTCCCGTAGGTCGGGAATTATGGTTTTTGATTAGTAACTCATCGTTCTTTTCAGCCAACATGAGTGTTACCATCAATTCAGAAAATTTGGTGTACCCACATTTTCTGTAAATTCGGGATAAGACGTTGTGTTCTTTGTGGAAAGTATTGTATGTCTTGTCAAGCATTTCTGCTTCGGTGACAGGGTTACCACAATATTTTAATTGTGCAACTATTCTCAAGATAGTGGAATTGTAATCTCTAACCCTTTGGAAATCCTGAAACCTCGGGGTTTTCCACTCTTCAAGAGCGTGAGGGAGATTGATTTCCTTCTGATTATCGAATCTGTCTTTCAAGGCTTGCCATAGTACGGCTGGGTCCTCAACGTCCCCATAGTCGTGAATTAGATTCTCATCTAAATGCTTCTTCAGGAAGATTATCGCTTCGGCTATATGCTCGGGTGGCGATTTGTTACCGAATTTTATCGCTTCAGTTATTTTTTTTATTACAAGATAAGGTTTCACATTTGTGACCCATCTGACATAATTTTCGCCGGTTATTTTCAGAGCCGGGAACTAGAGTTTTTCGACGTTTGCCATTTGTATTTCTAAAACACAAAATAATAATTTTATTAGAACTTCATAATTTAAAAACCGTTTACATTAATCATACAAGCAATTACAAGGAGAAGCGATGTAAATAAAATTAAACCGATATTCATCTTAAATTCACTCGGAGTAAATTCTCCAACGAATAAACCATAAATAGAAACACAAATAAAAATGGCACATAAAAACAAAAGTGCGCGAATCATCTTTCTTGAAATGAAAAATCGGAGGAGAGCGATTTGAAATTTTTGAGAGAAGATGAAATGTTTTGGATGATGAAATGGAGTGAAAATGAGTTGTATTTATAGATGAAAATCACTGTTCATGACCGTTGGAGAAAGGGGAAATTTTTGAAAAAATTTCTTTGTGACAGTTGGTGTTAAATCGAGTGCACCAAAAATCAGTCTGAAAATATCGTATTAAACGATCAATTAAATCTATTAAATTTCATAAAATTTTGATAAAAATAAAAAAAATATGGTGAATAAACATTTTTTGTTATGATAATAAATTATGCGACGGCTCAGCCGGTTAATGCAGAATAATAAATAAATTATAAGGCGGCTCGGCCGACCAATTAGCAATAAACAAAATATAAGGCGGCTCAGCCGACCAGTTAACAACAAACAGAAAATAAAGGCGGTTCGGCCGTCCAGTTAACAACAAACAGAAAATAAAGGTGGCTTGGCCGTGCAGTTAACAATAAATAGAATATAAGGCGGCTCGGCCGACCAATAAATTAATTAAAATATTAATAAATAATATAGGCGGTATTCCGGCCATTATAACATAATATAGATAATAATACAGGCGGTATACCGACCATTATAGCATGGTATATATGATACAATAAATTTTACCGAATTGCAGAACGATCGTGCTGATAACGTGTTATGAAATAACTTATAATTTATAGTATCGAAAAATTTAAATAAGGGCGAAATATTTTCCCCGCAGAAAGAAGATATACGATAAATATGCAAGAGAGAATATTTACTATGAAGAGGGAGAATAGAGATGAGATGTAATGATTCTTTGTTTATAAACTCTTCTTCTTGTTTTTGGTGTACAAAAGAGTGAGATGAGTGATGGTATTTATAGTGAGCAACAATACATAAAATAACAAAGATGGTGCTTGATTTGGTAAGTGAGTGGGTGATCATAGTACTTGGTGAGTAGATGATCATAATGCTTGGTGAGTAGATGATCATAGTGCTTGAGTTGGTAAAGGAGTGGAGAATCATTTCAAAGTTTATCTTATAACATGATCTTTATATAACCCAAGTGATGAGCATTAGTTGTGATGTTCTACAGTTTATCTGCACGTTGTCTTGTCCCTCTAATCTTCTTTTTACATTTTTGTTAATTTCTATTAACATTTCACTATATATATGCTCAAACTGAAGAAAAGATACAAAACTACCATATAAAAAACATACATGTCATACAATTAAGAAATTTGTCAAAAAAATATTATTATGAAATTTGTCACCCACCATAATTCTGTCATTATTTTCATATAGTATTTGTTTAAGGTCATGAAAACTTTCATTTGACATAAACATTTTAGGCTGCAACATCTGAAGAAGATTCAATGGAGATGATTTTTTATGAGAAGTTGATAATAGATACAGAAGAGTGGAGGTTAACACTTAAATCTTTAGTCATAATATGCCTTACACAACGTTGGATCCTAGACCAAGAACTAAGCTTTTATATCTGGTGAAATATTTACAGATTCTTCTCAAGTTTAAAGAATCAATTAAAAAAAACTAAACGAGAGACTTAATCTCACAGCCTAAGCTAACATGTTCCTTCAAGAGTAAGACCGAACCAAGCCAAAGTTGACAAAAGATTTCGATTTGAAGAGACCCCCAAAGAGGAACCTAGTTGGAGATTCTTGTGAAGGCGGTTTTTGTCTCTGTTGTTGTTCTTCAGGGTTGTTCTTGACTTTGAGGATGGTCTGGCCTATGGTCTGTCTTATAGAATCTATAGTCTTGGCATCAATAGAGTAACCAGACGCATCGCTGACATAGAATGTGTTCAGAGCTTTGCCTCCTTTGGTTTTCACTTCAGCTCTAGTGACCGTTAGACTGTTCTCACGGAATATGCGAGTCACGTTCGACAACAAGCCTACTCTATCCGTCGTGCACAGTTCCAGCTTCAATCCCTCAGACACTCTTCTGTTGATAGCTGCTTCGAGACACTGTATGACTCTTTGCTTCTCAGCCTCTGACTTCACAGGGGAACCATCTATATGTCTCACATAATACTCCTGATACGCCTCCGTGCCTTCAGTGTCAACGCTTCCATGGAAGACCACATACTGCATATCAGTCAAAGTACAGACAGTATCGAACAGAAGCTTTGGTCTGTCTTTACATCTAACCGTGACCACTGAGTAATCCTTATCAAGCCAGTTATCAACGCAAACATCCGGTCTCTGCCTCTCATCTTGGATTGAGGAATCATCATCCACCACCGCACGGTGCTCATAGTCTCTGTCTTCAAACATCATCTGATGAAGCCTCCTGTCAGTGTGGACCTCACCGTGAGACAGAACCGTTTTGGCTTCTCTTGGCGTGTTGCTTCCCTTGAGGACGTTCCTGAGAAGGTTCTTGATCCGAGAGAGCCTCTCTGGGTCGGAGATAGCGCACCCGGTTGAGTCATCCGTCGTCACCTGCATCACAGCAGCTGCTCTGGTGTTGTGTGTCCAGACCTCTGCGTTTAGGACGCTGCATCTTAGATGGGTCAGGACAGCTGTCAGTTCAGAGAGTAGACCTGGTCTGTCACAGCCGGTTAGCTCGATGACCGTGCTCTCTGTTGATGGTGTGACACCAATGGTTCTCATGGGAGTGGAGAAACAAGCTTCAGGCCCAAGAGACTGAGAAATTTAACCACATCATGCTCATTAGACTCATATAAGATGAAGAGAACCAAATCTTGTTTTTTTAAAAAGAAACTCACTTTTTGGATATAGTCTAGAACAACTTCGTCAGTGACTTTGTTCCCATCTTGGTCAGTGACATTAAACACTGCCAAGTGCCAGAGAAAAGATGAGACTCAATTCCTTGTACATATAAGTAAAGAGAGGCATTGAGAAAGTGAAGCATTACCATCCATGAACCAACCACCATCAGAGGATATGTAAGCTTTGGTGATAGTGAGGTTGAGATCAGTGAGGATTTGCACAACTTCAAGAAGAATCCCATATTCATTTGCACTATCCACCTGAGAAATAACCAAAGAATATGTGTAAGAAAACCAAAAACTATAGACTATATAAGTTATATAAACCCACAAGATAAAAGGAAAGTACCCTTATCACAGTGGCGTTCTTGCAGGAGTCATTATCAATCACAACCCTAAATAAACAAACAAAACAGAGGTTTAATCCAAAATCATATCAGAGATTTATTAATAAAATTTAAAAAAAGTAGGAGAAACAAGTTGAAAGTAATACCTGGGTGGGTTCATTCTTCTGATGAGCTTCTCATACTCATCATCCATATCCTGTGAAAAACTCATGCTAACATCTGCAAATCAAAAACAGTTACAGATTCCATAAAAACCAAGACTTTCAAAAACCCACAACAGACCAATAAAGTCTCTTTTTTTGATAAAACCCATTTGCAACAAAAAAAAAGAAGCTATCCTAACAGAGTTACAGGTCAAAAATAAAAGAAGAGAGATGCCACCGACATCAAATCCTAAAAACTAACAGAAAAAAACCCAGAAGAGAACCATTAAAGGAAGTTTTTGCCCAAACCAAGAAACTGAAACGAGTCAACAACCAGAGAAGAAGACGAAGAAGAAAAAAGAAGGAGACTTTACCCATTATCGTTCCTTTTTAGGGTTATGATTCTCGAGGAAAAGCTAAAGTAGTTTCAGTAAGTTTCGAAGAGGGGAAGATGAGAAAGACCTGCATATATAATGGCCAACCCACAAGATCTTTTCACTCTCTGCAAACTCTTTTTTTAATATTATTATTAAATTAATCGAAGAGACACGATTCTCCCATAAACCAGTAACTCACACAGAGAAAGTTAATCAAAAAAAAAGGAAAGAGCTTACTGTTTCTTATTATACGGTGAAGGAGAGAAGGGAAAGAAAAGATGGGTGAACTGTAACTCTCGGCGTATCTTAGCCACGTGCGGTCTGTCTATGCTAATATGCGCGTATGAGTTATCATGTTCAATATCATTTTTTTACCATGTGAATGGTTGGTTAATAATTACTGACAAGGTCTCCTCTGATCTGTCACCCAAAGTTCTCGGAGCGGAAGTGAAAATTTAATAAATTTACCGTTTCGAGTTTTAAGCCGATTCTCTGATTCTAAAGATTCATTAAAGATATTGTTGCATCGTATACTTGAGATTCTTATGCAAAGAAATGATATGATTCCATCATTAATTATGTACCAAAATCTATATATTCCATCTTTAACGAATATTTAAAATATAGAATGTGCCATAAAATCAGTCACGAATATTTACCTTTTCACTGCTTGTGCAACAAAAGAAGTATATATAGTTAATTTCCATTTAAAATCAGGAAATAAAAAACTGCAAATTGGGTTTTTAAGAACTACCATATGGGAATAGTGTATCGTATCAAATTATTGTCTAACATTTGTTTTCCTTATATAAGAAACTACACGAGATGCAGAACCATCCAAGTGTTTCATAGAAAGGTTCATCTGTAGAGTTATATATTCATTGTATGTAATAGAACTAAAGATTATATGACAATATAATTGTGTTATCTAGTGTTAAAAAAATTACATGAGATTGAGAAAAAAGCCAAAAATATGAAATTTATTATAAAACCCCTCAAATTTATAAACGTGTTAAAACAGACCCTAAAATACATAATTTATATTGATAGATAGTACATTGTTTATGTTAAACGGTAAGGATTTATTTAATAATGCAATTAAACCGAGTGTAATTAAGAAAACGTACTGGTGTTACATACAACGTACGTTCAACAGTTTCATCTAAAGAGTCTGTAATTGTAATGGAATTAAATACAATCAAGATTCAAGAATTAAGCAATGTTATTGCCACAAGTAAATGTGGGAGAGAGGTAGATGTGATATAAAAGGCATATCATAAGTTCATAACGTGAAATAATAACGCTTACAGTGAGTAAACAGGGAGGAAACGTACTCTTTGTTTTTACAAAAAAAAAAGAGAGTACATTCGTTACGTACTATTGACCGTACCACCATATCTCTTTCCCAATATATATTCTCATCAAAAAAAATTATTTATAAAATGATATTATTATTCTATATTCTTACTCTATTACTGGAACAGATACCATATTATGAATACATGAGATTTGAAATCCCCCAGCATTTTCCGTGTTCTTCAACAACCGAAACTATCGAATTTAGTTATGTGTGATTTTTACACACACCATTTGTATTCCATTTTTTTGTCCTTTAAAAAGACTAGTAATAGAATACTATTATTTCGTAGACTTTGGATTATGTGTTTTCGTAACATATATAGTGATTGATTTAGCAAAAAAAAAATATAATTGCTTGAAAATATAAGCTGAACGACAAATTCTCATGATGGGAAAGAAACTATTTTGATGTTTTTTTTATCATAATTAGTTAAGAATCTTGTTATGTATGTATAACAAACTATAAAGATTGCTTCATTACAACAATATAAAACACGTGGGATTCAAACTGATTTTCTCTTATCAATACTTGAAAACAAAACTTACCGATAGAGTTAAACACTTAAAATATAGTAAGAAGAATTTAAATGGGGTTTTGAGAAATTTGAAAAAGAAGCAAGTAGCTAGTACTTAGTAGTAACCAGAGTTAGAAAGTGACCAGAGGAGTGGGCTTATACAATAAAGCCAAAAGGAAACAAGCAGCGGCCAGCTGAATTAAATGGAGGGCTTGGGTTTTAGATGCAAGTCACATGGTTAGGCAAAAGCGTCGTGCTGCATCAGCCGGGTCTAGGGATCTGCTGTGGCCGCACCTACCTTTCTCTTACCGTGTTCCTTCTAATTACCGTCTTAGATTCCTTTATTTATCCCACGTTCTTGATCATCTCCATGTTAGTAATGCCTCACTTTGATATATTAATCGTCATTTATCTCAAAATTGATCTATTCTTAGTTAGATATAATTGAATCTCTGAGATATCTTCATTTCTCTGAGATATCTTTTATTACTCGAATGATAACACTTATCTACACCATCCGTTTCATTTATAAGAAACACTTATCTACACCATCCGTTTCATTTATAAGAATTGTTTAATAAGAATTTGGAAAATTCAAATTCAAATTTTGTTACAAACTATATTTCAAAAAGAGTTAAATTACATGGTGTAAGATCGACATTTAAAGGATGAACATGTTTACGGATCCATAATCTCTTTTGTCACTACAAAAATCCTAATTTGTAAACTATTTCTACTACTATTGTTTTGAACAGTACAATTCTCTCATATACATCGAGTCAATCAAGACACTAAACTATTGGTGTATCTATATTCAGAATTTGATTGAATCCTTTATTACCTTTACTGTGTAAATGACAGACATATATGTGCCGGCATTGTCGCAATTCAGTACAACACATGGTTAATGCGATAATTATACTATGATTGGCTTTTATTGCTAGGGAGAATGGATTAACGGAGAGATGAAATAGTGATAAACTGTAGCAACTATTATATAATATATACTATATAAAAATACTATTTGTAAACTCTGTTTGTGTGTGTGTTCGAGCTGGTTGGTCCAAAAGGTAGCTTTCGAAGATAGCAGACAAGGGTTTAGCTATAACAAGGAGGAGATATATTAAAACTACGTTTGTCCGAATCGAAGTGATGTGAAGGTGACCATGTTCCTTATAAAAAAAATATTACATTGAAAGATTGAAAGACACTTTTGAGTATTTTATAACATAATAAAAAAGTTTCTTCTACCAACGTATAGTTCACCGTAACAGCTTTCTTTTTGTCTAAACAAACTAGTCATCTTGCAACTAACATGATGACTAACTAAACCATTGTTTTAGCGGAAATTAACCTCCACCACTCATCTATTCACCATCTCAACGGTCCAGATTAATTTTGAGATCTAAAACAAGACTTATATTTGTTTTATATCTCAACCAACAGATCTTTTTTGTACATTTTACATGGACGACCCAGATTAACTGGTTTGGATAAAGTCACAGTCTTCATCTTCTTTTTTTTTTTTACGGTTCTTTTATTTTTTTTTCACGGTTCTGCTTACGTCGGAATTAAACTGCTAAAAATGATGTTTGTTTTCTAACCTCATCCTATCAATCTTGCTTATTCTATAACCAAACATACTTGTCCAGTAACCTAATTTGTTACATGTTATTTTCGTCACATTTGATACACGTAGGATTAAACTGACCAACGTAAGATTAAACTGACCAACGACAGGGCGGTCTCCTATTTCTTCCATCATTTAGCCGCTCACAAAAACATGATTCTCTTCATCACATTTGATACAAAGGGTGACAAACAGCACCGAGCCAAGTTGGTGAGAAACCACAACCTTTCTCAACACCTAACCAACCTATAAAGGCTAACTTCAACTCTTTTTGCCCCCTTCAAAATCCCGAGTTTCTCTCTTTTCGATAAATCAACATGTACACATATCGTATGAACATCATCACTATAAATGTACACGCCTACATACACAACCATGTACACAAACTCAACATGTACACATATCGTATGAACATCATCACAATAAATGTACACGCCTACGTACACAACCATGTACACATGTACACAAAATCAACATGTACACATGTACAAAAAATCAACATGTACACATATCGTATGAACATCATCAGTACCAACTTTCTGCGCTAATAGGTACACAACACTTCTCGTGTACATCTTCCGCTTCCTTATCTAAATTACCATTAACTTTGCTCCTTCGTTATCGAACTCATCTACAATGTACACATATTCAATGTACATCCCAAGTCTGAGAGTATCGTACATCATAAGGCAATAATCTTGTAAAATATAAGGTCTGCATGCCTTACAAAAAACATTTTGCAATGTACACATATTGCAAAATAGGCCACATGCCTCAATACATAATAAACTACCAACGTTTTACATACACATACATAATACCATACCAAAATAGATCCACCCGCCTTATCAAAACCTACTAAAATTTGCTCCACACCCACCATCAACATAAATACAGAGGGACAACCAAACTCTTGTAGATATCAATCGCATAGTGCTTCCTGAATATGTCCACCAAATCATCAGTCAACCTAGTTACTTATGTTCTCAACCCTTCAACATGCGCCTCCATCGCAGCGTATTTCTCCGCATCCACAAAACTACCCCTCTTAAAATAACCACTTACCGTCTCTGTTTCAGAACTGACCTTTCTCTGCTACCACACACACCCTTGCCCTTGCCCTTCCGCTTCTTCGCCGTGTCAATCTCAGAATGCACATATAGTGGATACTCAGCATCACCTCCACCATAGTGAGACTTGTTGAACACATGTCATTCCTTAACCAACTTCACCATGTACTCCACTTTTTAATCATATTTTTCTTCATCCACTATACACCCCACCTCTCCTCATGTGTCTCACTAATCTCTAGAAATGGCTGTACAACAACCTGCAACATGTACACCCAATTAGCGTACATTTGTATAAATGTGTACATCATTGTAAATAAACAAACTCGTACATAAACAAACTTGTACACATGTACACATCTCGAATGGTCTATTTTCGTACACATGTACACATAATAATGAACTCAAGCTAAATACAAACATATATACAACTAGCTGCAACATGTACACCCAATTAGCCCAATTGTATACATGTGTACATCATTGCAAATAAACAAACTCGTACACAAATGATCTTTTGCACATGTACATACCAAAAAATGGACTATTTCTATCTTTCGTACACATGTACAGCGGATAAACTTAAGCTAAATACAAACAGAGATACATACCCCTGAGTCGTGTTCACCCATCTCCGGCATGCCATTAAGTGCGCCTCTCACCGCCAAAAGAAGATCTACGGCGGAGTACATGTTCACCCTCTCGCTTGGAAACCGGTCAGTCGAAAAGAGCCTCTCCGGTAGCCCTTCTTTCAGATCCTCAACCTCCGTCGTTTCTGTTCCTACAGAAAAAACCCTAAAAATCAGATACATAATCCCTTAAGATCTACAAAAAAGTGACACTCACCGCCGTCCTTCTCTTTCCTATGCCGGCTACATCTCCTCGATATCTTTCTTTAAACAATTTATTGATATTTGTTGTTAGGAGTTTTCAAGGCTCCTAATCAAATGTTGTAGTATAAAAGATTGTCGAACCAATCCTAGGTGATTCTAAAGCAAAGGGAATGCAAGTTCATGTTTAAGCTAAGTGCAATCCGGTTTTAAAGATGGTATGAACTAAGAACTAATAAGCTAATGCAATAAATTAATGATCTTTCTTTCTCAATATGAAGCAAGAGGACTCATGGGGTTAGGCATTTGATCTTGGGTGATGCAGATCCAATCTAGAGGTGGAAAGCTATCAATCAAACACTTTTCTTATGCCTAGACACTAAGCTAAACAAGCTCTATCTCTAGATGAATGTTCTTTTGGTAAAGCAACTCAAGCATCTAATCTCTTAGGTTGAATGTTACTAAAGCAAACATGGATAACAAGTCTAATAGCAATCTTAACTCCTTTAGCAACTAATCTCTTAGGTAAAGCAAGCCAAAAGCATTGAAGAGCTGGTTAAGGCATTTCATCATACACCTTGTGGGCAGGAAATGCCTAGAGATCTATTTTAGTATGATCAAGACTAATATAGCATTGAGAGACCTCAACAAGCATGGAAACAAGTAGATCTAACACTAAACACCTTGGATCTTCTCTAATCACCCTTAATCACACTAGCTCATGAATCCAAGATTAGTCTACTCACTAATAGACATGAATAACCCCAAAACCATGGATGATTCAAGGTTAAACATGATTAGAGAGCAAGATAATCAAGCAAAGATAAGAAATTATGATCAAGATTAGATCTTTTTTTCCAAAAGTGGCTTTTGATTAGATAGAAAACAAGACAAGTCCTAATTTTAGGTTTAGAGATTATTTATACGACTCCTAAAAACCTAGTGGGCCTCAAAAGCAAGTCTGAGAAGGTCCAGCAAAACATGAAAAATCGACCAAATATAGATCTTGCGCGCGGGTTCGTGACCCCGCTCCAGTGGGTCGCTCCAGCTTCACAGCGGGTTCGCCACCTCGCTCCGGGACGTCGCTCTGGCGTCCTTCGTACTTCATGGATTTGACGCACGATGTACCCACCTCGCTCCGTCTTGGTCGCTCCGGTTCTCGAAAGTTGTCGACGGGATGTTGGGCCCAGAGCGGGTACGCTACCTCGCTGCAAGAGGTCGCTCTAGTACAGAGCGGGTGTCATACCTCGCTCCAGTGGGTCGCTCTACACTTCACTCGTTCAGAGCGGGTGCATCACCTCGCTCCAGTAGGTCGCTCCAGCTCCTCTACTCGCCAAGATGATCATTTTCTACTCCTTAAGAGCCCAAATGTCTCCAAATACCTCCACAAACTCTAAGGGATGCTCCAACACCTAATAAAGACTTATGTATGCAATATGAAACCTAAATGATGCCTAGATTAAATCTAGATGATCAAAATGTGCAAGAATGAATGACTAAAACAATGTAAATATGCAAGATATCAACTCCCCCACACTAGTCTTTTAACTTGTCCACAAGTAAACTTTCAAGAGCTAGAGGAAGAGAGGTTTGAAGGTGGGAGCTCATAGCCACAAGAAACACTTCATAGCACTCAATTTAACATCCTTAAGAAATATGGCAAATAGCATGAGCAAACTGTCTTATTATACTCTAGCTTCTCTAGGCCTATCCATACTCTTATGCCTCTACACAAGTTGCAATACTCATCAACTAACAAGTTCTTTAAACCAGCTCTCACATTGATTCACACACACACACAAGGTGAATTCTCACAAATGGGCACATGATCTCAATTATTTGGCTAGTTAAGCAATGGTCTAATATGAATGAAGAGAAGGATTCAAATGTTGTCATTTTAAGGTGGCAATCACTCAAGAATCAAGGAGCTTGATCATTATGCAAAATTTATCTAAGACTATGAGCAATTCATGCATACATGGATTCATCCTCATCATTCTACCCCATTCCTAAGTGATTACAAATTCTACACCCTTTTCATTCATCCCATAACCCAAAATGAAAAACACTCACATCACTCACCCAATGAACAACATTCTTTTCTTATGACTCAACCACTAAGGACCTCTTATTCACTTTTTACATTTCTAAGCTCTAACACTTTTTATTATCCCTTCCCCACTATCTTATTGAATTTTTTTTTTTTTTTTTTTTTAATAGAGGGGGAAGGTCTCAAACAATACAATCAAGAGCTTTCTTATTTTTCTATTCTAGGTCCATAAGGCTTTTCTTTCTCATGACAATCTTTTGTTCATCAATCTCAACTTTATCACTTCTCAAACCCAAGATATAAACCTTTAAGGAACAAAGACCCCACTCACCATCCTAGAAGCTAGCTCAAATGATGACCTTATGCTAGCAAGAGATAAGAACAAATTCATGTCGCTCCCAATACTTTCAAGATTTTGCACATGACAAACTATCAAAAGAGGCCTCACTCATGCAAATCAATGTAGGCTTCAAAGAATGGCTAGGGTTCAAGGGTAAGGAAGCGCCATTTGGGTTAACAAAGAGTGGTACAATGGGGAAAGATAACCCAAATGTGTATGAGACCCATGATCAAGTATGCAAATGCCCATATGCAAGAGAGATTAAGTTCATTCAAGCCAAGTTCAGATTGGAGCTGATCTTAAGAACAATGCCAATATCAAGCAAGCAAACAAGTTTCAAGAAGAGTTTTCAAGGCTCGAAGCATGCGAGCCTTTCAAAAGATGCTTAAGTTACTTGATATGTTTAATTATGGTGTCAAATTCAGTGCAAACCAGTGTTCTATACAAGGCAATATCAATCAGCTGCTTCATATGCAAGGGATTGCATCCTATATGCTCTAGACTCAATCTTAAGAATGCAAGTGATGCAACTACATGATTCAAAAATTTAATTTTTTTTTGGTTTTTCTATGCATATATGTATGTACAATGCAATGCATGAGACTCAAAATCATCAAAGCAAACATGATCAAATACTTGGTACCTCCCCCACACTTAAATCACACAGTCTCTGTGTGAGTAAGGGAGAGATACCCAAAGGAAAGCAATATGCAAAGATAAACTGGTATATACAATGGAAAGGTTGGAGTGGTACTTCAAGCAGAGAGTGGAGGAGGAGGATCCTTCCCAGTTTCAAGAGTGATGGTGAGGATTTGAGAGAGAAGCTCTTGAAACTTGATTGGATCATTCTGGAGCTGAGGAGTGATGATGGCCCTTGCACTTGAGAATGGCTTAGACCTTCCCTTGCACTTGATTTTGTACTCAATGGCCCCATCCTTAAGCTTCATTGGGTGGAGAGTGAGAGTGTGAATAGTCTTATCAAGAGGTGGAGGATGAGGTTCTTTCACAATCTTCTTCTTGTCATGAGCAGCCTTTGTGGCTCTACTCACCTCCTCCTTTTTAGCACTTTCCAAGTGCTCATCAAACAGCTCTTTAGAAGACTCTCCAGCAAGACCTTCTTTCTCAATGCCAACCCCTTCAGCCTTGGTCTTCTCAATGGAGGATGCTTCACAAGTGATTGTTCCACAATACTCAGCATTCATCTTTGGGGATTGTAGTGGATAGGAGACAGCTTTGTTCACATTTAGGAGTGCGACCTTCTTGTTGGCAAAGTCTATGCAAGCTCCCATTGTTGTGAGGAATGGAGTGCCAAGGATCAATGGGACTCTCTTCTCGATTGCCATCTTCAGAACAGTGAGGTCTATAGGAATGGTGCATGCTCCAATCTTCAAAGGGAAGTCTTTGATGAGACCAATAGGGGTTGTAGAAGAGGAATCTCCAAACTGTAGGGAAGATGTGTTTGGCTCCATGCTCTCAATCCCTAGACTCTTCATCATCTACATTGAGATCACATTCACACTTGCACCAGAATCAACAAGAGCATCATCAAAAGTGAGCTTACCAAGGTAACAAGGCAAGGTGAACATCCCTTGAAACTCAAGCTTAGGGAGGGACTTTGGAGGGATTGGTGGATCAATCTTCAGAATGGAGATGTCTAAAATCTTGGCCACTTCAGTTTGGTGGTCTAGAATGTCCTTGATGAGCATCATCTAGACATGAGCTTCACGCATACCCGAGATTTCTGGAAGCCTGACCCCAACATCACTAAGATCTTTCCTGAACTTGGAGAGCACCTTCTTCTGACCTTTGGTGAGAACTCTTTGGGGGGGGGGGGAAGGGAGCTTATCATAGGGTGATAGCTCAATCTCAGTGGCTTCCTCTAGCTTAACCTTTTTCAGCTTGTTGTCAGCTCTCTTCTCAACTTGTTTCTCAGCCTTGTGCTCAACTCTTTGCAGATTCGTTGCTTCAACCTTCCTGGCAGCGTCCTTCACAATTTGTGCTTCAGCTGTGGCCACAACAAATCTCTCAACTTCCCCAAACTCAGTTCCAAAGACCAATCTTTCAATCTCATCCTCCTCTTTCTCATGATCACTCAGCTCAATCTCTGGATAAGTAGTGGAGAAGACAACATTGCAAGACTCTTTGGGGTTCTTTTCTGGTTTCCCTGGTAGAGACCCCTTGGCTGCTTGGAGGATGAAGGCATAGAAGCAACTTGACTCTCCAAAGCCTTGAGATGAGAGGCAAGTTGCATGTACTTGTTGTTGAGGTCAGAATAGTTCTCATCAATCTTTGCATGGATGTTCTTGAACTCATAAATCATGGTCTTCTCATTTCTGGCCTGAAATTCCAAGAGTTGCTTGAACATAGAATCCACACTTGAATCTGGAGCTTGAGCTTGAGAAGAGCTTCCTTGAATCTGATGAGACTGGTTGGCTTGGTAACCTCCTTGCTGATTGTTGTAGTAATGCCTTTTCTGATAGTTGTTTTGGTACTGAAAATTGGGCTATTTCCTGTACCATGTCCCATTAGCGTTGATGAAGCACAACTCCTCTTGGCCTTCTAAACCATCAACCTCATTGACCTTAGGAGGAACCTCTTGAATAGGACCACCCACAAAGTTCATCTTCTCTTGTTTAGCTTGGTTGGAAAGAAGCAAATCCATCTTATCTTGTAAGGACTTGATCTCTTTCTTTGTCTGCTGATCATCACTTCTATTGACCCTATCATGCTTCTCACTGTAGACTGAGTCACTCTTGGCCATGTTCTCTACCAGTTCTTCTGCCTCTTCCTTAGTTCTTCCCAAAAAGAAATCATTGCTGGTAGTATCAAGCATGTTTCTGCACTGTGGTAGAGCTCCTCTATAGAAGGTGCTAAGCAAACTCTCCTTGGTGAAGCTATGATGTGGGCATTGAGACCAATAGCCCTTGAACCTCTCTCATGCTCAACTAAATCCCTCTAGGTTCTTCTGCTGAAAGCTAGAGATCTCATTCCTGATCTTGGCTGTCCTTGAGGTAGAGAAGAACTTCTCTAGGAATGCCCTCTTGCACTCATTCAAAGTTGTGATAGAGTCACTTGGAAGAGCATTCTCCCATTGATGTGCTTTGTCTCCCAAAGAAAAAGGGAACATCTTCAACTTGAATGCATCTTCAGAAACACCATTGGTCTTGGACAAGCCACAATATTTATCAAACTTGTACAAGTGATCAAAAGGATCTTCAGCAGCAAGGCTATGATACTTGTTGTTCTCTATGGTGTTAAGCAGCTCTGACTTGATCTCAAAGTTGTTGTTCTCCACAACTGGTGCTCTGATTCCCAACCTATGACCATTAATGTGAGGTTGATCATAGGCTCCAATGGCACGAGCTTGGCGTGGTGGATGTTGTGGTTAGCGCTGTGGTCTAAGATGATCAGTTCTTGGATCAATGCCCCCTAGGGCATCACCATCTTGAGGCAGATTCTCCATATCAAACTCCAACTTTTGCAAGTGAGCCTGATGCTCTACTTCTCTTCTTTGTCTTGCAATCTCCCTCTCAAGGCTCTAATGTCTTCAACTCTTGGAACTAGGTTTGTTGCACCTCTGCTTCTTGTGATCATACATCTGAAATGCAAAGGGAGAAGAAGAAGGAGAAGCAATAACACAAATTAAAAAAAAAAAATTGACTTAGTCTCAAGCAAGTGACTAAATCTCAATGTCACAATCAACTTAGAATTTGGCAACGACACCAATTTGATGTTAGGAGTTTTCAAGGCTCCTAATCAAATGTTGTAGTATAAAAGATTGTCGAACCAATCCTAGGTGATTCTAAAGCAAAGGGAATGCAAGTTCATGTTTAAGCTAAGTGCAATCCGGTTTTAAAGATGGTATGAACTAAGAACTAATAAGCTAATGCAATAAAGTAATGATCTTTCTTTCTCAATATGAAGCAAGAGGACTCATGGGGCTAGGCATTTGATCTTGGGTGATGTAGATCCAATATAGAGGTGGCAAGCTATCAATCAAACATTTTCCTTATGTCTAGACACTAAGCTAAACAAGCTCTATCTCTAGATGAATGTTCTTTTGGTAAAGCAACTAAAGCATCTAATCTCTTAGGTTGAATGTTACTAAAGCAAACATGGATAACAGGTCTAATAGCAATCTTAACTCCTTTAGCAACTAATCTCTTAGGTCAAGCAAGCTAAAAGCATTGAAGAGCTGGTTAAGGCATTTCATCATACACCTTGTGGGCAGGAAATGCCTAGAGATCTATTTTAGTATGATCAAGACTAAAATAGCGTTGAGAACCCTCAACAAGCATGGAAACAAGTAGATCTAACACTAAACACCCTAGATTTTCTCTAATCACCATTAATCATCCTAGCCCATGAATCCAAGATTAGTCTACTCACTAATAGACATGAATAACCCCAAAACCATGGATGATTCAAGGTTAAACATGATTAGAGAGCAATATAATCAAGCAAAGATAAGAAATTATGATCAAGATTTGATCTTTTTCTCAAAAGTGGCTTTTGATTAGATAGAAAAAAAGATAAGTCCTAATTTTAGGTTTAGAAAGTATTTATAGGACTCCTAAAAACCTATTGGGCCTCAAAACAAGTCTGAGAAGTTCCAGCAAAACATGAAAAATCGACCAAATATAGATCTTGCGCGCGGGTTCGTGACCCCGCTCTAGTGGGTCGCTCCAGCTTCGCAGCGGGTTCGCCACCTCGCTCCGGGACGTCGCTCTGGCTTCCTTCGCACTTCATGGATTTGGCGCTCGTACCCACCTCGCTCCGTCTTGGTCGCTCCGGTTCTCGAAAGTTATCGACGGGATGTTGGCCCAGAGCGGGTACGCTACCTCGCTGCGAGAGGTCACTCTGGTACAGAGCGGGTGTCATACCTCGCTCCAGTGGGTCGCTCTACACTTCACTCGTCCAGAACGGGTGCATCATCTCGCTCCAGTAGGTCGCTCCAGCTCCTCTACTCGCCAAGATGATCATTTTCTACTCCTTAAGAGCTCAAATGTCTCCAAATACCTCCAAAAACTCTAAGGGATGCTCCAACACCTAATAAAGACTTATGTATGCAATATGAAACCTAAAGGATGCCTAGATATAATCTAGATGATCAAAATGTGCAAGAATGAATAAAACAATGCAAATATGCAAGATATCAATATTCTCGTTCGCCTGAATTTGCCGTCCTCTGATTTTTTCTGCCTCACTTTCTTAGTTTTTCTATTTTTTTTCAGTAACAGTTACGAAAAAGAAAAAAAACTGCATCCGTCTTTAGTCGAAGAAACAATAAATGGAAATTGATTAACTCTCACCTCGGGCCTACCACTAATTTTCAAATTTCAAAAGCGAAGACAATTAAAGCTCATCTAACTAAATCTCAAATCACTACCTTATTTTGTAAAAAAAACTCAGAAACTGCCCTCAGTGTAAATAAATCTCTTATAAATTCATGGTTTTGTCTTGTCGAGATTCAAGCGCGGGGCTCTATATAGCTACACACGTAGATGGACTGGTCATTACTTAGTCACCAACTTGGATATTTTTTTCCGTGCATTGAACCCACTCGCGACTCGCCATTTAGATTAGTTTTTAATTTAATCGTGAAGGCATGCAGTGTCCCGATATTACTTTAACGGTAGAAGAAAAGAAACGCAACATGGTTTGATACGGTAAAGAAACGGCATGGCAAAACAAACAAATTTTTTAATGAAAAATATCTGGTGATGACATTATAATGGTTGAAATGGTAGTAAAAATTGTATCTGAATATGAGAAGGTTGTTTGTCTCGTTCAATTATATTAACTTAAATTGTTTACATAAACGAAAATTCATGATTATTTCCTGCACGTATTTGAAATGAAAGACGCAACAAAATCCCCGTTATAGAGGAAGAAAAAACATCGGTGCCATTATTTTTCGAGGATTAGTTTGAGCCTCGGTTCAGATATCCTCCGAATTAAAAAAAAATGCATCGCAAAAATGGTATATACGAAAGAATTCAATCAACTTCACCAATTCTAAACATCTATATCATGTGAAAATAGATGTGAAAATTTTTGGTTTTGAATTTCGTAGTTTTGGTATTAGTTGTGGTATAGTTGTGAAAATTTAGCTTTTAAATTTCGTAGCTAAGTTTCCACAAATTCCTGCTACTTATTGAAAAATTTCGTATATTATATGGTTTGGGTTTCAAATCTCTTGTTTGTCATTGCTATTCTGTATTAGTATCTCTCAAACCATTGTTAACTTGCCACATATATGTATGAAATTATGTCGCGAAACTGTTAAACTATAATGATAACTATTATTATCAGTTTGTCGCATAGCAAGAAGGCGTTTGTTTACTATAAGGGCAGCAAAATGGGATTTAAAGCATGGAATTAAGGAGCAAAAATATTGTGGCCGACCTATATATGCAGCATAATCTCAAGCGAATTCATGAAAGTGCGTCCCTTAGGAACGGCAGTTTTCAGATAATGCAAATACTATAAAGTAATAGTTTATACTGTAATAAGAGAGTCGTTTTTTTTGTTGGTAATATTAACAGACTGAATATTAATATTTACTGAAATGTAAAGTTTATTGTATAACTTCCAACTGTTTAATCCTCTATTCATCAGCTGAAGTGAAATATAATGTAAAAACGATAAATTTCTGATATTCACCCACTCATATATATTTTTGCGACATATCAAAATTATACAAACAATATTTGTAAATACGAATTATTAGAACTAATTTTGTTCTATAAAAAACTAGTATAAAACAAAGTGGTGAGTAAGAATTTAGAAAAGGTGAGGATAAGTATTTTTTTCATATTTACAATTTACAACGTTTTAGATATTTGATTTATGTTTATTGGAGTTGAACTTTTAGACCAAGATTTACAGTTTAATTAGTTTTCACATTATTATTTGAGATTTTGTCTTAGCGATCTGTTTTGTATTGCACATGTTATAATTTCATATACGAAATGTATGTTTCAACATTTACCACTTGCACAAATGAGAAATGTTCGAAAGTTTCGGAAAAACGTTTAGAACTTTATTTATAATTTAGTAGGGAATGTGATACCATTCAAAAGTGTCCGACAACAGTTTTGATGAAGTGTTATCATATTCGTTATAACATACATTAATTAATCAAAACCAAAACCGGCATATATGAGTTATCTAGTATGGTCCCCAACCCTAAGGTTAGGTCATATCAGATCATAGCCTTTTAAGCCTACGGAATCCACCGGATTCTTGGTTCAGTATCAGTTAGTTTTACCTAAAATACAATAATTTATAATTAAATTTTAACCTGTGATTAACTACTAATTAAATAACTGTCTTCCGTTATTACTCAATAATCTGCTTAATCTATTAAATAATCTGAGTCAACGGTCAACCACATAGAGACACACCACCGCACTCTTTCCTTTGCCTAAGAAGCTACATCAAATAGCTTCTTTACTAACTAACATAGGTACTTACTAGATTAAGCTTTTCTCAATTTGCAGTAGTTAAAAACTAATGATTTGTTAAATACTCAATTGTTTTAAACACAAAAGTTGTTTGTGTGTTCGATTTAATAAAGTTAATACATACATTTTACATTAAAATTCGTGATTTTATTTATAAACTTCCATGATTTATGGCATATATTCAATCCGTTTCAAAAAATTACATATTCTAGAAAAAAAAATTGTTGCAAAAAAATTTATTTTTTATATATTTTCAATGTAATTTTTGTCAACTAATAATGAAAAATTGCTAACTTCAAAAATATTAATTGTATTTTCGAAATTTTATTGGTTTAGAAATATATGAAATATAAAATTACAAAATATTATACATTAATAACTAAGTTTTATTATGTTTTATTAATAAACGTGAAAATCTTAAAACATGTATTATTCATTGTTTATTCTAAAAGTAGGGAATCTCTTATTTACTAAAGCGCAATTCGCTTGACGAATAAGATACTGCCACGTAATAAATGTACATAATTAAAAAAAAAATCAATGAAACAAGATAATTACTAGAAGAGAAAAACATGATCCTTATAACAATTACTCGAAATTACCCATGATGCTTCATTTCGCACGTTTTCTAAATCTCTTATCTCTCAAATTTTTAGATTCAATAAAAATATCAGAGAAACCCGATCAATAAAGACAGAATGTGAAAAACATATTCTATATCAAATTCATAAATCGTAATTCATAATTTCAAATCCCTATTCTCTTTCTTCAATCTCAAAAACATATATTTTCCAGTGATGCTATCTCTTTCCTTTGCACAGTTTCATTGACTATGGTGGAACACGACATTATTTCATCCGAACCAGTTTATGACTATGAAAGTTTGAGAAAGAGAAGACATACTGATCCGAATAGCTGGAGATCGGACTTGAATAAAAAGACTTTAGAACAAGAAGAAAGAGGAGGAAGATATAAATGTTTGTAGAATCAAAAAAGTGCTTTTGATAAAAGGTAAATGCTCTTCGTGTTTCTACTTGAATATATCTTCTTTTTTTCTTTTTTTTTGGTCTAAAAAATATATAACTTGAAACATTTTTTGAGTAAAAAAACCGAAACATGGAAAAATAATATGCTTATGTGTTCTTCAAAATAATGTGCAACTATCCACTTATAGTCACTATTTTACTATGATTTCAAATAAACATGTCCAAAAAAATATATAATCTGGCTTGAGCTTATAATATTTGTCATATGTATATTAAGGTACAGTAAGTAGTAACATACATTAAGTAGCAAGATCACATATTTCAAAACATGAAAAGCTTAAAATTACAAACCGGGAGAATCCTAGCCAAATAAGGTGCAACAATACCCACAAACCCTTCGTTTTGCCCCGTATCCCGAAGAAAGAAGTTTAATAACTTCGACTACATAAGTATTTTCCATGATTCTATAGTGATTATTACCTCTAGATTTGTTTTTATGAGATGATGTTTCTCTACGGACTCTACTAATCCTGTTTTTTTACTGTTTTCATTGGGTTTGTAACATTATTTTTGTTTGTAGATGATACTGAATGAATTAGTAGATGTAATAAGTAAAAATATAGATTGCAGATAAAAAATGAAAGAACAAAACAAAGTAAAACAGGATAGCTTAATATATTCAACAAGCGATTTAAGATCAATGTAAAGTTTTATAAATAAATCAAACTTAATTTTATATGTTTGTGGTTAATTAATAATAAAAGTGTTAATTTTCTATGTATATGCATTTCCGTCTGGTATGACAAAGTTATTTTATACATGTCAATTTTAGTTATTCGAAATATAATTATTTGCAAGCAAAATATGTCCATGCGGAACATGAGGTCAATACTAGTACTTGATATTTATTGAGTCAGAGTTATTTCTCGATTATTATCTTTAAAAATTAGTTTATGTTATTCTAAAAAAAAATTTAGTTTATGTTTTCTTTGTAAAAAGTCGGAATCAGCGGAATAATTAAAGGGAAGTTGCACGCGACGTAAGGCAGACCCGTGAGTGAGATTGTCATGTGGAGACAGAGTGGCAGTCACGCACGTGTCACGTGTCTTTCATTTAATTTAAACACTTCAGACACTTTTTAACTGTTTTTCTTTCTTTCTTTTTTTGAAACGATTTTTTAACTGTTTTTCTTCCATAAGTTACTATTTTAAATCTCCTTTGTTTGTACGTATATTTTTATTTAAAAAAATCGTAATTGCAGGATAATACACGACTACTGAAAAAGAAAAGAGAGAAAAAGGGAAAGAAAATGATTTATCGAGAAAGAAAATATTCGTTAAACTAATAAATAAATAATCCTAAAATAAGGGAGGGAGAGAGAGAGAAGTCTCTTGGAGAAAAGGAAGGGACGTCGATAGGAGCCAGAGGTCCACGTCAGACGGAGCTGTAAAAGTTTGAGGTTCTGACTTTTGCTAACGTGCACACTTTCTTCCCCGTTAAACTTTTTGTCGCTAGTAAAATAATATTTGTCTGCATCAAAAAGTTGAGTTATTAACACTCAAACTCAAAGACATTTTTGATGTTTTTATTACAAAAAAAAAAGTTTCAGCTACTGGAATACTTTTTTATAACTAAAATCAAATAATTACTAACTTAATGCATGTGACTAAAATGGTCTCACAATTAACAACTTGCTTTATCTCTCTCCTATTCTATCTGATCATCACCATGCTTTTCTTTTCATTTTGAGAAGTATGTTCAACTTCTTCCTTTTTTCTATGTAATCTACGTTCTTTTTCAAATCATTACTTTTCACCATCATAATTTTTTCTCCTTTACTTTATGTATCACTAATTTACTTTTTTTGTGTGCAGATCTACGGATCCAAAAAATCAATACGGAGAAGAGGCAAAAGGATTTAGAACCTCCGTAGAAAGATTTCTTCAACTCAAAACCGAAGATTCCGGTTGCCTCCTGTAACCGGCTCTCTCTCTCCGCCTCCGTCGACTGAAACCTCTGCCTCCATCTCGTCTATGTCTCCTCGTTGCTTCTTTCTCGTCGCCGCCTCTTTCTCGTCGCCGTCTCTTTCTCGTCGCCATTGTTGCAAAAGCTTGATGGGCAACAATGGCCAGTTTAGCTTTATTGCATATTTGGTCCCTAGAAATTTGAATATATTCATTTCTGATCTAAAGGTTTTTGATTTGCAAATATACCCTTTTAAATTGATTTCAAATTTTTTATTTGTGCAGACTATACCTTCCATAATTACAGGAACAGATATGTTTATGTTTTTCGTGTACATTGGTACATGATGGTGTATGTATACAATGCTAAAAAAAAAAACAAAATCTACCACTATATTTATACAAGTTTCAAGTACTATACACATGTACACTACCATATATGTTGTACACATGTACGTCATCAACCTTTATTGTACACATGTACACTAATGAATGTACACAACTTTACAACATGTTGGACATCTAACATGTATCTCAAACATATGTCTACATGTACACGAGTACATAATCTCAACGTACATGTGTACATGTGAAAGAAAGAATTTTACTTTGTAAGTGTAAGGGTAAGGAAATGTGGTTTACGTGAATGGAAAGAGTTCTCATTTTCTGAGTGAAGCTTAGTTTAGGTCTTGATACCATATGCGTGATACTATATTTCCTACCTTGTGTGTACATGTGTACAAGCGTTTTTGTGTACATATGTACAATATTATATATTATCTGTACAATATTATATATTATTTGTATACACAAAATCATAATCGTGGATGTGTACATAATGTTAGTGTACACATGTTCATGTACACGAGTACATTAGATGACTACGTGGATGTGTGCATAATGTTAGTGTACGCATGTACATCTTAAAGACATAGATTTGTCTTTGTAGGTATAAGGACAAGGAAGCGTGGTTTACGTGAATAAAAAAAGATTCTCGTTGTTGTGAATGAGACTTATTTTAGATCTTGATAGCATATGTGTTATATTTCTTATTTTGTTTATGTGACATACAATTATGGATGTACACATGTACAATATTTGGTGTACACATGTACAATATTATATATTTATACATCTTAAAGCCAAATAACAGTACACATTTTGAATCATGTCATATATTACTCAAATCTTATATATATGAGATGTGATTCATTTTAATTTGGTTGTTGCGGAGATGAGAAGATTATAGACTAGTAAAAGTACAAATCTCATTTAAAATTTCCACATGTAATGTTTTAGTACTATATATGTGTACATCGCTTTACATATCAACATGTACAAAAGAGTGTGTGCAAACTGGGTGTACATCAGTTTACATATCTACATGTACGAAAAGGCGTTCATCATTTCTTCTTTACATATTGTCCACCCTCAAGAATTCTTCATGTGAAGATAAAACAAAAAAGGAGTGTGTATGAACTGGCTGAACATGTGTAAAAAGATAATTGAATTAAATTTTGTGCTATTGCAAATGTGTGGGACGTGTTAACAAACAAATATAACACATTGTAGCTTTATGTCATAACTCATAACGTAATTATATGAAATAACACCGATTATATGACAAAACAACACTGATTATATCACAGGGGCTAAAATGAAATTTAAAATTTTGGAGACGAAATTGAAGAGCAATCTGCACATTTAAAGAGTATTGAGGTCAAAATCAAAATAAAGCAAAAGTTGAGGGACCATACATGCAAAAATGCCAAAAATACCAAAATGATGCAAAAGTTAAGGTATACATCACCGTTACAACACCATCAAAAATGTACCTTGACATATCTCAAAAGATAGACAAAATAATGTATATAATAAATAAATATAATTTTTTGGAAAATATAAACTGAAACAGCAAATTTTATTTTATAAAGAAGATGCAAAGTTTAGGAAGGAGAAGACTATGATGAGGAGTACCCACTTTATTGTGGTTGTGATCAAATCCCGTCAGAAAAAAAAGAATATATTAAATATAATAAATATATTGTTTTTAACTACAAGTTCATTTAGTTAATTTTTTTAGGTGGAAAGTGAGTTTGGTTAGCAAGAACTACCCTAGTAACATAAACTGCTTTATAGTGTAATAGAAACTTGAAAACTGGCTTTGAATGTAATCGTTTATAAAAAGTTTCATGTAAACAAAGTGTTGTAATAAAACTAAGGCTTATTATGTATTATCTAACTCTGAAATGTTCCTTTCTCATCACCTTTCACATGTACGTAGCTTTAATGCATAAACGTGATCACTACGTGAGATCATTATCTATGCTAAATTTTGACCTTTATTTACTTAAGAGTCACCTCATAATCATGACGTACTTGATTCTTCTCAAAATGTAAGCAACCAGCCTAATACCAAACAGTTCATGAAACAACACGTCTTTATGGGGAGACCTTTTCCACGGCATAACCTGTTGGTTGCCAGAGAGGGTCTTGCTTAGAAGCTCTTCAGATATATTCTTATAGGACCTACAAATTTTGAATTTAGAGAAGTATTTTCATAAAAAACGTTAGCAACTCAACTAGTATGTCTATATCTCATTTAGAAATGTCTCAGGTTAAAATCTGATTTAAGATTTTTTTTCAAATATTAATAACAAATGAGCCAAACATATACATATAATATAGTCTTAAATGTCCAGAGCCAGTTTTGATTGAATCTTTTAGATGAAAATGTAATTATATTTTCACAAGGGTACATAAAGATAATCCGCCTCAACAAACAAATAAAACATCACATATATATTTTCAAAATTAAACTAAGATTTAAATACATTTTATACCCAAGATGTAACTTTTTTTCAAAAATAAAATATCATTTGCCAAATTTGGCAACATATAAATAAAGAGCCAGAGAAAAAATGGCACGAAAATGTATAGATTGGAACGACAAGCTAAGGACTGCTAAAAAATGAAGTATACATACCAAAAATGTAGCAATCAGAAAAGATTTGGATAAATCTCCAAAGGGATGGGCAACTTGGCTCACTTCACAATCTGACATCCACCAAAAACCTATCAAAAATGGTCCACCTATCACACCCACTGTATACATCTCTAAACTCGATTTCAAATGTACTTAATACTATTATACATGTAGGCTAATCTGAGAAACTATAATATACGTTTACACGAATTAACACGATGTTATCAATATACGAAAGAGTCAAATATAGTTTGGCGGAGAAGTGGTCCCGTGGGGGTAGAGAGTGGTCTCCAGCAGCATACAAAGATTAGACCACACCCTAACCATATATTTTTTCGTACCTTTCACTCTCTAACCATCTATCTTTTCTTCCAACCTATCTTTTCTTCCAACACTTATTTCGTTTTATGATCTTTTCACTCAAAAAATCATAACTATTGTTGGGTTTGCTTGGTAACAGTACTTGGTCGAGTTTTGTTAAGGGAATAGAAAGTAGTAAACGATAACAAAATACCTAAAACCGACAAGAAATACTGGTACAATGATACTGTTGAGGGATCACTATACAGTGGACTAGGAAAGTCTTATTAGGCTCATTACGGGTGACTCAAGCTGGAGTAAAATTAAGATCTTCATTACAAAATATATGCTTCAGTCAACGGTTCACATGATTTGGAGAGAACGGAATCGAAGAAGACATGGAGAGATACTGGTTCCTGCTATGCTTTTGATAAAGAGGCTGGATAAGAACATGAGGAACAAGTTTACTGTGATTCAGAGGAAGGGAGACAAGGATTATGCAAATGGAAAGCAATTTGGTTTGATACTTGATAGAATTTTACTATAAGAAAGTTGGAACTGTTAGGTTTTTGATTGATCTTTTTATAAAAATTTCAAAATAGGCTACACTTGTTGTAAAAAAGGTCATTTTTTCTTTGAAATAAATTTAGCATTCAAATAAAAATAAAACGTTAATTTTTTTTTGTTTCTGGTTAGGGATTACCACTTATCTAACACATTTGAGTATTTTTCTTTGGGTTGTTATTCTCATGCTATTATATAAACAAGGAGATATTTATTATGTTGTAAATGTAAATATCAACACAGAGGAGAAACACAGCTGAGATCTTGTTGTAGGATATTATTATTCTGCTTATTTAGATTACTTGAGTGAGGTTTGTTCGTATAGTACAAAAACCAACTAGAGAATATGATCATCATAAGATATCGTGGTGGTAAACATATATATTGGTAGAAATTTTTCATAAAAAAGGTAGAAAATTCGCAATACTATATGTTAAAGTTAAACGGACGCTTATGGCACAACCTTGATAAGCCTAAACCAAACGTAAAAATAATTCTGGACTAGTCGTTCCAACAACCTAATTTTTTCATAGGTCAATGTGGGTGTAAAACTAAACATTTCAAGTATAAGCAATGACATTAACATTGCAAGACTCTAGAATTTTAAATTGCATTTTTAGGGTTGGCTTCGACTTAAATACCTATGATGTCCCGAGTCAGCACATTGGCCTGCTCTACACCCACTTATGGTAAATCAGCTGAATGAAAATGTTGTATGCTTTATTCATCGTGATGCATCATAATGTGTTGTGAGCTTGAATTAATATTATAAATAGGCGGTGATCCGCGTCCTGCGGAGAGTGAATGGACTAAAAAAGATTATAACTTCTGATCAATAAATATTAAAATGGAAAAGCTATAGTCACATATTATACATGTTATTGAATAGAAGATGTAAATTTTGATAAAAAAGAGTAGTGAAAAAAATACAATCTAGGTTTGGAAATTTAGTGGAATATCCAGGGACCAACAATCTAGTTATCGACAACAAACAATAACAATCTTTTTAATACATTTGATTTGCTATAGTTTTATTAAATTTAAATTGTTTCCCGAATACATCAAAATTGTAGACAAAACGAATATTCCATCACAGAAAATTAGTCCTAATAATCGCTAACTTTTAGTTTATAATTTTTTTAAAAAATTAGAAATTACAATTAAGGAATCAACAAATAGAAAAGAATATTAACTATTAGAATCGAATATTAGATATTGAATAGCGACTCCCAGTCACCATTTATGTTGATTGTTTAAACACAAAGTCTTGGTCCTTAAGTTAAGAGATTGCATGCAGTATAATTAAATATCATACAATCAGTCAAGATCGTCCCTATTAGCTAATTAGACTTGACTTTGAATTATAAGAAACATAAACTAACGTTCTAACAATTAACTTAACCTATGCAGTAGTGGATAGTAACAAAACTTTTTGTTAACAAAAAATTATATTGCATTCATCAAAAACTACAGATCGTCTTTTCAAAAAAAAAAAAATTGTGTGACTTACTATATAACAAAACTAACTTCAAAATGTATTTTTTGAAATAACAAAAAAATACAAAGAACATATATTTGTTGCAATAGTACTGATTCATCAAAACCATTGAATTTCTTTTTGAAACAAATCAAATTAATTTCCAATAAACAGTCCAGTTCACCCTAACCGATAATCATCATATTAACCCGACTGGTTTGACTGGGCAAATTAATAAGACATATATTTTTAACCTTTTTTTATTAAAAAATAATATTTGGTTTACTATATAATAAAACCGTAGATAATTTTCTTTTGAAACTAATCAAATTAATTTTTAATAAACAGTTCGGTTCACCCTAACCGAGAAATAATTATATTAACTCGACCGGTTTGACCGGTCAAACTGATAAGTTATATATTATTTACCCTTCTACTATTTACATGTGAACTTGTAAATGACTCAAACTTCACTTTCATATATAATACGTATATTTATGACTGGTTAATTTAGATATACATAGCCTAGCATATATATATAACGCATATATTATGTTGGTAATTAACAAAACATATATTAGAAGTTAAGACCAAGATAAAAGTCATATATGACTAAATTATATACATATATAATACATAGAATATTCTATTATAAAACCATATAAGATCTTCTGTTATAAAACATAGAATATACATATATAATATGTACTCTACAGTTATTCATATATAAAGTTATAAACCAAACTTCTATTATATTTATGTACGTATCATCATGTTTGTATATTCATATACGAAACGGTTTTCATAGTATAAAGCAATAGAGAATTTTTTTTAAAAAAGGTATAAAAAAAACTCTCATGATCACATATAAGTAATGACATTTTTGTTAATCATACATGAGGGTAAGATTACTTAATAAAAATGTTCCCCAAATAATAAAAAGAAGATAAGTTTTAATGTTTCCGTATATAAGTACCATATATTAACATCAAATAGCCTTGCAGTATTTGAATACGTACTTCGTTAAAATTTACAATGTTGAAAAATTAACTACATTTTTCAGGGTTGGCTGACCCTAGCCCTACTCCTTATCCCCTGGTGCCTACTGGCATTTAGTTTTTTTTTTTCTTTTCCTTTTCTCTTTTAGGAATTATGATCTCTCTGTTTAATGGGTTCTTTCGAACCTATATCTCTATTGTACGCAAAACTCTAAAATTTTCAGTGTTATATAAAAAAAAAATTAACTACATAGATGGACTTGTAGCAAATATTTGTCTGTATGAGAATGAATAAATAGTTGGGATTTTTATATATGTTACAAATTTCAGATCATTTTTCCACATGACATCCCCTTAATCAGAAATCTGGCCATCAAATCAAAATTTGAAGTTGATGCATGGCAACTCACTAAATCCAAATAATATTATATTGAATTGGGTGGCAAAGACGATTATGAATATACCGCTCACAGAACCACCAATGTGATGTAAGAACCTTAATTTACTGCTATAGGATAACTGATATTTGTAAAAAATAATAAGTACATAAATTAAAATTACAATATCGAAATATAAGAATAAAGAAGAATTGCAGAGTCGAGATGGTTAATCTTTTTCCTTAAATCTTTAAACGCCTCGTAGTGTGACAGTTTCATAGCACTCAGATTCCCAGGATACAACTGCAGCATTGTTTATGTTTACCATCACCGAAAAACATAATCTATCGAACCTAATTTTGTGTTGTACTCTCAGACTCAAAACCTAAAAAAAATATTCAAGTGGAGGATCTTTATTTTGTTGTTGTTAAAAGTCTATATTTTCTATAATGCTTACAAGCCTTTTTATAGAAAAATAATAAGAAGCACAAATTTCATTCTTCAACACAAAAATAAACCTTCGTGGTGTACTAATGGAAACTTTAATTTTTGTCAATTACTATGTGAATTTATTCCACATTTTGACCAAAAAATTAAAGAGTGAAATTATTATTGTTTTGACCAATTCAAGCAAAATAATATACTTTAAAATAGATTTTTTTTTATATTTTATTAATATAAAAGATCAACATATATTTGGTTTATAAGATTAAGTTAATGAACATGAAATCCAACTAACAAATCAAAAACTCAAATCCAAGTTTAAATATTCAATGTGTGTATTTGCTACTTTACACAAGTTTCTCAAATAACACACATTAGACCTCCATTTCTCATTCAAATAAAACTTCTTTTTCGACATATGAATACATTATTCATAATGTTCGAAAAATAGTTCCAACAATCCCCCACATAAATAGAAATGACTCTAGACACTAGACAACTCGACAGACTTGACTTCCTAGACAAGACTCCACAAGACTCAACTAAGGACTTTTGAGAGTACAAACGAAAAATCCACTGCATGATGAGTTGGTAGCAATTTTTCAGCCTTGAACCAGTCATTGTTAATAGCTATCAGATTTATTCGGCCAGGAGGTAGCCATGATGCCTTGAACCTCCCGGGCTTTGGTGCAAACCTAGACAATATCTATAACACAACTTCATTTTCTCATAGAACTAGGTTCTCTATTGTGTTCATTTTGGCCGTGAACCGTCCTGGTTAATCATGAGTGAACTTGGAGAATATAGTCTTTCCTTCATTCTCATAGAAACGGCCCCATTTTACACTCACAAGGTGATTTTCCATTAACTTTGTTTAGAGGAGTATCATGTACTACTTCATTCATATCTCAAAGCTATGGACACAAATCATTAAAAGCTAATGCTTATCTTCTATTCCTTACATGTAGCACTGTTTAATCATCATAGGAACTGAGTATAGACCGAAGTCTTACAGTACTTTGGGCAGATTTAGTTTGACTTAGTTATCTCCTTGAACCTATTTCTTGGGATCTCCATTCAGTTAGGTAGAGTTACCGCCAAACCTCATCTTAATTCACAGGCTACTCATTCCTTTAGATGATATAACAATTTGATCTCATGACACACATTTAATAAAAGGATCCTAGGTTGTCATCATAGTGAACATAATCTCTTGAAATTAGTCGAGATCAATTGTCTAATGATTTTTGTCATCTTTTTTAAAGATGCAATTAACCATTATACACAAAACTCAGTTTATGACACTACCTTTTTTTTTTTTTTTTTTTTTTTTTTAAATATCATTTTGTGATAACTATCATTAAGTTCATTTGGCTTCTTGCCAATAACTCTATATGGTAAGCAAAATTTCTCCCACATTTTTTGAGATAACTCAAAATTTGCATATTTGCATTTAACATCTCTTAAGAGTTTAGAAAGTTAATCTACAACTCCTTTAGATTTAAATGAATAAAAAGCAATTTTGAAAATTATTACAATTTTCTTATAAAATGTATTTCACTCTTATAAATTCACATTTTACATATAACTATTTTCAGAGTTTTCTCAAGTTGATTTGTAAATCCAAATTATATATGATTTGAATTTTTCCAAAACATATTTTTGCTTTTTAGCAAATATACATATCATTACAAGATATTATTTTTACCATCAAAACCACCATTCTATATGGTTTTTCTCAACCATATTGACTTTATAAACTACAATACACATGTCAGTTTTAGTCAAATTGGTCTGAAAATTTTATTTGATTTTCTACGGTCAATCTTTTTACAAGTTGCACTTAAGCATTGACGAAATAAAAATGTTTTGATCAATATCAACAAACATTTGATTTCCTATGGCAAATGATTTATATGTGGCAGACCTTATATGTGGCAAACCTCTCCCAAACTTAATTTGGGGCGTCGACTCACAAAATCCATTTCCATCCATACAACTTGATCTCTCAAAGATCAAAATGTTTTTTTTATAACTATGGTATCACCATACTTAAACTTGATTTTTTTTTTCTCTTCTCATTGGTTACACATGTACTTAATAATTAAATTAAGTGTTCCAAAAAATCATAGTATGAATCGGATCTGAATAGTCAACAACTATTGATCCATGAAGAAAACTCTTTCTTCCTTTGAATACATGTTATTGAATCGATTAACCTGTTCTCGAAAAACAATTTTTAATAAATATCAATATTGTTAGTGTAGAAACATAAACAATATTTAAAGATTTAAGAGTGTATGAACATTATTTTACTACCATAGGACAACTGATATTTGTAAATAATAATAAGAACATAAATTAAAATTACAATACCAAAATATAAGAATAAAGAAGAATTGCAGAGTCGAGATGGTTAATCACTTTCCTTAAATCTTTAAACGCCTCATAGTATGACGGTTTCATAGTGCTCAGATTCCCAGGATACAACTGTAGCATTGTTTCTGTTTACCATCACTGAAAAACATAATCTATCGAACCTAATTTTGTGTTGTACTCTCAGACTCAAAACCTAAAAAAAATATTCAAGTGGAGGGTATTTGTTTTGTTGTTAAAAGTCTATATTTTCTATAATGCTTACATGCCCTTTTATAGAAAAATAATGAGAAGCACAAATTTCATTCTTCAACACAAAATGAAACCTTCATGGCGCACTAATGGAGACTTTAATTATTGTCAATTAGTATGTGAATTTATTCCACATTTTGACCGAGAAGTTAAAGAGTAAAATTTTTATTGTTTTGATCAATTCAAACAAAATAATATACTTTAAAATGAATTTCTTTTTTATATTTTATCAATATAAAATATCAACATATATTTGGTTTATAAGATTAAGTTAATGAACATGAAATCCAACTAACAAATCAAAAACCCAAATCTAAGTTCAAATATCCAATGTGTGTATTTACTATTTTATACAAGTTTCTCAAATAACATATATTAAACTTCCATTTCTCATTTAAATAAAACTTTTTTCTTGACATATGAATACATCGAAAAAAATAATCTTAAAAAAAAATACTTCCAAGACAGCGAAAGCATCGAAAGTCCACTTCTCGTCCAAATGCGCCACAATATGTGCCAAATACGTACTAAGTGGTAACATCGCTGTAACGCAAATGCTAAATTCAAGAGGTGTGTTAACCTTGCTATTTTAGAATTTTTCCAGCTTACTCTTGGGCTTTGCCTCTAACCCCATCCGCTCCCAGGATGTTCTTATACCCAACACTCGTAACGTACGTAGACTGCATGAACAAGACAAGAATTCGATGAAATAACTATATATCCCAAGGATTATACGATTTATTTGGAGAAAAGTGAAAACCTTTTTCAAAGCATTAACCGTTATCACTAGGACGTTCCATAACACGCATTGGAAAAATGTATATGGATTGAGTTTTAAAGTAAACTAGATTTTGACCCGCATGCCCATGCGAATATTTGATTTTACTTTTATATAAATAAATAAATTCCGTACATGAATATCGTTTTGTCTTTTTATTATATACTATTTTGTTAGGTAGTCTTAATTTTTTTAAATTCAATATATTTTATATCGCAGATATAATAACTAATAATATAATAACAAAGTAAATATTTGTTTTTAATTTTTATGTTAATAATATATTATTCTTGTGCAGTCATCTAAACTTTTCCTATTTCTTTTTTATGATTAACTAAAAAATAAACATGAAAAAAACAAACCAAAAAAGAATAAATCAAAGGTATCTCCATACAGAGCAGTGTAGCTCACACTTCCTATCTACATTGTCTCTTTACAAAGTTTCTTCTCAGCATACGCCTCATTAGCAAACTCTTTGACCTTCTGTTTGTTTCTTAGAATTTTTCGGTCTATATTGTAGGAATAAGTTTGATGAGAATATAAAAGGGATTAGTCAATAATTCTGAGTTTATTATTTCAGCAGAGTATATCAGACTTAATTTGATCCTTAAAAAAAGAAACCATAAGCATTGGCATCAACCAAACCATTCACAAGATATATGCCAAAATCTCTAGAAAACTTATAAACACAATAATACAACCCACAAAACAACGTATGATTACTACTCTTTTCATTGATCTCCACAATACTTTCATTCTCTAGGTTTTATTATACTCATAAATTAAGTGAGAAAATGACAACATCCTTTTAACACATATTTTATTCAAAATGATGGAGCATTGGCTTGCTCTTCGGTTAGGACATGGTTATAGTCACACCTTCCCTTCTCTCCAGGATTTCTCTTCGACTCCATGATTTCTTTGAACATATCTATAAGTTTCTTCATGCATTCCTAACCAAAAGAAACAAAAATCCAAAAGACACCACACCACGATCAAACACGAGAATCAAGCCTCATTTCTTACCAATTATGAGTTAACAAAAAGGTCAAATCTGGAAATCCTACTCTCCTTTGATATAATCGTTATTGATCCATTTATATGTTTTCACAGCCATGTTCTCAGAATTGTCCTCTACATCCAAATAAAATAACATTAGAATCAGTCTCATGAAATATTGTTTCATGGAGATGAGAATTTTAGACACACCGTATTCAACACCAACTGTCACTCTCTCATATTCATTACCCTCAACAACATCTCCTTCCTAAAATGATTAAAAAATCAAACTTTTCCATGAACTTCTCCTTCCTCAGACGGCACAGGTGGATACAAATGTCCTTTACGCATAAACCTCTTACTGAAAAAAAAAACAAAATCACTATGAAATCTTAGATATCTACAGAGAATAATCAATTGAAAGAAGATTAAGAGTGTATAAACCATGGAGTGTTACAAAGATGATCACACTGTGAGATCTACGGAGCTTCGATGGGAAATAATACAGGAAGGTTTCTCGCTCTGCCTCGTGCTATCCACCGTACGTTGATAAACAGAACAACACCGCTAAGAGGAATTTACACCTTCGTCATTGTCCCCGGCATTCATCCCTCGTTATCTTTGTCGCCAAAAAGGTTAAAATTAAATCAATCGAATAACAAAAATTAGGTTAATGTAAGAAAAGACTAAAACAACCTTAATGAGTTAAGACTTTAGGTTTAACTTTAACTAGTATATTACTCCCGTGCATAAGGCCATTATTTTTATAATTTACAATAGAAATGAATATATATTTTAAAATATAATTTATAATGGAAAGAATGTTATTTTGAGGGTTATATTTATCGGTAGAATTAGAAAAAAGAAAAAATTGCGCTTTATAGTCCACAATGAACCTTTTATATCTTTCTTCCAAAAACAGGAAAAAATTATTACATATGAAAAATAAGATTGAGGGAAAGCATATAGTCCCGTTGTAGTATTTCCCTTCTTTTATGGTTTTATTTTATTTCTTCATAATACTCTTTTATATATTTTTATTTTCATTGCTATGCTTACTTGGAGTTTTCTTTTTGCTTCTATCTACAAATAGAAATAGAAAATAATTAAAAGTATATATATTTTGATCTGAAATTTAAAAAAAAAAATCACAACATTTGTATAAATTACTAACACACAAATAAAAGTAAGGAAATCTTACTATCAAGTTAGATCTTAATCTGGATAGTAGACATGAATCCTTTTGTTTTCTCTATCCCCTGAGTTTCCATTTGCTGCCTTAAATCTCCATGTTTCCCCCCTTTTCTTTTCTTTTCTTCTTGTGGTGCTTTTCATTCTACAGGTTTTGTATATGTGTTTTAAGTTGAGACCATTTTAATCTCTTTTCCTGAACTATCACTCTATCAGTCTATCATCACGATAAAAATAAACTCATTCCAGCAAATCGACAGTTGATTAGTCCTTTTTAATTATGTTATTGACATATTTTGTTTATCCTTTCCTTCTTACATGCAGTATCTAGGTTTGGACAATGTTTAGAATGCAGAAAAAAATTATATGCAAGTATATGAGAATAAGGTTCATGCAAAAGGTTATTTGAGCATGAAGAGTTTAGGCGTTTACTTACCTGGACTTTAACCTTCATCTCTTTTTTTTGAACAAACTTCATCTTAAGACTTCGAAATATCAATCCATAGCGTACTGGCGTCCTTTTTCTCGTTTCCTTGAAACATTTTCTTGAAGATTATTGTTGTGCAAGTTTGACCAAAAACTACTTCGATTTGAATTTGGAACTGCAAAAGGTTTCATCATTAAAAGTTTTAATCTATCTGGTTAGAAGTTGAAATTTAGAGAGGATCAATGGAGTGCTGCAAAGAATTTAAGAATTTACAAATTCTGAATGCAACAAATGAATCTAAATATATGGCACTATGAGTTAAATCGATTACTCAAAAAAACAATGATTAACAGTATTAGGGATCGTGGGATCATGGGCACATTGTGAGAGATATTAGGAATTTTTATTTTATATAGAAAAAAAAGAAATAAGTTAATACAAGATCAGGTTTTTACATTTAAATTATTTTTCTTTTAAATTGTAGAACATATTCCACGTGTCAAAATTTTGTTGGTCATATGACTTGTGCTTTAGTATATAAGGGATTCCAGTGGCACAAGTTAGTAATTATTAAGGAAAAATCAGGGTTAAGTTCTAATTGTACTTTAGTTTAGATGAACATATTATATTGATGCGAATCAAGAGAAATTTACTTCTTAAACGGATTTTGAAAGTCATGCGATGCGAGTCAAAGATTGTTTGCAGCCAGCTGGTCTTTTTTTTAACGTTTGGATAAAAAATATTATATAGACGATTTTAAAAGATGACAATTCTACCGTCGTATGAGAATACATATATGACTGCACCACTCCGAGCTGTCCCATGAAATTCATGTTCGATGGTACGCCATACACCATGCTGAAGATTTATTGTAACTTTTTTCTCCATAATATGCAGCCAGCTAGCATAGGTTTTTTGAGTTAAAGTGTAAATATCATTTCAAAAATAAATTATTGAGACTTGCAGAGACCTAAACTTAATCCCACCGCAAAAAAAAAAAAAAAGTAAAAACATGGAATCAAAAGCAATCAGATCTGAAGCCATTCTACTATGGAGCGAACATGACAACAAGTAACAACAAAATTCTTGACAAGTCAGATGAAAGGTTGAACCGAGACAAATTACAGTGGAGGAACTCGAAGAACATGACCACGAGGCACACAATGCATGCAGGAAGCTGGTTCGAATGTCCGCCCGAAAAATTGTTTTCTCTCATAGCCGTAGAATCAAGCTCACTGCAAGGACTGCCCTCATGGTCCGAGCTGGGATATTGAACTGAACCTAAGTTCCAGCAAACGACGGGACAACACAGACCTAGCGCTCAACTAAACTCCACCACTATTGTCCTCTAAGAGGGTAAGGAGAAAGGGGCTCCCAGGTTTTACTACATCCTCCATCTGCAAGGTCTGATCCAAAGCTCGAAGAATACAAAGAACCTCCACTATCCAAGTTAGATGCAACCTATAACTCAAATACAGATTAACAAGTAACGTTAAACCAACAACAAAGGAGGGACGATGAGCTAAATTAACGCATCACTCAATAGTTAATAACCGCCTAATCTTGACTCAGTGCAGAGACAAAGATGTCACCAACATCAGAGTCCAAGATCCCGAAACCTCTAGCTCAAGCGGCACATACCCGGAAAGCCCTTGAAGGAAATGGCTGATAGCGATGTTTAGGGCACAAGCCGTCAAAATGTCTGAAGTCGAGAGAGGAGACCACCAAATCGACGATGTTTAGCTACATGCAGCAACACAGTCGCTAGGGGGGACCGCCATAAGCCATGACAACTCGACGAGACGAAGACGGCCAGAATTGGAATCGCTTCACCAACAACCACCCACGCCAGAGAGAGATTTGAATATGACGGAATCAGAGGAGGCCCTCTCGCAGCGCCGTAAGGCACCAGAGAGGCAAGTGGCGCGCAGAGGAGGAGGAGCCTCGAGTAATAGGGTTGGGAGAGTTTATTTGGAGGCGCGAAGAGAGAAGACAAATCCTTAACTTTTTTTTTTGAAAGGGATAGACAAGAAAAACTCGCCGGCATCATAAAAAAAAACTATTACCGAACTTATGAGTCCTCCACTCCAAACTTGTCACACTCACTTGAGTGATCAATGCCTCTCACATAAGCAGGCAATACCAATTACGTCTGGGATTCCATTGTAGCGACCTCGTTCAGATGATCAAACCATCATTAGGATCGACCATGTTTCTCCACCTGCGGGCCGTGGCCAGGGCCGTGCCTGACTTTTTTGGGTCCCCAAGCACAAAATATATTTTTGGCCCTTCAATTACTTATCATAGAAAAAAATAAAAAATTATGGGACAAACAATTGAACCCCCAACCCTTTGTAAGAAAGAATTGGTCAAAGACCAGTAGAACTAACTATACTTTGTAAAAAAAATTGACCCTTAAAATAGTTATACACATCAGGGCCCCAAGCATGTGCTTGATCAGCCTATAGTCAGGCACGGCCCTGGCCGTGGCTAACGAACTTTAGTTTGATTCGTGATATGTTGGCTCGTTAGGCACCATTGCATGCTCTTTGATTTTCATTTGCGTACCCTCAAATCTTAAAAGGTAATAGAACTATGTTAAAATGCAAAACAAGACTCCCTCAGTTGGGTTCTCTTGATCAACGTTGTTTATAACATTTTTGGGTTTATAGTAAAAAAAATTGTTATAAATAATTACCATTTTATAATTCTAATGTATATTTTGATTAAATTTATATAAATAATAAAATATTGTAACTGTAAATCAAAGAATTTTTTTTAACTTTTAAAATTTGTGTGAAGAACATGACATGTAATTCTAAAGGAAGAGCATGATTCAGTCAAACAAAGTCAAATAAACCCCTTTATAACTTTATGCGTCCTGAAAGCGAAAGTCTCTGGATGATCCAGAGGGTTTCTCGCCGTATTTGGCGGAACGTTCTCTTTAATATCGTCACTGACGCTAAAACAACAGATCGGGGGAAAAAAAAATCTGCACCGTGAGCAATGGAGGATTTATGGAAGAGGGCGAAATCATTCGCGGAGGAAGCAGCGAAGAAATCTCAAACCATAACCTTACAATCATCTTCCACCTCCTTCGTCAACCTCGTCTCCGAAACCGCCAAGAAATCGAAAGAGTTCGCAATCGAAGCCTCTAAGAAAGCCGATCAGCTCAACGTCTCCGAATTCGTCGCCGAGACGGCGAAAAAGTCCAAGGAGTTTGCAGCTGAGGTGTCAACGAAGGCGGATCAGCTCAAGGTCGTCGCGATGAAGCAGGCGGATCAGATCCAGAATATGAAGTCCATTGCCGATATTATTCCTCCTCAGCTTGTTTCGTTCGGGTCCGGATCGGGATCTGGATCTGTGATCTCGGAGTCGGAGCTGTTGAGTTTTGGGATCACGGATGATCTGAGCGAGTTTGTTAAGGGATTGACATCTGATACTTTCAAGGCTTTCCCTGAACAAGGTATGTTTGTTTTGTTGCTGGTGAATCGATGAATGTGTATAGTGATGAATGTGTTATGATGAATGTGTTATGGTGATTGTGTTATGGTGAATGTGTTATGATGAATGTGTTATGGTGATTGTGTTATGGTGAATGTGTTATGATGAATGTGTTATGATGTGTATGGTGATGTGTTATGATGAATGTGTTATGATTAATGTGTATGTATGATGAAGTGTATGTATGATGAATGTGTTATGATTAATGTGTATGTATGATGAATGATTTATGTATGATGAATGTGTTATGATGAATGTGTTATGGTGACTGTGTTATGATGAATGTGTTGTGGTGAATGTGTATGATGAATGTGGATAGATGAATCGTCGGAAGTTTCTGAATTGGGAACAACTGAGTCAAATGTAAGGAAGGATCTCTCGGAGTGGCAAGAGAGACATGCCACTCTTGTTCTTGGCTCTGTCAAGGTATATACTACTACTCATCTCTCTCGTTTACATGTTCAAGATGTAGACTTTATGTTTAATGTTTGCGTTTTGTGTTATATTTGCAGCAAATTTCGAAGTTGAGATATGAGTTATGCCCAAGAATCATGAAGGAAAGGAGATTCTGGAGGATTTACTTTACTTTAGTGAGCACTCACGTTGCACCGTAAGGCTCTCTCCATCCATCTCTTGTCAAAGTCTACCTTTTAAAAAAAGTTCAGGAACTTTTGTAAAGATATGTTCTTAAAAGAGTAGGAAATTTATGAGAATAATACAGAGTAAAGGCTGAGATCGAGAATCGTGTTATAGCTTTTGACCTGAATATTCATAAGACTGAGCAGCTTAAGACATGTGTGCACTCATGTTGCACCGTAAGGCTCTATCCATCTCTTGTCAAAGTGTACGTTTTCAAAAGAGTAAGCAACTTTAGTGTAGAGTAAAGATTCAGATCGAGATTCGTTTTCAAAAAGAGTAGGCAACTTTAGTAGAATAATAAAGAGTTAAGGCTGAGATTGAGAATCGTGGTAAAGATGGCCTATGGCCTGTATATTCACTAGACTGAGCAGCTCAAGACATGTGATAAGTGAACTGAAACTTCATAGCTGCGTATTAAGCCTAAAAGGATTTTTTTTTTTTTTTTTTTTTTGGTTAAGATATGAGAGGAAGTACATGGAGGAGCTTAGGAACAAAGCGGAGAGTAAAGTTGAAGAAGCTAAGAAGACTCCAGCAGTTGGAGGGACAGAAACAGCTGAAAACAATGTGACAAAGAGTAGAGCATCTACTGCATCGTCTGAGCAGGATCTGGATACATTCCTCTTGGGAGATCTAGAAGACAGTGACGAAGGTGCTGGTGAGACATTGAACTTGTTGCTTCCCCATGTTTTAAATTTGTCTTCAGAGATTGATTTCTTTGTGTATCGTATAACCTTGCAGATGATGGTGATGGTGATGGTGATGGAAGCCTAGATGATGATGACTTTGACAAGATTGGCAACTCCGTAAGCATTTGTTTTACATTTCTTACAATAGATACAACTAGAGAACATGTTGGATTAAGTCTGCGTTCATGTGTTTGCAGGATGTTGAAGAAGAGAAAAAGAAAGAGACAAATGCAGCAAACTAGAAATATATATTATAGTTTTGTACAACCCACGTGAGGGAAGTTACCTTATGGTATATGATCTTTGTCTGTTCATCAGTGTATAGCTTTTGCTTTAGCGAATATGCAAAAGAAGACGCATTTTATTCATTTGATTCGCTTATTATAAAAACCAGACTTTTTTTGTTTGTTTGTTTGTCGTTGTAAGAAAAGCTTGCAACTTTGGATAAAGAGACGAATATCGAATCTTTTTCCCGAAACTATGTTGTCTTTATGGAAGTAACATTGTGTTTGATAGGTTACATGAATAATGCAGAAGATGATACAAACTCAAAACCACTAGATACTACTAACAGGATTCCCCTAGAAGCCGAACAAATTTACACAAGAGAAGATATCTGTCAATACATTTATATATATTCCAGAGCTTCATTGGAGCCTGAGAGAGATGTCACAGTGTTCTCATCCGCTTATGAGAATGTTCAGAGTCTTCCTCAACGCTTGGATTCCTTGATCTTGTAGCGCCTTCAATATCAGATGTTAACAGATTCTGCACTTAAAACAAAATGTATCAATTATACATAGTAACTATCACACTGAACATGAAGCATTTCGAAAATGAAAACCTTATTGGATGGATTGGCTCGCTTTCCAAGATCAATCTGCACAGAAAGCTTAGCATGCGAGAGATCGATGCCTGCGTTCTGGAGTGATTGTGTTAATGAGCTCAATAACCTGTTCATATCACAAGCCATTAATAAGAAGCCAATACAACACAGCTATGTTAGAAAAATCAGGTTTGACTCACTCATGCGAGTAGACAGTAGAGATGCTAATGGTTCCACTTTCAATAACCAGGTCGTCACTTGGGCCTTGCCCATCACTTGTTGCAGGACATTCATTATTAACTTGTTCACTGTGTGCCAATGGATGGATTGGTTGTAATGGCGGTAATCCCTTGTCATCTAACTCAGGTTGACTGTCTATTGATTTGGAGGCTATAGCTCTTCCTTTGTCACATTCAACAGGGTTTTGCACTTCTGAAACCGTTGCATGTGCAGAGGCCACTGTGATGTCTTCAAACTTCCCAGGAAACGGTATCACTGGAGCAGATCCATTATTTACAGCTACTGGATGGCTCGCTAAACTCTGAACTCGCCAGTGATTATTCCTCTGTTCCAATCAGGATAACGAAAAGATTCAGCTGTGTTTCAACGCACAGAAAGGTATAAAGCATGAGAAAGGGGTACCCATGGAGTCAACTTTGTTGGTTCCTGACTCCATCCAGGATATGATCCTTCATACTTTTGCACCTTCTCTTGTAAATACTGGACATAACCTATCACCTAGAATGGAACATATGTACTAGGGTAACATGATCTAAGGCTTAAGACATTCACATAGCAATTACATGAAACATTACCTCTAAAAGGAATGAAGCAGTATCTCTTTTCTGTTCACTGTTGGGAATCAGCTCTCTCAATACCTGAAATCTGACAAGACATTTATACATTCAGCAACTCATAAGATATGATAATTCAACTAAGTCCAACATAGAAACATTGAATGATATACTAATCTTTATCAATAAACATAGTATTCCAAGATTGTTTGTCGGTAGTAAAGTAATTGAATTTTTAGCAAGTTATCAAACGAAGAAGCTTGCTGTTTACTCCTGAATTATCTCAAAGTTCACAAGATGAGCAACATCCACCTCTAAAGCTTGAAACTTTAACTGTTTAAATTCAACGAACCTTTCATTGATTTTGCTTCTTCTCCGCTGCTCTGTCACCGAATGCTTAGAACGTACCGCACTAGCCTTATCATTGTCCTTTGCATCTGCTTCAAAAATCAAACACCGAATCAGACAAATCGGATTCAACCCAATCTCTTCCAAGAAAAACCCATCTCGATTCAAATCGAAATAGCTCCAATTCAACACAAATCGAAATGCAAATCCCACAGAATTGGGCAGGAGAATTACCTCTGCTCGCGGAAGAAGAACCTTCCCGTTTCGAGCCCAAGTCCTCTTCTCCTCCGTAATCCTCCTCCTCTTGATTCCCCTTTCCGGTTCTCATCTTCGCCGGAAAATTCGACTGTGACGACGCCTGATTTGGCTGAGCCTTTTATTATCTGCGGTAGACTGGTGACTCGTGAGCTCGCCTCTAAGTGTTTTTGGCCGTACATTTCGACACGTGTAAGAAGCGATGTTAATACCCGGTTTAAGCTCGGTTAACTAACCGGTAAGGTGTGACGACACGTGGGCTTCACGTGATAAGACGAGATTACAGCCAATCAGATTCAGGATAAAAGGCCATCATGTGATGCACGTGATCGCTTGTGATCTGTTAACAATGTTTTGTTTTTAATGGAACGGTAACATATGCTGTGCCGCCCATGTTTGTATATTGCGGTAACATTAATTAATAGTAAATTTTAAACTTGATTCTGAAAACATTACATTCGCTTTATAGTTGAAAATTGTATTTATGCCTATCTTCAACAATTATAACGACACATTTTGGATGGATAAATTGAAAAAACGAGATATTAGTGAGTTGATAAATAGAAGGTAAAAAAAAAAGGCAACTGGTCTTTATTTAATCGTTGAAGAAGAAATGACCTAGAGCTGGACAGGATATCTACAAAACTAATATGGGCTTGATGATAATGGGCTTTCCAAGCAGAAAATCCAGAAAACCAAAGATTAGAAAAATTATCAGAGCCAGGTTTCGATCCTGGGACCTGTGGGTTATGGGCCCACCACGCTTCCGCTGCGCCACTCTGATTTCTTGGTAGTATAACTTCTGGACTTAATAACTTAGCCGTACAGTTTGATGATAGTCCACCTGAGATCCGACCTGCTTTAAAGTAAGTTACAAGAAATGTCTTTTTCACATTAGAAAATAAATACGTAGTGAGGCTTGTGATTCTGTTGATGCTCATTCACATGAATCTATCGACTATTTTCCTTTATTTAATCAGGCTATGGTCATTCCCTACTAAACTTGATGGATGGTTTGACAAAGATTCAATTTAATGTTTTGAATTTCAGACTTCTTTGAACCAAAGATACTACAGTTTACTTTGAGATTTATGTATGTCCAAGAGACATCAACAGACAAGTTTAAGGTCTTTTTGTCTTTGAGAGAATTATTCATGTGGTAAGGCCAACCCAGTTCCTAAAGGCATCAAGAAACTCAACCTTCTTCATCTTCCTCTTCCTCAACTTTGGCAATCTAAGCTTCTTCAGAGCCTCCATGAACGCTGCCTTGTACCTCCACTTATCCACGAATATCTTCATCTCCTTACACTTCTCCACCACTTGCATCGCCGTGCCAAAGAATCCTCCCTTGACCAACGAATTCAAGAACGCATCCGCAAGAGCATGGTCCAGTTTTGCTTTCCCCTCTTTGAACTCTTTCCACAACACCACAACCTCAAAGTACCTCTCGCAGCTCACGTATCCATTGATCAACGACAAGTACGTCTGGTGGTTCGGCTCATACTGAAGGAACACCATCCTTCTAAACGTCCTCTTTGCGTCTTCTAGGCGTTTGGACTTACAGAAGGCGTGAATAATCGAATTCCAATCATGTGACTTCACTTCTACTCGAGGATCTTCCAAAACTTCCTCCACGAACGCTGCCATTAACTCTGGTCTCTGGTTCTCAAGGAGACCTGTCATGATTGTTAAGTAGCTCCCTTTCAGATCAGTTACTCTTGTCTCTCTCATGTCCCTAAACAATGTCAGCGCAGATACAAAATCCTGTTTGGTCATGGAAGCTTCGATCAGAGCTTGATAGGTCTCGACATCTAGCTGAACTCCAGTGCTGCTGATCTCTGTAACCAGCTGAGTAGCTTCAGCTGTTCTGTTCTCTTTGCAATAGGCTTTTAAGATCGGCACATACACGCCGATCCCGCCAGATCCTCCCTGAGCATCCATCTCATCGAGTATACTTTTACCTGAGAATCCGAGATCAATACAAGCGTTTACAATACCAAACCCAACTGACTTGTCAGATTCAGTAGACAGAGACTCCAACTTGTGAGCTTCAATAATCAGTGTTGCTAAACTCTTGACGCTTTTACTCTCAATAAACCCTTTCACAATTTCACAATACGTTTCCTTACCGAAGCTACAATCTCCTTTAAGACTTTGTAGTACAACATGAGAAACACTATCTAAATCACCAATCTTAACATATCCACTGATCAAATTTGAGTAAAGAACTCTCTTACTACCATCCATCAAACTCTCAAGCTCCTTTATCTTCTCCTTGAGCCCCTTTCTTGCGTACAAGTAAGCAAGAAACCCAAAGGTGGACTCGTCAGGCTTCACACCAATCACAGACATAGACTCAATCACACTCTCGGCATCGGTTAGAGACTCCATCTGCAAACAACACGCTTCAAGAGATGCGTTACACGCAGCTAGATCAGGTTTCATGTAACCAAGCTTCTCATCCGTTGAAAGTCTACAGCTCTCCTTAAACACCTTGAGAAACGAAGCCAAGGTTCCACTTTCGCGGCAGATATCGATAACCAAACCTCCCCAGAGATCAAAGGGGACAAAGAACCTGTTTTTGAACATACACTCCACCAACGTCAACGCGGGGGATGCAGCTTTGGCGAGTTTCATGGATTGGAGAAGCGTGAGGAGAGTGTCGAACTCGAGAAAGGTTGGATCTTTCTCGATGACGTAAGCGGCGGAGACGAATGCGCGCTTGAGCCTGTGCCTGAGGGGAGTGTCTCCGCCGCCGTGGAGGGAGGAGGATAAGTGGGTGATGAGGGAGTTGAGGAGAGGCTTGTCCGGGAGAGAAGACGCGGCGGCGAAGGAGCGGAAGAGCTTCCATGCTTGATCGGTGTCGTGGGCGGTTAGGGAATTGTGGAGAGAGGATTCAAAGGAGGATCTTTGGAGTTGGGTTAGGGTTTTAGGCGAAGAAGAGAAGGGTCTTCTTCGTGGTGGGAGTAAAGTTAGAGTTCTTCTCAACATTCAGAGATCAAGGTCTCGTCTTCGTCTCTTTGTCTCCGAGTGCGACTCTAAGGAGGGTTTTTGGAGCTAGCTGGGTTTATTATAATCAAATACATAGCTTTGTGTTACAAAATAGGCCAACTCTCCCGGCACATTTCTATTTCTATGTTTATATCACAGAAAAAATAATTTTCAGATACTAAAATGACCAAAATATTATTTTATCTTTTGAAAAATTTAATTTTTTTTTATTTTTTAAAATTTGAAATCTTTTCCCAAAACTCCACTCCCCAACTCTAAACCCTAAACCCTAAATCCTAAACTTCACCTCTTAACTCTAAACCCTAAACCCTAAACACTAAATCTTAAACCCCATCCCTTAACTCTAAATACTAATGTCTAAATTAATTTACCATTGGAGTATAAGTGTATATTTATCTCTTTTGATAAAACATTAAATGCTATTTTGGTCATTTTTATTCTTATAGGCTATATTTGTGACAAAAACTGTTTTAGTGCTATCCTAGTCATTTTCTCTACAAAATATATAATATTATATTTTTAAATATTGATAAACAACAGATAAGAAAAAGAAAATAAACTAAAGTATTAATCAAATAATTACACTTTCTAAAATATTTTGGATCTAAATTAGTTAACTTTTATAAAGTATATTATATGCAAATACAGTAGACATCTATTTTGTTGTGTTTATAATATATAATAGATATTTAATTTAATTTAAATTAAATTAACTATAATCTTATATATTGTTACTATATGAATTATTATATTTTCTAGCAGGAAATATTATTATATCAAATACATATTATTGTATTACATATATATGTTTCCAGTAATTTAATTTGAAAAATATTATCAAGCAAAAATAAAAGTCACAAATAAGAAAATTGAACATACTAATTTAAATCCGGTGAAAATATTTTTTTTATAATTCAAAGCCAAGCAATAGCTTAGAATTAAGAAGACTTCCTATTATATTTTCAAATTGTTTTCCCTTTTCCTTTGTTAAGAAGGCATAATATAGCTGTCAAAAAAAAAAAAGAAGGCATAATGTCCTTTTCCTAAACTCTTTTGCATTATGTAGTTTCCTTTTTTTTTGTGACAGAAACGATGCCTTTTTTGGAAAATTTATATGGTTTAACTTAAGAGAGTTCTATAAGTACGGAGAAGATATAAGCCTTTGAAGAAACGAAAGCATAAAATCAGAACAAGAATTTTCCTCTCTTTTTGTCCCCTGCGATTTTGTTTAGAAGAAGAAACTAAGAGAAAGAGACGACATGGGAGACCGAAACGTTAGTCTGATGCTTCCCATGAGTGTCCAATGCAATACCTGCGGAAACTATATCTACAAGGGAACCAAATTCAATTCGCGTAAAGAAGACGTCATCGGCGAGGTAACTGAATACACTTTACTTTTGATTTGATTGCTTTCTTGCTATACCCCTTAGTGTATAGTGCCGATCATGCGTATGTTTAGGAATGTAATCTGATTTTCTTGTCGGTGGAAGAAGTTCATGATTTGAATCTTATCTTGAAAACACTTTGAATTTTTTTTACTAATCAAATAGTTTCTGTTTTTTTTTTCAACGTGCAGACATATCTTGGGATTCAAATCTTCAGATTCTACTTCAGGTGCACCCATTGCTCTGCAGAGCTGACCATGAAGACTGATCCAGAAAACTCAGATTATATTGCAGAATCTGGGGCAACTCGTTGTGAACACTGGCCTTAGTTATAGCTTTTTGTGTATTTTTTGGTTATTTCATGCATGATATTTATTTACATGATTTACGCTACGTTATGCAATAATGCACAAGTTTAATTGAGCCCCGACACGATGGAATCATCAACTTTCTCTATGCGTTAACTTTGTTTTTGTTTGGTCAACCACGCTCCCACGCTCTCCAGGTTCTTTAAGATACAAGAATTTATACATGAATTATTTTTGTACAAAACCATCTCCAGGTTTAGCTTTTAAGAGCAGATTTATAATGCGAATGTGTTCATATATATTGTTAAGAATATATATTTTGTCTTTCACGTATCGCCACATAACGTCTACGGGGTTTTAGGTATGATTCTCACTTTTTTTTTTTTTTTTTGAAATTTTGATTCTCACGAATTTAAATTGGATTTTGAACTTTACGAGTCCAAAATCAGGATTAACATTGAACTTTAGGTTTTACGGATCCAAGAATTCAAAGTTTAGGTCACGTTTCCTAAACTCTAGTTGTTTCTCGGTAGTGTCACCAAGCCACAGGATAAAAGATGATCTAAATACTGAATGGTCAGTATGGAGACATGTCACAATTGAGCAGCCTTGAACTGATCGTGCCAATGATCTGGAATAAGTATACAGAGGAAGTCGGTCCACATAGATTAAAGGGCAACAAGCAGCAGCAGGTACATGCAACCAAAACCACATTGTAATCAGATTTACACTTTGGTCCAATGGAACACGCTTGAACTCGTGCACTTCTTCCACCATTACAAGCCAATCAAGCACTTCACTATAAGAGAAAGTAACTTGTTGTAACATTGATACAAAAGGACAGGACTTTGAGTTGCTACCGTTGGACGTGGCTAGATAATCTGTCCTGCAATATACATGTGGGAACAACAATGGTGGAGTGTGTTCTTGCAAATATCTTGTATAATTTTGATTGGGAGTTATCAGAAGGCATGGTGGTCGAAGATTTCATAATGGAAGAAGCTCCAAGGCTCACCGTGAGCAAGAAAAAAATGAGCTTCTACTTGTTCCTGTTAAGTTCCTGTTCGTTTGTACATCTGGAAGATGCATCCAGATGGTCCATCTAGATGTCTTATTTAGATGTTCCATCTCGGTGTTGTTCGTTTCTTCATTTCGTCCATGCATCCAGATGAATCATCTGAATGCAACTATGTTCGTTTGCTTTTCATTTTTTAACTCCCATCTCCATCCAGGTAGACTTGTTAATAAAATGACTAAAATATAATTTTTTACGTTTCGGAGGAAAAATAACATTTTTTACCGTTTTGGCGGAAAATATTTTTGCGGTTTTTGAGAAAAAATATGTTTTTGGCGAAAAAGTGTATTTTCGTGGTTTCGGCGGAAAATACGTTTTTATGGGTTTGGCGGAAAAATAAGTTTTTGCGGTTTGGACGGGAAAAGTGTATTTTTGCGGTTTTGGCGGGAAAAGTGTTTTCGACGAGAAAATTTTTTTTCACGATTTTGACGGGAAAGTTTTTTTTCGTGATTTTGGCGGGAAAAGCTTTTTCGCGATTTTGGTGAGAAAATTGTGTTTTCCGGTTTTGGCGGGAAATTGTGTTTTTCTGGTTTTGGCGGGAAAATGCGTTTTTTCCGGTTTTGGCGGGAAAATTCTGTTTTCCGGTTTTGGCGGGAAAATTGTGTTTTTCGGTTTTGGCGGGAAAATTGTGTTTTTCTCGTTTTGGCGGGAAAACGCGTTTTTCCGGCTTTGGCGGGAAAATTCTGTTTTCCGGCTTTGGCGGGAAAATTCAGTTTTTCAGTTTTGGCGGAAAAATTGTGTTTTTCGGTTTTGGGGGGAAAATTGTGTTTTTCCGGTTTTGGCGGGAAAATTGTGTTTTTCTGGTTTTGGCGGGAAAATGCATTTTCCGGTTTTGGCGGGAAAATGTGTTTTTCCGGTTTTGGCGAGAAAATTGGGTTTTCCGGTTTTGGCGGGAAAATTGGGGTTTTTCCGGTTTTGGCGGGAAAATGCATTTTTCCGGTTTTGGCGGGAAAATTGTGTTTTCCGGTTTTGGCGGGAAAATTGTGTTTTCAGGTTTTGGCGGAAAAATTGCGTTTTCCGGTTTTGGCGGAAAAATTCTGTTTTCCGGTTTTGGTGGGAAATTGTGTTTTCCGGTTTTGGCGGGAAAATTGCATTTTTCCGGTTTTGGCGGGAAAATGCTTTTTGCGGTTTTGGCCGGAAAATGTTTTTTGGAGTTTTGGCGGGAATATGCATTTTTTGGGTTTTGGCGGGAAAATGCGTTTTTTGGGGTTTGGCGGAAAAATGCGTTTTTTCGGTTTTGATTGGAAATGTGTTTTTTCGGTTTTGGTCGAAAAGTGCGATTTTACTGGTTTGACCGAAAAATGTGTTTTTATGGAAATGTGCATTTTACACCATCAAGACTCATCTTCATTTGGATGACAATTTGAGATGAGTTTTTAAAAATTCAGCTGGGTGATCCATTTGGATGTAGCATTATAATGCACAAAACGAACATCGATTTGCATCTTCACCCAGATGGATCACCTGGGTGAGCAAACGAACAGGGCCTAAGTACTTGGATCACTGATATGTTCTTCATCGATTGACCATCTTTCCTACTTATTATGATTTTTATGTCATGTCATTGGTTTGGTATTTTGAACATCTCCAAACTATTGGATATTTTGTCCTACCAAGCCTAAGATACTTTTCTTGCTTTTCAAGAAAAGATGCTTCTTTTCTTGACTGATTTAATAATGAATGTTGTAAAGTTTGGCCTGTTAGTCGCTTTGTACTCGTATACAACATTCTATATCTTCAAGATGAGTGTATCCAAATCCTTGAGAGGAACTATAAGTTTATCAGTGAACTTTGGTTATATTTTTTTGTTCAACGGTTTTCAAAATTATTTTATGTTTGCGAAAAAACTTAAACCTTACAAAAACCGAATAAGCAATCTGATGAATGCCCCAAAGAGCTCTCTGCGGGAATTAAAAGAATGGAAGAGACAATGAGTGCCGTCTTAACCAATATAATAGCTCTAGTCGAAACACGGAATATTGACCTTTTTATAAATATTTTCTATATTTTTCTTCACTGCATTTCTTTTAACTTGAACTTTAAGACCTGAAACCAGTGTTTTGAAAACCGAACCGGACCGGCCGGTCGGACCGTGACTCGGCCATCTATTCGGTTCCGGGTTATACTAAAAACCGGATTTGAGTTAAATTGGCAAACCCGGTCAAAAACCGGTAAAACTCGCTAAAACCAGTGATCAAGATTGATATTAAAATCCTATTTTTTTCAAATTCAAGTATTTTTTAAACTGCAAATTTTTAAAATATTTCATACAAATTCATATTGTTTTCTAAGTACCTATCTAAATAAATTGTTTTCATTATTTTAGATTATTTTTAATTTTTTATTTTTTGTTTTCATACCATTTTAGATTCTAATAATTATATAAAATTTTATAAAAATAATTTTATGTTATATATATAATAGTTACTTAATATAAAATTTAATTAAAATTTAAAACCCAGTTGAACCAGTTGGACCGGTCTGGCCATTGATCTAGTTACAGTGCCGAATCAACGTCTTGTCCGGTTTTCAAAACACTACCTGAAACAAATAAAAAAAAATATCTCAAAACTAATGGTGAATGTACAGATTTTTTATTGTTTTGTCTTGTGATAAATAAATTAGGTTTACTTAATTATGAGTATTTTTGATAATTTAACAGATTGAAATAGACCTTTAAAACAACACAAAATTTTTTGGACCCATGGATCTATGGCAAATGTCTATGTTGCCATGGATAAGAGCCGGGGCTGGAGACAATAACTACTTTGGTTGATCACAAAAGGTCCAGATGCAGAATGGTCTTGGAACCAAAGTGTAAATCATAGTCGATCCTCTAGTATGGTAGGCTTATTATGCACGGAAGGGTGAAGCCTGATTCCAAATTTTTGATAAATCTAATCTAACTCTATTAAAAAGAGAATAACAAGTCTTTTTAGCTATGCCACGTCGGATCAGAAAATTAGCAAATCATATTGCAACAATCATCCATGTCATCTGTTTGTATTTGATTTTGGGCTTCGTCTTTTGTTCTGGGCTTCTTATTTTACATTTCTTTAGTTTTTAGTGAATGAGAATAAATTTCATAAAAAATGAATTTAATATCAATCTACCCGGATCACATTCTTTACCATTGGATTAGATTTAATCCAACGGACCACATCTGACCATTGTTTCTCTCTCTCTCTCTCTCTCTCTTTTTTCTCTTTGTCGACACTTTGCTTTTCTAAGGTTTCTATAAGATTTAAAATAAAAGTATTGACTATGTTATTGTTAGAAAAATATATGGTAATATATTGTTAGCGTAAATTTAAGATATGAACAAAATAATAATAGTCTAATGAAATGATCTAACAATATTGTGTAAGTAGATTTTTTTAAGACTTTTTCTCTTTTAATAGTATAGATTACTCAATTTTTGTTTCTCGACATGTTTTTGTTCTAAATCTAAGGGCATCAGCATTGAAGGGCCTTAGCAAAAGTTCACACAGTTTTTGACAAAAAAATATTAAAATATTCCAATAGTGTTGAATCCGTGTCGTGCGAGGCCGCTGGGAAGACCCCGTATCGTTACTGTTCTGCGGGCCCCATGCCACTTGGCGGTCCGCAATTGGACGAATATTAATTTTTTTTTTTTTTAAATGAAACGAAAAACGAAATTAAAATAATAATAATAGGAGCATTGGGAATCGATAAGTGAGGTTCACCAATGCTGATGGTCTAATAAGCTCGTATTTCTGAGATGTTCCCATTTAAAAAGTCTGAGTACAACGAGTCTGAGTACAACGAGTCAGAGCCAAGCTTATCTAATATATTACTCCCAAGGTTTTTCAATATAAGTCGTTTTAGAGAAATTGTTTTGTTCCAAATTATATGTCGTTTTTGGTTTTATATGTAACATTTATTAATAATTAATGTTGTTTGACCAATGATAATATATCATCTATTTTTCTATTGCTTGAATTGTGGTTAGGTATATAATTAATGATGTTTTTGTTTAGAAAGTATAAGAAATTAATGATTTTCTTAATCTATGTGTATAGCTGTAAAACGATTTATATTTAAAAACGGAGGGAGTAATTTAGAGTACTCTTAAATAATTAGTTAATATGATATATTTGATTATTTATATAAATAATAAACCAACTATAAATTTAGATTTATTTTTTAATTATTACAAAATCTTACAAAAAAATTAAATGTTATGTAAAACAAGAAATTAGTTTTCTTGTTTTAGAATAAAAATTTAAAATTTTATTCAAAAACAAGAAAACAAATTTTTAAAATTTTATTCTAAAACAAGAAAACAAGTAAACAAGAAACAAATTAAAAAACATAATATTCTTATAAATCAGTGTTAATTAAAATTTTATTCTAAAACAAGAAAAAAAATTATATACTATTTTTTATATATTTTATAATTATATTCTGTGTTAGATAAAAATAGAAGTGATTTATGAATTAAATATGACAAAATATATTAAATAGGTAAATTAACTAATTTTGTTTTTTTTTAATTTGTTCCATTTAAACAAATTATCACTCATCAATAAAATAGATTAAAATTTGTAAACTATATAATATTTTTATACAAAAATAAATTTATTAGTATAAATTAATTTTTTATATCTAAAACTATAAATTATCTTTTTATCTATATTATTAAAACTGAAGTACAAATATAAATTTATCTTTAAACTTACTATACATCTTATGCCACTGCAAAACTAACTAATCCTAACTTTAAGCATTTAATGTTATTTCCAAATTTAAAACATATCACTTTAATCAATTTCATAACTAACTAGCTAACTAACTAATAAAATTAATTAAGTTTTTCGGTAACAATTATAGGGGTTTTTGTAAAATTGACTCAAAACATGAAGTCAATCAAAAAAATAACCTATGTTTTTTTTGGGGTTTTTTTTGCCATATTCATCCCACAAGTTCACATTATTTATAAAAATACCATTAGCTTTTTTTCTTTTCGAAATGACATTTTACTCTCTCAGCCTCATCATCTTCATGTATTTACAAGATTGTCATTGCCATCAATACATCAACCACCATGAACAACCAATTTTAAGCTCTTAATACACCTCAAATCAATTTACACTTCTTCTTTCTCAATTCTTATCAACTAAAAACAACATTTCTTTCACTTTCTCTCCAAATTCATCCAAAAAAATTCAAAAATTTTGATTCTAAAATTTGTATGGTTCATAGAGCCATTGAAGCTTGTGATTCTTGGTGGATCACTTTTGTTTGAGATTCTGAGTGTTTGGAAAAGATTTATGTGTGCTAAACAAGTTATCTCACTAGTTGAAACTATGAAATTGAGATTTTTTCCAGATATGTTCGTGCAGACAACTTACATGTAAATCTTCTGGATGTAGACGACTTACCTGCAAGTCGCCTGGTCAATGCAGAGGTTAGTTTTGCAATTGACTTTTAATTTATTTTTTCTAGACGACTTACAGGTTAGTCGTCCACCTTTGTTTGATAAAAAAAATCGAGACGACTTACATGTAAGTCGCCTCGGGAAATCGGGTTAGTTTTACATTTGACCAGAATATGTCAGAAATTTGATTTTTCCTGGACGACTTACAAGTTAGTTGTCCAGTAGAAAATTAAAAAATTAATATATTTTTTAGACGACTTACATGAAAGTCGTTCGTCCGACTACTTACATGTAAGCCGTCCAGGATTTTATTCTGAGATTCTGGTCAAACCTTGCTTATCTTGGACGACTTACAGGTTAGTCGTCTAGGAAAAAAAACTCGAGACGACTAACGTGTAACCCGTCTAGAAAAAAACATTTTTTTGTTTAATAATTCGATTGCAAAACTAACCTGAGACGACTTACAAGTTAGTCGTCTAGAAAATAAAAAATATTAATTTTCTTAATTTTCTAATTGACGACTTACTTGTAAGTAGTCCAGAAAAAGTCAAATTTCTGACACATTTCGGTCAAATGCAAAACTAACCCGTTTTCCCTAAACGACTTACATGTAAGTCGTCTAGATTTTTTGTATCAAACAAATGTGGACGACTAACCTGCAAGTCGTCTAGGTTAAAAATCAATTGCAAAACTAACCTAAATAGACGACCTCCGTGGAAGTCGTCTGCGTCAATGTTTAATAAACTTTCATTTTCTCTAAACCTATAAAAAAATTTAATATTTTTTTGTTAATTCATGTATATTAGTCAATATTATGGCTACTGAATGAAATTTATAACTTAATTGGTGATATTTATGAGGTTACCAACATTCACGTTAATTAAAGTTTCTAACTGATACGAGAAGACTTCTGTGAAAGTCTTCTACGCTTTTTTTTGAATAACTTGTATATTTAAGAGAGATAAGTAACTTCAACATATGTAAAACTCATATTTTCAAAAAATGTTTTCTCCTTTAGTTTTACTAAATTTGACCAAGTTTTTCAACACAAACTTGTAAAAAATGTTATATGTTTTGACTAATTACTATTGTTTGTTTCCATCTCTTAAGTATTATTGTTATACACACCAATGATGATTATTGTTATGAGTTGAAAAAAATGTTAAAATGCTTCTTAAAATGTTGTATCAATATGAGACTACCAACATTCTTGTTTATTAAGATGAGAAAAAGACCATTGGAGTTTATTATTGCATAAGGGAGATCCAGAGATAAGAAAAAGGCTATTGAAGTATATTATTTCATTGATTTGTAAATGTGTAAACACATTGTTAGCACATATATTATATCTTGGGAAACATTATTACTGATTTTACAAAAAATTCACAACTAAAAGAGTAGACATGCAAATAAAAAAACAGACCACAAATAAAACTATTATAGATCATTCCTCTACAAAGACAAGCTTGGACTCCACTTGATATAGAAGAAGACTTCGTCAGAAGACTTCCTCGAAGTCGTCTAGCGCATTATATTTTTGAGACGACTAACATGTAAGTCATCCCAGAAATCTTCCGGATCTGAAAAACAGGCATATCAAATCCAAATCTGAAAAATCTGCATATCAAAAAAACGTTCAAATGGCTTAAAAACAGAGAAAATGAGTGGAAGATTAGATAAATCTACATTTATAGAACACACAAAAATACATATCTAAAATTAATAGTATCTTTAAATGAGTGGAAGATGAGAACCATCTGATTAAAAACCTGCAAAAAAAAGATAGATTAGTGAGAAAGACACGAGACAAAACTGAAAAATTCATATAAAGTTTGGTGTTTTCAAGTCAAAGAGATTAGAGTGGGGTTTGGAGAGTTTTAGTTTGGGAAAAAAGTAAGAACTTTATACAACAGAAAGTTACCAAATGAAGAAAAGTCAAACATAAAAACTTGCCAAAACGCTCATATCTGTTATGAAAGGGAGAGACATGGGAGAAGACTCCGTCAAACGACTTCCATGACGTCGTCTAGCGCATTATATTTTAGACGACTAACAGGCAAGTCATCCCAGATGTCTTCTAGATCTGAAAAACCTGCATATCCAAATCCAGATCTGAAAACCTGCATATCCAAATCCAGATCTGAAAAACCTGCATATCCAAAAACGTTCAAATGACTTAAAAACAGAGAAAATGAGTAGAAGGTTAGATAAATCTACTTTTATAGAACACACAAAAATACATATCTAAATTTGATAGATATACATTTAAATGAGTGGAAGATGAAAACCATGTGATGAAAAACCTGCAAAAACAAGATAAATTAGTGAGAAAGACATGAGACAAAAACAATAAATTGATATAAACCTTAGTGTATATAAGTTCAAAGAGATTTGAGAGAAGTTGAAGAGTTTTAGAATGATGAACATTACATTTTTGTTGCGGCCATCTGAGAGAATGAGAGAGAATGTGTAAATTTTTCTTATATAGAGAGACAAAAATCCAATTAGCTTAAATATTTTTGATTCAGACGACTTCCTAGACGACTTACTTATAAGTCACCCAGAAGACTTTAATATTTTTAGCGGGAAACTAAAATAGAAGACTTCCTAGTAAGTCGTCTGGTTTAAATTATTTAAGCGGGAAAATAATTTTTTTTTTAAAATTAGGCAGGAATATTTGGACGACTTACAAGTTAGTCGTCTAGATCCTAAACATAACCCCTAAACTTAATTAATTAACTAAACAATTCATAAAATCAAAATAAACTTCAATAGTGTTTACTATACACAAAAATAAATACTTATAGGTAAAAATTTAATTTTTCAAAAAAACATTCAAGCTTTCAAAAATCTAACCCTAAGAATACATGCAATACTGCAACATATGTTATCAAACCATAAAACCAAATAATATCATGATTAGCTACTTTCACTCATATATGCTGAAAACTATTCAATTTTATTATATATTAATTTACATTACTTAAAACTGTTTATAATTACATGATTTTAATTTTTCACCTGTCAAAATATTTTTTAAAAATTTAAAAATTATTTTTAAGATCAACTACACTATTTGGACGACTTCCAGCATCTCAGACGACTTCCAGCATCTCAGACGACTCACTGGGGCTATATTCGTAAAAATGACTTATGTTTTTTTGTTTGGTCACAAGGGGCTAGCTGTAATTTCACAAGGCTTTTAGGTTAGTTTTTCATTTGATTCAAGTTTGGTTATACTTTTGCAATCAAAATCAAGTTTTGAGTCATATTTGGTAAATCCCCCAAGATCAAATTTACAATTTCGCTTCTCCATAGCCTCTCTAATAAATTTGAACATATTATAACATTAATTAAACACAACTTCATAAAAAAATTAATAAAATTATTTAAGAACATTTAATTCGAAAATTCTAAAATAAATATATGTGACACATGCAGTTTTTTAAACAACTATCTTAACAATTAAATTATTTATATACTTCGTTAAATTAATATATTATGTTCCATTATTTTCTAAGATATCTATAACAAATCTTTATAAGAAAACAAAATTGATAAATTGTTTTTGTTACGAATCTAATCTATTAAAACTCAAATACAAATATGAATTTTCCCTTATATATATTTTTATTACGTTTAATGCCACTCTATTGTTTTTACTATTAACCATAATATATGTTAATAATAAATTTACAAAAGACAAAATAAATACCAGTTTCTATAAAAATCGTATGTGTGTTACGAAATTGCATAATATTTAGCTGCTAAATAAACTTAAAAGATTGCAATCTTTGATTTCTTAAAAAAGCTAAAATCTAAAAGCAAAAGTCTGAAAAATTCTCTACTAAATACCAAAACATAAACCTGTAACATATCAATATTTTTAATTAGATTCAGAGTTCTTTACAAACCACATATCATAAACATTAGTTATGTATTTATATCGATAATAGAAAATGAAAAATATGGAATATGTTTGTGGTAAATGCTGACATAATTTATTATTTTATTAGTTAATTTTATTTTATTATAAATTCTTAAAAGAAATGTATTTTCTAATAACGTTGAAAACCTTTGTCTAAACCAGTGATAATGGCATCAAACATTTTTATAATACTTTTCTAGAGATTGTCCCAAATATTCATATCTGTCAAATTAATTATTTTGCATGGTATACATTTAAAGATCCATCACCGTCATAGGAAAACACTACAACGTTTTGGTCATATTTACTAAATACTACAAAATATTAAATATTCAATAAACTATTCCTTATAATATTTACAATACATATAATTGAATGAAAACTATTCAACTTATGTTTCTGAAAATATTAATTTATTTAACTATTTCAAACAGTTAACATGCTAACAATATATACTACTATCATATAAAACAAATATGATCCATACTTTTGTTAATTTGTTTATATATGCTAACTTTAGCTATTTAAAAATGAAACAAAATTTTACTCACATCAAAATGATAAATCATAGCATATAAATTTTAGATTTTGTTTTACTAGTATACATAAAATACTGGAAATTATGTTTATAAGACGAAACACAAAATGGCAACTTAAAACAATAAATTATATTTATAATGTAAAGTATACAATTATTGTATTTGAAAAATGACTGAGTTTAAATTTATTATATGGTTAATGTTAATTTATTTACCATTAATCATATAAAACAAATATTAATATATAAAATGAAAACAAATCCGTGCAGGCGCACGGATCATGATTTAGTTTATTTTGAAACTCTCAGCACTATATTGTTTAAACATGTTAATATACAAAAATATAATAGTATACAGTAATCTTTAGTTCATATACTACTTAAAAAATATGTTATTAGAAAACTATTAATTTTAATAATTCATTAAAAATATTAATAACAAATAAAATTTTAATTATTAATTTATTTTTAATTTTATTTATAAAAAATATGTGCAGAAAAATTTAGAAAATATTAACAAAAATTAAAATATTATTTTATAAAATAATGTATTATTGTAGTAACAAAACAAAATTCAAAATTCATATAATCTTCCAAACTCAAAGATTGTTGTGTAATTTTCCAAAGTTTTCTTGACAAAATATACAATTTTGGAAATAAATATTCAAACTAAAAATGATATATTTAAAATTTTACAAAATATAAATTATAGATAATAAAGAATAACTTTTTAAAAGCACCACATAAACAAACTATATATGTTGTAAAAATTAAAGTAGTTTAATATTTTGAAATATAATTTAAAATAAAACTTAATATCATAACATCCAAAAATATCATATATCAATAAAATTTACTAAAATAATATGGTAATTGCTACTATGTATAAAATTTACTAAAATAATATGGCTATATTATTTAAGCAAAATAGTGTTTTTACTTATAAGTCCTGTAAAATATTAAAATGGTATATGTAAAAGTATATTTTTTAAACACAACATGTAAATATAAATTATCTTAAACATAAATATTTTCTATAATATAAATAAATAAATTTTAAAAGTGTATTATATGCAAAATGTATAAATTAAAGAAAGACATTTTTGAAGGAGGTTCTATATTTGATTATTTCAGATTGTTATTTTATTGTACCTAACTCGAAAATATATTTGTAAGTAAGAAAAATTAATAACAAAGTAAAATATATTAAACTGGAAGATTTCATGCCCTATGCGCTTCAGCTTATGGCTCAGTTTATCGAGTTGGATAATGCATCCTCAGATGACATCATGGAAATATGCTTGTCACAAGACTTGGATTCCGAAAATCTTGCAGGCCTAGTTCGTTTGATTCAGACAGTGTTGCCTATTGCACCTGAGACCTTTATTCATGTGTTGCCATATGCTCTGACGATATCAAAAAGACTAGTCTCATCACCAAGGACTGAGAAGCAATGGTTTTGATATTCTTTGTATTCTTTTCAAGGAGCTCAGACCCACCAGGATTGACATGGAGCATCTATTGAAGGTTCTGTTCCAATTGTGTCAAAGTAACAGAACAGTAAAGTTTCAGAAAGCTCTTCTATTGTTCTTCTCGCTGCTTGTGGTGGTTAAGGGAGGAGGTTACCTAGAGGAGAGTATCAATTCAATTCAGGAGAACTTGTTCTTGGACTTCCTCCATGCTATCTGGATACCGAGCCTGAAATCCATCATGGGGGAGAATCATGAGAGGAAGCTGGCTGCTGTTGCAGCAACCAAGGTGTTAGGCGACCTGAAGTATCATCAAAATCCACAAGCAGCAACAAGATGGGGGAAAATGCTCAACAGTGTAATCAGTTTGGTACTATGTCCTGAAAAAACTGAAGATGTTGGTGACAGTGAAAACTCTTTGATCATCCACAATGCTATCAGGAAAGAAGATCATGCTGAAGGCATAAAGGATCCAAAGGAACATCTAGTTCATGCAGTGTCTCATCTTTCCCGTCTTGATCATCCTGGTATGTTGCAAAGCATCATCGCTGAGAACCTCGACCAGCCTAACAAGGTAGCTTGGGATCAGCTATGCACTGCTTACAAAGCAAGCTGTGGCTTCTAGAGGGGTCTGTCTTTTCTTTCTTCTTCAGAGATTATGGTTGGGTGTTGACATAAGCATAGCGAGTTTTTCTTCTGTATAGTGTATATGATTTGTTTAGAAACATACTCCTGATAATAAGAAAAAGTTTAGATACTGGCCATTTACAGATGTCCAAAACGCAGTCACTTGCTTTTACGCATGTAAGTCATAACAAAAAGAGATTAAAACAACATAAATTTAATCACTTGACCAATTACCCTGCAACATCTTTGACTAAGGCACTTTCCACTATTTATTTGCATGCGTCGGCAATTCTTAAATGTAAAGATCATTATGACTGCAATGTACATGATATCACATTTATCATATGTCGGGTTGTAAACCAACCTGAACATTATTGTTGATGTAGATGCTAGAAAAGAGACCGCCATATAAGTCTCCTCCCTCCCATTGCCGGAAATTCTCAGACTTCATAACAGTTAGTCAGTGGTAGAATGAGTCCCTGGGTACGAAAAATAAGAGTAAAATGATAACAGAGAATCACTACTTATCTAATAACTTTTAACTTTGTAAGACAATTTACTAGGCAGTGAAGATACACCACAAATACCGAGTACATTGCACAGAAACTTGTCTGAACATTTGGAATAAGGAAACCCTCCGAACCAATGTTTGCAGCGAAGACTCTTATTAATGGGGGAATAAGCGTTACCTTGATGTCAGTTTTTTTTTTGGTCTACCATCTTATGTTTGTGTCTGCTGCTCTCTCTATTAGTGTGAGATCAGCCACGGAAAGGTTTTTGCTCAGAACTAAGACTTGTCTTAGAGAATGAGTTTTCCCAGAAGTTAATAGATGCACTTGAACCCCAGGACGGAGATCTCATCCACCTTTTCAAGTAAACACTTCCATCTAGATCAGAGGCGTTACTAAAATGTTTACTTGAAAAGAGAATTGAGCCAGTTTGATAGGATTATTTGAAAAATTCCGCATATGTTGAAGAGCTTGAAGTCTTGCAGTACAGTTAAATGGTAGCAATTGCCTTTTCTTTACCCTTCTTTGACCAAAGACATGAAACTGTGGTTTATCATTCTCTTCTAGCCCAAATGCAACTCTATAACTTCACTAATAATAATCGCATGTCAAACATCTCGTCTCAGTTCACATCCTAAGTCAACGAACTCTAGAATCCTAGTGGCCAACCTAAATGAATATATTTACAGGTGAGCATGTCTCTAAGTAACACGACAACCTCAACATATGGTACACTAAGATACGCATCAAAACCCAGAGGACCCACTTGCTGCCCTTTAAGTCAACTGGCGGAAAACTTAAAACAATTAATATATTTTGACACCAAAAGAACAGTTCAGCGCAAAGATGGGAGTTTCTACAGCAAAAGAGAAGTTCGACGACAGAAGGGTTTAAAGGCTTTAAAATCACACTACTCGACTAAAGAACTCCACCTAAAGTTGCATATGCATGCACGCAAGGTGTAAATCTGAAGGAAAGAGATATCCAATCTTACAGATACAGTATTAGTTAAGACAGGCAAAGGGAAAATAGTGTTATGTTGCTCATTCACGAGGGTCCAGGGACTTACATAATAAATAGCTACAAGTACCTGAAAATAGAGAGCTTTCTCAGTTAAAGTCAGTTTCCCAGGCCATCCAACGTCATTCTCCATTTTAAAACAGGTCCTTTCGTGTTAGAGGCATGAACAGAAGCCGCTCCGATGATAACAGCCGAAAATCTGTAGTCTAGACAGCTCTTGCTATCCATGTTCCCCATCTTTTTCAACGTTGTAATTGAATTATATGGATGCTCCTTGTTGTAATATCTTGACCAATTCACCCAATTGGAGCTCAATGCAGCGAACTGGTCAGGTTTGTAATACATATTGGACGCAAACTGAGACAAGTCTTACTTGTTCCTCTTCTTTATATTATATCAGGTAGGTGATGCAGCGGCTCCTCCTTTTCCACGTAACCAGACTTGCAGTACAGCTGAATCCTCCCCCACTCTGTTCTGATTTTTTTCATACTCGCAATGTAGATTCATCATGTTGGCTCTATGTGTCAGAAAAATTCAAAGATGAATCCCCTACCAGAAGTCTCCGCATGAGCAAGTTCCATCTTTAAAACGGTGAAACCTAACAGCATCTCTAACTATTATCTCTCTACCAGACTACCAGTGACGCTGAAGATATGTTTCATTGCAGTGTGGCAATCCACACACACTCTCAGATTCTTCCCTACTCTGATAGGTAAGCCTGAGGGTACAAATATTAACCCAAAAGCAATGGCGAGTCTTTCACTGTGATAGTTAAGCATCTTTATTTTAACTGCTTCCTCAACATCATGCTGAACAAAACTAGTATCCGGTTTATAACCATCATCTACAATCATTTGGTTCAGTTCCTCGAGCTTAGCATATATCCGATCTAGATATTGACTTGACTCGTCATCCGCTGAGAAACTGTGCAACTTCCCTTTCCATTTGATCCAGCTCTGTCCAGGTTCTTTTCTCATTTTCTTCTCTCTCATCTCCCGCCTTAACTGCGCCACACAATCCCATTTTTCTTTAGAAGCATATATGCTTAATAACAAGGTGTAGCCAGCAGGATGGTGAGGATCTAGCTCTATGAGTAATTCAGCCGCATGTTTACCTATTTCCAAGTTACCTTTGTTTCTACATGCGCTGAGTAAAGTGGTCCAACCAATTGCATCCGGAGGAAAAGGCATCCCATTAATGAAACTCATGGCTTCCTCTAACCTTCCAGATCGACTGAAGAGATCAATCATGCAAGAAGCCATTACTCGGTTCTATTCCATATTCATCTGTCATTAACTCAAAATATCTCTGTCCTTTCTCCACTAATCCTGCCCTACTGCAAGCTGAGATAACACCGGTCAAAGTCACTGCATCAGGTTTTAGTCCATGTTGTACCATTCTGTCAAACAAATCAATAGCCTCGCTGGCTCTTCCGAATTGGGCATAGGCAGAAACCATTGCAGTCCAAGAGACTTCATCCCTGAAACTCATCTCGTTGAACAGCCTAGTGGAATCATCGATGTTTCCACATTTTCCATACAGAGTCACCAGTGAGTTTGAGACGGTAACATAATGTATAAGGCCAGAAACTATAGTCTTTCCATGAAACTGGGAGCCTTCTTCTAAGCTAGCTATGTTGGAACACGCACTGATCGCTTGTCCCAGCGTATAATGATCTGGTTGAATTCCGCTTCTTTGCATTTCAACGAGCATTATAACAGCTTCTTCAGCACGACCGGTCTGGCCATAACCCACAACCATTGCTGTCCAAGACACAACATTTTTCTGCTTCATTCCATCAAAAACAGTCTTTGCGTAGTCTATACACTTACACTTACAATACATGTCAATAAGAGCACTACCCACGTATACGTTATCCTGAAAATTGGTCCTGATTATACAAGCATGAACTTTTTTCCCTTCCCTTATTGCTCCTAATCCCCCACAAGCAGGTAGTACACTTCCAAAAGTAAATTGATCCATCTTCAAGCCTTCCTCTTTCATCTCTCTGAAAAATTCAATAGCCTCCTTCTCCAGCCCATTCTGAGCAAGCCCTTTTATCATAGCCGTCCAAGAAACCGAATCTTTCTCCATTCCTTGAAACAGCTTCCGCGCATCATTGATCATTCCACTCGCTAGAAGTCCTCCCATCAGTGAGTTGTACATAACCGTGTTCCTATCCTCTACACTGTAAAACACCTTCTTTGAAACCAACTTTCGCATACATATCCATCAACGCACTCCCAACTAAAAGATAAGACTCAAACCCACGTTTGCTCACCTGTACATGAACTTGCTTCCCCAAACTAACACGCCCATTGTCAGAAGAAAGTTTCAGCATTGTCATCAAAGTAACCCTTGTCAAATTCTCACAACCATCTTTCATCATCGTGTTGTAAGCCTTGACGGCTTCACCAAGCAGACCACTCAAGGAGTAACCCGAAATAAGCAAGTTCCAGGAGACACCATCACGAAAAGAAAGCTTCTTGAAGGTGCGTTCCATCTCAGAGAGATGCCCAGATTGGGACTGTTCCAGGAGTGGAGGTTTGGTTGGGGAATTTCGTCGAACGCTCGGCGAGCGTAAGTGGAGTTTCTGATTTTCGCATACCCATGGACGAGTTTGTTGTGTAGGATTGTCTCTGGAGAGGGAAGAGCTATGATGATATGGGCGTGGATCGTCTTCAAATGGCGGCTCTGGTTTCTACCTCCATGCTCAAGGCATTGCTTTATCTGAGCAGAGTAGTAGCTCGACGCCATTGTCTTGTTCATTTGGATGTTTCAGAGTTTGAAAATTCTCTAAAAATACATGAACCAATTTTCATTTGCTATATGATAATACATAAATTATTTTGGCTTTTTCAATATCCAATTAATATATGAAATTTTGAAAATCAAAAGTTTTACACAGTCCAAATAACAACATCTACCCGCTAAATAAATCCAATAAACCGTTGCTAGTTTGGTGGTGTAAGATTTTCGTTTTGATAAAAAGTAGATATTAATTGGAGATAAAAACGGAAACCCAAGATACTATATCTCCTATATATTAATTTATATAATGGAGGATCATTTATAAAGCTATAACGTTAAGTTTGTACTAATTAAAAATAGACCGGCGTTTCTCTTTCTTTCAAAGACAAAGCAACAGTTTGATTTTGTCCAGAAGTTTCAATTCCATTTTGGATATAAATATTTACATACGGTCGATCCGTTAGGGAGGAGTGGAGGTTTGGCCCTCTATCATAGTCATGATTTTCCGGTGACTATAATATATTCGAGCAATAGAATTATAGACATTGAAACGAGTTATAAAGGGAAAATGATATATATTTCTTTTGTATATGGAGATCCTGTTCAAGGTCTGAGGGATCAAGTTTGGGAACGTCTTACACGGATTGGTATAACTAGAATATAACCATGGTTTGTGATTGGGGACTTGAATGAGATCACTGGTAGTCATGAAAAAGAAGGGGGAGCGTTAAGGCATGCATCCACATTTGTACAATTTAATAATATGATTGAAAATTGTGGTCTACTGGAGTTTCCATCTTTGGGAAATATTATGTCTTGGAGTGGGAAAAGGCAAGATCATACGGTTCGATGTATATTAGATCGAGCTTTAGGTAATACGGAATGGCATAATTTGTTTCCAACTTCATATGTGGAATATTTGGGGATGATTGGTTCGGATCATCGACCCATTGTTGCAAATTTAGATGAGAAACAAATTAAGACACGTAGACAATTTCGGTTTGATAAGAGATGGGTTGGGATGGATGGTCTTATGGAATCTATCTCAAAAGGATGGGATTTAAGGAACCAAAGGAATAATTCGAGGGTAGTTGATAAGATTAGTAACTGCAGGCATGAGATTTCGGTTTGGAGGAAAAATAATCCCCCTTATGGAAAGGAGAAAATAAATACTCTCCAAAAGGCTTTGGAGGATATTCAGTGTGATAATACAAAAACTTATGAAGAGGTACTAGAGGTCTCTAGGAAGCTAAAAGAAGCATATAGAGATGAGGAATTATTCTGGGAACAAAAATGTAGGACGAACTGGCATGCAAAAGGGGATTGTAATACAAAATTCTATCATGCTCTAACGAAGCAAAGACGGATCCAAAATAAGATTGTGGGATTACACGATAGTGCTGGTAATTGGGTTACATCGGAAGCAGAAGTGGAAGGGGCTGCGTTAGATTATTTTAATGATCTTTTCTCAACATCCTTGCCATCAGATTGTGAAGATTTTTTACAAGAGGTACCAACGCTGATTACTGATGATCAGAACCGATTCCTAACTTCCTGGGCATCTGAAGAAGAAGTACGATCGGCTCTATTTTTAATGCATTCGGAGAAAGCCCCAGGTCCGGACGGAATGACGGCTTTATTCTTTCAACAATCATGGTCAATTATTACAACAGATATTACCGATATGGTTAATGAATTTTTTAGGACAGGATCCTTGGATGAGCAGTTAAATATGACCAATATATGTCTTATTCCAAAAACGGCAAGGCCGAATCGAATGACGGAGCTAAGACCTATTAGTTTATGTAATGTGGGATACAGAATTATTGCAAAGGTGATTTGTCAGCGGCTAAAAGGGTTATTACCAAATTTAATCTCCGAAACGCAATCAGCTTTTGTGTCTGGGCGGCTGATCTCAGATAATATTCTGATTGCTCAGGAGATGTTTCATAGGTTGAGAACGAACAATTCATGCAAGGAGAAGTTCGTGGCTATAAAGACAGATATGAGCAAGGCCTATGATCGGGTTGAATGGCCTTTTATTGAGGCGATGCTACTAAAATTGGGCTTTGCACAGCGTTGGGTATCTAGAATTATGGCTTGCGTCTTTTCAGTCCAATATAAGGTTCTGATTAATGGCCAGCCAAAAGGACACATTGTCCCAAACAGAGGATTACGGCAAGGGGATCTGTTATCACCTTATTTATTCATCTTGTGTACTGAAGCACTAATTTCAAATATTAGAAAGAAGGAAGAAGAAAACCTACTAACAGGCTTAAAAATTGCGCGTGGTAGTCCGGCAATTTCACACTTACTGTTTGCAGACGATAGTCTTTTTTTCTGCAAAGCCAATAGGCAAGAATGTGGGGTTATATTACAGATTTTGAAAGATTATGAGAGAGCGTCGGGGCAGCAAATAAATTTTGTGAAATCGTCACTTCAGTTCGGACATAAGGTTCCCGATCCGGCACGGTTGGAGATCCAACAGGTTTTGGGTATCACCACAATAGGAGGTATGAGAACTTACCTAGGGATCCCTGAAAGTCTGGGAGGATCAAAGACTCAAATTTTTGGTTTTCTTCATGAAAGAATAAATAATAAAATTAATAATTGGACAATTAGGTTTATTACAAAGAGGGGAAAGGAAGTTTTAATTAAATCAGTGGCATCACCTATGCCAACTCATGTGATGTCTTGTTTCCGTCTACCCAAAACGGTTACCAAGAAACTAACGAGTGTGGTTTCTCATTTTTGGTGGAGTGGCAGTGGAAATAAAAAAGGGATGCATTGGTTTTCGTGGGACAAAATGTGCATAGATAAGAAGGAAGGTGGCATTGGCTTTAGAGATATTCAGAACTTCAATACAGCTTTATTAGCAAAACAATTATGGAGGCTAATTGACAAACCTGAGTCTCTCTTTGCAAAGGTTTTTAAAGGGCGCTATTATAGGAAATCAGATCCAATGGATGCTATACGTTCATATTCTCCCTCTTATGGGTGGAGAAGTATTACTTCAGCTAGATCTCTGGTTAAAAAATGGCTAATCAAAAGAGTGGGAACAGGTTCAAGCATTTCAGTATGGAATGATCCCTGGATCCCCGCTCAACGCCCGAGGTCAGCAATTCAAAAACTTCAAAATCAATATTTGAATCCATTACTTAAAGTGGAGGATTTAATTAATCAAGTAGATCTCTCTTGGAATCTAGATCTACTCAATGCATATGTTCACAAGGATGATGTGAGTATTATACGGAGTTTAGCTATTAGCCGAAATCCAAAACCGGACTCATATGGATGGTTGTTTACGGATCATGGCAGATATACTGTTAATTCGGGATACCGTACGGAAAAACTATATCCTGATTTAGGATTTCAACACAGTGATATGGGCCCCACTGTTAAACCTTTGTTAGCTTACTCATGGAAACTTCACTGCTCGCCAAAATTACAACATTTTGTGTGGCAAATAATCTCTGGTAGTCTACCAGTTACAAAGAACCTTCATTCCCGGGGGATTAAGTGTGATTTGCAATGTCATATATGTGGTGCAGAAGAAGAATCGATTAATCATGTGCTTTTTGAATGTCCCATTGCGCGCCAAACATGGGCCTTATCTAATATTCTTTCACGTCCATGAGTTTTTCCTACCCAATCTCTTTTTACCAATATGGATTATTTATTTTGGCGGTTACCAAAGGAACCAGATTTAAGTTATTTCCCGTGGATACTGTGGTATATTTGGAAAAACCGCAATGCTAAGATTTTTAATAATAAAATTGGAAGTCCTCCTCAATTTCTTCGGACGGCGGAGATAGAAGGCACCTTATGGGCTGAGGCCCAGACTAAAGAGGGTATAAACAGGGGGTCTTCATTTGGTGGGAGTCCTATTTTACAAGGGGTAAACCGATGTTATATTGATGGTGCATGGAAGGAACAAGATCCCTTTACAGGGCAAGGATGGTTTTACAGAGACGAAAGATCCATTGATACTATGATGGGTGCAATGTCTATTCGCAGGAGTCTATCACCTTTACATGCAGAATGTGAAGCGTTGATATGGGCGATGGAGTGCATGAAGACCCTACATATCTCAGAGGTGGTGTTTGCAACAGACTGCTCACAGTTGGTGAAGATGGTGTCTACTGCAACAGAATGGTCGGCGTTCACTACTCACATGGAGGAGTTTCTACGATGTAAGGAATACTTCCCCACTTTCACTATTCAGAATATTCCAAGGGCACAAAACACAATGGCGGATAAGCTAGCACGAGGTGCTAGGACTCAGCCTTCTGCTATGGTATATGTTGACTCCGTTCCTCCGAGATGGTTATCGGCTCAGGAATCTACTTAGTTTAGTTTTGCTTCTTTGTTGAAAAAAAAAATAGATCATGCTTAGGTGTCGCTTAATTAGGATGACAATTTATTTTACATGGCAGCTCAAGAATCAATTGAAAAAATGTTGGTCTAAATCCAGTTACTAGCAAAAATTATATTAACCCAAAATATAAGAAGCATATATTATTTCTTTAAATAAAAATTATTGAATTACCTAATATGATTAACATATATATGGCAATTAATGACTATGAATAATAAAGATTTGATAATAATTTTGCATCCTTCTTCATTTTTGTTTAATTTTATATTATTAAAAAATTAAACAATCACATTAATTATATAATAAATAAAAAATCTAATTTTTTTATTATATGTTATATTTTGAATTTTTTAAAATGACTTTAAACTACAAAAATGAGGAAACCTTATATGTTACTCCCTCCGTATCACTTTAAGTGATGTTTTAAGAGAAATTTTTTGTTTCATTTTAAGTGATGTTTTCAAGTTTCCATGTAAAAAGTAAATGTAATTTTATGTTTTAAACTATTTTTATTCTGCAGTATGATTTTTTATTGGTTGAATTATCTGCACTTATTGTTGGTTTTATACAAACGAGAAAGATTGAATAACATTTTGTAATTTCTTAATCGGTGTGCAAATACTTTAAAACCCACTTACTATGATACAGAGAGAGTATATTTTAAAATTTTTAAAACGACTTTAAATTACAAAAATGAGGAAACCTTATATGTTATATTTTTCTTATATGTTAGATTTTTCTTTATATGTTATATTTTGAATTTTTTAAAACGACTTTAAATTACAAAAATGTAAGTTTTTCTTAAGCATATGACTAAAAAAATTAAAATGACATGTATCAATTTGATGGTTGATCTGAAAGTTTTCAAAACCATATGGAAGATAAATGTCAAAATAATTCAACCGTAAAAACAATACTGTTCATATTTTTCAAGAATGTGTTCGGTGAAAAAAATAAGGTTTTTGTGTCATAATTTGTTTAATGTCCAATCCGATTAACCCATAATATATTAATTATTGTTTAGTTCCACAATTTTTAATAAAAATTGATATTGTCCATCCGAAAGAAATTATGTAATGACAAAAAAAAAAATTGTATATGTATAAATAATATGATCAAATATAAAAAAAATTGATAATATATACAAATAAACCTGCGCTTATCCTAGTGTATTATTATAACAGATGTAAATTAGTTCAAGTAATTTTAAGAAATTTTCTAAAGTTTTAAACCGTAAAAATAACGACACCAACACTTTATATAAAATCGATAAAACTTAGTTGATTTTGTTAAACATGTGAGCTATAGCTTGAGTAGAAAAACATAATTTACAAAATGACTAATTGAAAAACATAATTCACAGTCATGCAAGCAATGCTCAGAAACACTCCTCTTTCGTCTTCTATATGGACACAAATTTTTTTTTTTTTGATAATCCAGGTAATCTGGACACTCCGGAAGAAACCCGACTAACATTTAAGTACACTTCCGTATAAAACATCCTGAAAGACCATTCTTTTCACCACATTTTAATCGACGGTGGCTAGAGGGATTCGAACCCGGATCCGTATATGGACACAATGTTACCAAAGTGGTTCGTAGAATCTTAATGGGATATATATGTTGATGATAAAAAAAAATGTATTCAATAAGCAAAACAATTCAAAAATATTTGATGTGCTAGATATCTCGTTAATTAGGTGATGATATCTTTTAAAAAATAATCTTTAATTGGAGTAGAAAAAATTGTCTCATAAAAGGAACTCCATCATTTATTATTTCTAAAAGACTTTAGGCGAAGTAGACCTGAAAGATTTTTGGGATTTTGATTTAGAAAAACAAACACATAAATTTTCGGTTTGTGATTGCTATCTAACTTGGTTTGGTAAATATCTAAAGAAAAACCGTTTGAAAATAAATCCAATGCTCATTTTAATTCTCAGCTCTTTTTGTTTATTTTTAGTTTACATTAGCTTTTTAGATATACTAGATTTTTGAACCGCGCTACGCGCGGTTTGTATTTGTAAATTATGCAATTGTTAAAAATAATCTTTTGTCTCAAATTTTGTATTTAAATTAATTAATATTTCAAGGTTTTAATAGATACTCAGATAATTCGATTAGCAAATAATATTTTGATTATATTTGGTCATTTATAAAGATCGGTTGACAATTTGATTCGGTTCAATTTTAGATAATTTTAAAATTCTCGGATAATTTAAAAAAATATGATTAAAGTATTTGGGTAATTCATTTACAGAACAGTAGTTTTAACATATGGTTATTTATGAATTAAATATATTTAACATTTGTTAAGTTCCAAAAAAAAAATTAATGTGTGTAGGTATATAAATATTTGTTTCGTATTTTGGTTTTGGTTCAGTTTATTTTTTTTATTCTAAAAATACATAATTAAAAAAAAAATACAATGATAAAGTTGTTTAGAAATGTAAATAAAGTTAGGTATCAAGAGTGGGTAAGAGAATAATAGATGCTGAAACTGTAAATATTATACATTGCCAAATGTAAATAAAATAATAAAGACACAATTGAGATACAAATATTATGGCAATTTTATCAATATCAACTTAATTGGTCCTACAACATATACAATATCCAATATGTAGCATAAGAAAAGAATCATTAGAAACTAACTCATACAACACTAACTGATCTGATCAAAAAAACAAAAAGACATAACACTAACTAACTAACTAACTATGAGATCTCACTCAAATAGCCAAACTTCATCACCACTCCAAATAACTAACAGAAATTTTTAAGAGCCAAATAACATAGATAAAAAGATAGATAGTTCAAAAACTGAAATTGCAAAAACAAAGTCTCAAAGTGAAATGAAACAAAGCATAGTTTTTAAGAAAACCAAACCCAAACACTTATAACAACATATCAGCCACATTTGGCACGCTTAACCTCACCAGACTCAACCCTATCATAATTCCTTTTCACTGACTCATTTGCAACTTCCTTCCTCTCATCGGCAGGTTCATCATCCACGTTTTCTTCTACATTTCCTTCAAGATGGAGCCTGGATACTTAATTTTATTAGTCCGATGGCCAAAGTCTCGTCGTAGTTTGGCGAACTTCTGTAGGGGCCTTTAGTCTTTTGATTAGAGTAGGGGTCGCGTACTAGAGCATCAGGAGTGAGTACTTTTGTGACAGTCAAAGCTTGTGTCTTGCCTTCCAAATTGTGCTTTGAAACCTTGATAACGAACTTGTGCGTTTGACCAATCGTACCAATAAGATCTTGGGGCACTGAGATTACATGATCCTCATCTACGTCCACATTGGCCTAACACAATTTAAAACAAATATCAAAAGACGGTTCAATGCTTGTAGGTTGGACGGGGTTGTAAATACCTCAAAGTAGTTTGCTACCAACTCAGCGGCTGTCTTGCCAGTTAACTCACGCCCAGCATCACCGAGAAGCACAAAACGTGCTTGGTCATTATTGTCATAAACAGAGAGCTTCGTGAGGTACCTGTGAGGGAAGCACATTAGTAACTGATGCTGAATGTGTGAGTATAACAAAATAAAACTCTTACTCTGCAACACCGGTAACTTCGGCTTTCCCACATTTCTTACACATAAGAGTGGTAGGCCCTTTGGTGGCTTTAGTTTTGCACCCACCGCAAGAGATATAATACCATGCAGAACCATGGACGACATCATCAATGGTGGTGGTGCATTCAAACCAAGCAACCTGCGTATTTGTAATTGTAAAATTACATACATAACTAAGGCTAAAGCAATGAATATGTGAAACGTTGAGTGTCTGTACCTTTGCTCCTTCTTGCTTCATGTAGGAGAAGATGTCTCCTATAGTAGCTCTCTCAGCTTTGGTGACAGTCTCAGGATTAACCCTGTTAGAAATTTCCGAGCTCGAGTTTAACCTGAAAAAGTTACCAAAACTATGCAACTCAAAGTTTTAATTCCATATCAGACAAAGAAATAATTACCAAATCAGATAATCTCTGGTTGGCTGAACATCCATGTCAAAAAACACACGGGAAGATGACAGAGAGGATAGGTTTAGAGCGCCTGTAACACAAACAATTTATCATACAAAGGAAAAATAAATTAGTATAACACAAAAGCTAAACTAAATATTTCCCAACAACTATGGAGACTAAACTATATGTCTCAAGCATCATATTAACATTTATAAACCGTAATAAAAGTCGTATAATACCAAAAAAAAAAAAAAAAGTTTAGTACACGCAAAGGGCACAACAAATCTTTTTTTCAACTACTGTGACTAACATATGTTCCTCAAGCATCCTATCAACATATCTAAACCGTAAGCATTGTATTGGTATTACTAACCTCCAAATCGTTTCGGATTGACAGTGGTCACCAGAATTACACTCGGAGTGTTTCCATGCGCCTTGAACTTTTCATAGAAATCAGTGGCAGTCTTGTCCCATAGATTAAGATTCATCATAGGATCACTGCAACAAACAGAAAGACATGAGTTAAATGAAAGCAAACTTTTGGTAGATACAATGCTTACGGTTTAGAGAAAAACTAAAAAAATTGAAAACAACTTACTCATGCGTTTGGACATGAACCAAAACACGCCGAGTAGAAGCTTTATCACCTTCATCAAGCACAATACCGTCATTCAGAACTTGCTCATTCACCAGTTTAATGTGACCAACAAAATCTGCAAGAAGAAAATTAAAACTTAATACTCGGTATACAAAACAAACGTGAACCATGAACTATGAACCAAACCAAAACAATTAAGTTTGAAAAATAACATGATACAAACCTAAATCAGTATCAAACACAAAATCAAGTGAGAACTCACCATAAACAGCCCCCCTGAGGTCACATGCCGCTTCAAACTCTTCATGCCCATAGAAGCGGAACCGATCTTCAGGAAACTGAACCGGACTGTTCTCTAGAGGAGAAAGAACAGAATTCCATGTGAAAGATATGGTCACGTCTGGATCAGCAACACGGAACACATTCTTGCTTTTAGATCCATAAAATCTATTAAGCCTGTAGATGGAACCAGCAATCATATGTGGCAAATAGGTGTCAATCCTTCTTGGTGGGATGAATCCTTGGATCACAGTACCCTTTTGATTAAAAAAAAAAAGAAACGAATGTTAATTACCTAATCGACCAAACAAAACCGATAAAAACAAATCAAGTATGTAGGAATATACCTGTTCGTCAATTAGAAGCATCTCCAGACCAATAAGTGTCTTCGAGAATGCGTTCCGAGCCTCCCAGTAATGGATCAGACGAAACCTTAGCTCGCCTTCTTGTGGTCCGAGCTTGACATCTTTGAAGAACAGCACGTCATCAACTTTGGCGAAGGAGACAACAGATCCGCCGCGATGTTTGGTCGTCTCAGCGGAGGAGTCAACGGCCTTGCCGTTTGCTTTCTTCAGCATAAGATCGCCGGAGTCAGCGTTGACGCAAAAGAAACCGGTATGGTCAGTACGTCTGATCGGCGCGGCGGAAGAGATGACGGCCTTGCCGTTTGGTTTCTTCGTCTTGAGATCACCGGAGAGGGCGAATGAGAGAGAGACACTGGTTTGAACGGCTTGTTTGACAGGCTCGCCGGAGGAGACAACATCTTTTCCGTTTGCTTTCTTAGCGGTAAAATCGCCGGAAACAGGAGATTTGCTGTTGGAATTTATGGCTTAAGAGAGTTTTGTGTGTAAGAAATCTAAGGAAAAAGCAAATCTTATAAAGAAACTCAGAGGGAGAAAGACGAAGGGACCCCATTAATGATATCTCAAGAGGATTCATTGCAGACTCATGAAGACGGTGTCGATTGATCAATCGATCCGTTGAAGAAGATGAAAGGGCGAAGAATTGTGATACGGCGATGAGATGAGAGGATACGACGAAGAGCTAGGGTTATGTGTGTATCTGATAACTGGGCTTCTCCCACATTCCATGGATCACAAAAAAAAAATTAAGGCCCAAGTACAGCCCGCATTCAATCGACGTGGAGTAAAGAAGCACCCCCATTGGCTGATTTTTATTACCGACGTGGACATCCTCTCCATTGCTAGTATTCTGCTTTTAGTATATGTTTGATGTTTGATATGCTATGTAATGCACTTCTATTTTTTTTATCTCTTTCTATTCGTTTATTTAATTATGTGGTGCAAGAGTTTAGATTTTCAAAAGTTTAGATAATAATTGGATATAAAAAATAGTAGGTATTAAACGAGGAACAATATATATATATATTATATATATTTGGATAGCAAACAAATTAGATCATGTATTTTTGAAAATTCGAACTAAACAAACGGTAGTTTAATGAATCATATAGCGGATCGACGTCGTTAGTTTGATGGTATAAAACTTTCAATTTTAAAATGTTTATTTATTAATTAGCTATCAAAAATATAATGTGTATTAAACGGAAAACCAAAATTGTGTATATATTATTAGAGCAAATATAAATTAGTTCAGATTTTTTTTCTAGAGAATTTTATCATTTTAGAATTAAAAAAACTCTTATTTTTATATTCATAGTCTAACAACATTTAAAAAAAAAATCCTTATTCATGACATAAAAAGTAGTGATATAATTCAATTTTCATCAATAATTTATTATCATATTATGAACATCAAAATTTAAAATGGATAATTATATAATTTTATGAAGATTCGCATTTGATATCTATATATACATTACATTAATTTATTTGATAAAAAATATGTTTAGAAGTTCTATTTACATCTCATTAGATATATTTACTAATTTTATTTTAATTAAATTACATGAATATAATAAATCGTATCAGTTAGCATTCACTCTAATCCTCCTAATGTAAAACAGTAATGAACCATAAATGTTAATGGAATAATGGAATTTCATAGTATATTTTAGTTTATCAAATTATATATTTTTTAAAAAAACTTAATTTTCATCACATGTTTTACAAATCGTATGCAAAAATATTTAGTTTACCAAAAAATTGATTTATACCATTTTCACTTTATTTTTATATTTTCTTTCCTAAGTAAAAAAAATATTATAATAATAAGTTTTACTTCAATATCATTGTAAGAAAAATGTTGTTTTTGAAAAACAATATAGAAAAAGGTTTGAGATTCTCGTAATATTTTCTGATGGTTCACAGTAATTTGTTTGATTTCAAATATTTTTAAACAAAAATTATCTAGCTACTGCAGCATCACATCACACTTGTCATGAACTGAAAGACAAATGATGACGTTAATCTATTATTTTCTCACATTTTCCTCAAAAATTTATTTCGCAAATTTGACATTCAGGCATCTTCTCCAAGGAATCCACGATACAAATACTCAGAATTGCAAACTAAAAAGGTTATATAACTTATATAGAATTTTTTGAATCGTTTTTACCCTTAAATGCTTAGTAGTAGACACGTAGTAACTTCATTTGATCAAAAAAAAGACACGTAGTAACTTCTATTCGTTAATAGTAACATCATTTATAATACAGAACACAGTGAACTAAAAAAAAGATTACAAAATTAAATATTCTATCTAAGAAGAAAATTTCATGGCTCAACCTTCATATTTGAAGATGGAAGAGATGCTGTGACAAAACCAAAACACAGTTTTAGTATAAAAAAAAATTACTTTATGGTGGAAAAGGTAAAAGAGGTTTCAGTTTTAACCTGTAGCTGCTTCAGGGTCAGATGGGACATCACCAGCTCCATAGTTAATGTGGATCACATTTTGCAAATCACCTTCCCATCCATTTGTTTCCTATTTAGAAATATGAATCAGCAAAACATAATCAGATTATGATCTCGGATTAGTTCATTCTCCACATTACAGACACGTCATTACAATACCTGTCGTTTGTATCCACCATTGATGGGAGACAACGGAGAGCTAATGTTCCTTCCAATGCTTGAAAGGGTCTGTTGCATGAATCCATGTGGTAGAGGAGGATAAACCATCGGCATGTTTTGTGGAAACGGTGTTGCAGATGAAGAACCACCTCGTAGCTGAAGCTCTCTTACATCTTTTGCAAGAAGAGCTTCAAGGTTAAAGTCCATTTGTGGGTTCACAGTTGCAAGCTTCATCGATAAAAACTGTTCAAACACAAAAAGAGAAGCAAAATGAATTACAACAAGCAACACACATAAATAAGAGTACATACATAGTTGAGAATAAGGAAACTAAGTACCTCAACTTGGCGTTGTAGAGACTGCACATAGTTTATAATTTCGTCAAGCATAACTGCCTTTCCAGTCACCTGTAAACATACATCTCTCTGCATTAGCTTTTGTTTCTCTTCTTCTTACACATCAATGTTCATCAGCATATATGAAAAGACTCCATACCTTGTTGCAACCAGGTACAAGATCTTGAAGAAACTTCATCCTTTCACTAATTTTTTCTCTCCTCACCTACAATCACAAACAAGTAATTTAAATCATAACACCAGTAAGAAACTGCTTCCATTTTCAACTTCCATGATGGTTAAAGAAACTGTACTCTTTCTGCAAGACTGTGGCTATTTGTAGCCTGGCCTCTACGTGCCCGGACATGAATGTATCCATCTTTTGGATCAGACGTTTGTTTGCCCTGTTGTTTCCCACTGTTAGTTTTGTTGCCAGGCGAGTTTGGACTTTGCTCATCATTCCGCTTCTTATCACCATTGTTCTCTGCTTCTTCCTCAGATTTATGTGATTGATCTGCTTCAGAATTCTACAAAAACAGAAGCATCACCAAAATGTTAAAAGGCCAGAGAGAATCAAAGTGATGATGTATAACTTCAAATCTTCACCTGTCTATTTCTTTTCCTCTTCTTTGAGTCAAACCCTTTGGAAGAGGTTTCCCCACCTTTCTGACCACTAGACTGAGTATCCTCCGACACATTTGGTTTACTAGCTTGTTCACTAGATCTAACATTAGGGCCTTTCATTGCTGTAGATGCATCATTGTGAGCTACACCAACGTTTACTTCAGTACTTGGACACTGCCCTTCAAGAAACAAACCAACAGACTCCGGTTTCGCAAGCGGTTGGTTCACCATATCACTAAAGAGCGAGAACCTCGCTGCACGCTCTACGAACCCTGAATCAGCCGGGAGCTGAGCCATGCTAGGAGGGAGGAAGCTACTCGCATTCGGCAAGAAAAGACCATTGCCTTTAGGAGGCAACAGATTAGGCATACTCCAACCCATTTCAAGAGATCTATCCATATTACCCCTAAAGCAAGAAGACGAAGAAGATGAGGGGTGACCACCACTGAAACCGCCATAACCCACAGCTTGAAGATTTGTGGGATCATACCAAAGAGTTTGCCCAAATGAATCCATCATTTGAGATGGAGAACAAGACGCTGTGATTAGATTCTCAGTAGAGTATGAACCAAAGGGCGCAGAAACCGGATTAGAACCAGGGATTCGCCAATCTGATGGATGATTATCAGCTGAATCATAACTAGTATTCCTCTTCTCTCCTGAAAACTCTTCTTTCTCATTTACATCCATCTCTTCAAAACTTGATGAACAGCACCTTCCAGGATCAAAACCACTACAGACTTATAACACTTTCCACACAAACAGAACCACTTTGGTCTCTAGAGATGCAGAGAAGGTACACTCCACCTTGTAAGAACAAGAGCAAAGATAAATCAATAGAAGCAAAAGTCTCGGACTTGATAGTACAAAACAAACCAAGTACTGAGAAACTAAAAGACACGACCGAACTTAAGGAATCTCAGGAGAGACCAGTCAACGGAACAGAAAGGATCATGCTTTTTTCCGTACGAACCCCCAAAAAAACAGAGCTTTGACAAACCCTAGACCAGATTTAAAGAGTCAGGAGAAAGATACCCATTTACAGAATCTGCACAAAGCTTCAAACTTTTTGCTCAATTTCTCACCAGAAGCTTTACAGAAATGGGTCCTTGGGTCAGATAACAAAACCCTTTTCTCTGTGCTTCAGCTGCACAGAGAGAGAGAGAGAGAGATAGCAAAAGAGTGGCTTTTTAGAAGAAAGGAAGTGAAGAAGGAAAGGGAAAGAGATTTAGCTTAGACCCACGCTTGCATAAAAATAAGAGCTTTTTGATCATTAAACATGAACACCGCCATAGCCAAAGTAAGTATCCAAGCATTATAAGTTTATAACTTTGCAGAGTTTTATTTAATTTTCTTTTTGTGAAAGGCTGGTTCCTTAACCCATTTTAAAATTGATTTATTATAATTAAAAATAAATTATGGTTTAACCCGTAATTATTCGAATTAGGAGCAATCGGCTGACAGTGACAACTTTCATTTTGGGGGATTTCTTTTATCTTTAAAATCCTCGAAAACAGGCTTTCATGATTTATTTTCTTGTTTTCATAGTTAATAAATTAGGAAAATTGATTTTTATGCCAAAAAAAATGATAACTATGTCTTATTAGACTAATTTTTTTTTACTATTTTTTCTTCTAATACCTTTTAGTATTTTTAAAAATAAATCAAATAAATAGTTTTACAAACAAAACAAAATTCAAAAATATTAACTACTGATGAAATACCTATATCAACTTATTGGTATTTTTTTTTATAATTCTAAATATGTTTAAATCGTAATTTCATATCGTAATTTCATATTTTGTTTTACAAAAAGCAGAATTGACATTCGACACAATAGAAAATGTAATCCACTTTTTTCATTGAATCTAATATGTTTAGAATACGTGATCTACGTAAATAATAGTAATCTAAAAATCTAGAATCTACACATTACTATAAATCTAAAACTAGTAGAAATTGATTTCAAACATGTTTAATGTGTTCTACATATAGTAGAATACATATTCTACGGATAAAGATAATCAGTTCCAAAAATATGGGAAGAGATATTTGGAAATATTTAGTTTCATTATATTTATTAAATCGATTTCTTAAAATAAAAAAAAATCGTGATTTATAAAATCAATTTCTAAATTAAAAAAATAAAACATCGATATGGAAACCGTTTGATCTGAACCGGTCGATCATGATCTAAACCGGCAAAAGACTTTTATACCAATTTTCTATATCTATATATAATAAATCATTATTTAAATAAAAATAATAATTTTTTTTATATTTTCGAATTATAATTTTTTAAATTCGAACTTTTTTATAAAAAAAAAATTTAATTTTTTTCAAAATTTTCTTATATATTTTTAAGTATTTATTTATATATTTATTAGAATCATAAATTCCACATTCCAAAAATCCTAATCCACCTCTCAACTTTAAACTCTAAGTCTAGATTAATTAACCCTAGAAGTATAAGTGTCTTTTACCCTTCATTAAAAGTGATGGTAAAAATTGTTAGTGTAAACATGAAAAGTGGTATTAGAAAAATTATATTTGTGGCAATTTCCCTTTTTTTGGGGAGTTTTAATATTTTTTAAAATTATTTTAGTTAAAAAATATATTTTAATATTTAACATTTTTTTTATTAATTGTAATTTCGAATTTTTAATTGAAATTAAGGACAATATTGTCATTTTGAAAAATATTTAGACTAATAGAACATAAAATGTATGAGATTAGCGTAATAGGACATAGTTAATAGTTATTATTTTTTTGGCCTAAAAAAACAATTTTTCCTAATAAATTTAGGTTTGACTGGTATAAACATTTCCTAAAATTCATCTAGCCTAAAGCGTACTTTATAAAATTGTTGTTTTCTACTTTTGTATATCACATTATATTGACATTTACCAGATAAATTATTACTATTTCATTTTCTTCTATAGTACTCTCTACGTTTCTAAATATAAGATGTTTCGAAAAAAAATTAATGTTCCAATATATAAGATGTTTTTAAATTTCTAGGTAATTTTTACTTTATTAAAAACTGTAACCAATCATATTTAATAATTTATTTTGCAATTGGTTGAATACAATTATTTTATAGTTTTAGTGATACTTTCTAAACATCTTATATTTAAGAGAGAAGAATAGATTTTAGTTTCCTTTTTATATAAAATTATGTTTTCCGTCTTTTGTATATCACATTATATTGACATTTACTCAGATAAATTATTTACTATTTCATTTTCTTCTATAGTAGATTTTAGCGTCTTTTTAAAAAAAAAACTGTTTAAAACAAAATAGAAATCAGAAGAAAAAGAAAGTTTAAAATATTATATTATTTTATTTCTTAGTTTCAAAAATTATAAATTGTATTATACTAATAAACATACTCCTTCTGTTTCTAAATAGATGATGTTTTATAGAGTTTTTGATGTTTTAAAATAAACGATGTTTTCATATATCAATGTACTTTTTAACTTTATCAAAAACTGTGTAACTAATGATATTTTGCAGTTTGTTTTGTGATTAGTTAAATAACTTTTAATTTATATTTTAATGATATTTTTAAGATAAAAAACAAATTTTTAATAGTTATGCACAGTACTAAAACTTTATATATTTTGAAACCGAGGGAGTATAGGTGGCCCTATAGTTTTACTATTATATATTAAAATGATTTTCTGTGTATATAACAATATATGTTAAATCTCTCTTTTGTCCAGTGTTTATATAAACTAGTTATATATACTAGAGTCTTTGTCCGCGCTACGCGCGGAAAATGCTTTTAAATATTTTAATTTTAAATAATAATCTACAATAATTTGTAGTTAGCTTATATTATTTAATATATCATTTATTTAATTTAAATCTTTATACATTTTAGGATTAATACTCTTTGTTTGATTTTCTTTTCCACTTGCTAATGTTCAATAATTTTATAAAAAAAATATTCTTTCATCCTATATAATTACTCTCACAAATGTGTATTTCCAATAGAATTTAATTTATTAAACCTTCAGTTTCATTGCATTGCATGTTTTCTATTGTCTTTGTAGTTAGGTGTAACCTCCTTCTTACTTCATTTTTATTCTCGATTTAGAAGTTTATCTTTGTATAATGTAAATTTTGTCATTTATGTTTCCAATCTTTTTTGGGCCATCTTTTTTTATATGTTTAATTATATTCAGCTTTTAGGTATTTTTTACCCAAGAGAAAGATGAGTTTTTGGGAGAGTTTGATTTTTTTTAAAAAAATTATTTTCCCTTTTAAAGGATATAGTCAAAGATCGTAAATGTTGGTTTAGCGAAATATATTACCTTCCTTTTCAGCTGAAGATTTTTGTAAATATGGGATTTTATATAAAGATTCCTTACAAAGTTAGTAACCACGTATCCTTAGAAAATTTTGTGAGTCGTGATTTTTTTAAAAATCTAGAAGAATTATTGTGTTGGGTTTTAACTTTTAAAACAGCTTCATGGGCTGAGGAGAGAATTATTGGTGGTCAAATATTTAATTTTTTCCAATCACAACCTGTATGCTTATTATGGTGCATAAGAGTTAAATATGGTTTGTGTGTGTGTTCCTGACTCTCTATTAGTGTTGTTGTGAAACTACAGTGTTCAACAATCTTATAGGCTTGTTTTTTGGTGGTCATAGACCTCATGCAACTCCATATATCTGCTGGAAATTGCTTCTATCTCTGCTATTGAGATTGTCAAATCTAGAAATTTTAATCCTGAAAAAATGTTGCAAACAATACAAAAAAAAAGTTAATGTAAGTAATGGTTTAATGTTGTAGTTTTTAATATGTAATAACCCAAAAAATTCAGAACATGAAAAAAATTATGGAAATGAAAGTTTAATAAAACTTTGATTGATAGAAAATGAAATATTTTTTTAAGAGATGAGGAATATAGAGAGAATTATTGTAGTAGACTTCAGCTCAAAGTTTAGATGACCACTTCATGAGTGATTACTAACTTTGTATGAGATTAATAGTGCTGTCACACTAAAATCGAGTAGCAGGAGTTGTGGCGAGTATCAGTTTTCCTGTAGTCATGTAAGAATAAAAAGGGTGTTACAATTTAAAGACAATTTTATGTTCTATCAAACAGAGAAGCCATTGTGAACCACAAAGTAAACCAATAATCCATATAAATATATAAAAAACATGTTGAAGTGAAAGTTTATTCATTCTAATAACTAAACAATATCTATATATCCCTAAAATAATTGATAATTATTACCTTTAAATACTCTGGGATTGATGCTTGTAATGATTACAACTTTGTATTTCATGATTGTCATGCTATGTAAGTCTCTAAACTGGGCAAGCAGACCATTTTTGACCTGCAGGAATTGTGTGAATATATATAAGTTGGCCTTACGCAAAATTTTAAATAAACGGTTGGGTTTAATGTACATTTAAAAAAAAAAAAAAGTTTGGTACCTGTTTAGTAGTAGACCAATTCTGACCTCCGTTGTTGCCCTCGGAGATCGTTACCTTGAAACATTCTTATTTGTCCAACTACATCTGGGATAATGTTTGTCTTTCATGTCAAATTTTACTTTTTAAGAAATAATCAAAATAAGTGGTTGTTTACCTGGTAAGTTGTTGGTACCAGTGGCTATGTCAATCAACTGTTTGTATCGGAGGGGATGGAATGTGGTAAGAGGCATCATCGGGATCATTTTCCTCTATTTGTATAACCGTTGTGAACCTTGTTGCTGAAAAAATAAGAGAAAATACATTACTTATATGGAGAATAATTTTAGATTATCGGATCACCCAATTTGATATTAGATGAGAATAGCACATTTCTTTCAAATATTTCATAGAATACAGTTTTATGAACAACAACTTCATGAAACTCCTAAAGTTTTTGCTTAATACAAAACCTAACTAAATAAGTCTCTATTTTCTGTTAGACAACAGATGGTTGACCGTTTTGTCATTTAGTTACATTATCTTTATATTGGCTAAGACGCAACTTAGTCTTCCAAGTTAAAAAGAAAAGCCTGAATACAGATTGCAATACGCTTTGACATTCATGGGTAGCACTATCTCTAGGTTACCATTTTAACTTTCTTATGATTGAAAGATTATCAATGTGTATGAGTCAGAGACTGATAAATGATCCAGAATTCTCACCTTTTGTACATAATATATAATTCTCGATGAAGACCTTAGCCATCCTTTAACAAAAGCTAATGCAAATCCACCGACGAATGTAGATACCAGCTGAATAAACTTCCCAACCTGCAAGATTCAAGAAAATATAATCTCTTTGTTAAAAAAAAAAATTTAAGCTTCAAAGTTTTATTATTTTAAGCTTCAAAGTTTTATTTATTGTGGTATTACCTTCTCACCCATGGCGTCTTGTATAAGAACAGTATCTCCAGACATTCTACCAACAACCTCTCCTGTGTTTGTTTCCACATTGAAAAATCCAATGTCTTGTCTGAGAATTGTTTTCAGATACATACTCCTTATCCTCGCTGCTTGTCTCTCTACCGTGACATCCAAGAAGCCACCTCTGCAGCAACAACAACAAAATAAAAACTTGTGTAAAAAGCAACGAAGAAACAAAAAAAAATGATAAAAACTTGATGAGCTCATCCATGGACGGGAGTATAACGGAGCTAAGCGATTCTCGAAGCATCAAACGGTGGGAGAGGTTGTTGATGTCCTCAGAGGTGCAAGCGAAATGGAAAACTCAAGAACCTTAGCAAACTCTGGATGAGATTCACATTTTTGTTTCAAGAAGTACTCCACTGCCTTGACATCGTGGTTGGTTACTTTCTCGATCTTCTTGACTTCCAACGCGGCTTCCACGTTGAACCCATCGATGATCGCTTGCAAGTAAGCCTCAGCTTCTTTACTAAAGCTTGGAACTTTGGTGAGTTCGGGAATTTTTGAAAGCCTAAGAAGCCATTTAATCTAACAAACACAAGAACATGGGTGCATTAGGACCTATCAAAGATCTCTCAAATATTTGTTTTTCACTTTCTGATTCAAGAAGCAAAACCATAAAAAGGTTAAAAAGGAGATTTGTACGTGAATGGACCAAAACCAAGAAAGCTGGAGTTTTCTAGATTCTAACAAACAGAGCAATGGAATGAAATATCATAATTTCCACCTTTAAAAACAAAGCAGAACATGATAAGATCTCATCAAAATCCTTACACTCTGGTGAAACCAAGATTCACAGATGAGTAATGAATGACCAAAACAGAGAAAGCTCAAGCCTTTCATATTATAAAAACAGAGCAAAATCAAATGAAAATCATAACTTCACCGCATAGAAACAGAGCAGAACATGATATAATTTCATCAAAAGCCATACACTACGGTGAAACCAATCTACACAAAACTGACCAATCTGAGACTGAACAAATATTACTGTAACAATACCTGTTGGGAGCAGGTGAGAACTGGAGAGAAGCGTCTGGTTGAGGGAGGTGTTGAAAATTTATTGGTTAATAAAATTAGTTAGGTTAAGTGGTTCTTTCTTACTAAGCAAAAGAAAATTTCATACCCGTAATTGTGGTTTCATCGCCATGGATTGAGCTTTGAGTGGTTCTAGGGTTCTGGTTTGTACGAAAGAGAGAAGATCAGTACATACAGAAAGAGGAAAAGAGGAAGATGAAACGGAATCATTATTGAATCGAAAGTATTGATTGTGTAGAAGTGGTTCTCGGCTTCTTTGCTCTTGATTGGAGAAGACGAAGTGGTAGAGGTGAGGTGAAGGATTTCAACGTTTTTTTTTTTATCTGTGAGGTCTGTCTGACGTGTCCAATTACATCGTTCCTGATTTGTTGATTAAATTGTCCTACGTGGACACTCTCCCTAATGCTCATATAACCCTTTTAGTATAGGTTAGATATGTGGTATAATGCTTGCGAATAATCATAACCATTATTGGTTTCATGTTCAGTGTTTTGGATTTTGTACCGAATCATACGTAATTCTTAAACAAATGAGTTTTATTTTCATGCACGGTTTGTTGCAGATTATTAAAAATTAAATAAAGTTAATTTCGTGTCTTTTGACCGCTTGCTTTCGCTAGAGAATAATTTTGCAGCTCAAGTCTAGTTGTAAACCGTACTGCTAAAATATTCATAGCAATTATAATAATATGTCGATAAGAAAAAATATTTCAATATTAGACATATTGTTAATTAGCTCTTATTTACTGTCTTGGAATAGATTAACTAGATAATCAAATTGTTACATTATGTCAGCTTAGGCAACTTTTTTTAGGCAACTTGAGACCCTTTATTCAAATGAAAATGATTCTTACAATCTTTGTTAGTCAAATAATCTATGAAATCTTCGTGGTAGATAGAGGCCTTTTTAAGTTAACAATTATTTTGTACAGTTATGTTTGTTTTTTAGGCTGTTTTTTTAAGTTCTTCCAATATGGATTTGGAGAAACTGCATTGGCCAGACGAGACGACGTATCTATATAGCTTTGCGCGGCTCATATGAAGTCGTATCCAACGGAGAAAATCTAAAACATGTTTACCAGTTAATATATTAACTTATTTCAACCAAGCGCTCGTAGCTTGGTGGTAAAGGAGGTACAGCTGTACTGCCCGCCATCCGGGTTCGAGCCTTAGCCACAACGGATTTAACATCCCTTCCGTGGAGCGCTGGACCTTTTTGGGAGATAGTTGGGAATGTAGCTGCCCAGATACCAGAGTTATAAAAAAAAAAATATATTAACTTATTTCGATTTCCATAGGGTTTTTAAGTATATGTAAGCCCATATATTTATGATTGTGAATGACTTGTGTTTTATTCTATGGTTGTGCTGATAAAACATATGTAAGTTTATAGGTATCACTAAACGGATTGATAATTTAGATGTTGAGGTGTATGAAGTGTTCATTTATCGAAAAGAAGTAGTAACAAGATATTCAATCTCCAGAATCGGTATTTCACTATCAAAATACAAATGTAAACCAAAAAATCTTAGCAGTTTGTGAAGGACTTGCAAGCATTCTTTTTGAAGACCACTATACGCTTTAGTTTGTAAGAAAAAAAGATCATTCTACTGTCATACAAATATAATAATGGACCTATAATAATTTGAGCCTACCAATTATTTTTTTGCATATTCCAACGCTCCTTCGTATGATACCAATGAAGTGATAACGATTTCCTTCGGTGCATTTATACTACTACTATTCTCTTATAGCTTGCGATGAGGTCAAAGATCAAAGCACACGCAAGATCTGTCCCAAAAGCTAAAAAATGCGTAGTTATTTTCCTAACAAGATTATCGTTCTGTTCAAATAATGTTATACCAATATTAGTTATGTTATAACCGGTAAGTGTGGTAAGTTAAGATGATTTAAGTTAAATTATACTCCGTATGTTCCCAAAAGAAAGATTTTCTAGATTATTCACGCATATTAAAAATATAATAAATATTTATAATTGAATTTATTATTTATTTTACTATACATTTTTCAATAAATATCAATCAATAGTATTCAACCAATTCAAATATTTTCAATTAATATTTTTTTAAAGTATACAATTTTTCAATATTAACAACTAAAAGTACTTTAAATTTTTTAAAAAATTATCATTTTGGAACAGAAAATAAATCTAGAAAATTATACTTTCAGGAACAGTGAGATTATTTTTTTTATTAGGGAAAATTTGGAAAAATACTTCAATATAAGATTTTATTGTGAAAATTACACTCTTATTTATATTTTTTGAGAACTACACTCTTATCTGGGTAAATTGACTAAATTATCCGAATAGAATTTCTAATTATTTTAATATTTTAATAACAGCATAAAAACTTAGAGTTATGCATTAAAAATACTCAACAGCAATCTTTTTTACTCTGTATTAATAATATTTTTAGTATTTTTATTATATCATATTTTAACAAAAATTCTTGTTAAATATACTTTATATTTCTTTTAATAAAGGTTTAAAACAATAGACGTCGTTAACATTATTTTCTTGTGTTTTTTTGTGCACCTATTTTCTTGTTTTCTATATATCAACAAACCCAAGAATTGACTATATCTTTTTCTCTCGTCTTGTTCCTCTTGTTCTCCATTTTTGAATCATTTAAAGGTTTATATTGTTTATTCACTGATATATATTCCTGGATGTAATTTGAATTTATATATTTTTAGTTTTAAATCTGATCGACATAACATCTTTTCTCGCGATCAATTTTTTTTAATCTATGAAATTCTATCATGTCTATGTTATCATCCACATCAAAGTCAAACAAGGATGAGAAAAGTAAGAGATGTATATAACAATTTTTAAAGCAATATCTGGGCCACAATTGTAAAGAGAGACTCAAATTCACGGTCTTGCACATAATATTCAAAGATTAAGCTTATAAAAAAAAAATTACAGAGTATTGATCCGATAGAGGATACTAGCAACGAGATTGTATGTATACAACTTTTGTTTACATTGCTAAAAAAAACAGAAATAAACTTTAAAATAGTTCATAAAATTTACGGAGATGCTGTTTTAAATACTAACATGTAATTATCTTAATATAAGTAATAATAATTATCTTAATATAACTAACAATATCTAATTAAAATCAGGATAACAATGTCTTTTTACATATAAAAAAGTGTAATTTTCAAAAAAAAAAACAAAGGTGTATTTTTCAAATTGTAACTCATCAATAAGGCATTTTTCAAATTATCCCTATTTATTATGTTAACGTCAACCAGAAAGAAATGGCAATATCAGATTTGAAAACTGCAACAGTAAAAGCGATTATAGTTGAATGAAGAGGATTTTATATATATTTGATGGATCAACTAAACTTTACTTTGTTTCGATTTTTACATTATAAGACAACAACTTTCAAAGTTTCCATCAACTTAATATTTCTATTTGACTAAATATATTGGGGTGCAGCTCACAAAAAAATGTGCAGCTAAGATCGTTTAAATCAATTTAAAATTGCACTATACTCGTTTATGTTTTTTGATAAATTTAAATGAAATTTTGAATAAATGTTTTTGTTGGGTTAACTGTTTTTTATTCTTAAGATCAGTATGAAAAACTTATTTAGAATTAGAAAATGAATTTAAAAGTTTATCGTCCTAATCATATATATCATGTTTTCATTCCAAAACTCCATCTAAAAACTACTAATCAATGGTCAATTTATTTGGCTTCGATTGGTGACTACCGGATAAATAGGAAAATGAACAAAATGAAAAATAATTTTCATTTAAGAAATTGAAAAAAGTAAAAAAATAAAAAATTTATTCATTTTGTTCCTATCTGAATTGCAAAGAAATTTTTTTTTTTATAAATTCATTTATTCATGAAAAATTTAGAAGAAAAAAGCGAAATCTACATTTCAATAGTTTGACCAAAAATTCAATCTAACTTGTATAAATTTTGGGGAATAAAAAATTTAACATATATATTTTTTTTAACATGGTCACCAATTGAAGTCGTTCCTTTTTTTTAAAAGAACTATTTGTTGGTGTATTTATTAGTTAGGTAAATGATTATTTGCGCAAATTTTTTGTTTATTCCTAACACAAATCCTTTGGTGATTTTTTTTGTTTGATCAACTTTCTTTGGTGATCATGAACAAGTGTAAATGTATTGACAACTACTACACTGTAGAAGATTAAATAAAATAAATATAGGAAATCGCCACAAATTCTTTTCATGTTTATACTAAACATTTTTACTATTCCATATGTTCCATATTGTAAGTAGTTTTAGTTAAAAACACTAATATTAATAAATTGTTGCTTTTGTAAAAACTAGTATTTAATTAATAAACTCAACCTATTATAAAAAAGCTAGCATTATTTGATTGGTTACACAATATTCAACAAAGAAAAAATATGCATTGAAATATGAAAACTACTTATATTATGAAACAAACATTTTTTGCTAAAACTACTTACAATATAAAACGGAGGGAGTATTATTTTTAATAAAGGATAAAAAACACTTATATCATATGGTTAACTAATCTAGACTTATGATTTAAAGTTGAAAGGTGGGGTAGAATTTTTGGAATATGAAATTTAAGATTCTATTAAATATATAAATAAATACTTAAAAATAAAAAAAAATTTAAAAAAATTTGTTTCAAACATAATTTTCAATTTCAAAAAGAAATTTTAAAAAAAGTATAAAAAAAATTTCAAAAAAAAAAATTATAAAAAAGTTTGAATTTGAAAAAATATAATTCGAAAACATATTTTTTATATTTTATTTATTTAAATAATAATTTATTATATATATATATATATAATAATGATATAAATATCTTTTGCTATTTAATGAAGAACATATTTTTGAAAATATTCATTTAGTAGTGGCAAAATGGAAAAATAGTATCATGAAAGTGGTAAACATAAAATTTTCCGATAAATAAAGAAAAAGTAGAGGGACGGTCCGGTTAGCGCAGAGATATCGAGGTCATTATTAGTTGGCCTTGGGACTTGCAATTTCCAAAGACCTAAGAAAACCTTATTATAATGGAATCTCCAACCCACACCTTCACTTTATAATCTCTTTTTCTTTTTTTTGTCCGATAGTTTAACCTATGCAGCAGTATTAATATTAATAGTCAATCTCTTTCGTTTGTTTATTGCTACTATGTACCGACTCTTTTTCTAGTTACAATAATGTAAGATGCCATGTAAGAACTTGAAATTATTTGAGTTGATATATTTATTTTTACCAACTAAAACTCCACCCATCATCACCACATGTGACAATACTCTTTCTTTTTTTTTCTTTTTTTTTGTACTTTGTGACAATAATTTTTCTGTTTCAAATTTTGGTTGGTATTTTCAAATTTAAAAAATACATATTCTAAAAAAAAATTGTTTCAAAATGATACATATTTTTTTTTAATTTTCAATGCACATTTTATCAACTAATAATGATTAATTGTAAACTTCAAAAAAAAATTAATTGCATTTTCTGAATTTTTATTAGTTTAAAATTATAAAAAAATAGATAATCACAGAAAACTATGTATTAAATATTAAAATTTAATATGTTTTATTAATCTGTGTGAAATAGTTAATATATGTATCATTTTGAAACGGATGGAGTATTATTTTGAATTTTTAAACCTATTTTCCGTATATATTGATGTTTTACACTTTTTACACATGTTAAAATGTTAAATAAAATTTCTATTTATTACTTTTGGATAGCCGTACAGCTACACCATTATATTTTATATCTTAATTTTTTAAATGAGTGAATTACAAATATTTTTAAATATCAAATTTTAAGTACAAAAACAATATCTAAAACATCAATCATTTATATACGAATGAAATATTACCAATTAAGTTGAAAATATACTAAATATTTAATCAAAAACATACTAAATTTAATTTCTCTAAAACCAGTTGTTAATTATAAATCCAGTAATATGTATTTTTATCAAGCGAAGTTCAAATTCAATCACTATTAAATTTTATACCAAATTTATTAGAAAGGTTTTAAATAATTATAGAAGTAATTTAATTCTAAAACACTATTAAGTAGATTTAAATCATGTTTACGGTTTGATTCTGGTATGGTATGGTGATCGAAAAACTGAAACGAATTCTTCTGTAATTCGAAATAGTTTAAAATAAGAACTTGTAGATGCAAAATAATGTTCTAGCTATGTTATTTGGATTATGTTAAAAACTGTGATATCTTGCATATTTGCATTGATCATTCATTCTTATACCTTTTGATCATTTAGATTAGAAATTAGGCATTCTTAGGTTTCATTTGAAGTCCTTGTTAGATGCTGGAATATTTTTTTGGAATTCTTGGAAATATGTGGAAACATTTGGGTTCAAAAAAGAGTAGAAAATGATCATTGGGCAAGTTGGGCATCAAAGTGGATCCTCATCGACCTAACGCAGCAGACGAGATGAAAGCGAAGTGAGGTGCTGTTGCGGGCCGAGCACCCGCTCTGGACAAGTCACCATCCTCGACAACTTTCAAGAGCCAGAGAGACGAGCTGGAACGAGGTGCATCAGCCGCGCGCAATATTTGGAGTATCGAGCAAATGCTGGAGCGACCATCCAGAGCGGGGAGGAGAACCGCTGTGAAGCAGAGCGACCTACCGTAGTGATTTAACTAACCCATGCGGCATTTTCCACTTGGTCGAATTTTTATGTTTTGTTGGGCTTTTTCAAACTTGTTGATTGGGCTCACTAGGTTTTTAGAAGTCCTATAAGTACATCTTAAACCTAAAATGTGGACTTATTATGTTTTCTCCCAAAAATATTCTACTACTTTGGTGAAAGCTTGAGCCTTTATCAATCTAATATTTCTTTCTTGAGTTAATCTGAATTTATCTCATTTCTTGACATAATTAGTCTTGAATCTATCATGGGTTTAAAGTTAAATATGGAAATTAGTGATTAGACTACTTTTGAATCCATGGGTTAGGTAGATCTAGGGTGATTAGTGAAGAGTAAAAGTGTTTATTGTTAGATCTACATGTTTCTTGCATATTAAGTGTCTTTAATTCTTGATTGGACTTGATCACTCTCATTTTGATATTGTTATAACTTGAATAACTAAAGATATTTGATGTTAGAATTGCTAAATGGTTAGTAGACTTGAATGTAATACATGTTTGAATGATTTAAACCAACGGAAATTGATGTTTAGTTCATGATTACATATAGATCTCTACCTTGGAAAATGATTGATCTTTATTAGTGTTCTAAACCTGTAGGAACTTATGAATACTTAAAGTTAACATTTTGACTTAGAAACTAATTGCCATGGATCAATTGTCTTAAGCCCATAGATTTTACCTTATCATGATTTGAAAGCTTTAGATATTGTTCTTGTTTGTTTGATTCTTAAATTGAAATCATTTAACTACCTTGATTACACTTAAATTAAGCATTCACTTGCATTTTTTTGTTTCATGATCACCGAAGATTAAATTGACATTTTTTATACTACTTTGACAAAGGATTATCAATAGTCATTGTCAAACTGTTATTTGGATAATTTTTCATTTCGAGTGAATACGGCATAGTAAGAGACAAATGTGACAAGAACATGAAAGCATTACTTTTATGGATAGTACACTAATTGACATGTTTCTCCTTGCCTAAAGGCAAAGGCTTAAGATAATCTTGACCATCTCAAGACCGCAATCATTTTACGTTTTTTTTTTCTCCTTCATCTTTCAAAAAATATGTAGATCCTAAAATCTACACTAAGAATTTGATAGTGATCGGAAGTTTAATAAGGAAAAGATAAATGATGTAGGCAACAATATCTTTAGAACACAATGATATAATCAGTTTCCGGTAGGCAAAAATGGACTTTACTGATGAATAAGATCGAATACAATGAGTAAAACAAGACCGGATGTTACAACGAGATCGCTTTAAGAGAAAAGATCTAAAGATGGATGAAAACAAGGTCGAAGTGTGGGTGTAGCTCTCTCTAGGGTTTTCAACGTGTCTCTTCCTTATGCGTCGACTTCTTCTTATAACATGCTGCTCTCATGATGTTCGCAACTGCTCCGCGATCTCAGCAATAGTTCCGCGATCTCTGGATCTTTGAAGTCTCCGTTTAGAGCTCGACTGCTCGCTGTAAGCTTTAACTTTTCGCGGCCTATTCAGTTAATCGTGGCCCATTTACACATTGACCGAAATTGGGTCCAACAAAACACATGATCGCTTTACTATGGCTTTGTGGCCATAAAAGTACCGGCTTGACCAATATTGTTCAATACATGAAAAGAGTAAAAGAAAGCGTTTAAATAAGTGGGCGAGAATATTGCTAAGACATCAAGCGACAAGTAATTATGGAATATGTGTGAAAGGCGAAACATATTTCTACGGGATCTTGCAAGAGATTATTGAAGTGGAATTCCCTGGTTTATTGAAGCTGAAATGTGTCCTCTTCAAATGTGACTGGTTCGACCCCGTCGTCAACCGAGGTGTTCGATTTAACAAATTCGGTGTAGTTAATGTCAATGGTGGACGAATGTACAATAAATTCGAGCCTTTCATATTAGCTTCACAAGCATACCAAGTCAGCTTCCTTCCATACCCTCGGATGAGAGAATCAAGAATCAATTGGTTTGCCGTTGTCAAAGTTACACCTCGTGGACGAATAATCGGTGGAGAAGAACAACCATTGCAAGAAGAACACATCAATGAAGTCGAGGAACCTGAACAACAAACTCATGACATCCTTCTTATTGATCCACATAATCGTGAATATGAAGATCTTCCCAACGATACGACAGATGAAGCTGTTGAAGACGAGTTTAATGAAAATGATGATGTTTCTAGTGATGACGAGAATGTCAATGATGTATCCGAATGATGATGTAATTTTCTTAAATATGATTTATTTTTAGAGTTAATGCATGTGTTTAGTTTGTTTAATCATGAAAATTAAATTATATAATTTGATTTTGTGTAACTCAATTGGTGGTTTGGGGTTTAGAAAGAAGAGATTGAGTGTTAGATGAAGTTAAGGAATTTGGAGTTTGTGGTTTCGGGTGATAGGGATTTGCATACCTTCCTCGTAAAATCCTCGTAAAAAAACACGGGCCTTGTTATTTCCTCGTAAATAAAAGCACGGGCCTTGTTATTTCCTCGTTATTTTACGACGAAAATGAAAACACGGGCTTTGTTATCTCCTCGTTAAATAACGTGGATTTTACGACTACAACTACTTCTATAAATAAGCACACCCCTCACATTCTAAACTTCGACCCAAAAAAAACTAATCCATAGTTTTAAAAAGCCTGAAAGCAGTGCACAGTCACTAGAACATTTTTGATCAGTTTCAAATGCTATTTGGAATTGATAAGTACTGTTCTAGTGCTCGTGTCTTCCTCCAGTTTTTTGTTGTAAATTGAAACACTTTTCGTCGTAAAATCGTCGTAAATTAAAAACACGGGCCTTGCTAATTTGTCGTAAAAAAACACGGGCCTTGCTATTTCCTCGTAATATTTCGACGATTTTACGACGAAATTGAAAACACGAGACTTGTTATTTCCTCGCAACAAAAACACGGGCCTTGTTATTTCTTCGTTAATTTACGAGGACTTTACGAGTACAACTACTTCTATAAATAAGCACATCCCTCCCATTCAAAACTTGCACACAAAAAAACTAAACAATAGTTTGAAAAAACCTGAAGGGCGTGCATTGTCACTAGGACAGTTCTGATCAGTTTCAAATGCTATTTGGGATTGATAAGACTGTTATGATGCCGGTGCCTTCCTTCAGGTTTTTTTTTGTAAATTGAAACACTTTTCGTCGTAAAATCGTCGTAAATTAAAACACGGGTCTTTGTAATTCGTCGTAAAAAAACATGGGCCTTGCTAATTCCTCGTAAATTTACGTGGGCTTTACGACGAAAATTAAAAAAGAAAAACTTTTCGTCGTAAAATCATCGTAAACAAAAACACGGGCCTTGCTAATTCGTAGTAAAATAAAACGCGGGTCATTCTAATTCGTCGTAAAGTTACGAGGATTTTACGACGAAATGTAAGTCTGTATATATACCCGAACCGAATCACTTTCTCATTTCGTAGTCATTTCCTCTCATTATCCTAGTAAGGTATTCCTCTCTACTTCCTCTCTAATTTAGCTTAGGTGGTTAGTTTAGGGAAATTAGTATTGATTAGGTGGTTAGTGTAGGGAATAATTTGTAGATAGGTTTATGGAATTTGTTGATAATATAGGAAGATGGTTTTTAAATGTTAATTAATAATCCCGTTCCAGAGCCATCCCGCACACAAGAAGATGAGGAAGAAGTACATAGGAGGAGTCAAGACCTCTTCGAGGAAATGCATAACAACAACAACAACAACCCTTAGGTTTTTTTTCATCTTTTTATTGTATTACATTAAATTTGAAATTTAAATATTTATAAAATATTTTCGTATGGATTTATTATTTGCGTTTTTAATATTTTTGAAATAATTTAAATTTTTTTTTATTTCATTATATTTTTTTTGTGTAAAAAATAAAGAATCGAAGCAAATTCGTAGCTAAATTGTGTCAACCTAACGAAGAAACTGAATAAATATTACCGAGGAATTTACTACGAAAGGCACAGAGATTCCTCGTAAACGTTACGTGTAAATAACGACGAAATTTAACATCCACTTTACGAGGAAATGTTTACGTGCACTTTACGAGGAAATAATTTACGTGTACTTTACGAAGAAATATATTATGTGTAGTTTACGAGGAAACTGTTTACGTTTTACGAAAATAGTGTTTACGTGTCTTTTACGACGAAACTACTGATACCACTTTACGGCGAGTTATTTCCTCGTAAGTTTACGACGAATTAGCAAGGAAATATACGTTACAACGAGGAAACGGGTTTCGTAGTTACTTCGTCGTAAACCCTATTTTAGGACGAATTAACTACGAAAACCGTCGTCGTTATCTATGCGTTTTCTTCTAGTGTTTTTTCAATATTTACGATTCCCATCTTCTTTACCTCATAAATTCATCTTCTTCTTCAGTATTTTTCTTACTCATTCATTTTTCTTCTTCTTTTATCGATGGCACTTCTTATCAGAAGAAACTCAAGGATGACCTTGACTTCGTCTTCTGATGGTCCGTTAGTTTGTCTCGCCATTGTATTTCTTCCTTTTTCTGGTGGTCCCCAAACCTCTAGGAGTTCCAGTCTTCCAGAGCCAAGGTTCCACCCCCTGCTCCGGCGCCTATCAGGTGTGTCAGTGGTTTTTCGATTCCCGTAAGAAGTTCCAGGAATCAAAGCCGTTTGGTCACTTCTCTTCTGGTGTTTTCGGCTCCAAAAACAGCTAATACAGTGAAATCATTCCAGGAGTTGAGAGAGTAACTTGAGATCCCTTTAGAGACAATGTTACTTCTTCCGGCTGTGTCTAACAGGCCATGACTGACGTCTTCAGGATATTTCACGGTGTACGAGACATTTCTTATGGAATGTTCTCTATTCCTTCTCTTTTGTTCAAGTATTGCCACATGCGGGAAATGACCTTCTATCAGTTGATGGTTGGTGGAATCTGAATTATAGTGGATCTCTTCTATCAGTCGATGTTCGATATCAATTATACGATCTTAATCCAATTTGATCAAAATCTCGTACATTTGACATATTTTTCATTTTAATTAGAAACACATAGTCTAAACTTTACTAAACCTGATACTATATATGGCTCTGATTAGTATTTATTAGAGTAAAAATGTGGAAAATAAAAATAGGAAATGAAGGAAATAATAAAGTGAAACTGAGAATACATTTTTTTCTTTTGTTTAAGGTAAAGGATAATTTTACTATACATTTACTATTTTTGATTGGTGGAAAATGGAGTAATTAAGCTGGAAAATAATAATTACTCTACTTTGTTTATTTTAAATATACTATATAATCATAAAAAATCATACTATAAATGATATCACATCAACAAAAAATTATGTTTTTTTTAAATATCTGGGCCGATGCCCAACTAATTTCCCAGTAGTGACAAGACCAATGATTAATCGGGCTCGTGTTAACTGATGAAGTCAAAACAATTGATCCAAGAAGTGTTGTTTTTGGATTTTATTCTGCCACTTCCAAGAAACCTTGATAAATTTAAGCACTTATTGAAAATTTTATAAATTTAAATGCTGCAGATATACAGAACTCTGCAAGTTAAGCTGAGAGAGAAAATATATCGATAAAATACATAGCGTACCTGGGCCGTTTTGGAGATAATGCTTCCATTGAAAAAGCTGAAGATCTGCATTATAAACTTTTTTTGCCTTGCCGGATCAGTTCAGAGGAGCCGAAAAAGCGTGGGGGCAGATGAGACTCTCGCTTCAGATAGGATGAAATGGACGAAAACTAACAATGACGCACAATTTCATACTTGGTCACAAGCTCCTGCACAATAACATCAGTGGTACCCCCGCCCATCACAAGCATTAACACCTGCACCGCCTCAAACTTTCCAAGCCGCTCCTTCACGATCACATCAGTGGAACACTGCTTATGTCCATCATCATCAGGCATACCTACTTATGCACCTCTAGCTGCAGCGGCATATCCAACGCACACATCTCAACTGGGATTAGAGCGATACATCCTAGATGTGGCGGGGATTATAGTTTTAGTAAATTAAAACACACACATGCCATTTCAACCATAAACTGCAATAACTCCTCAGTATTAAAATTGTACTTAACAGAACTTATATAAATTATACTAAAATTTTGCATTATAAACACAAAAAGCACTACTTATGAATGAAATCATCCTACAATAAGTAAAAGAGAGATATGCTCAAAGGAGAGACATGCCACGTCGTTTAATTAAATCATCCAATCATAAAGCTTTAAATCGCCACATCATTTTCGCTTATGTCGAGTGAAGCCCGAAACTGGCCCAATTCAAACCGAGTCTAGCCTAAGCCCTAATTTCGTCTGAAGTGTAGAGAGTTCATCTTCTGACTCTTCCACTTCGTCTTCACCTGATTTCTCTGTAACTCTGTTACGGTTTGCTCCTCTCTTCTTAATTGTTTCATTCCGCCTCCCTCTCTTTCTCCTTATATATTAATTGATACCATATCTTTGTCGAGAATTACTTCAAAGCAACACCCGACTCTTCCACTTCGTCTCCACCGTCTCGGTTGCTCTGTAATCTTCGTCTTCACCTGAATACTTTGAAATCTCTTCTGTGGATATGATGATATATCGTTATTTGGAGATTCGATTTTTAAATATGACAAATGTTTGCAGGTTGTTCCACAAATATCCTTCATAGACTTTGTTTTTGATTCCTCTGTTGTAGTGATTATTTAAGAGTTTTGGGTTGGGAACGAAGAGCTTCCTCATCTGTACGCGAAGAGACTTGGGGAAACTGGTTATCTCAGTCACAAGTTTGGCCGTACCAACAATCTTAGTGATGGTACTTATTTCTTTGAATTTTTGTGAAGCTTCTAGGCTTCATATTCTTACTCGCTTCATTCTTTAATCAAAAGATGGACTAATGTGTGTTTCTTCTCTCATGTGATTGGTATTTAAGTTTGCTTACGGCTCTTCCTAAGGATTACTTTAGAGTTGTGAACTCGAGAGGTGTGCTTTTCAACGATTGTAGTGGCTGAGTCCTGCAATTGCTACATGTTGAATCAGATCCTCCTTACTTTCAGTATGATATGCCCATCAATAAGTTTTGATCGTCGACACTCATTTGATCTTTCCTCATGATTCTACACTGTCTATAGTAAGATTGTAGCAGCTTTAATTTTTCAGTCTTAAATCTTTGTTGTACCAATCATTCACTCATTGTTGATGATTTGCGTCTGTTGAACAAGATTTTTTTTTCTGGTTTAGACAGGTTTATAAGATTCTTCAGTACGTTTTAATCTTATCCGAAGGAAGTCTATCTCGCTCTAATGCCTATTCTACTTTGCGGGTAGTTACCAAATCTGGATTTTTTGTTTTGCATTTTCATGTGTTACATTTAAAGAACAAAATAAATATTTTTTTCTGTTAGCAGTTGTGTTTGTGTCTTTGTGGCAGAGATTGGAGCAGAAGTAACCGATGACATGTCTACAATTTTCTCAGGTCATAGGGCTTTGTGTTGTCTAACGTAACTGCTCATCGGTACACCAATTTTGATGCTCATAAGGTCACTGTCTTTCTTTTGCAGAATACTTTTGGGTATGCTGTAGATTTTTGTGTTGTTTTGAATTGGGGATCAAGATTATGAAATTGTTGTCATTTTGGCTTATCAGTGGGAAGCAACATGTATCAGGGTGAGGCCTCAAGTTTCTCTTTTGAAAAAAATGTATGTCGCCTCGGAACTCTGTGTGTAGATGATTTCATATACCATTTTTATTTTCTTCCTCCATTAACATCTGGGCATATTGATTTACAGTATCAACTGAAAAGAGCATTTTGGTATCATTTTGGTTAGATTTCAGCTTCATCTCAGCAATTGTTATAAAACAACCCTTCACACAACTGAACCACCGCTCTTCTCAACCAAAATTGGATCCATGACCTACAACCGCTTCTCTCAAGCCACTTCACTCTCCACGGCCACGTTATGGTCCGAGGCTTACTCTGCCTCCATAAATTTGAAATAAAAATGAAGAATGTGAGCACTTGGTTAGCCTGGTGAAACCTAATATGGTAAGGTTAAAGGTGCTTCATACAACAACCAGAAGGGCAAAAGAAAGAAGGTTTTGTACTCAGCTTTTTCTGTTTTGTTCAAATTTTAGTTAGGAAAATTTTAAGATTTAAAAATCCTCTAATGTGCAGGGTATAAAACGTTTTATTGGAAGAGGACATGAGAGAATCGTCGAAGATATTTAAAATAGGATTTCCAGATTCACCTACATTCCTATAAATACGTAGGCTTGTGTTTTCAGCTGTCTAAAACATAAAAAAAAAAATCAGGTTCCTATTTTGGGATAGATCTAAAAAGGGCTGAGAAACCCAACGAAGTATTGTGATGGGGCAAAACCTTCATAATGTATTTCTGGTGGATCATGGTGTACTCGAAGTGTCACATCTCCACTTCTTTCATAATAGATAGCTGCTATCAAGTTTGCACTTCCATTCAGATCAAAAGTTGAAACGACTCTCTCTCAGATGGACAAATATGGCGTGGTCTTTGTTGTAAGGTGATAGCAAATTTATTTTAATTGTATAATATTTCTGAGCATAATTGATTACGCCCCAAAAAATTATAATCACACTTTTGCACTTGATATTTCTAATTTGCCAGTGATGAAACTTAAGGTTGTGGACCTCATTTGAAAGGACTATGTGCAGTGTGGATTGTGTATAGTTTCTGAGCATTTAATCTATGTGCAGTTTGGGAATGGTACACATTGATTTGGAGCAAACGCATGGCTCCATCTTACTGCCGCGCAGTCAGCAGCAGCGTTTCTGCATCTCCCTGTCGAGGATGAGATATGGGGAAGGAATGGTGGTGGTCAAAGAAGTGATGGAAACTGTGATTTGGTTCCATGGGCCAACAAATTTGTCATTATCGCATCTATGCACTGCAAGCTCCTTATGTGAGAAGTCTAGGAAGTGACACAACTTCTTATATGAGAAGCCTACCAATGTAAGTGTTATTGACTGAGGTCACTAGCGGTTTTAATCATCTAACTATATCATACTTAGTGGCAGCCAAAGCCAACATGGAGGTGTTGTGAGACGTGGTTACTTAAGGCAAAGGCCAAGCTGGTGATGGCTCAGGGAATAAAGGTGGTCCAACTAGAGATTGTCGTGCCTAAAATTGGGATTGAAAAATAGAATAAAAAGCTCTGACATGGTATTAGGAAGATCGTGTAGATAACAACAGCTGAAGGTTTCTACAGTTGTGGATCATCAGGTAAACACACTCCTATCTCTCTAGGAGCACCCGGAGCTAAAGCCTTTGTTGCTCAGACTTGTGCAGTGATCTTATTCGTAATTTAGTGGCTTATAGCATTTGTTTCTACGTAAAGTCTAGAGTCTGCAACGAGTGTACAATGGCTGAAGACGGACCGGTTGTTTTCATATGCAAGGAAGATGGGAATGTTTCAATCTCCATCAGTAGCTTAAGATGGTGTGGTTACAGTTCAATGTTATCTCGCCTCTGACTGAGTTGTTGGTTGTTTATGTAATGAATAAGCAAACCAAATCCAAGTGAAATACATGTTCCAAAAATGATTTAGAAACAATGTTCTTTCTATTATTTACTGATACCAGAATATGGTTTTTAAAAAGTGATATAAGATATGTATCATTATGTTTGTGGAAATATGTTTTGTTTTGATATAAATTTGGCTGACTGAATAAAATTTTATGAATCACATTACTTTTAAAATTGGTATTTATACAAAATTTAATTTCCAATTTCATAAATCAGACGAAAAATTATTATGCAACTTTAAGTAAATATAAGAACCAATTCCACGTTTCATAGAAAAAATGGTTGTCAATAAAAAAAAATATTTTTTCAAATCCATCTAATATTTCTAAATTATAGTATGTATACATTTTCATGTCATTTGTATTTAACATATAAGTTCACATCACCTACCTTTCTGGTAACAATATCCCCAATTTACCCAAACAAAAAAGATTAATTAATCATGTAAGCCAAAGCATATGTAGTTTTAAAAATACGCATGATGCAGAGAATTATTAATCAAAATCCAGAAGCTACAAAAAAGTTCATAATTGACCTGCTTTAAAACATATACAAGCAAAAAATAACTCTTACATCTCTAACATATGTTCCATCTTATATAAAATTATATTATATGTCAACGACTGTAAAGTTTTCACTATGGGAACAATCATCATCTATGCTCAGAGAGCTGTTTTAAAGCATAAATAATTCGAAATATAAATTTATCGTGATGAAAAATATTATTCATTGAATATATAAAGATGAAAAAATATAATACATTATGATTAAAACTTTTTATGTACAAGGACGATGATGCTCGCTTTACCATTGATAATACAGTTTTACTTTGTCACCATAATAATAATTAAAAACCATCAAAGACTTATGAAGCAGGATAAGAGTCAAGTTTAATGCATGAGTTTGAGCAAAATAGCACAAATACAATTCAGAGCGTGATTTTTAAGAAAACCTAACCTAAAGCAAGATTTTGACGTCTTCCAAACTGTCTATGTATTCGAAACTCAGTTTTAGTATTTTGAAAAACTAGAAAACACAATCTTATTACAATTTAGAAAAAGTCAAAATCAATTAACATGCAACATTTAAACAACCAAAATCAGTGCATGTCATCCTCCTTCTTAATATACTCTCTCTGTTCCTGAAAGTAATTCCTGAAATTAAGATTTTTTAGAGTATGCACGCTTATTAAGAATTTAATAAATGTTTATAATTTAATTTATTTTTTACTTTATTATACATTTTCCAATAACTTTCCACCAATGAAATTTAATCAATTCAAATATTCTCAATTAATGTTCCTCAAAAGTATAAAAAAGTACCTTAACAATATAGAAAATCTATCTTTGTGGAACAAGAAAAAAATCTAAAACATCTTACTTTCGAGAACGGAGGTAGTATTTGTTAGACGATAAAGTGTTTGTAAAATTTAAAGATGCGCGCGGAAAATGACCTAGTAATCTTAAATGTGAATGTATCATTTTTATCTACACATTAAAGACCAAAATATATGCTCAACTAATTTTTTTGAATATTTAAAAAGTTTTGAAACATTTACATTAAACTGTCTAACGATATAGTATATATCAGTAGAGAATATATTTTTGTCAATTTTAGTCCTTTTTGGCTGTAACCAAAAGTGGTTTCTTCCTCTCCTCTCCTCTCCTCTCCTCTCCTCTCCTCTCCTCTCCTCTAACATAATACAAGTACAACGTCCACCACAAAAAGCCCTCGGCTAACGTGCGCACGACTCCGATCCAAGCCTACAAAACTATCATGCGCGCGCTTTCTGCATTGTTAGCTGACTTGTAAACAACCCCGGCGCATTTTAGCATTATCATTCTCGTACTCTTGGAAACCAACCCCAAACTCGAGTCCGTCGACGGAGAAACCTCTCTGTTTATTCGATAAAGCTCGTGCAGAGTTTCATCGGTAAGGTTACTTTCTTTCCAGATCCTATTTGACTTGTCGGAATCTTCTGTCTTGTCTGTTCCAAGTGAATGGAACCGACCATTTCTGTTTCTTGATTTTTTTTTTGTTTCTCGCTTGTTGAATTTTGATCTTTCAATGGTAAAGTTTGAATCTTTGTAGTAGTAAGTTAGTAACATTTGTTGATGGATCTCCTTAAATGTTAAGTCTTACCAGAATTGTAGCTACATTACACTGTCTGACAAGTTGGGTTCTCTTTGCATATGGTTTTTGTCCAAAGCAGGCATTTTTCTATCTGAGGAAACATAACTATTATTGTGTCCATTGTGACATTAATATTGAGTACCATTGTAGTGAGAGAGAGGTTATTGTACTTGCTTAGGAGAAGATAACTCCATTGGAAAGACTGTGCCCTTACCTTTACAAATTCATTCATAGTCACAAACTCATTTTGGTTTCCATATATTGGGTTAGAATGTTTCCTTTTTCGTAGTGAAGCTTTGAAAATTTGATTCTCCAGGCCAAAGATGGAGGAAATCGTTCAGGAAGATGTGTATAATCACGGTGAAGCCTCCTCGTCTAGTAGAAGTGAGGAGGAGCAAGGGATAGAAGGATTGCTGACAAAGCTAGAGATGGACTCGGCTTATACTAGTGAAAAACTGCTGAATCTGCATGTTCTTCTTATGCACCTTTTGGCTTGGGATAATGATCTTGAAGGGGTGGGGACACTTGATTCCTCTGCAGCTTCCTTTGAGAAAGCTTTGACGTTTGATCTGCTATGCGGTATATTGGAGTCTGAGGTGAAGGAGGTGGACGAGGTTTTGGATGAGCTGGAAGCCCAAATAGTTGACACTTCTTATAAGTTATCTATTTGCAAACACCCAAACTCTATCTTCATGGAAGGCAAGTTGGGTGAATCTGCAGAATCCTTGAAGCAGTCTAGGGGACAAGTCTCAGAGATCACTCTGCAGTTAGCTCAGCTTCGAAGAACGCTTCATTACATAAGAAATGGCTCAAGTAAGCATTGATCATACTCCCTCTAGTTCATAGTAAGTGTCATTTTAGTTTTAAATTTTTGTTTCATTAAAAGTGTTATTTTACATTTCCAATGCATACTACTCCCTCTGTTTCATAATATAAGATGTTTTACATGAATGCACAAGAATTAAGAAACTTACTTTTTTAGAAGATAATGTCATTAATAATATAAAATGAAAATAAGTTAACCAATCATACATAATGTAGTAAAATGTTATCGGTTAACCAATTTTCAATAAAGTTAAAGTACCTTAAAAATATCAAAATATCTTATATTTTGAAACATCAAAACTTCTCCAAAACATCTTATATTATGGAACGGAGGGAGTATTAAATAAATTTTCCAGCATTTATCCTTATATTTTTAATATATCAATTAACAAAATCAAATAAAATAGTGCATCTTAGCAAAAAAAAAAAGAGTATTAAATAGGAGTAAAACTGAAAAATTGTCAATTTTCTTAATCTACGTGCAAAAACCTTAAACGACACATATTATGAAACAGAGAAAATATATGGTTGTGTTAAAGTGTTTTGTGCATTGAATTCAAACATGTTGGCAGGTGAAAACGGAGTCAGTGGGGTATTTTGGAAGTGGTCAATATTTAAGGCAGAAGTATGTGCTGAGACCATCGGATCTACGGCATAAAAATGCTCTGAGGATGCTTGAGAAGTCATTAGCAAGAGAGTTAGAGCTCGAGAAGAAGCTAATAGAGTTCCAGCAAAACGAAGAAGAGCTGAAACTCAAGCTACACTACACAGAGGAGGTATCTTCTAGGATGGAAGAAGCATCAGAGTTTATATGGGGACAGTTTCTAGAAGCAGAAAACTCTTCAGAGGTGCTTATGGGTATCTCAAAGGAGCTTGTTGGCCGTCTTCAGATTATCAAGTTGAGTCAGAATGGTTCAGCACAACGAGAGTCAGAACTCAAGGCTAAGCTTGAAGATCTCACTGTACAGCTCGAAGGGAAAGATCTTTTGGTGCAAAAGCTTGAGGGAACAATTGCGGAAAATCGAGAAATGGTTTCAGAAGTACTCACTTTAAGGGAACAAGTGAAGTCAGCTGAAGAAAAACTCGAAAAGACCGAGACTGAGCTGAAGAGTGTCAATGCCTCTAAACAAGAAGTTCTGTTACATCTTGCTGAAACGGAGGATGCGAATGAGTCCATCAAAGAAAGCCTTTTCGAGGCTGAAAGCAGAGCTGAGAGTGGAGAAGCCAAGATTAAAGAGGTAGATGCTGCAAATCTTGAACTAACAGAGGAGCTAAATTTTCTCAAAGATGCTGATGACAAAAAGACAAAGAAGGTGAGCTCAATCGAGAAGCAGCTCAGGGAATTAGAATTCCAATTACAAAAGTCCAAGGTATCATCAGAAGCAAGTCAAGAACAGCAGAACATGTTGTATACGGCGATATGGGATATGGAGACTTTGATCGAAGATTTGAAATCTAAAGCCTCAAAAGCTGAGAGTAGAACGGAGACAGTTGAGGAGAAATGCGTTGTGGTTTCTACAGCTAACTCTGTACTTAACAAAGAAGTGATTCTTTTGAGGCAAAGAGCCAAATCCTTGGAAGCATCATTGGAACTAGCTAACGATGAGAAAGAGAAAAATGCACAAGAAATAACTGTGAGGAACAAGCTTTTGATGGATATGGTGATGCAGTTATCCAGTGAAAGGGAACGTATACAAGAACAGGTACTTTGTGCTATCTGCCTAATATTTTTCTTTGTAACAAGCAAAGGTGACACAAAAGCCAACCAACCATTAATCCTTTTTTGCAGCTATATTCTTTGGCTAAGGAAAATGAAAAGCTGAGAGTGAATCAATGCTCAATGGGAAGTAAATTCCAAAGAAATAAAACTTATGCTGGGGACAAAGAGCTACCTTTTAATGCTGAAAGTCTGCAGGCAGGTATTCATTATAAAAACGCGATGTTCTTAGTATATCATTGTCTCTCTTGTACTAATCTTATGTGTGTCTTGCTCTCTTTAAACAGGAGGATGAGAGAACAAGGGAAGAACCAGAAACTGACGTTGAACCGGAGGATCACTATGCCTCTGAAAAGAGTAGCATGAACACTGAGATCAGAAGAGCACCCAACTTGAGACGCATACTAGTTTTGGCCTTAGCTTTTGTGCTTTCTTTCATTCTTTGCTTTGGCGTTTTTTACTAGAAAAAAAAAATCAGTTTGAAAAATTTGTCTCTTGGAAATATCATTAGCCAATTGTATATTTGGTTGTAAATGCTCAATGTACAATCTGTGCAATCAAATAGTATCCGACTCAATTTGGTAAAACTTTATAAAAAATATTTTTTACCGTTTAACTTTCTTCTATATAAGAAGACAATATGACTTCTTTCCTCATCACTTGCAGTCTTGCACTATAAACAATTTACTGAGAAAAGATTCTGAGATTGCAATTAGCAATGGAAAAAATGTCTCTCAAGCTTCTCTTCCTGTTCTCCCTCACTATCATAGTCTTTTGTATGCTTCTTCTTCTATATGACTATGATCAGTTCTTCTTTGTTATATAATTGTTGCTTTGGTTTTGTATCGATTACTAATGTTCTATGGTGTGTAGGTTCGTATTTAGGTGATTCAAGAGAGATGGCGAAGGAAGAGGTGAACTGCTTGCCGCCGGTAGCACCTATAACGGACACTTACGAGACTAATGCATCTTGCCGTAGAGACAATGAATGCATTAAGTACTGTCCTAAAGGCTGCAAGATTGTTAACTGTAATTTTGGAACCTGTTTCTGTGAATGCTAAGAGATTGGAAACCACAATAATTTCTACTTTAAAGACAGAGAGGAACAATAGATAAAAAAAAAAGTATAGATAAAACAATTTTGCCGTCAATTTATTGTTCTTCTTGAAACCATATCTCTGCAAATAGTATTCATTACAACTGGAATTTGAAATAATTGAGTACTAAAGGCCAACAAGTTCTCATGTTCTAAATATTGTTTTAAGTTCTAACAAGAGCTTCTGAGAAAGCTCTGCCTCTGCATAAACTTTGCGCACTCTTATTAAGTATCTTATAAGAGCAAAAATCTTATGATGTGTACTAGTGTGCCTCATAGTCAAAGTGATTGGTTTGTAACCACATTGTGTATTGAATACTCATTGTCTCTTGTATTTACTTCATGCAATGAATCTCAAGATTCTCGACTGTAGCCTTATTTCCCTCTACAAAAATAAAATCAACATTTATAAAGTGATTTCCTAAAATGATCAAATCTCAAGTAGGAACAAAACAATGTGTAGCCAAATAGTATCTGACTGAACTTGGTATGACTTTCATCAGACAAAAGATTTGATCCCTTTTTTATCTTCCTTCTACTAAAGAAGGCAACCAGATTTTTCTCTTCATCACCACTTGTAAAATAAAAATAAACAAGAAAAAGATTCTGAGATTACAATTAGTAATGGAGAAAACGTCTCTCAAGCTTGTCTTCTTGTTCTCCCCCAGATAGCACTTTTTGTATGCTTCTTTTTTGGCTTATATATATTTTGGGTTTAGCTTTGTCTTTGTCTTAAAACTTCCAGATAAAATATTTATTTCCTTTTAATGTTTTTCTATAAAAGAAGACAACCCAATTTAACACTTACACAATCAAAAGAAACAAACAAACAAAAAAGTTTTGAGGTTATACAATTAGCAATGGAGAAAACGTCTCTCAAGTTTGTCTTCCTCTTCACCATCTCAGTCATAGCATTTTGTATGCTTCTTCTATGATAAGTTTCTCTATGCTACAGAGTTCTTGATTTGATCTTGTTATAAAGTTTGTGGTGTGTTTGTGATAAAGGTTCTTCTTTGGTTGATGCGAGAGAGATGGCCAAGGAAGAAGTGAATTGCCTCTGTGGAAAATGTCCTGATGGAAAGGAGAACTGTGAAGCACCTATAATGGACAGTTACGAGACTGATGTGTCTTGCCGTAGAGACAATGAATGCATCAAGTACTGTCCTAAAGGCTTCAAGATTGTAAACTGCAGCTTTGGAACCTGTTTCTGTGAGCGTTAAGAGACTGGAAACCACCATAATATATTATCTAATTTTAAGACAGCTAAGAAGAAGAGATTGATGTTTATTGGTGTAAAAGTGATTTAGTGTTCTTCAAATACTGTTTTGAGGCCTCCTTTGGGGAGGTAAACTATACAGCAAAGATCTTACAGTAGAATGTTTTGCTGATCATTAAATCATCTTCACCTGAAGTTTGGTTAATACTAGCGTGTCTTCTAAGCTTATGTGATATTTGCTTTCTTTGAACATGAGAGATAGCAAGAGAACAACCAGAGAACCATCATAAGTTCTACTTTATTAGACAGCGGAGGAATACACAAATTCAAAACAAAATATATATGATTATTTAAATCAATTTAGTTCATGCCTGAGACAGGTCCAATCATGATCAAAATAATGTCTTTATTATCCAAAATCTGATGCATTTCTCAGATTTCAGCAGAGTTTGCTTATGTTTCTTTAAGTGCTAACAAGAGCTTCTGAGAAAGCTGTCTCTGCAGAGTTTTTGCGCACTCTTGTTAAGAACTTTCTAAGAGCGAGGATCAAGAGCAGAGGGCTCTCAAGATGAACAGCATGACCAGTCTCTGGGATTTCAACCGTCTCAATAATATAGTTTTCGCCCTTGTTGCTTTTACTCATCTCAACGTACATCCTAGTAGCAATTTTCTTGAATTTTACATCTTTCTCTCCATAAACAAGCGAGACATTTGTATCACAAAACGCCAACTCTTCCCACAATGACCTAAAAGGACATAAGATCATCATCAAAGATCATCGCTTTTGAATAAAGAAAGTTTCAAAGATGAACTTACGGCTGTCTCCCGGTGCTCAGATCTGAGAGGAGCTTTGCTACACTAAGGACATCATCATGTATCAAGCGGCTTGCAACTATTTTTCTAAAATGGGGATGACTTCTCAAACTATTCATAGCAAAAATCAACTCATATGAGTAATGAACTCAAGTCCAAATAACGAAACATCAAATAGCAAAAAAAAAGTTACCTTTTCCACAAGCCTCTATTGTACCAGTTCTCTAGAAAGATTTCTAGTCCATGGTCAACCATCATTCGTGCTTTAGAATCATCTGTTGCCCTTTGAACTGTCCTTGACACTGGATCCTTGATCCCGGGGCTCCCCGACACAATAACAGCTCCTTCAATCTTTTAGAACATCACCCCAAAATTTCATTACACACATTATTATAACAATGTTGAACTTTTAGACAAAAGGGAACCACCAGCCCACCTTGTTGCTAAACCTCAAAGCCGTGTACAGTGCTATTCTTCCTCCCATGGAATATCCAACTATTGTAACTTTCCCAGGAGTAATTTGCTCCATCAACTTATACAGTGCTTCCGCTATCATCTCCATCGAGTAAGGAGGGGTCTTCTGGGTCTCACTAGCATGACTTTGTACCCTTGAGCTTCCATGACCAGGAATATCAACTGAAATGCATCTTGCAGATCCTGAGATACCCTTCATGATGGGGATCCATTCTTCACCAGTTCCAAGAAACCCATGAAGAAACAACATTACACTTCCCTGAAATTTTTTAACCAAGAACAACATGCTTATGTCTTTTTAGCTTCAGACATACAAAATCATAAACATGGGAAGAAACTTACTTTTACATTCTGCCCAACCTCGTGGATTCTTATAAAATGAGAGAAACCATCTACATCTACCCTCAGTTCATACGTCCGGACAAGAGCTCCTTTACTGGTTCTAACAATAACATCGTTGTTTATCTTAACATCCCTTAGATTTTTGCTAGCATCAGCAACAGATCCTTCGATAAATCCACTGTACGGACTACGAGATATCCCTAGACTATTATTCATCATTACGTCTTCGTTAAGCCATTTGTAGGTTCCAAGACCATGGGCCACAAGAGAGGCCATCCCTTGCTTTCTCTCTCTAAATGTTTTGACGTTCAGCGTCTCCAAATACGATGCAAACAAAATATATGCTGACAAACCTAGGCCACTTTCGTATGCGGCACTTATAACAGCCATCTTTCCATGCTGCTGTGCCCAGCGAGCAATCAGTGCTGCATTCTCAAACCCTCCCACAACACTTGGTTTGATAACCTATGAATATCAAAGATGATAAAACAAAGTCAACACTAATTGGTTTTCAAGAAAAAAGGTAAAGCCGACAGTTTAAAGATGATATGTTATTGATCCTAACAACAACAAAAAAAAAACTAAAACTCATCTCCAAATCAATCAAAGAAGAGAGCCACGATGAGTTGATGAAAGAAGAAGTTAGCATGCAAGGATAAATATCTGTTTTGGAAATCTCAGGCTCATGTAAAGGAGGTTGTAAAAGAATGACCAGTGGCTTACAACAGCAACTACTCCAGGATGGGTATATTTGGAAAGCATGCGCAGAGGACATTCCTTAAAATCATCAAGAGTCTCATCAAGTGCCACTGGTAATCCACTTTCTTCACAAAACCTTATAAGATCATCTTTATTCTGGACAGGTTCCTGAGATATACAAAAGTTTCTTCACTGAATTTATATTAGGAAAGAAAAAATAAGTTACTTCATAACAAAAATTAGAGTGCAAAACATCTACTGTACCAGACCTCAATATATTGTAGATTGCACTTTTTCACCAATAAACCAAAAGTTATGGCCTCTTCAAAAGTCCAGCGACAGTTAGCATCTGCACGGAGTTCGATTTGATCGCCAACGACTCTCCTTACTTCTTGCAGAACTAAAGCATCTTGAACGGAGTTCACTCGACGAGCAACCTGTCATTTTAGGCAGGTTTGTCCTTCAGTCAGTAATGACGAGTGTGAAAGTCAACTACCTATGCAAGAAAAAACTACTAAGAACCAGCATTAAGAAAACAAATCCAGCTATCTTTACTCTTGATGACTTTGTTTATATGCTTAAACAAAGTTGGCTTACTTTAAGTTTAATAGCACTGAACCCTTCTTCAACAAGTTTTCTAGCAACGTATGCGACCTCTGATGGAGTACCTTCACAATCAACAAGGGCACATATTGGAACAGAGTGTGGCTGAACAGAACCAATTTCTTCTTTCTGACAATGAAGTATCCCCAACAAACTAGAATCATGTCTTACTGCCATTGCATTCAGAAGAGCCATTTCTAGACCACATCTGACACTTGGGAAAATTGATGATGCCTGAAAAATAAAGAAGTAAATTGACAAGCCTTCAATTTTTGCGCCTAGCACGATTGAGAAAAGAATGAAGAAGTAGCATTGGTTCTTGCTCAACAGAATCTGTTTATTTACTTTGCAATTTTTTTACTAAGGCTAGGGAAACTTACAGTGATTCCAAGTTCACTCCGAATCCAGGAAGAAAACGAGCCATTTAACAAAGGAAGCATGTGACTGAGTTTAGCACCTTTCATAAGATGAAGAATCAACTGAAGCTGCCCCTCCACATCCATTAAGTTCTCCCTACTACTGTCCAAAGGTGCAACCTGCTCTCATGAAACACAATACGTGATCATGATTCCCAGTGGCATATGCAAGATATTATTACTCTGGCAGTGGGACTTCGGAGAAGAAGAACAACTGTAATAGTTAGTGATGAAAAATAATAGAATAAAATAGGCAACCTCTCCGCAGCCAACGCTTCCATCCTCCAAAGTCAGGGAGAGTATGAACCCTTCTCGATGGAAATGAGAGGATTCACCAGAATATATTGTAGGTCTGTCACACAGTCTGACTCTGAAAATAAAGTTTTTCTTAGAATAAGAGAAAGAGAAGGGTAAATATTCAGATATAGTTTTGGACAATTCTTACCTGTACCGCGAATATTGTATTCCAGAGACTTGGAAAAGAAGTACGTTGTCGATCATTGGATGAAGAAGTGAACTGGCCAAGATAATACCCAAGGATTTATTTGCAGCTTGGCGTGCAAAACTCTCCAAAGTACTGTGAACGAGTACTCAATGTCAACAAAGAGCACAAGAAAGTGGGGACATTATAAAATCTTTAAAAACGAAGAAGCCCAAACAACCTATGAACGAGCGCGTTAGCATCAATAGAGCTTTCAACCTCCACAATACAGTCCATCTCTTCCAGGCTGGGTTCCAATAGGGTTTCCTCAAGTTCACTTTTTCTCCCAACATGTACATACTTCACACTGCATATCTAACAAGTTGGCTTAGTTATTTATTATTATAAGGGTATATCATAAATCATGAAGAACCAACTCGACTATAGACTACAGTGAACAAATTCAAATGACCATCTAAGCTACCAATCTAAAAAAAATTATCCATTATTTTTTCTTCAAAAACCTAGATTGTGAAAACCAGAGCACATTGAAGTTATATCAAAGCGGGAAAGAAAAACGGAGTAGAATATGTCAGTATGTTTCTTACCCATGTGCCAAGCACAAGTTCTTAATGGAAATGTCATGTGATGTATAGAAATATTGATTCAACACGCTAGGCTCTGTTCTCTTTGCTATAGGAAGAAGTCGGAAGATTCCACCTCCACGGTTGTTTATCACGAGAACTGTCATTGGTTTCCTCGCAATCCTATTAAGTCAGATATTAGATCCTCAAATTGACTTAAAATCATGGCTGGCATATTTTAAGTGAGATTAAAAGAATACAATAAGAGTAAATGGGATACCTCTGCTTCAAAATCGCCAATCCATTTGTATCATGAAGGAAAGAGATATCTCCCACCACACAGACAACCTGATATACATTTGTTTGACTGATAAGAAAACCATTTCTGTTTTTCTTTCACTTCACACATAAAACTAAGAGTTCCATTAGGGATTTCATAGCTAATGAACAGAAGAATAAACAATTAAAAGATCCCTAATGTAACAGAAGAATCCCGGCTCTGTGCATAGTCATCATAACACGCAGAAGAAATGTGACGCAATCGAAAAAGAATCTTACTCTCTTCTTGCATCCTACAGCAAAGCCAGTGGCCGTGCTGAGCAAGCCATCAATGCCACTAGCTCCTCTATTTCCAGTTACTTGTATCCATTGACATGGTGATTCTACACTTAACATCATATCTACCACGTGAGAATAATAGTTTCCCGAACTACATCCATACATATCCACATCCCTTATTGGCATACTATTTCCGATGAAAAGAGCTGATTTAGAAGTCAGTGCTTTGGAAAGCATATGTGCAACATAAGGTTCGGTCAGGGAGCACTCAGCTGCTAATTGAAATGAAATTTCTCGGGCAATCTGCATAAAATAATAATGAATTATTATTAAAAGCAGTATTTGATTAAAAGAATTGTCTGGAGGACATACAGCGCCATTCAATGCCTGTAGATGACCATCTAATTTGCTTCTCCTCCATGGAAATATAGATTTAAGCACACAATCAGCAAACTGAACAATATTGCTTTGGACCCTGTGAGTGACCAAGTGTGATGGGTCATGTCGGCATGGATGCTTATCAACCAAAATGTATGCAAACGGAAAGCATTTCTCAAGCACCTGAGAAACTCTTTTACTTGTTATCCGACTTCCAATCTATTCATGATTCATATTACAAACTGAGTTAGTACACTGTACAACTCAACATAATTACTATCTACTCACTGAAATATCGGTTTGAAGTGTTAAAAAGAGAACCCTAATATGAGATGCACGTCGTTGATCTAGTTATGCTTCACACTTCCTTATCATTAGTTGGAACTTCCTTCAAGGCGTTCAAAACCCCCGACTACTATTTTGAATAAATAACAGTATCTTTGTACCTCCATCTATCATCTTCAATACTTAGTCTAGATGCATGAAGTAACAATTATAGAATGAGAAAATTATTTACCTGGATAACAACGTCAAACTCTATCAAATTCCTAACAGAATCCGAAAGCAGGGCATGATCAAGATGATCAATAAAAACAGGGGTCCACTTCTCAAGAAAAGGTTTAGAAAGCTTGCGCAGCCGTACACCAGACAAGACATCTGCAACAACCGGCCACATCAGTTCTTTAGCCAAGAGAAGAGAAGCCCAAATTTCATCCTCCGTATGGATTGCACCGATAAGAAGAAGGCCCTTCTTAGCCTCTTTGATTACTTGTAAAACCTCAGTAATTTGGCCACTTGTTTTACCATTGCCCTTGAGGCTTTGTACTTGAAAATATTTTGTGAATGGTTCAGCATTGGACATCCACGTGTCTAATCCATTTAAGCAGTTGAATGACCAATTTGTTGGACTACTGTCAAGTGGGTCTCTAAAAGGACAATTCAGATGTACTGGTCCACAAGCAGAACCTGTTGCCCAGTGTAGAGCAGAGTCTACGGTAGTAAGGACCATCCGGACTGGTATAAGATCAGTTGGAGGAGGGAGATTGAAGAAGAATCTGACGAACGAACCAAAGTGGTTTATCTGTTACACAGGAAAAAGAAACATCAATTTTTTTTTTTTGTAGGATATAGAAACGAAACGAAACAACAAGTGTGTATAGTTTCGAAGAAATGTCATATCTTGACCTTACTTGATTTATAGCTTGATTTGCGCCAACTCCCTGAAGTTCAGGGGGACGATCTGCAGTAAGTAGTAGCAGAGGCAAGAAATCCTCACTGGCTTCAACCACCTGTATTTGTAAAAATATCATAAAACAAATATCATGTAAGAAGAGACCGCAAATGTATTTGGTGAAGCATAAATAAGTACAAAAGTCTGACCGCTGGAAGAAGATTTGAAACGGCAGTTCCTGATGATGTTATAATGACAGCCGGTTTAAGGGATCCTTTAGCATACCCAATGGCGTGAAAGGCAAGAGATCGTTCGTCAAAGCATGCAAGACACGTTGTAAGGGGGTGGTTAGCAGCAGCAATTGCAAGATGGGAGGACCTTGATCCAGGAGCTACACAAAAGTACTGTGGCAGTACGTTATGACAAAATACATCCAAATTTGAGATTCTATCAGATGGTTGAAAAGTTCAGCTCACCGTCAAACCAAGACGAGTGCATTCTTCAATTATAGCTGATGCCCATACAGCATTGATATTAGCCTGATCTTTCAACAAGTTGCTCACTTCAGCCTCCTGATGCAGCTGATTGCAAAACAAAACAAAACAAAGGAAAAAAAAAACTTAAAGTCACACCATCCAAAATTTCGGAAATTCCAGTGCACCCTCTAATTATTTGTGTTTCTTTAAAATTCATGATAGCTAAACAGCCGCAAGGTTCAAAACTTTAGAGTCCTTCTAAGCCACTGTCCCAGCATCTCTATAACATCGTTTTACAATATTTAGAATACTTTATAGTTTGAACTACACTGCTGATTCGTCCACTTCCGAGACAGGCCGAAGTGCACTCTCTCACAACATGCATGCCGTGATTTTCTAATCGGAACGTAACATTACCATGAAGGCATGATGAACAGTCTTTTCAAAATCACTAGTCATACAAAAAGCATCCTAACAATCTAAAGAAAAAGGCCATAATTATATATCTACGTACCATGTTGTTTGATAAAACAACTTCAGGTGAAAGCTTGCAATGGAACTGACATGATGATTGTATACTTTTCTGCAACAAAAGCTGGCAAATCAAACAGTAGAGAAATATATCCATATGGACCAAAGAGAAGAAATTCCAACGGACAAGCTTCAGAGACGATAATTAAATTCCAAAATACCAGGGTAAAGATGATACCAGTTCATTGGCGTCACCATGATCTCTCCTAGAAAATGTTGCAAACTCCATATGCTCCTACAAAATAAACATAAGAATGACTGGCATGAGGTCGAAACTAAGTTTACATGCTCAGTTCAGAAAAGTACTATCCATGTGGGCCAAACGCGTAAAACAATATTATAAGAAACTTCGTCAAATAGTGTTTAAGTGGCTCTCTGAAAATCAGGAATGTAACATTTGTGCAGGAAACAGTTTGATAATGAACAAAATATCACATATATATATATATATATATATATATATATATATCCTTGCATCTTGTCTAGCTACTTAAGAGTTAGGGAGAAAAACCAAAGTTATTGGATGAATCTCTTTTACAGCCAACTTTGCAAGAGAACTTTTTAGATGTTTGAACCAATGATCCTCTAAATTGGGGCAGACATGACAAGAAACCTGCATGAAAATGAAGCAAGATTAACATGAAAACAAGACACAGCAATAGCTAAAAAATATTAACTTTCCATTTGACTGACACAAGTTAAAAAAAAATCTGCACTTCAAGTATATACTTCCCATTAGATTAACAGTTTTGCATACTTGTTTAGTGTCCTGTCGTAAAGGATACGCAGCATGGTGGTTTGGATACTAAGAAGAAATTAAATGGCAGCATACCTGAAAAACTGATTTCTCATATGAACTAATTGCTTGCTCAAATCTGTAAGATAGAGAATCGTTCCATGCCAGCGTAACTGCTAATATGGAGATCTCGTCGTGCTCATCTAACTCTATCTGTCAAAAGCAGACCATGTACAATATAAGAAAGCTTGCTTCAACCACTTCATCAATACAAAAAAAAAAAGAAAGAAAAAAAGATGCAAGTCAAGAGCTTGATGACAAATTCAACCTGAGGAACGAAGAAGTAAGAAGAGCCATCCTTGCTATGTACACTAGAGTTTCCGTTGAAATCAATATCAGGAAAACCATAAGCCTTCACCATACCTGATTCATCTGAGAGAAATCTACAGAAAAAGAGAAAGAATCCTATATTGATCTTGTTCTAGTGTTGTGAACAAAGTAAGGACCGAAAAGGAAGAATACGTTTTGATGGTGGTCTGACCAGCCTTGGAGTGATGAAGGAAAGAGAGTGCGTCTCCAATACCAAAAATCCCATGAGGTTCCTTTACATAGAGAGATTTATAACAAGGGTCCTCCAGAGTATCATCTTTGGAGAGGAAAAACACAGGGAATACACCGGAAGACACAGGTTGAGAGCAGAACCAGAACAAAGCCTTTGCCCTCGGCGGCACAGCCACCTACAAATATTACATGCTGTTAATTTCAGGTCTGGTCTGGAGGATTATGGTTTCGGCCCGAACCAAAAAAAAAAAACAGAAAAACATTCACAAAAACAAAAAAAAAGCAAACCGTACTTGAAACCGCAAGACGCCAGTAGAGGACTTTGGAGGATTAGCTTTGAGTTGGTCAACAGCTTCGATGAGTCTCTCGAGTCCAAGCTCAAGAGTCAAAGCTGGAGGCAACGTACGAGTCACACACACTTGGACCATCAAATCCTCCTCATTCTCATGATTCACATCCTCTCTACTACTACTCGCAATCGTCCCATCGAATTGTACTCCTTCGGCGACCTGGAATCAAATAAAAATAAAAATAAAAATTCGAATTCAATTTGAGTAACACAAAGATCATAACCAAACGAACGAAACGAACCTCGATGTTTCTTCCGATTCCATGAAGAGAGTGGGGCAAGGAGGAGGAGGAGAAGCGTTGTGGTCCACGTGTGAAGGAGTACGTGTAGCCCGGAGGAATAAGCGAAGGTAGAATCGGAGGATTCGAGAGTAGGAGCGAATAGCATGGAGGTGGCATTGTTTCTTAGCTGTAAGCTGTGTGAAGTTGGAGGAGGATGTTATTTGGTTTTGAAGTTCGAAACAGAGAGGAGGAGGATAATACACTTGATTGGTTGAGCTGATACTAAAGCAGCAGTATCTAATATATTAAAATAGAATTCGTCATTTCTTTCATGTACAGCTTTTTAATTTGGACATTCAATTAAAAATCTTATTAAATATATTTTATATTTTACGAAAATTATAATACATAGAATCCTTAAAATACTTTAATCATAATATATTTTGACATCTTTAATTTTAAATATAAATATATTTATTTTAAAATTCTAACAAATCTGTTTTAAAAGATTTTTACAAGATCTTCATTTTCGAAATTGAATTTAAATATTTTCATTAATTTTGAAATTAGTTTGAAATATGATTATACATTAATATATTCAATTATCGTTTATAAAATGAATAAGCATAAAAAATGTTGGTAAAAGAATATCTACCTTTGAAAGACGTATCAAAATTTAGCATAAATTAAATACTAAATAAGAAGTGACAATACAAAATAAAAATTTAGAATAAATTAAATACAAAATCAGAATTTAGCATAAATTCAAATATGTTTTCTTATGAATATATTAATTTGCTTAATAACTAAATGCAAATAAAATAAGACAAATATATAAAAAGAAGTGACAAATACATACGGTTTTAAATAATTAATTAATTATAACATGTAAATGAACTTATAAAATGATCTTATTATACTTTTTTATTGAAAATAGTATAATTATAGTTTAAATGTAAAGTATATTCATTTTAAAAAGTTAAAATATTTAAACTGTATTTTTAATTTTTAAAATAAATTTTTTTTTTGGAAAATTATATGTTTACCGCTTTTATACTACCACTTTTAATTTTTACCGGCGCTAAAAGGACATTTTCAAAAATATTTTTTTCTTTAAGTAGCAAAAGACTTTTACCGCATTGTTCTTTATATATATAATAAATAAATATTTAAATAAATAAAAAATATTTTTTTAACTTTTTTTCTAACTATACTATTTCAAAATTCAAACCCTAAACACTAAAACTTAACTCTAAACCCTAAACCCTCAATCCTAAACCCTAATTTTTTTTTGAAATACGAACCTGAACTTTAAACCCTAAACCATCAATCCTAAATCCTATTTTTTCTTGAAATACGAACCTGAACCCTAAACCCTAAACCATCAATCCTAAACTTTATTTTTTCTGAAATACGAACCCTAAACCTTGAAACATCAACTCTAAACCTTAAACCCCGAAACATCAACTCTAAACCCTAAACATTCAACTCTAAACCCTAAAACATCAACTCTAAACCCTAAACCCTAAACCATCAACACTAAACCCTAAATTATCAATACTAAACCCTAAACCCTAAAATGTAAACCCTAAACCCTAAAATATTAACCCTAAACCCTAAAACATCAACTCTAAACCTTAAACCCTATACCTTCAACTCTAAACCCTAAACCCTAAACCCTAAACCCTAAACCCTAAATTCTAAACCCTAAACCCTAAAACCCTAGAGTTGATTGTTTAAGGTTTAGATTTGAAGGTTTTGGGTTTTAGGGTTTAGGGTTTACATTTAGGGTTTAGAGTTGATGGCTTAGGGTTTAGATATGAAGGTTTAGGGTTTTAGGGTTTAGGATTCAAATTTCCGAAAAAATATAGGGTTTAGGGTTTACGTTTAGGTTTTAGAGTTGATGTTTTAGGGTTTAGATTTGAAGGTTTAGGGTTTAGGGTTTAGGGTATAAAGTTGATGTTTTATGGTTTAGGGTTTAGAGTTGATGTTTTATGGTTTAAAGTTGATATTTAAAGTTTAGATTTAGGGTTTAAGGTTTACGTTTAAGGTTTAGAGTTGATATTTTAGGGTTTAGATTTGAAGGTTTAGGGTTTAGGGTTTAGGGTTTAGAGTTGATGTTTTAGGGTTTAGTGTTGATGTTTTAAGTTTTGATTAGTTAACCATTTACTTTTTTGTCAAAGTTAATCAAAAGGTTATAAATGTCTTTTATCCTTTATTAAAGATGAGGGTAAAAATGGTTAGTGTAAATATGAAAAGTGGTACTTCAAAAATGATATTTTTGGCAATTTCTTTTTTTTTTTTGGATATAAGCATAATTATATAAAATTATTTTAAATCTTTTATCTATTATAGATGCAAATTCTCTACCAAAAGCTTCATATAAGAATATTGAGAAAAATATTAGTAATTACCGTAATTATCACATTCGTAGTACCATTTTTCATGTTTACACTAATCTTTTTATCTTCATTTTTAATAAATGTTAAAAGACATTTAAATACCAAGGATTAACTAATATAAACTTAGAGTTTACAGTTGAGGGATGAAATAGGATTTTTAGAATGTGAAATTTATGATTCTAATAAATATATAAATAAATACTTAAATTTATTTTTTTTAAATAGTTTCAAACATAATTTTCGATTTTCAAAAAAAATTTGAAAAAAAAATCGAAACTAGAAATTCAAAAATAAATTATAAAAAGTCCGAATTTGAAAAAGTATAACTAGGAAACATAAAAAAATTATTATTATTATTATTATTTGTTTATTTAAATAATTATTTATTATATATATAGAGAACAAGGGTATAAAAGTTTTTTGCCTCTCAATGAAGAAAATATTTTTGAAAATGTCTTTTTAGTAGTGGTAAAGTTAAATAATGGTACCATGAAAGTGGTAAATGTAATTCCCTTAAAAAATGGCAATTCTCTCGAATAGTCTTTTTGAAAATTTTAATATTAATTATTTATTTTTTTATTTTTTAAAATTTGAAATTCTATCCCAAAACCCTACTCCTTAACTCTAAACCCTAAGTCTAAGTCTAACTCTAAGTCTAGATTAGTTAACCCTAGGGTAAAAATACATATTTTGGTCATTTTTACCCTTTAATAAAACTTATTTTGGTCATTTTTTTCATTGATGGCAATTTTTGTGACAAAAACTTAGAAAGGGATATGGTAGAGAATTTCTCAAAAAAATTTGGAGAACATTTGTATTTTTAATGTTTTTTTTTCATTTAATATTGATTGGAAAATAAAAAAACATAATGCTTTTGCAAATGATTTGTCAATCAAGGTTTTATTTAATGTATACTTTAATTAATAAAAATTATTGATATTAGTTAATCTAGATTAGTTAACCCTAGGGTAAAAATACATATTTTGGTCATTTTTACCCTTTAATAAAACTTATTTTGGTCATTTTTTTCATTGATGGCAATTTTTGTGACAAAAACTTAGAAAGGGATATGGTAGAGAATTTCTCAAAAAAAATTTGGAGAACATTTGTATTTTTAATGTTTTTTTTTCATTTAATATTGATTGGAAAATAAAAAAACATAATGCTTTTGCAAATGATTTGTCAATCAAGGTTTTATTTAATGTATACTTTAATTAATGAAAATTATTGATATATGAAAAGTTTTTTCTTTTTAGTTTATTATAATTATTTGGTTTTATTTCTATTATATTCTAAACTTTTTTGCAATTTGACATTTTATTTAAATAAAATAGTTGACAAAAAATGAAAAATTATCTATTCTATTAAAATAGAAGTCACAACTTCATTTCATGTGTGATATTTTAAGTTGGACCATTATTTACAAAGTTTATTAGATGTACATAATTTCATTATAATATCTTTTAATATCTTTATTTTTATTTGAAACAAAATAAATATTTATTTATGAAAATTGTAACAAAATCTTTTAAAAATCTTTTCAGAATCATTTTAAAATTTATTTCCAAATTTTTTTAACTTAAATTTTATTTATCATAAAATATAATCATAAATTTAAATTTATTTTAGTTTTGATTTATAAACGAGATTTAAAAATTTATCTAAAATATTTTAATGATAATAACAACTTCAAATTATTACTTTTCAAAAAATTTACAAAGATTTTTAAAACATTTTTGTTGGAAAGCAATATCTTTTTCTATTTAAATTTTAAAATAAAAAAATCTTATTTATTAAACACATAAATCATGACTTTACATGTGTGATTTTTTAATTTAAATTATGTTTGAATGGTCACAATTTTAAATGATTTTATCATGTAACTTTACAATTTAGGTCAATAATTTTTAACACAAATCTAATATTCTTATTAATGACTAAATTTTAATTTACACCCTCCCTTCATGTATGCAACATATAACTTCTTTAAATATTGTATATATAAAGATTTAGTCAACTATTATTAGCGTTTATATATTCCATCGAGTTAAAAATCATTTCATTTTAATAGTTAAACTATACCAAATTAGTTTGTTAATCACTATATATAAAGTTTTACATATTCTATTCTAACCATAAAAGGATGAATAATATATATACAAAATGAATACATTAAACATGAACACACTTTTATCATGTATATGCATTCTAATGTAATAGCATGAATGATCTATATATGTCAAAAAAAAAATATTCCAACATTATTCTATATAAATAGAACACATATTTATCAAATTGGTTTAATGGTACAGTATATAACATAATTCCAACAAAATTTAATTTTACTTCATATTTGATACTATTTTCAAATTTACTTTTAAAGTATTATCATTTTCATAAATATCTTAAATTTATTATTAAAAGATAAAATTAACCTTTCCAAAACATTTATAAATCTAAGAATTATTTACAGAAGTTTATAAACTCAATTTCACTACCGAAATAATAAATCCAATAATCGTTAAACCCTAAGCTCAAATATTAAGATATCTTTAATTGAGTTGTTCTTAGGGGAAATTACGTGTTTACCACTTTCATGCTACTACTTTTCATTTTTACCACCACTAAAGGGACATTTTCAAAAATACATTCTTCGTTAAGAAGCAAAAGACTCTTATACCCTTATTCTTTATATATATAATAAATAAATATTTAAATAAATAAAAATCTAAAAAAATAAAAAATAATTTTTTTAATTTTTTTTTCGAATTATACTATTTCGAAATTCAAACCCTAAACCCTAAAACTCAACTCTAAACCCTAAACCATCAATCCTAAACCCTACTTTTTTTTTGAAATACGAACCCTAAACCCTAAACCATCAATCCTAAACCCTATTTTTTTAAATACGAACCCTAAACCCTGAAACATCAACTTTAAACCCTAAACCTCGAAACCTCAACTCTAAACCCTAAACCCTAAACCTTCAACTCTAAACTCGAAAACATCTACTCTAAACCCTAAACCCTAAACCATCAACACTAAACCCTAAACTATCAACATTAAACCCTAAACCCTTAAAAGTAAACTCTAAACCCTAAACCCTAAAAAATTCACCCTAAACCCTAAAACATCAACTCTAAACCCTAAACCCTAAACCTTCAACTCTAAACCCTAAACTCTAAACCCTTAATCCTAAACCCTAAACCCTAAAACCCTATAGTTGATGTTTTAGGGTTTAGATTTGAAGGCTTAGGGTTTTAGGATTTAGAGTTTACGTTTAGGGTTTAGAGTTGATGTTTTAGGGTTTAGATTCGAAGGTTTAGGGTTTTAGGATTTAGGGTTCGAATTTCAGAAAAATATAGGATTTAAGGTTTAGGGTTTAGATTTGAAGGTTTAAAGTTTAGGGTTTAGAGTTGATGTTTCGAGGTTTAGGGTTTAGAGTTGATGTTTCATGGTTTAGGGTTTAGAGTTGATGATTTAAGGTTTAAAGTTGATGTTTCAAGTTTAGATTTAGGGTTTAGGGTTTACGTTTAGGGTTTAGAGTTGATGTTTTAGGGTTTAGATTTGAAGGTTTAGGGTTTAGGGTTTAGAGTTGATGTTTTTGGGAGTTTAGGGTTTAGGTTTAAAATTGATGTTTTAAGTTTAGATTTAGGGTTTAGGGTTTACGTTTTGGGGTTTAGAGTTGATGTTTCGGGGTTTAGGGTTTAGAATTGATGTTTCGGGGTTTAAGGTTTAGAGTTATGATTTAGGGTTTAGAATTATGATTTAGGGTTTAGAGTTGATGTTTTAAGTTTAGATTAGTTAACCGTATGTTTTTTTTGGTCAAAATTAATCAAAAAGTTATAAATGTACTTTACCCTTCATTAAAGATGAGGATAAAAATGGTTAGTGTAAACATAAAAAATTATACTTTGAAAATGATTTTTTTTGGCAATTTTCCTTGTTTTTAAATGCCATCTAAATTGGTGTATTTTAATCAATTTCTCAAATATGATATTTTACTAGAAAACTATTTTGCAGGTACAATATATTATAGTTTAAAAAATAAAAAAAGTTTTGTTGCTTTTAATAATATCCCAATAAAATTCTTCTCTATTATATAGCTTTAGTTTAATTTAATTTTCATATAAATTCTAAATTTTAGAAATGAAACATAAAATTATGCATATAAATTCTAAATTTCAGAAATGAAACATAAAATTATGTAAAATAGTATTATTCCATAATAATTTAACAAAATAAAAGAATTATATAAAATAAAATTGTTACATAATAATATTATATAAATTAGAATATTTTAGTATAGAAAAATAAAACCTGCACGGATGTGCCGGTCAAGATCTAGTTAGTTATTTAAAAGACCAAAAATGAAATTAAATATAAAAATGGCTGTGATTACCTTTATCTCCTTCGGTGGTTGAGATATTATTGTATTGAGATTAGGCCTGGGTTTTCAACCGGTTTCGGTTCGGAGTCAATTAGAGTTTGGGTTTTTGAAAATATAATTTCTAGCTCCATTCTGATATTATAAAATCTCAACTACACTACAAGCTCATTGACCCCCCGAGCTCCCTCTCTCTCCTCTTTGTGTGAGCTCATCGCCCATTCTTTCGTTCATCTTGTTCTCGTGTTATTTTTGTCCGATACATTTTTCCTTTCATCGTAATCAGAGTTGTCGTTGAAATTTTACTTAAAAAATAAAAAAAAACACGTTATTTTTTTCGTAAAATTTATACACACATTGAATCGGAAACAGTTAATTTGAACACTGTAATGTTTTCGACAAAGCGAAATGATTTTTATCATTTCATAGACCAACATAAAAAAAAACGTAAGCGAAAATGACAAGATTTCAGTACTATTATAAAGTGTTAAAGATACTCTTGATAGAACATAATATCAAATATAGATTATGACTAGCCATTCAGTATTATTATTATATATATGTACCAAAGTCGGTACAACCACTACCTTAAGAGCATTATAAATATATGTTTGCTTGTGTAAGATCATAAAATAAAGAGAACAATAATGATCACTCTTATTTTACGTATATTCTCTCTTTTTACGCAAATAAAATAAGATATATATATATATATATATATATATACCACCATATAATAATATATTTGCAATACATCTCAGTACAAACTAGATGTTTTTTCCCGTTCATGCGAGCTTATTCATTTTAAGTTACTTATTTGAACATGCATTACTAATAAAAAATTATCATGATTAGTTATTTATGTTCCCAAAATTTTAAACCGAATATCAAATTATTTATATATTAAAAAGTTATTCATCAAAATTATATATATGTTTGTTGTTAGGTTAAATTTTCTGAAAACTTATATGTGTTATAAATATTTAAAATTTTCTTTTCATACTATATCCATTATTGATAAATAAAGTTTTGAAATTACTTAATGTTCTGTTTTCAACTATTTAAAAGTAACATTTTTACTTGATTAATATGTAATTATATGTTCTGTTTTAATGTTCAGCTTATTATTACTAAAATATGTTATTTTTATAACAACAAGAAAAATATAAAATGATCTTTTTATTTTTAAAATATATTAAAAGCTATTCTTTACAGATAACAACACAAAATATATAGGAATTATCTTTATACTTTTAAAATAGATTTTTATTTTTAGATAACTATATCAATGAGTTATCTGATTTAATAAATTAAAAATTCGTTTTATTTATGCCTAATTTTTACTATATTTGTTTACAATCAGTAATCTTATCTACAAGTCATCTCTCGCGGGCAAATGTTTGACCAAAACTTAAAAACACACAAAAGGTATTAGAACACACAAAAAGTCAATTGCAAAACTAACCTATGCATTGACCAGAAGTCTTCTCTTTAGAAGTTTTTTTCGTCGAACAAATCTGAAAAATAAAATGTAGTTCGCGATTTCATACCTTGAACTTGTGAGATGACTTGCGTGATTTCTCCAATCACCCAAAACTTCACCACAACAGCTACCTATTCGTTAATCACCAAGAATCGTGAGCTTATGAACCTTACATAATTTGTGATCAAAATCTTTAGTTTTTTGATGAATTTTCAGAGAAAGTGTAAGATATGTGGTTTGTGTGGATATAAAATGAGAAATGATGAGAAAAAAATCGAAACTTTATGGCATTAACACTCTCAATTTGGTAGTTCATGGTGGTTGAGGTATTGATGTCAACGGTAAAGTTGTAATAATTGGTGAAGAAGAGGATGATAAGGTAAAATCCTCATTTTCGAGAAAAAAAGTAAAAGCAATTTCGTGAATACTTAGAACTTCTAGGGTGAATAGGACAAAACAAAGTTTCAAAAAAAAACATAAGTTATTTTTGTGATTGACTTGAAATTTTGAGTCATTTTTGAAAGAACCCCTTAAATTATTTGGCAAGTTATATTAATTGGTTATAGAGTTACATTTTAATTTAGTTCTAACTAAAATAAATAAAATTTTAAAATCATCGACCAGTCAAATTATTATAATTTTTCAAACTTCGCCAATGATTGACACATAAGAAGAAGGGTTTAAATTATATATTATGATTACATCAAATTATCTATAATTAAGATTTGTTTATTTTTTTTATTTCTGGCTTATATATGATTAGTTTTTATTTAAGGAAAAAAAATAAAAATATTAATTTTACACTTTTAATTAATTTTATAATTAATTTAATGAGAAGTATAATATATATTTATATAGACTAACATATTTTCTATGAACTTTTAAAAGCATTATATTGATGTCATGTGTCATAGCTGAAATGATATAATGCTTTTCAAATAATATATAGCAAATAAATGTGTGATATATTTTCACATGATTTTAAAATACTATAATTATTTATAAAATTTGAAATAAATAAAAATTAACACGTAAGATAAATAAAATTACTTTTTATTTTAAATCTAATTAAAATAAGTAAAATTAAAAATCATCGAGCAATATAATTATAACAATTTTTCAAGACGTCACCAATAGTTGACATGTAATAAAAAATTATTTAAATGACTTCTCAATTAATATATTCGAGGATAAAATTTGTGATCATCACATATCTTATCTATCAACTCACTTAACTTTGTATACAAATATAATGTTGTATATAATAATATGAAATCATAATGTCGTTTCTATAAATTGTATTCTATTCATTATTTTATATAATATGTAAATTAAAAAAAATTAATCAACCATTATTAATTTTTCTATAATTTTGACAAGTAGTTACCATATACCATTATTTGTAATATCATTTAGACTATTTGGCAAATGACATTAATTGGTTATATATTTACCTTTTTATTTTAGATATAACTAAAATAATTTAAAATTTAAAATCATCTACCACTCAAATTATAACAATTCTTCAAAATTTCACCAATTATTGACACATACGCAATAGTCAATTAAAAGACTTTTCAATTAAATATAGAAAGAATTTAGGAGATTTGTTAAATTATTTATTATCTATATATTATTTAAAAAAAAGATCTTTTTTGAGATATTATTTCAACGTATTTACTGATCTTTGCCTATTTAAATTTAAGCTATATTTTTTTTTGGCAACAAAGGGCTATTCTATTACTCAAACATGAGGTGGTCTGGGTAACCAGACCGGAATAGAACAACCAATAAAACAAAGAGATCTGTGAAAAGATCGAGCATTCCTAGCTAAAGAATCAGCAATTTCATTATGCGCTCTTGGCACGTAGGTGATCTTGAAATCCGAATAACACATCAGGATGAGTTGGATGACTTCCAGCTTCGTTGAAAAGTTTGGCCATGCTTGGGGATCTTTTATCATCGCAATCAGATCCTTACAATATGTTCCAAAGTTTTGACAGTTTGAATGGTGAAACATGCATTCCAAAGCCAATTTTAACGCTTCCAGTTCCGAGTGTAATGCTGTCTCCCGCCTTCTTAAGTTCCGTGTCTCCATAAGTTCGATCTTCCCCGTGTTGTCCTTCCAAAACCATCCGATGCCGCTGAATTGATCTGTGGATGTCCATGAACCATCCACCATACACATGTTATCCAATCTTAAGGCTTGTGTTTCTTCAGTAATTAAGTTATATTTAATATATTAATTTTCCGTTTAATGATTCAACACGTGATTTTAACCAACTAAATTTACTATCTATACAATTATATACGTTGACAATATAAATGTACGTGGTCATATTATATATGAAATTTCCATAGATATTCATAAACTATAATACAGACTCAACCATATAACCTTTCTTTTTATAAACCCCACCTAACAAAACATATTTTTAATTTCTAATTTTTTTTTTATAGTTTCAAAAAAAAAACTTCTAAATTTTAATTATGTGTTACCAAAGAAGAAATCTTTTTAACTTATAAAATTTAATTCACATATTGTTAAACTTCTAAAACTATTTTTTGTAACACTATGTCAACAAACAAGATATATATACATACATATATATATACATACACACATATATATATATATATTATCCTATTATTTTTCGAAATTAATCTGGAAAACCAAATTCGAATGTATTTATTATAACTTACCACATTTTGATAAAGAATAATATCTACATGATTTTACCGTCAATCTTAACATATAGAAAATTTAATATTTTAAAATAATATCTATACAAATTTTAGGTAAATCTTAACAATGTGAAAGATTTGAGATCTATTTAAATAGTTTGAAATAATCCGGAAGTATTTTTTAGAAATAGTTAAACTTATTTTAACAACGAATATTTTAATTCCTATTCTTCAAGAAAATGTGCAAATCAAAAACTGAATATTCTTATATTTTACCTTATTTTTAAGAACCAAGACATAAAATTTGTTGTTAGAAAATATTTTAAACAAAAGAAAAGTATACTGTAGATATGCTATTTAAATCCAATTATTTTATTAACTTTAATAGAATTCAAAACTCATTCAAAAGTTAAATATATCATACGTCATATTATACCATATCATCTTACATTATATAGTTTCAAATATTTGTAATGTTAAACTTAGTACTAGATCTTGACCCGCACAACCGTGCGGGTAGTTATTTTTATTTTCTGTTTATAAATATTTGATTTACATGATTAGTGGTATATAGTTTTAACATTTACCATATTGATGATCGTTTAATAGTTTAATTTAATATTTTCAAATACAACAATTTTGTAGTTTGAATGCAGTAATTTAATTTATTGTTTCAAATTATTAGTGATATTTGTTTTAACAAAACATGAACAATTACTAAAAACCTTATATTATGAGATATTTACGATAAATTCTATTCAATTTAACTTAGATATTAATTTCTTTAAATTAAACTTTTTTAGTTATGTATTTATTTGTTTCTTTGTTCTTCATACTATAAATAAAGAATGAGTTAAAGGTAACACAACTTTCATACAGAAATAAAATAAAATAAAGGTGACACAAATAAAACAACCCACCATCTGCTATAAAAGTCATTAGCAACCAAACATGTATTTGTAAATACTTGCTTCTGTTTTTTAGGTTTTAGAATGTTTATTTATGTTGTGGAACCTCATGGTTGCTGCTGGACCTGTGCTTGAAGACAAATACACGTTGTTCTGATAGATAAAAAGCAAGTCATTACAGAGGACTTTGTCTCTTGGTTTAAGACAAGACTTAAAACAAAAGATGTAATATTTTTTCTAAGAAAATAGAATTAGTTCAGTAAAGTCCAGTTTTGTAAACCAACATTCTCTGACAAAAAACATTTTTGTTCTTCAAGATCCGTAAAAAAAATTGATTATCCAAAGTTGGGTTCAGATATCATAATCATTAGGTTTTTAATAAAAAAATTAGAATAGAGTTTTAGAGACAAATAAAACTATGCTCGAAATCAAATACATTAACAACATAAGTAATTACTCTAGAACCTAAAAAACAGAAGCACATGTTTGTATTTTTCAGCCTTCACTTTCTTTTGAACAGAGCTGCTAGGTTTTTTAGAGTTGCGATCATTTATTTTTCTCTTTCCCTTGGATGGTTTTGGAGAAGGTGTTCCATGGGAAGATGAAGGTGGTGCAGGATTTTGAAGACTGCTTTAAACAGGTTCTTCTTTGGTTGCAACCTTTTATTTTGAATTCGTAAGGGGCTGAAGTTTGTCTATTCCTCCACCGCTTTAAATATAATGAGTCCCATATACACTACCACAGATAAGAAGCTGCACATATATATTCACATTATTCTTCTGTTACTTAACCAGCATGAGTCCATTTCTTATGATAAAAAATCTGAAGTTGAGATCATTGGCGTATGAAGAAGAGACTATGAGGAATGTGCCGAGACCCAACACAAGCTCCAACGATTCATTTTATTCCATCATTTAGATGTATGTAGATGGAATTATGCATACTAAGTCTTCAAGAATTATTTTATATTAGGGTTATATATAGGTTCACTAGACCTCTGGCTGCATCTTCAGCTATTTCAAGCCGTTTAATCAAAAAGTAAGAGGCTTTGGAGAATACATCCATATCGTTATTGACTACTCTTGTGGCTGCATCTCTCTAGGATTTGTTCTCATCTTACGCAAACCTGATACAAATCTTGCTAATTCTCTATGTAAGAGCTGTGGATATCTGATGTATATGAGATAACAGGTTTTGATCGGGGAAAAAACTATGAGAGTGTACCTTTTTGTTGTTGATTACTTGATGACTTCTTGTGTTTATTTTTCTGAGAACTGAGATATCATTTTCTTCTGTTTATGTAAACAACCCAGAAATTGAAAATAGGGTTTGCCAAAATCAAATTACAAATAATCAAAGAAAGAATCAGACGTATTTGGGCTAAGGTTCATATTTACCTTGGGGTTCGTGATTGCAATTAGAATTTGTGTGTTTTGGTATCTACTAATGTAAATACACTGAATGAAATTTCTAAAGAATAGTCCAAATAAAAGATTACATTTTAAATGATAGGATAATTAAACGTGATGATTTCCTATAAAATGGTCCAAAGTAAAATATCGCACATGAAAGAAGTCATGACTTCTGTTTTAATATATAAGATATCAAACCATCTGTGAAAAACAAAATTATATATTTTACATTAAATGATTTTTTATAAAAAGTAATTATAATAAAATTTCCTATTTAAAATAAGTTTGGACTTATTAAAAACCTTAGAAATTTATAATATTAAATTAGCCAAAAATATGTCAAGTTAAAGTCTCTTAACAAATATTACTTTAATAAAATACACACAAAATATAATGGGAAATTGCCAAAAATACAATTTTCAAAGTACTATTTTAAATGTTTACACTAACCACTTTTACCTTCATCTTTAATGAAAGATAAAAGACATTTATAACCCTTAGATTAACTTTGACAAAAAAACATATGGTTAACTAATCTAAAAGTTCAACTCTAAACCCTAAATCATCAACTCTAAACCATAAACCATGAAACATCAACTCGAAATCCTAAACCCCAAAACATCAACTCTAAACCCTAAACCCTAATCCCTAAACCTTCAAATCTAAACCCTAAAACATCATCTTTAAACCCTAAACATAAACCCTAAAACCCTAAACTTTCAAATCTAAACCCTAAAACATCAACTCTAGGGTTTTAGGGTTTAGGGTTTACGTTTAGGGGTTAGAGTTGAAGGTTTAGGGTTTAGGGTTTAGAGTTGATGTTTTAGGGTTTAGGGTTAATATTTTAGGGTTTAGAGTTTACTTTTTAGGGTTTAGGGTTTAGTGTTGATGGTTTAGGGTTTAGGGTTTAGAGTTGATGTTTTAGGGTTTAGAGTTGAAGGTTTAGGATTTAGGGTTTAGAGTTGATGTTTCGGGGTTTAGGGTTTAGAGTTGATGTTTCGGAGTTTAGGGTTTAGAATTGAAGGTTTAGGGTTTAGAGTTGATGTTTCGGTGTTTAGGGTTTAGAGTTGATGTTTCATGGTTTAGGGTTCGTATTTCAAAAAAAAATAGGGTGTAGGATTGATGGTTTAGAGTTTAGGGTTCGTATTTTTAAGAAAATAGGGTTTAGGATTGATGGTTTAGGGTTTAGAGTTGAGTTTTAGGGTTTAGGGTTTGAATTTCGAAATAGTATAATTCGAAAAAGTTAAAAAATTATTTTTTATTTTTTTAGATTTTTTAGATTTTTTATTTATTTAAATATTTATTTATTATATATATAAAGAACAATGGCATAAAAGTTTTTTGCTAGTTAACGAAGAATATACTTTTGAAAATGTTTATTTAGTGGTGGTAAATATGAAAAGTGGTAACTTAAAAGTGGTAAACATAAAATTTTCCTAAATATAATGACATCGTAGGTCTGGGCTCAGGTTCGGGTCGGATAAAAATCAGTTCATTTTGGGTTCTTAAGATTTTGACTTAACTAGGTATTTGAAAATTTTTGGTTCAAGTTCATGTTGGTTCTTTTTGGGTCCGGATTGGTTCGAAACCATAATTCAATTACCTCTAATTTTTTGATACATAATGGGTCCGGAATGGTTTTAGTATTTAGGATCCGGAAAAAGAATTGAAATACTTGAAAACCCAAAGAAATACTGATACACGGAAATATCCCGAAAACCCTAAAAATACCAAAATATTAAAATACCCAAAAGACCCATAATTTTATCTGAAATCTGATCCGAGGAATTAAAATTTTTTTTTTTTTCCAAATATCCAAAATATTTTTTTTTAAATTGAAATTTTACGTGAAACCCAAAACTAAAATAAAAAACCTGAACCCAAAACTTAAAATTATTTGTAATACCAAAAATATAATTAAAATACTCAAACATACCTAATAAACACAAAATATTTGTGGTACTTGGGTACCCGATCAGGTCTCAGATATGATCTTGACTCAAAAAGAGATCCGCAGATCCAAAAAAATTGAATATGTACATTTCCCTAGATCTGGACCCAAACCGCACCTATGTTTCCAGGTCAATTTCAATTAAGTTTTTCGGGTCTGGTTATATGTTTATGCCTAAAATAGAGTTATATAAAAGTGTACCTAAAAAATATTAAATAAATTAATTCATAAATTATATGATTTAAACAAATTCTATTTTTCGATATCATATGATTTTGTAATATAATAATGTACAATAACTTCAAAATACTAATTCATAAACTTTATATAAAATTTAAAGAAAAATCGCATGGACCACAACTCGTTCAGATTTAAAGAAAAACCCGCATGTAATATCATATGATTTTGTAATGACTTATTCTTGGGTTCACCCCCTAGGGTGAACCTCTAGGTTCACCAACCAATAGAATTGCGTTATTTCATATTCTATATCTTTTAAAAAAAGAAACAAAATATTCCCAAATTATATTATCTTTCTAAAATTAAAAGGTAAAAAGAAATAAATAAAAAATAGTAGTAATTACAAAAAAAAAATATTTTTAACATCGTCAGCAAAACATTAAACCCTAAATCCTAATCCCTAAACCCTAAATCCTAATTTCTAAACCCTAAATCCTAATTCCTAAACCCTTGGGTAAACCCAAACTCTAGGATAAATCTTAAACTCTAAATCAAAATCACTAAACACTAAAACACTCAAGGGTTTAGGGTTTAGGATTTAGGGTTTAGAGTTTTAGGGTTTAGTGTTTTTATTTAGAGTTTAGGATTTATCCAAGGGTTTAGGGTTTACCCAAGGATTTAGAATTTACCCAAGGGTTTAGGGTTTACCCAAGGGTGTAGGTTACCCAAGGGTTTAGGGTTTAGGATTTAGGGTTTAGGGATTAGGATTTAGAGTTTAGTGTTTTGCTGACGACGTTAAAAAGATATTTTTAATTCTTTTTTCTGTAGCTGCTATTTTTTTTTAATTTTTTAATTTTAAAAAACACAATATAACTTAATAATATTTTGTTTCCTTTTTTTAAAGATATCGAATTTGAAATAATGAAATCCTATTGGCCAGGGGGTGAACCCAAGAATAACTCTTTTGTAATGTAATAAAGTACAATAACTTCAAAATACTAATTCAAAATCTATTTCGCCCTTATTAAAGAAATCATTGGATTATTTCGTAGGTTTGCTTACGATATATTTTGTATTCGCCGATCTTCATTAAAAAGACAAAAACAAAACGACTACGAGTCAATCACAAGATTCAAAAGGTCCAGAATCTGATATATATTTTTAAACTAGAAACTTATCTTACTAATCATCTTTCCCGAAGTTTCTTGTTCTCATCAACAACAATCTCGTAGCCCTCATTGACTCGGCTTAGCTCATCGACGAGGCATTTTTCTCGTTGATGAGATGAACAAGCATGGACCACAACTCGTTCAGGTGTTGCCTTTTCCGCATACACGATCTCCGAGTTGAATCGCGGTTCAGAACCTTCCTTAGTTCTTTTTAATAATTATATTTCGATATGTTAATATTTATACATAAAATTAGTCTTATAATATTATATTTTAATTTTTATAATATTATATACAAATATATATATATATATATATATATATATATATAAATATTTCATAAATTAAATATACATATATATATATATTTAATTTATGAAATATTTTTAGTATTTTAAAAGAACTTAATTATTTTTACGGATTCGAATCTGGATCCGAATACCCGCGGTAGTATAATATCTACACAGATATTTGGATTCTGGATATACGGACCCGGATATACTAAATTCACATATCCGACGGATCCATATCCGGATACTCTAAATTTTTCAGAATTGCTTTTGTATTTTTATGATTATGTGGTAACAGATCTAGATAATTATGATGTGTATAATTAATTCAAGATTGAAAGTTGGTGTGCAACTGTTACTATATGATACTTCTAGTGAAGAATAGATGGTTAACCCTATTTGTCATATTTTCCACTAAAAATAGAAGAATTCTATTATGGAAGTGGATTGCTCTTCTCGATATAGAAAAAAATATTGAGAAATGTTATTTTTTGCCTCTATTTTTTAGAAAAAAAAGTAGCATTTCTCTATATTTTTTTCCATAATAGAGATTTTATTGTAAAGATATACACTGGAACAAATTCATCTATATACTACAGTTTTCTATTTTATAAAAACAAATATAGAGAAGAAAGTAAATCGGAGTAGAGATGCTTTAAATAAAGAGGAAAATAGTAATCTTTATTTTAGATGAAAAATAACGATGAGTTGAAGTGAAATTGACTCTAAATACTATTATAGAAAAAAAATTAACAATGAATTGGAAATGTTCTAAACGTGTAACCATTATAAAATTATATTCCAAATTTTGATTTTGGAAAACGATAAAAAGCAATGGGTGGATATAGAGATGGCAAACTGAGCTTTGTTCTGCGGAATTGGCCTAAGAAGACCCGTTGCGAGTGGGATTAGTCACACAATTTGTTGCCTGTGTAGAGCATTTTTAAAATCAATTTCAAAACTCCAAATATGAAGTTTTGCATGCTCCAAAACAATTTTAAAACTTCAAAATTTGAAGTTTTGTAGAGAGAAACTTTATATTTGAAGTCCTTATACAATTGTCTGTTTTAAAAATTATTTATATGAACTTTATAGTTATCATTTTAGTCCTTATAGTTTTAATTACATTATGTAAATATTTTATTTACAGTAAATTGTAATATTATACAAAAAATATTACAATATATATTTAATACAAATCATAAAGAAAAAAAATACAAAAACACAAAATTATATAAAACAAATTATTACACCAGAATGGAAGTACAAGATTTTAACAACTTTTAACTTTTAATATGCAAATTAAAATAAAAAAAAACTCTGTTATAATTTTGAAATGCATGTAATATGATGTTAAAATGTATTATCTTACTAATTAATAAAGTGTATAATATTTTTACTATATATTTTATTGCTAAACAAAAGTTTTATGATTTTTGTTTACTATTATCAATAATAAGAAGAATTATAATGTAAAATATAAAAAATTTAAAGTTAAGTTTGAATTTGTTCTTTTGAAGATGCTCTTGGTAGGCTTTATGTGAGATTAGTCAATTATATGAATCTGCAAGACATTCAAGTATTTAATGGATATACAAAAAGCTTCTTCATTTCTCTCTTCTGTCTGCATTGTGGAGAAGATAAAGTCAGCGGCGATTCCGGAATCATTTCTCTCTTCTTTTTTGGTCCACCATGAACACAGCTCATCTGGTCACTGAACAGCCCAACTTCAGTTTCAATATCGAGTTACTCAATTTTGAGGTAAAAAAAAATATTAGGCTTTGATTGGTAGAGCATTAGCATTAGCAGTAGCAGTATGCTATAGAAGCAGTATGCTGTAGGAGCAGTATGCTGTAGGAGCAGTATGCTGTAGGAGCAGTATGCTGCAGTAGCTGTATGCTTTTGCTAAACTGTTTAATAAGATGATTGGTAGAGCAGTACGAGTATGTTATTTAAAATTATTAAAAAAATCAGTATATAATATATAATATATTTATTTTTAATGAATATATTTCTAATATATATATAAATATATTAACATATAAAATTTAAAAGATATATAATTAATTTATTTTATTTAATAATTTTAAAACTATGCTTATATCAAAAAATATTATTTTAAAATAAGTTTTATAATTAAAATATCTATTTTTAAAAATAATATTTCACATTTAAAATAAATTAATTTATATAAATTAAATTATATTTTAAATGTCAAATACTATTTTTAAAAAAAATATATTTTTATTGTAAATTAATTTTAGAAATCAAAATTTTATTTTCTAGATATAAAAATAATTTTATGATATTATTAAATAAAATAAATGAATTAATTATATATTTTCTTTAATTTTATAAATTTTAAATGCAAATGCTCTTCTAAAAGCTTCATATGAAAGCATTGGTCATAGAGCATTTGGAGAGCATTAACATTTAGTAAAGAGAAAAAGACAAAAATAGCACTAAGTCAAGTTTTTGTTCTTAAACTAGCACTCAAGGTCAAAAGTCACAAAAATAGCACTTAATGTTTTATCAAAAGTCACAAACTTAAGGTTTAGAGTTAAAGGGTGGGGTTTAGGATTTAGGGTTTAGGGTTTAGAGTTTAGGGTTTAGGGTTTAGAGTTTAGGGTTTAGGGTTTAGGGTTTAGGGTTTAGGGTTTAGAGTTTAGGGTTTAGGGTTTAGGGTTTAGAGTTTAAGGTTTAGGGTTTAGAGTTTAGGGTTTAGAGTTTAGAGTTGAGAAATGAGGTTTTGGGGATAAGATTTCAAATTTTGAAAAATAAAAAAATTAAAATTTTCAAAGGATAAACTTAGAAAGGTGCTATTTTGGTCTTTTTAGTTTTTGAGTGCTATTTTTGTGATATAAACTTAGAAAGATGCTATTTTGGAGATTTGCCCTTTAGTAAATGCTTCTTTATATGATTTTCTAACAATTGTTGATTGGATAATGTAGATCATAATGCTAATGCTAATGCTATACCAATCAAAGACTAAGAAGTCGGAAATACTCTAATCGCATATATCAAGATCCAAATTTTAGGATTAGAAAAGGAAATTATAACACTGATGATATTCTTTTTGATCTGTGGAAATAATATCCCACTTTAACTGATTCACACATCGCCAACAAAGAAAAACTCAAAAAGAGGGTCACACATCAAAAACAATTAAAACACATGCACAGAAATAGCATGTGTAAACAGGGCCGCGCTCAGCTTCTTCCAAAACGACAATAGTCTTAGCAACCCCCACCTTGTCATTTAGGGTATCATTTTACATAGTTTAAGAAAGTTTTTATCACAAAAATACTTTTAAAATGACAAAGGGCTCAAATAGCATTAATTAAATAGTTTAAAGAAACATATACCTATTGGGTTAATTAGCTTAGAATTAAGGTTTGTTTTTGAAAGTTGGGATTTAAGGTTTGGGGATTAAACTTTAGTGTCTAGGATTAGGATTTAAGATCTAAAATTTTAAAATAATAAATTTTTAAATAAATTTATTTATCTTTTGGTGAAAATTAAAAATATTTATTTAAATTAATTATATTATTTACTAAAGGTATATTAGTTTTTGAGTCAATCGGTTGAATATACCGAAAAGAGTGAAAATACCAAAGATATGACAACTATGTGTCTGTGGAGGAAGGCATAACATTAGGGGATTTAGGGTATATTATTAATTAGGGTAAAAGTTTAAGGTATGGGGTGCAATTTCTCTTAGTTTTTTCATCTTTAAAGAAATCTATTTTAGTCATTTTTTATAAAATATTTTAGGATAGTTGTCCATACATTTATATTCCCTTATTAAAGAAAGCATTCGTAAGTTTAATTTGATTACGAAATATTTTGTATTCGCTGATCTTCATTAAAAAGATGTAAACAACACGACTACGAGTCGATCAAAAGGTCCAGAATCTGATCGCTCTCTACATTAGAAACCTATCTCACCAATCATCTTTCTCAACTTGGAATTTTCTTCCCGAAGTTTCTTGTTTTCTTCAACAACATTCTCGTAGCCCTCATTGGCTCGGCTTAGCTCATCGAACAGGCATTTGTTCTCGTTGATGAGATGAACAAGCATGGACCACAACTCGTTCAGGTGTCGCCTTTTCCGCATACGCGATCTCCGAGCTGATTCCCGGTTCGAAACCTTCCTCCTCCGCTTCTTCTCATCATCCTCTGCACTCCGGTTAGACTCATCTGACGTGGCAGGCAAGTTTACAAGTGGAACTTGGTTATTAAAGAACTGTTGATTAGGGTTTGCGCCCGGAAGGTTATAGACAAAACCATCCATATTAGAGAAAATATTTTGTGTTCGCTCGTGACTTAAGTATGATGGTACTAATGTGATGTACTCTAGACTCTAGTTGGGTTCTTATAGATGAATAAATTGTGGTTAGTGACCTCACATTGATAACTACTAATCCACAAGGCTTTTTTTTTGTATATAATATATATCTCATTGGTGGTGATAAAGTTTCATCACTCACGCAATAATGTTATTGTACATCAAATTGTACATCTTAGTCATTTATATGTCTACTGAATTTAGAAACTGATTTGATTGTTGCCATTTGAATAGTTTAAAGAGAATAGCACTTGAATAGTAAAGGATAGAACGAAGTTTTAGACAAGTTCTACTCATGAGCTTGATGAGTAACAAAGCACTGAAGGTAGAGGGTAATAAAAGGAACTATTACGGGACAATCAAAGTTCAATTTTATTAATTATTATAAGGAAGAAAGTGTGAGAGGCAGCAACTCGTAAACGCACCATGTTTCTTATCGAGGAACCTTCCTACCATATCTACTTTTTAATAAGGGCATGTTTTAATTAAAAATCCAATGGTTTTTGAAATTTGTGGCAATAAACTAATAATGTAGCATAAAGTGACTTTATTCCCTATGCCATTTCTAGTGTTAGATAGTTGACAACCGAAGGTGTGACTGTTGGCCGTAAAACTTACTCTAGATTTGACTTTTACTCTCATTCAAACTTTTTCGCCAATTATGTGAAAATGCAAACTAAGAGAAAAATGTCTTGGTTTTGATGAACCATCTCTCTATTTTTTTATAATTAAATGCTATTCTACTACTCAAACTTGAGGTGGTCTAGATAACCAGATCGGAATAAAACAACCAATAAAACCTAGATCTCTATAAAAAGACTTCGCATTCCTAGCTAAAGAGTCCGAAATATGATTTTGTGCTCGTAAAATATAAATGATCTTGACGTCGAAAACATATTTGCAGAGTCTCTATCCTCTCCAATTCTGTTGCAAAACTTGGCCAACCATGAGGCTCCTTAATCATGGCGATCAAATCCTTGCAATTTGTCCCGAAGCTCTGACATATTGAATGCTGGAGCATACTCTCAATCGTCCATCATATTGCTTCCACTTCTGAATGCAAGGAAGACTCTCGCCGTGGGTAATTTCGTGTCCCCATAAGTTGAACCTTTCCCAAGCTGTCCATCAAAACCCATCCACATCCACTGAATTGTGATGTAGATGTTCAAGACCCATCTATCATACATATATTACCCAAGCTTAAGACTTGGGGTTCCTCAATAATGTGATCTTGTGGAACAGGTGGCACCATCTTGTTTGCGTTGAACCTGGCTTGACACTCACTTTCTACATAACGAACTAGCTCTAGTGGATCCCTGTTTATCCCCCTAAATCTAATTATGGCTCGACAATGATGTTCTTTCTCCATAATAGATAGTCTATATTAGCATAAACACTCGGCACCAGAAAGATACTTGGATTTGTTGGTGTTGCTGATAGGGACCAAACTTGTAGTGCCGGTGGACATTCAAAGATGGTATGAGTAACCGACTCTTCTGGTTCTCCACATCGCGGGCAATATTTATCGCATCTCATATTACACCGTATCAAATTTCTCGTTACTGCCACATAACCTGTTATCAATTGCTATATAAGATGACATATTTTCTGAGGCGTTTTTATCGTCCAAGCAAAAGCTTGAAGCTTAGTTATAACCATCTCTCTACTTAAAATGAAGTGGAAACAAGAGTAACATATTTTCTCCACTTTTCATTTTTTTCTTATTATTTCCACCTAGTTATGCTATTTGTTCACCAATCACGCCCTTGTAGAGAGATTTTACAATATATTTATTATCATCGATGAGGTGAACAACCATGGACCACAGTGTAACATTCCAACCGCCTATCGTCAATGGATCATTACGCCAGTTTTTCGGTTTGTGGGTTCCACCTTTGTCAGATGGCTAGTGTATTATTTGGGAGATTTGAAAAACTTGTTATTGATTCTGTAATCACCACCTTCTGTTTTGTCCTTACTCACACACAATACCTAAAATGACTTCTGATATCACTGATTCTAGATTTTCTAAACTCAAGCAAGGTTAATTCTTAAATTATTTTTAGATGTATGACAAAAAAAGATAAATTCACTTAGATGATATATATAGATATGTCACTTCTCTTAATTATCTTCACAAAGACCATCACAACAACACAACTTGCTTAGGTGTTGCCGGTTGTCCCAGACGACTCGCGGTTCAATACCATCCTGCTCTGCTTCCGCTCATCTGACAGGGCAGGCAAGTTTGCAAGTGTAACTCGATGACCCAAGGTTCCGAAGGTAGACAATGAATTTGGGTTTGCACACGGAAAGTTTTAAAACCAACTATAAGGAGAAAATTTGTTATGTGTTCTTTGTGGCTTGGTATTGACGAGATGCATTCTGATTCATAGATGAATGAAATGAGGGTAATAACTAATTCACGAGGCTTAACTGGTGTACACCGTAAATCTTAATATAATCCTTCTCATTTGTTGGGAACTTGTGATAAAGCCTCATCAACCACGCGATCAAGTCAAATCAAATTGTATTCCTAGCCATTTTATATATAGGTCGAAATTTAAAAATAAACTTGACTGTTGTAATCTGAATAGATTTAAGAACTTATACACTATACAAATAAATCATACCTTCTTATTTGCAAAATCTACGGATGGAAAAAATTATAAATAAATCGAATCACATATCGTGTGTTGTTTGTTTTAAATAACATAAACTTTGTAAAAAAATACCATATGATTTTACCTGATAGAACACTATCTTTTCATATCACAGCGAAGAAATGAATCACTTATTTTTATCACATTTTTCCAATTTTGCTATAAATTTAAAATATCTGCCAAATAAGTCACCAGAAAATAGTACCGATGTGCATCGATCTTGCTTTCAAATGAGAAGGAAAACATAATACGAAGAAAACAAACTAAGTATTAGCCGTGAGCTTGATGAGTCATTAAGCACTAAAATGGATGAATGAAGGGGACCATTACCCATGACAAGTAAAAATATTGTTAATTAGCATTACTCTAAGAAAGAAACGTAAGAGGCAGCAACTCGTAGACGCACCCAATGGTTACTGAAATTTGTGGGTAATAATGTGGCATAAAGTGACTTTCTTCCAGACGTTTTAGTGTTAAATAGTTGACAAATGAGAGATTTACAACTTTAATTCGTGGTGCATAATTGTGATAGTTGTGATCGAATGAGCTAAGCTATCTTTTCCATTTTATTTGATTAATTTAATGAATGTTTTATAATACTAATCGAGAAAGATAGTAAGTTTAATTGCGATAGTTGTGGTCGAATGAGCTAAGCTATCCTTTCCATTATATTTGATTAAGTAAATGAATATATTATATATAGAGAAAAACAGTAAGTTTAATTCGTGATGCCTAATTGCGATAGTTGTGATCGAATGAGCTAAGCTATCTTTTCCATTATATATTTGATTAATGTAATGAGCGTTTTATAATATAGAAAAATAGTAAACAACACTAGTTTAACATCAAAAAGTAAGTTTAGAACAAAAAAAACTTTTAATCAATAGAAAACAACATAAAACATTATTATAATTTAAAGCCTAATTTAATCTCACTAAAGTTCTTAAAGTTTATAAATTAATTTTCTATATTTTCATAGGTTATTTTAATTATAAATTTTATTATGTGCTTGCATGATATATATAATATAAATAAAATTAAAAATTAAAAATTTGTAATTTTTGTTTGTAGTTATCAAAACCAATGTTAATTACGCTAGGCGTAACACGTGCGCTTGACCCTAACCTAGCGCAAAATCAATTATTTGGTTAACTATTCATTCTTTTTTTATTAAGTAAAGGTAATATTATTAAAGATCTCTACTGTAAAATCAAATTTCTAAAGACTATTTTTAGTTATGTTGATTAAAATTTGAATGACTATATTTTTAAGGAAAATCTTATATAAATATAAATTGAGTGGTATTTCTTGTAAATATTACATATGAGTAAGATTATTTATAATTAATGATCATGTTTTAATAAGGTAGATAACATACTTTAATAACTCAATTAATTAATATTTTATTTATGATAACTATATAAATTTCTGCTAAATAGTTAAATTTAGTATTTAAATCTTGTCAAAAAAATAAAATTGTACTTTTCAAATTAAAAATATAAATACAATAAATTTGATTATTTAAGTATTTAAAGCATATTAACAAAAAAACAGAATTATAGGGACTAAACTACAAAAATTTAAAATAAAAAAGTAGTCCAAATCATCATATAACCGGCTATAGGCATGCTTTATCTATTTATTATGAGTTTATCTATAGGCATGCTTTATCAAATTCTTATTTAATTTAAGAATTTTTGGCACATTAATATATTTGGGTATGTATTTTCTCCGCCTTCGTAGTGTGGACATGAATAAGCCGTTTTCCCAATTGATATGCGACATATTTTACGACTGATGAATGACGGCTTAGTGACGAATTTACGACTGTCTTGCGATTTTATAGCGATTGTTATGTATATCGATTTCACAATTTGGTTTCCATTTATTGATGCTAGCGCTGTTGGGAAGGAGATTTGTCATTTGAATCTGATCCAAATTATATTGGATATATAAATTGGAACAACTAAAACGATTAGGAGATCATAAAAAGACAAGAGTTTCAAGTTACAAACATCCAAAACAACTCCAACACTTTAAGGAGTTGTACGTTGTTCAAGTTACAAACATTCAAAATAAAATTTAAGTTCATAGAAATACATAACAAAGGCTAAAAGGCAGAACCTATCCAAGAAATGAGGTCCCCACGTTGGGCGATTGGTCGAACAAACGTTCACAACTTTTTTCGGAACATAATTCTTCATATGTTTTTGGTAAATTCTTCACAACCTTTATTATTATCTACCTATCTATATATATAAAAAGGTTTTTTTTCCTCTCCTGTTGAGACACATCAGCATCCACGTCAGAGTGACACGTGGCATACTCCAAACCACCAAATAATATGGTAAATCGGGTTACATATGAGCTCCTTAGCCTAAAACTAGATTGTCTATCTCAGTTAATTGGACCTAAGCATAAATTCCTCTCAAAGGGCCCATATCAATCATTCTTCATGTAGCGTCGTTGTTGACGATCAATGTTCTCTTCTGGACGGTTTGCCATTGGAAAGGTTTAGGTCAGCATTCAATCAAAGTATTTAACTTTCTCATTAACGCCAATGATACAAGTCTTCCGCTACGTCGATTCAATACAACACATATTTTCTCCATAATTTCAATTATACAACTATAAAATAATGGAGTCTGATTTGTTAATGAGCATCACTTTCACCCTCTCTCAATCATTCTTAATCCTTAGAGAACCATTCTCCAGCCATGGCAACCTCTTCCCTTCTGATCGCCGACTTCAAAGCTGGTCGCTCTACCAACACCGCCTAAGTCTGTTTGTATGTGACATGTTTCTCCTGGACGGGAAGAGCAGATCTATCGATTAAAGTAGAATTTCTAACCCTCATTTCATTTACGAAGAACCATTAGAGAATGCAAATCGAGAAACAGTTAATCACAGAGAGAATTTCTAACCCTCATGGTGGAGGTACCTGAGAATAGCGGCGAGGTATACGGGAGCACCGGAGCCATACATGATCACATACTTCTTCAAATTACGAGTGATACGACCGAGGGGAAAATGGAGACCAGCCTTGACCGACATGGAAACACTATTCTTCCTCCTGCAACTCTCTCCGGCTTCGCTGCTTCTGGTTACTCCATCGGAACCAAACAGATTCTTAATACATGTTCTAAGACTCCGCCGCATGACCCAATCAGCGTCTGAGAATACAGTTATCGAAGCTATGGCATCGTGAGTTTGAGTTGGAAGTTAGAATCTTCTAAACACCATTACTAAACTTGATGCAACATCAATGGCTGCTCAAGCTCCAACCAAAGCTTCTAGGAGCTTGCGTTAACAAGGTAATAAGAAGATATCTTTTTAAGAATCACATGATGACTTGATGAGCTCTTGACGCTTCACCACGTTCTCTTCTGCAACAACCAAAACCTCATTCAGTAGCTTCAGCTTCTCGATGGCTCTCTCTGCGTTAAGATAGGACTGAGATCAAAAATGAAGGACGCTGAAAAAATAGTTAATTGTAGAAAGAATTATTATGTTTCTATAAAATCACATGAACAGAATGTGGTTTGATAAAAAAAAAAGAGATAGAATATTGTAAAATTCTTATAATATAAGGTGATTCTTTGCTTTTCCATGGAACATCCTTCTGTAACTTAAAAGGATGTTGTTGACGTTAATGTTGCGTTTCATTGCCTCTAACTAACTTCTAGCGCCAGTTTCTGGAACTGCCTATCTTTTTCTCCAATCCATTGTATGTTCTGGGTTGATGTGTTTTTGGTTATACAAATCACTAGCTTAAAAGATTTTGCAGATTCTTCAAGGATTTTCAGATGAACTAAAACTTGCTAGCTTAAAGATTTCCGTTACCACGAATGTTGTAATGAATTAAAACAGTTTGGACTCACATATTGTATGTTGTTGTAATTGAAATTTGTTAGTATGGATGGAAAAACTGCCGAGCCACTATGCAAATTAAACGTTGTAAATAGTGAGTCTGCTAGTTAAAAATGGTGAGATGTCATACCTATATACTAGATAATGGTTAAAGTGCTGAGAATTAAAAATAAATACCATATGAAAACTCAGTATCAATCAGATTAAAAGTATATAACTAAAATATTAAACATTTCAAGCTTTGGTTGACCACCTTAGAGCACCTCCATCAGTGAGGATGTTAAATTGAGGTTCTTATTAATTAAATAATTGTATTTTTAATTTAAGTTAGTTATGTATTTAAATTTAAAATTCAAAATGCCAATTGACCATTGATTGATAAACATATGAACTTACTGTTTTATAATCGGTTCTTGCAATACTAGTTTTAGAACTTCTTTATTTTCTCTTTCCTATTATTCTTTTATTTTTAATATTTCTGTGTCAGAGAACTCCAACTAAGAACCATGGATGGAAGTGGTCTTAGAGAGCAGTTTCGCTAGATATTCTGATCCCATCTTGCTGGCTAAGTGACCGTAGTTGGGATTGGTGTCATAATATACCCACTCTTTTCTTCTTGCAAGCATCATCATGTCGACACTCTTATTATTTTCTGCTTGCCAACGGCTGACGATTCCAACCCTTGCAGCATATATGATAATTTCTCGAGAATCTTAATAAGGCATGCATTACTTTATGTTAGGAACATATTTTCTAGAAGAACAGGTACACACGATATTGATTTGGTTACTGTTATTATCCCAATGTTAGCATATTGGAAATAACAAATGTCATGTATGGCTCAAAAGTTAAAATATACCATATCATGTGAAACAAAAAATGGCAGAGGTGCTTACTCCTAAATGAGTTAGTTTCTTTGTCCATTAAATATAACTAGACCCTGATCCCGCCAGCGCAGGTATGAATTTTCAGTTTTTAATTATTTATTTTATTAAATGATGTATTTGTAATATTCATTCATATTATATTCATTAAGTAAATATTTTTTTTGCATCTTAAACTATCTTTTTTTTACGAATGTGTGATATCATATAAAAATATAAAAAAATGAGTATATAGAGTTAATTAGATAATTGTAAAAACAGAAAAAAAAATTTCTTGTGCGATATCATATAAATAATGATCCGCCCAGTTAACAAAAATCATGATTTTTATATGTATATTTTTTTTTATTTTGACAATTTCCTTAAAACTATATTAAATTTTACATATTTTAATTAGAATATTTTTAATATTATTGTCTATTAAATGATGCATTCTACTCATATGTTTTTTGATCACGTGTATTTTTAATAGCAAAAACTTTAAATTACTGATAACAAAATTTTCATTGTGGGATTAATAATTTTAGTAATTTATAATTTAAGAAAATTTATCAATGTTAGTTTAAAACTTTTATCAAAAACAATTATTCAAAGTAAATGTTGAAATTAAAATATTTATTTATTCAATATGGTTTATAGTTTAATTTAGAATGATATATACACATATATATTTTAAATCTTAATGATTAGTTAAATTAGACTTTTATTTATATGATTTTGTAATCATTTGTATTTTGTCATAACAAAAATTTTAAAACATGGATCGGAAAATTTGAATGTGAGACTTTTAACAGTTTTAGTAATTTATAGTCGTTTTTAAAAATTCAAAATATAACATATACAGAAAAATTTAAATTTTTATAATATGGTTATTGTGATTTTTTTAAATTATTTTAATAGTTTAAAATTAAACAAATTTGATAGAAGGTACATTATTTTTTATCAGATCTTTATTATTCAAAATCATTAATTGTCATATATACTTTAGCCACATTAGGCAATTCCGTAATCTTTATTTGAGGAAATAATAAATGTCATTAATAATGAATTTATGGTTAGTTTAATAAAAAACTTATTATATAATTAGATGGACCAACATATTTCTCTAATAATTCTAAGAATCATCATAGTGATGACACGTGGCTACAAAAAAAAGTTGTAATGTTTCACAAATAATATATAGGGGATATGGACCTATTGATGGACCTATTGATTCATCACTTTATTTAGAATCCAATAAATATATTGTTGGTAACATATATTTGATTATTTCGTAGGTTCGGTTACTAAATATTGTATCCGCTCGTCTTAGAAAACAGACCTTAAGAAGAAGTTTACGAGTTGCAGGATACCCCTTCTATACGGTTAATTTTGGGCAATTCCGGATGAAGCATTGATTTTAGGCTCTCAAAAATTTTGAAAAAAATACGTAGATATAAGCTAAAAAAAATTCTTTTAAGTCCTGAAATTTGTAGAAAAAAACATTTTAGTTGCTATCTTTAATAAATCGCTATGGTCCGCTAAATCTTAGAGCCGACCCTGCCTCTCTGCATTAAAAAAAAAACTATTTATAAGCCCAAATTTCACCAATAATGAGCTTTCTTTTCGAAGTTTCTTGTTCTCTTTTACAACTTACTCACTACAAGAAATAGTTTAATTTCTGACCTTTAATTTTATTAGAAAATGGTCAAAACACTCTATTTTGACCATTTTATGAACACATAAAATTGTCAAAAAGCTCTGTCAGAAATTGAATACGGTCAGAAAATGGCCAAAAATATTTGACCACATTAATGGTCAGAAATGTCGTCAAAAAAATAAACATCACGAAATGGTCAAAAACAATTATCCATTTTCTGACAAATTTTTGGCCACTTTTTTTGTTGATTTTAAAATACTATTTAATAATTTATCAAATTAGTAATTTAAATACATAATAATTATAATAGCATTATGAAACTTTTAATGATGAATATGTTATAATTAACTGTTATTTGAAACATAGCAATTGATGTTTAGCAACATAAGAATACATATATTGGGTGCCAAAAAAAAGGAATACATATATTGAAAAACAGAGCTAAAAATGAAACAAAAGGGCATTCGTCATGTCCGTCATTTCTTAATTCCCTTGTTCTTCTTCATCTTGTCTATCTTTGTTGTCTCAGCAGATCCATTCCTAGTTTTGTTCTGAAAAAAGGATAAAATGAGTGATGACTAACTAGTTTAAAATGTCACACTTAATAACTATTCTTTATCTTTTTTGGTAACGCTTTCTAAACACTTAAACAAATCTTCATGCTTGAGCTTCTCCAATTAAAAATCTAAACCAATTAGGAAGAAAACTAGAAAACAAAAAAAAAGAAGCGAAAACTAAAAAACTGTAATCCAAGTTTTGGTAATCAAGTTCGGATCTCTATACGACATGTTTGAACCGAGACTGTCGATAGAAAAGGACGAGTTCTTGTCGGTGGGTCAAGACAAAGACGTGTTTTATTAGATCAAGTGAATGCTCAGTCGTGTTACAAGGAAGGGAAAACAAGGAAATGAACCGGCGAAAGCTAATTTACCGGAGAATACAAGTCGGCGAGAATAAGATGTAAAACCCTAGTTTCTTGCCGAAAGTAAGTGTGTGGTAATTTGCGGATCCTTTCATCGTTGTCTCTCCTCCTCCTTTTATAGACGGTCTTCTTTTGACCTAATTCGACTTGACCTAACGGGCTTTCTCGACGATTAGGCCGAGGTGTCGGGCTGCTGAACCGAGTCGTCGAGCCAAAGACTTACGGTCGTTCGCTCTGCCGGCTAAAAGTAGTCCGAAGTCGAGTCGACTACTGGCTCGCGAGTCGACGAGCCAAGCTCATCTGTTTTGAACATGTGTCAGGACAATCATCATGTGGGCCTTTTGGGAGTGTCAGGCCCATACCCAACAGTAAGTCCCCCCAGTTCCCTGGTGAGTAGCGTAGCCGACTCAGCGAATTTGGAAGTAGGGTTTACAAGATAATTGTTCTGGACCCGCGATCCCGCTTGACTCCTCGACTACACGGACGACTCGCTTGCTCGTGACTTGCAGTTTCATTGGATTGGTTCGAACCGGCGGTTTCCTTTGGCTTTGGTTGCAATCGTTGGATTTGGTCTAAACCGGTTTCGGTTTACCACGAGAAGTCGAACTGTCGCGAGATCTGGTGAATTTCACGCGCCTAAATGGGCCTACATAGGCCCATCTAGGTCTAATGATGACGCCTCAGGGTGCGCAGTCTCTCCTTATAAATACCCCTCTCGCCTCTCATTTTCTTCATTCTTCACCCGACTCAGGTACTTTCTCTCTCTTTCTCTCTGCTTCTCTCTCTACCCCTTTTTAGTCATAGATTCCTAGAAACTTGCCATGTCGTCGGGCGGTAGGCTTTCCAAGGAACAGAAAGGGAAGGCTGTGGCGACGGAGACGAGCCCCTTACGAGTCATCGACTCGACCCTGCCTTCTGATTTTGAGGCGATTCATCGTGAGGCCATGATGGATACGACGAATATGGATACGTCCCAGCGGGTCCTGGTCGCCGAGTCGGCGTGTCTAATTCGCGAGGAAAGGGCGACCGTTGAGTCGGTCGTGCAAGATTGTGCGAGAGATAGTCGAGGCGGAGCCCACGATGGAGAGATTTCTCCTCCTGATTTTGTTCCATGCTGCTATCATCCTGAGGGGATTTTCGAAGATCTCCCGGCGTTGGCACCAGGGCTGTTACGTCCTCCGGTCGTGGAGGGACAATCGTGGGAGAATGTTGAGGCGACTCGTTCGACTCCAAGTAGCGTGAAGATTCTGTGTTGGAGTCGGGGTGACTTTTCTGATTCCAACTAAGACCCAGAGGCCATGGTCACCCCCGGTGGGATTCCAATGTGTTTATGAATCCTATTTTCAGAATGAGACCAGGCTTTGGTTAACGATCCCTAGGCTCATCACGTCTTACGTGAGGCGTCGTGATGCGGTGATAAGTCAGTTCTTAAATGGTTCGTTTCATCTCCCGGTAGCATTGTTAGTGATGGCGGCTGAGATCGACGTGTCGATGAATGTTCGAGCCTTCGAGGAGTTGACGTATCTTAAGTCGATGGGGGAAGGGTTGTACTCGATCCAAATGAGGCCGAACTACAACGTTATCGTCGGGCATCCCAACAGGACGAACAACTGGCAGCGTTTTTATTTCTACGTCAAGTCGGATGAGTTTGCTTTCGGGGAGCCGCCCGGCGACACCTTTCATTTTTTATGGAACTCTGAACTTGGTAGATTGTTGTTGATAACTCACAATTGATTGCTTCCCTGATCTTACTAGTTTTCTTTTGAATGCAGTTGATCATCCAGATACAGCGGCTTATCCCGAAGAATTTATAGAGAACGCTCGGGCTGTCGCACTGCTCGCTCAAGAAAGTTAGGATGACATTACTGTGGAAAGGATTCGGCGAGTCATCGACAGGATCTCGCGAAGTGAGTTTTCTCTTATTTCACTCGCGTTTCTTTGTTATTTCATCGTTCTTACTTATCGATCTTTTGCAGAGGATTGGAGATCTGATCTTTTGCCACTAGTGACTGGTCGCAAACATCGGTTTTCGTTATTCACGAGAGCGGAACAGAGAAAAATCACCACTGCAAGAGAGATGAAGGCACTTCCAGACTTAAGTGCAATCATCGGGAAAAGATTGAGTGGCTCGTCTAGTGACGTGCCGTCGAGGACTCCTGACGGAGTTGATCGCAGGGAGTCTCCTCCTGCGGTCATTCGACCATCGCCGGTTCCTGACCCTGTCGGTTCCGAACCTTCAAGGGAAAGTTTGGTGCCAGAAGTCGACGAGTCGGCGCGGACTAAGAAGAAAGGAAAGAAGAGACCGGCTATTGACGCATCTATCACTGTGGTTCAGGGGGGTTCATTGGAAATTGCTGCCGAGGTTCGTCAGGATGAACCTCCCCAAAAGAAGAAGAAGAAGGATAAGAAGAAGAAGCCTGCCGAAAAGGACCCGGTGCCGAGTGTCGGGGCAGATAATCGAGACACTACAAGAAAATTAGCTTATTGTGACGAAATTTTAAGACTATAATTATCCGTAACAAATTTGTGATGTATTAGAGACAATTTTGTGACTACTTTTTTATATCACAAATTAGTAGCTTGTTTGTCACAATGTTTTGACGGATTATGGCGTAACCAATTTTGGTCACAAATAATTACAAAAGTGTGACAAAAATAGGAGACGTAATAAGTGTGACAAACTTGTGACTGTAGTTATTGTTGCATCCGTAACGAATTTGTGGCAGACTCCCGAGTTTCAATTTGTGACAATAGAAAGACTTATCGTTACTAACTAATTGTTTAATCAAAACTCTAAACCCCAAATAAAAGTTTTGAAACCCTAAGCTATAAACAGAAAAAGTAATTACTTTAATACATTGATCCAAAGCTAAGATTCAACGTTTACAAAAGAATTCTAATTTTTCATATGTTATTTTCAAAATTTTACTTTAATCTTCAAACCTTAATCAAAACCCAAACTATGTATTCCAATTTCTAAATTAAAAATTCTAAACCTTTAACTTTAAATTCTTAGGCATTAGATTTAAATCATAAACCATAAAATAAAATATGCCTATTACTTGTACATAAATAAAACCAATATATAGATCTTGAACTATCTAAACTCAAATCTAACCCTAAGTTATAAACAATAAATTTTAAATATACTAAAATGTAACCCTGATTATATAAAAACTTCAAAATCTAAAATTTACACCAGTTTTTAAATATAAATAATAGAAATTTGAAAATTTAAAGGAAAAATAAATAAATATTATTTGGTTTAAAATTTATTCATGTTATATGTCTAAATATCACAATTCACAACTAATCACAATTTGTCACCCTTTTTTGACAACAAAGATAGATTTTATTCAAATAGTGAATGGGTAATACAATTTGTCACTTTTATTATATATCACAATTGCTAAAATAAAAGTATGGCCATAAAATTTTGACTGAATTTTTTTTTGTTCCCCCGATTTAAGTGTGTAACCCGCCGCCACAAATATATCCTAAAACCCTAATTACACTTACAATAACTTCTAATTTTTCTTGTTTAATTTGCCTCCATTATCTCTCTCTCTTTTCCTTCGGTTTCGTTCTTAGATCGTATCTCGTTTCTTAATTTTTCAGTCTTGTTCAGTTGCATATAAGAATTTCCGGCAGTGGTTAGAAGAGGAGATGTGTTTCTTCAATCTCTCCAGCAGTGGTAAGAGATCTTCGCATCCAATGTTAATCTTCGTTTTGTTGTGTTCGATGCAGACATTTGCATGTCGACTCAGCTTACTTTGATAGCAGTTAGATCCTTTTGTTTTACGTAATATTAGAGATTTTCCTGCCAATTTCAGTTTACTTTGAATTTTGAGATGAGAAAAGTGAATCGATTCCAGTTTTTGATTCTTCTCAGCCGAGCATAGTTTGATACTTTGATTTTCTACATTTTTGCTCTTTAAATTGTTTTGTTTATTTAGATATATGGACCTTTCATACCAGGTCAATTCAGCGAGATGAAGAATCTAAACCAGTGGAAACACAAGTTCATGTTCTATTGTCGTTACTTTATCTCAGTTTCACCACGCTTGAATTTCCTGGTGAGAAGATTTATTTATCTTTAAAAGTAGTTCTATTGTGATAACGTAGTTATGCTGCGAGAATGATTAGGTTTGAATATTGCAGACTGAGAAATTTTAATATAATTTTTTAAATTGTTGCAGACGCAATTCTGGTAAGCCTTTCAACAGTCAAATACCAAGATGAGAATTGATCTGAGGCTACAATACGAACGCTGGAAGCACATCTCTCACTGTTTGATAAGGATCCATAAAAACTACGATCTTTTGCTGAGACACAATTTGCACATTATTACTATTCTAAGATGACCGCCCTGCTCGGCAAGAAATTTCAGATTGTTTGGGATGATATATTGGTCTGCCACAGCTAATCAAGTGTTCTACCTTCGAATGTGATGGTGGTGGAAAACGCAGCATCAATGATCTGCAACAGCGGTGGTGTTGGCCGGTACGGCCGAGACGACAGAATTAGATGTATTGATTTATTGTTTTCTTTTTATCTTTAATTTTAATTATTTAATTAATTTTATTTATTTGTATTACAAAATATTATTCGAAAAATAAATAGATTTTTTTTATTATTTTTAAATTTAATTTATATGTACATTTGATTTTATTTTTTAATTGTATATTTTATAATTAAATTACGGCATATAAAAGCATTAAAATGTATGGTCACAAAGTAGCGTTTTGTTACATATTTTTTGTAACAGTGAGATACAAAATTGGTACGCTGTATTTGTTACAAATTACGACTGTCTGAGACAATTTGGTTAGTAAGTAATCATGACACTATTACGACGCTTTCGTTCTGTCACTAAATGTAACAAATTGGTTACCGAATATATTTGTCACAAAACTTGTGACATTTTTGTTACGTAAAAAAATTTGTTACGACGGTATTGTAACCATTAACATTTGGTCACTAATTTGTCACAATATCATTATTGTGACGAAAATACTTTTATTGTGACCAATTTTTTTGTCACAATATGTTAATTTTTTTGTAGTGAGAGCTCGTGGTTCACGAAGAGTCGAGTCGTGGTAACGCGGCTTTGACTGATGACGGGTTGAGCAGTATTCCGGTCGTTCCCTTGGAAAGGGGGAGAAGGGAACCATCTGTTGATCGAGGTTCCGACGGTCGAGACCATTCTAAGACGCCCGAAGGGAGGCGCGAAGCAGGAGTTTCTCAATCGATCACTGCCACCACTTCTCGCTCTACGCCGTCGGCTCCCGGAGGCAGCTCTACTCGAAAGAAAGGTCCCGTCAAGTTCCTTGATTACGTGGAGTTCAAATACGACGGTGACACACCGCTCGCCTACGCCCCAGAGGAATGCGCCGAGTTAGTTCGCCAAATCCGAGGAGGTGCGAATGATATGCCGCCGGTTAAAGACCTTATTTTCAAGGACGCTTATGTCGATGCGGGAAGGACCAAGGTTCTGGTAAGGGTTGCTTTCCTCCTTCTGTCTTTTTAATGCTTCTGGTCCTGACTCTCAATCTTTTTTTACGCAGAGTGATGGTAGTGTGAATTACGTCATTGAGCTGTACGACACGACCTTGAAAGAAACTATCTCCAAGTTGAAGAACACTGAAAGGCTCGTGCGAGTGAAGGACTCAGCTCTTAACTGTAAAACCAGTGAGTTCAAAGCAGTGATCGAGAAGGCTGAGGCAGAGCAGAGTCGACTACTCGCAGAGAAGAAGGCCCAGAAGGCGAAGTTCACGGAGAAGTTTGGAGAGCTGAAGGGCAAATTCAAGACTGCTGGCGAGAAGATCAGAGTTCTTGAGCGAGAGAAAGCCTCTCTTGAGGAAGAGAAGGCCGCTTGGGAGAAGGAGAAGGCTGCTACGGTCTTAAGGCATCTGAAGGAGATCAACCAGTTGAGGGACTCCCGAAGCTACGAGGTTACCCTTGAGAGGGTCTGCGTTCAGATTGAGATGGTCGCGAACTGCAATAGGCGCTTCAACAACATTCGCGAGCGGGAGGCTCGTCGTGATGATTTCGACACCGCGAGGTGTCTCTACAGTCAAGCATTCGGGATGAAGAAATGTCTTGAGGCGCTTAAGGAGAATGGGATCGACATCCCTCAGGAGTCGATCGATCTGTTCGCCGGGTCGGAAAAAGAGTATGGTGAAAATGCCGTTCGCCTAGATGTGGGTGAAATCCTTGTAGAGTATCTCTGCATGTCTCCTCTCGCTCTAGCGTCTAAGTTCCTCAACGAGAACTTCCTAGCGGTGATCGATCCGTATGGGTCGAACGCTGGTTTAATCGATGCCGGAACCGCTGCTACCCTTCAGACTCCAAGCAGCTCGCAAGGCGAGCCGTCATCTGAGAGGTTGGCGGTTCCGTTGGTCGAGGGATCGACAGTTCCTCCCGTACTTCCTTCGAGTGATCCTGGTTCAGCTCCCTTAGGAGCAAGCTCTATTGTTGATGAAGAAGCACCAGCTCGAGAGGTCGGTCCTGGCGACGCAGATCCGGTCCTCCCCGCCGAAGGAAGAGAAACGTGACCCGGTCTTGATGACCTGGTCGAGTTGTCTGATTCTTCGATCGAAAGAAGCGGCCAGAACGAGTCCAGCAACGGAGCACCTCCCGGAGTAGGGGAAGATTTGAATGCATCATCAGTTGAGAGGGGGGGAGCGAGGGAGCGAGGACGCGATTGCCCAAGTCCCCGAGGTACCTGAAAGCAGGTCACTGGTGGCTGACCCACCCATTTCTGACGTGGGAGTTGTCGAGAATGTTCTTTATCCGGTTCCTCGACTTTCAGTGGACGATCCTGGCCGGGGCGAGGGCTGACTCTTTATGTTTGTTGTAATCTTTCTTAGTTGTTTTGTCTTTTGGCCCTTCGAGGTCTTGTGTTGTTGTAACTCCGAACCTCTTTGTTTTGTGGCTTTGTTCTTTGTTTTGAACCTTCAGTAAGCCTTATGACTTTTTTTGGACTTAAGAACTTTTTCAAACGAAGTTTGCCTTAGTTGTGAAATGAGGCTTCTTGGACTCGGAATTTCCAAAGGTCTTTTGACGAGTCGTCGAATTTTGTTTCTGACTTTAGATTTTGACGATTTTAATATGGCAATATGGTCGGCATCTCGAAGTAACACTCAAGGCTGATCAGATGGTTTATCGAGTTTTGACGCGTTGTGCCGTCAGTTCGAGTTTCCGATTTCGAAGAGAATCGTTTGTTTTTCGAGCGACAGCGGTTCTCAACCGATCTCAATGTAATCCTAGAATATGAGGTTGGCCGAACCTGACTTTAAAGGATCATAAGATGATTGAAAGCCGTCGTCTCGATCGTATCGGCTGGGGCCGTGATACAACCGGAAGTCCCCCGAGCACGTGTCTGATCAGGACATGCTCGTTAGTGGGTGCGAGTGCTAGTACGTTCGTCCGAGAGACAGGGCTGTGCTCGTGCGTAAGCATCGCCAAAAAAATTCGCACTTCCTCTCGTCGAGGGGATTTGTTTTGATTTTTTGGTTATAGCTGGACCGGTTAAGGCTGCCTACGTACCTCTGGGAGAGGATCAATCCATTCGTAGTTCCTTTTTGATGAGCGAAAGTGGCATTGGATGATGCGCATTCACTAGTTTTTTTTTTCTTTTTTTGTGAGTGAAAGTGACTGATTGTCATTCACTCGTTGGTTTTGAGGTCTGATCGAGCAAAACTGGCAGTTGCTCGATCGTTAGATACGTTTTTCAAGAGTAGTATCTTCGGAGATGCATGGAGTTCCATGCTCTGGGAACAGGTTTGCCTGTTGATGTCTCGAGTCGATAGACTCCTGGTTTAATGACTTGGGCGATCTTGTACGGTCCTTCCCAGTTAGTTCCAAGCTTGCCTGCGTTCAGCTCCTTAGTTTTTTCGAACACTTTACGGAGTACAATATCGCCCAGTTCGAGAGGTCGAGACTTGACCTTCTTGTTGTAATAGCTCTCGATCTGATGCTGATAGTTCTGGAAGCGGAGCAAGGCTTGGTCGCGTCGTTCTTCGATAGCGTCCAAAGCATCGAGCAGCATGTCGCTATTAAGCTCAACGTTCTGTGGCATTTTTGACCGACGTAGACTGGTTACGTTCACTTTGGCGGGAGCCATAGCTTCGACTCCGTGGGCCATTGAGAAAGGAGTTGATTTCGTTGCTCCTCGAGGAATCGTTCTATGCGACCAAAGAACACAGTCGAGTTCATCGGCCCAGCATCCTTTTTTCAAGTCGAGGCGTTTCTTTAACCCGTCGATTATGATCTTGTTAAATGCCTCAGCTTGACCATTGCGCTGCGGGTACTACGGACTCGATGTGTTGAGTTGGATTCTCCATCTTTCGCAGAACTCTCGAAACTTGTTCGATATGAATTGGGAGCCATTGTCAGTAACTATTTCGTAAGGTAGGCCGTGGCGACAGATGATGTTTTTCCACACGAACCGTTGAACTTCTTTTTCTGTTATTCTGGCAAAAGCTTCCGCCTCGATCCACTTTGTAAAGTAGTCAGTTAGCACCAGGGCGAAGCGTTTCTGTCGAGAGCTTGGCATAGGGCCGATTATGTCCATTCCCCATCGCATAAAAGGGTATGGTGTCGTCATCGTCCGTAGCAGCTCTGTCGGGGAATGGACTGTCGAAGTGTGTCGCTGGCATTGGTCGCATCTTTGAGTGTATGCCTCGCAATCCGCGTTCATTGTTGGCCCGTAAAAGCCGAGGCTTTTGACTTTTAAAGCGAGTGCTCGACCTCCGGAGTGATTTTCTGCAGCGCCTTCATACGTTTCGGCCATGACAAGATGCGTTTCTTCGCCGTTGATGCACTTAAAGAGTACTTTGGTTGTGGTCCATCGATGGAGTTCTCCATCCAAGACGACGTAGTGGGCACTCCTTGTCTTGAGTCGTCTTGCAATCCATTTCTCGGAAGGTAGCTTTCCATCGACCAGATAGTTGATTAATTATGTCCTCCAGTCGGTAGCTTCAACTTGTTCTGCTGTGGGGTCCTCATCCATGGGGATGGCTTCGGTTATGGGTTCTACGACGGTCGCTTCGCTAGGCGGGAGCTCGATGCTTGGTTTGTCGATCTTGTGGATGGGGATGGTCCATTTCACCTGATCGCGCAGCCTGCTACCCAAGGCAGCGAGGGCGTTGGCGCACACGTTCTCTCCTCTGGGGACTTTGGTGAGTTCGAAGAATTCGAAGTCCTTAGCGAATGTTTGAACGACTTTAAGGTACGCGTCCATTCGTTCGTTACGAGCATCGTAGTTGCCGCTAAACTGACTGGTAACGAGTTGTGAGTCTCAGTATGCACTGAGGCGTTTTGCTTTGGCTGCCTTAGAGACTCGTAGTCCTGCGATCAATGACACGTATTCTGCTTCATTGTTTGAAGCGGTGAAGCCGAAACTGAACGACTGTCTGATTAGCTCGCCTGTTGGAGACTGTAGTTGGACTCCTGCTCCTGATCCTTTGTTTGTTGACGATCCGTCGACGTGAAGTATCCAATTCTAACTTGGAAGGATTAGGTCTTGCTCTAGCTCTGGTGCGAGCTCGATCAGGAAGTCAGCGAGGACTTGGGATTTTGCCGCTGTTCGATTTTTGAACACAATGTCGTGCTCACTGAGCCCACTTCGATAATCGTCCGGACTGGTTGGTGTTTTGCATTACTGTGCAGAGCGGTTGATTTGTTAGTACTTCGATTGTATGCGATTGGAAGTAAGGACGCAGCTTCCTCGATGACGTGATAACTGCAAGAGCCATCTTCTCGAGGGTGGGGTATCGTGTTTCTGGGTTGGTCATTCGCTTGCTCGTGTAGAAGATGGGCTTCTGCTGAGGATACTGCAAGAACCATCTTCTCGAGGACGCTGCTGACCACGGTGGAGGATACTGTGATATAAAGGGAGAGTGTATCACCGGCTTCTGGTTTCGATAGCATGGGAGGAGTCGTTAGATACTGTTTGAGTTGTCTGAACGCCTCTTCGCACTTCACGTCCCAGACGAAACGCTTGTTTCCACGCAGTAGCTCGTAAAAGGGGAGGCATTTATCCGTGGACCTCGAGATGAAGCAGTTCAATGCTGCAATCCCTCCCCGTGAGCCGCTGAACCTCTCTGCTGTTTTTTGGGCTGGGAAGGTCAAGTATGGCGGTGATCTGCTTAGGATTCACCTTTTTCCCTCGCTGGGTGACAATGTATCCCAAGAACTCGTCTGAAGTGACGCCGAAGGTGCATTCTGCAGGGTTGAGTTTCATTCCGTACTCATTCAGCGTTTTAAAGCACTCTTTTAGATGATTTAGATGATCTGCCGCGCGGAGTGACTTAACCAGCATGTCGTCGATGTAGACCTCCATTGTGTTCCCCAGTTTATCGGCGAACATTCGATTGACGAGTCGTTGATAGGTCGCACCGACATTCTTAAGACCGAATGGCATCACTTTGTAGAAGTACGTCCCTCTATCGGTGATGAATACTGTTTTCTCTCGATCGTCTGGGTGCATCATGATCTGATTGTAACCCGAGAATGCGTCCGTGAAGGTCAAGAGCTCGTTTCCAGCAGTCGATTCGACTAATCTATCGATATGCGGAAGCGGGTAACTGTCTTTGGGGCAAGCCTTGTTCAGATCGGTGAATTCGACGCAGACACGCCACTTTCCGTTCTTCTTCTTGACGACGACCGGGTTAGGCAACCACTCCGGGTATCGCACCTCGGCGATTGAACCGGCTGCGAGCATTCGATCGACTTCTTCGTTGACGGCCTTGCTTCGTTCAGGGCCAAGCTTGCGTCTCTTTTGGCGAATAAGCTTGATGGTTGGATCTACATTCAACTCGTGGGATGTTATGGCGGGACTTATTCCCTTCATATATGACGTTGTCCAAGCGAATGTTGATGCGTTCTGCTTCAGGAAGTCGATGATCGTGCGTTGCATCTCGTTGGTGAGGAAAGCGCCGACTAGGACTATTTTGCTTTGGTCGGAGTCATAGATCGTCACTTCTAGAATCTCGTCTTTTTAAGGTTGGATTTGCTTTGCTATCGCGTTGATGCGAGGAGTCGACTGTTGCATCTTCACTGTTGCAATCAGTAGGTCACGAGCGGGCTGCTGATTCCCGTGAAGAGTCTGTATTTGATCGTTCAGTCCAGGAAACTTCACGCACTGATGATACGTCGATGATATTGCCTTGATCGGATGTAACCAGGGGGTTCCGAGGATCGCGTTATATGGAGCCTTTGTTCGGATAATGGAAAACTTGCCATGCGTGTTACTCCGCATGCGTAGACCAGAAGCATGATTATTCCGATCATCGTCTCGGAAGCTCCGTTGAATCCCGTAAGGAAGCGCGCAGGTCGACTCCCATCTTATCGAGTGTATCGCGAAAGATCAGATCAACCGAACTGCCAGTATCGAACAAAACTTTGGCGACGTCACACTTTACGAGTCCTACTTTGATGAGTAGGGGGTTGTTATGAGGTAGATGGACGTCGATGGCATCGTCAGGTGATAAAGTGATCGAGAGATCATTCTCACGTTTCGATGGCCATTTCTTTGAGGTTATTGCCTGTCGTCGATGGTCCTTGATCGATCGAACCGAGTTGCCGCAAGGTGGCGAGCCTCCCATAATTACATTTAAGAAGGGAACGCGCTCGATCCGTCTATTTTGCAGTTGGACCCTCAGGTCTTTAGGCGAGTCTTCGATGATTGGCTCATGTTTATCGCTTTTCCTGGCTTTCGTTTCCTCCAACTTTCGTTGTAAGTCGGAACGTTTAGGCCGGTTGAGCTTGATCCTGAGGTCTTCTGATTTTGAGTTTAGCTGATCACGAAGGTCGAAGACTCGGGGCTTGAGCTGGGGTTGAACAATGGAGTCTTTGACTCTTTTAGCCTTGGACTCTTCGATGATTGAACAATAGAGTCGTGCACACGGTCGATTGTCTGCGACTTTCACCTGAGCTTGTTTCTCAAGTCATTCGACTCTTCCGGTCTGCCGTTTTCACTTGGTCGCTTGTTGGAGCGTTCGTGCCAATCGCAGACTTTGCTCTCCTCTTCTTCATCCGAGGAGGAACTTGGTCGTGCGAGGATAACTTTGACGCGTCGACGATTACGAGGTTGCTCTTCTTCGACTTGTGCTTCTCCCTCGTCTTCGTCTTGCTCTTCTGGCTTGTCATCCTCTGCGCGTTTGGGTCGGGCTCCGGCCTTGTCTTGACTTTTCTGAGCCTTCTTTTCTTTGTTTTTGCTCCAGCTCTTGGTGTTGTTTTGCCTAGGCTTGGGGAGCTCGACGTTGGCTGTTCCGTTTTCGTAAGATGAGAAAAGGGCATCGACCAGATGCCTGCAGTTTCTTGTGTCGTGTGCCTTGGACTTATGGTAACTGCACCACAGGTTTGGCTCAGTCGTGCCAGGATTCGAAGTTGAAGGCGCCGAAGAAGTTTGCGGCTTCTCGTCGTTCTCCCAGACGTTCCAACCTTTCTCGCGCACAACGACAGTCGATCCCGGGGGCGGGTTTTTATCTTCGACGACATAGACAAAGCTTTTCTGCTGATTAGATTTGCTGCCTGTGGCGTGCTGTCGGGGTTCTTGGCGTGCCTCAGGAGCTTTTGGAGCAGTCGTCGGTTTTGCGGCCGCATTCATTTTCTTGAGTATCGCTGCTGTGTCTTCTTCCATTCGGATGAAGTTGTTCGACCTCGCGATAGCATCTTGAAGCGACTTGGTGGGGTTTCTGTAGAGATCCTCGCGAAACAGGGACTTGAGGTAGAGAGTATTCATCAACGTGTCAACGGCGATGCTGTCTGGGATATGTACCTTCGAAGCGACAATTTTGAACTTCTCCATGAAGTCGCGGAGGCTTTGGTTCGCTCCCTGAGATAGGTTCCAAAGGTTGGATAGGGTCGCTCCTTGTCTCGTAAACATGATGTACTGCTTGAGGAATGCGGATGTTAGGTCGTGAAAGTTGTTGATGGAGTCTCGTTCCAATCCTGTGAACCATCCAAGGGCTGGTCCTTGAAGACTCTCGACGAAGAGCTGACAATAGCCAGCGTCTCTTTCCTCATCAGAAAAGTTAGTTCGACCCATCGCGATGTTGAATGCGGTGATATGGTCAGTCGGGTCTGCCTTTCCGACAAAAGTCGGAAGGCGGATTTTCTCGGCTGGTCGGTACCGTACGTCAGTGATTCGCTGGGAAAAGGGGGTTTTTAGGGTTTCGGCGAGGACGCGTTCAATCAACGGCGCCGAAGTAGGTCCTTCAAGCATTCGGTCTTTCATGTCCAAGAACGACTGCATAAGCTCAACGATTTCCCGGACGGTAACGAGATCTACGCCACCGGGTGTTTGAGCCTGGGCGGCGTTTGTGTTCGTCGTGTTTTCTGCGCCGACTGTTCGGTAAGTGTCGAACAGCTGTTTTCGGACCGTCGAGGCCGGATCTCCTGAGTTTCCGGCCAAGGGAGCCAAGATGGCGGCGAGCTGCTCGTTCGTTGCCTTCTGGACGGCGTCTTGCTGCGCCATCCTCTCGAGTATGGTGTCTGCGAAGGCCGCTGCTGTCGGAGCGCCTTCAGTCGTAGGTGGCTCGTCGTCGGACGGCGAATCAAATCGAGCCATGATCTTTTGCTGACGCTACTCTGTCTGTCCCACGGTGGGCGCCAACTGTTTGAACCGAGACTGTCGATAAACTAGTAAAGAGCAAATGACGAGTTCTCGTCGGTGGGTCAAGACAAAGACGTGTTTTATTAGATCAAGTGAACGCTCAGTCGTGTTACAAGGAGGGGAAAACAAGGAAATGAACCGGCGAAAGCTAATTTGCCGGAGAATACAAGTCGGCGAGAATAAGATTTAAAACCCTAGTTTATAGCCGAAAGTAAGTGTGTGGTAATTTGTGGATCCTTTCATCGTTGTCTCTCCTCTTCCTCTTATAGACGGTCTTCTGTTGACCAAATCGACTTGACCTAACGGGCCTTCTCAACGATTGGGCCGAGGCGTCGGGCCGCTGTACCGAGTCGTCGAGCCGAAGACTTACGGTTGTTCGCTCTGCCGGTTAAAAGTAGTCCGAAGTCGAGTCGACTACTAGCTCGCGAGTCGACGAGCCGAGCTCATCTGTTTTGATCATGTGTTAGGACAATCATTATGTGGACCTTTTGGGAGGGTCAGACCCATACCCAACATGACACTAAATATTATTCACTGAAACACAAAATATGGATCTAACGTCCTTGCAAGGAGTAGAGGAGCGATGACTGAAGCTAGGTTGAGATGGACAATGATAGCAGCAACACTATTCTTCTTAAACATGATCTGCAATGATGGAAAGAGAGGTTATGGTGATGGAATAGCAGAGAAAAAGAAGATAAAAATTGAGACAAATAGAGAAGGGATGTGAAGGAATCTGTCAAACTAAGAGAAAATCAGTAGAACAAAAAATGAAGAAGAGGCTTAATGGTGCCGTTTGAGGAGCAAACAGGATTGATGAAAATGAGAAAAGAAGATTTGAGATCTAGGTCAAATAAAAGATATCATCAGAAAATGGTAAGAATGTGGTCATAATTTTCTGATCACTTTTTGACTATGTTTTTTGGTTAAAAAATCCTAACCATTTTCTGACTAGTTTTCTTATTCATCACGACTTGGTCAAAATAAGGTCATAACAATTTCTGACATTTTCTATTGGTCAGAAATATGGTCAAAATATAATATATTTTCTGAGCATTTTTTGACTATATGTTTTGGTTAAAAAATTCTAATCATTTTTTAACCATTTTTCTAAGTCATCACAAAGTAGTCAGAATAAGATTATAATTACTTTTAACCATTTTAGCTGGTCAGAAATGTGGTCAAAATATGATGTGTTTTCTTGTAGTGACTACTTACTCGCAACCCTCAGCTCAGTGGCTTATCTTATCAACCAGACATTTGTTCTTTTGTTGATCAGCTGAACCAGACATTTGTTCTGTTTTTGATGAACTGAACAAGCATGGAACACACCTCTTCTGGTGTCGGCTTTCCGCATCTGCGATCTCCAAGCTGACTCATATTCTTGTTGATGGGAGATCTTTTCAGCGAGTATATTTTATTACTAAGGTTTTTTTTAAATACACATTTTCTATAGTATTTGATTATTGTTTGTATTTTCTCTTTTTTTCGTTTTTTTTATCATCAACTATACAGACTCATATTAACTCTGTAAACCAAACTGGATGATCTGCATCCATGTGAACGACAAAAGACGATTGCTTCCTAGCACTGCATGCTAGACTATCCGCCTTTGAGTTTTGCGTCCGTGGTACATAGATAAACTCTGATCGGGTGAAGCACTCTTTCAGGATCTTGATATCTTCCAAATAACTTGTAAAAGCTGGCCACTCCTCTGGTTCCGAAACCATCTTCACCAATTGAGAACAATTTGTTGCAAACGTAACCTGAAATTGACATAAATTCCTCATGCATTCCATTGCCATAGTAACGCTTCCATCTCCGCATGAAGAGGCGAGAGACTAGCCCTAACATTCCTTGCCCCCAACAATCCATCAAAACCTTCCAAAGTGCTAAGCCAACCTTGTCCTGAAAAACTAGAACCCTCTTTCCACGAGCCATCTGGAAAGCACTATCTTCCTGGAATTGACGGTAATATCGTGTTTATTTGTGGAGCCATTCTCTGATTATGTAATACTTGTGCTTCAGCCCACAGTGTCGATTCCGTTTCTGCCAATTTAAGTGTATTCATAGGATCCATGTCCAAATTACTGAAAACTTTATTATTCCTAGCTTTCCAGATATACCAAATTATCCAAGCAAACTGGTGATCCTCCATCTGCGGAAGGACTCTCCAAAATAGATGATCCATATTTGTGAAGAGGGCACTTGTTGGAAAAAAAAGTTGGATTTGATGGTATCTTCGAGAGAGCCCAAACCTGGAGAGCTGGAGTACATTCAAAAAACACATGATTAATTGATTCCTCATGAGCTCCACTTCTTACACAACAATTATCCCCTTGAATCCCCCTTGCGTGTAAATTCTTCCGCACTGCTATACACCCTGTCACTAATTACCATAGAAAATGTTTCAACTTTGGTGGACACCGTATTTTCCAACAGTAAGCCTTCAAAACGTCAACTGTGGGGCCAATCAGTAAAGGTGATATTTCTCTATCTGGATAAATCCGCTCTACATGATATCCTGACTTGACCGAATATTTCCCATTTTTTGTAAAGTGTCATCCATCTCTATCTATCCGCTGAGTCATGCTCAAAGGGATGCTTTCTATAAGTTTCGCGTGTTGGGGATCCACCAAAACCCGAATTGCCTCCAAATTCCAAGTACGCGAGGTAGAGTCAATGAGAGACTCGACTTTAAGGTCCGGATGTAATTTGTATTGATTTTTATTAGCTTGTCTCGGGCGAGTGGCTGGGAGCCAAAGATCATTCCATACAGAGATAGAAGATCCTGATCCCACCCATTTGATTAGTCCTTTGCTTACCAGAGATCTAGCAGAAATAATACTCCGCCAGCCATAAGACGGAGAATATGAACGAATCGGTTCCAAGGGTGAAGCATTCCTATAATACCAACCTTTGAAAACTCGAGAAAATAAAGTGTTGGGCTTTTCAATCAGTCGCCATAACTGTTTACCAACCATCGCCGTATTAAAATCAGTGATGTCCTTGAATCCCAAACCTCCTTTATCCTTTTCTGCGCATACTTTGTCCCATGATTTCCAATGCATGCCTCTAGTGCTTCCCCCTGGACTCCACCAGAATTGTGAAACCGCACTCGTCAGCTTCTTTACAGTTGCCTTCAGTAATCGATAGCATGACATCGTATGATTTGGTAATGCTGTAATTACTGATTTAATAATCACTTCCTTTCCTCATTTTGTGAAAAACCTAAAAGTCCACCCATTAACTCTATTATTTAACCGGTCTTGTACAAAACTAAAAACTTGAATCTTTGAGCCCCCCATATTTTCCAGCAGTCCAAGGTAAGATCCCATTCTTCCAAGATTCTGAATGTCCAAGATGTCCCTTAATTCTTGTCTAACAGACTCTTCAATCTTATGTCCAAATTGAATTGAAGACTTATCAAAATTTATTAATTAACTGTCCTGAAACTGCCTCATACTCTTTTAAAATCCGAAAAATGATTTGACACTCTTCTTTTTGAGCTTTACAAAAGAAGAGGCTATCATCCGCAAAAAGCAAATGTGATATCGCCGGACAAGCTCTCGCTACCTTCATCCCCGTTAATTGTTGGCCCCTCTCTGCCTTTTTTATATTTGCAATTAGAGCCTCAGTACATAAAATAAATAAATAAGGCGATAAATGATCTCCTTGCCATAAGCCCCTATGGGGAACAATGAGACCGCGTGGTTGACCATTTATTAGAACCATGTATTGAACCGATGATATACATTCCATCATTAATTTGACCCAATGAAGGTCAAATCCTAACTTCTGTAATAAGACCTTAATAAAGTCTCATTCCACTCTATCATACGCTTTACTCATATCCGTTTTGATTGCCATATACATTTCTTGACATGCTTTATTGGTCCGTAATCCATGAAACATTTCCTGAGCGATAAGGATATTATCAGAGATCAACCTTCCTGCCACGAATGCCGATTGAGTTTTTGAAATAAGCAATGGAAGATAGATTTTTAATCGCTGACATAAAACCTTCGAAATAATTTTATAGCCTACATTACATAGACTAATTGACCTCAATTCCGTCATCCTCGTAGGTCTCTTTGTTTTTGGAATCATACATATGTTAGTAATATTTAATCGTGTATTCATATCTCCCGAGACCTAAAAATTATTCACCATCTCCACTAAATCATTCTTTATAATATGCCAGGAGTGTTGGAAAAAAGAGTTGTCATGCCGTCCGGCCCTGGCGCATTTTCTGGATGCATCATAAACAAAGCATTTTTGACCTCCTCCTCCGTCGCTAGTCTCAACAAGTGTTGATTCATCTGAGGAGTAATGGCCGGTGTAACCTCTGTAGAAAAACTATCAAATTCCGATGGGAAGTGGTACTAAATTGATACTCAAAATAATTTATTGCCACTTTTTCCACACCATTTTCCCCTCTAATCCAATTCCCATCCACATCATGTAATCCAACAATTCTATTGCGAATCCGTCTTTGCCTTGTTAAAGCATGATAAAATTTTGTATTAAGATCCCCAGATGCATACCACATGTTCCGGCTTTTCTGGTGCCAGTACTCTTCCTCATTCTTATATGCATCTTGTAATTTCCTAGATACCTCCAGAATATCCTCCTGAGACCTAGTATTATCTGTTTGTACCTCCTCAAGAGCTTGTTGTAGTTCGTTTATTTTTTTTCTTTCCATAAGGAGGATTATCTTTCCGCCATTTAGCAATTTCATGACGACAATTACTAATTTTTTTCACTATATTATTTGTTCTCTCTTCAACTCCTCCTTCGTTATAGTCTATCCAACCTCATGTAATTGATTCCATGAGGCCCGCCTGTCCATTCCACCTCTTATCAAACCGAAATTGTCCTTTCCTCCTCGTAACTTTATCCTCAAGATAAGCCACCACTGGCCGATGATCAGATGCCACCATTCCAAGATACTCTGTAAAAGAACATGAGAATAAAGTGTGACATTCTTCATTCGCTAAAGCACGATCTAGACGGCATCTAACCGTCACTGCCAATTTTCTTTTTCTTCTTCTCCCTTGCCACGACATTTTGTTTGTGTTTTCTTAAACAATGAATTCTGTATATTACATAAAAAAATTAGAAAGCAATTATATTAATGGCTATAAATGATTTATTTTTAATTCAAAAGTCAAAAAGAATAATTAAGAGTTATTATATACATAGGATTACAAAAGTAACTAGCGTCAAAATATGAGATACCAAAAGATGTAATATTGTGGTATTTTTAGAGAATCCATTAATGTAATATATTGACTTTGAATAGAGATAAATACTAAAATATAAAATCACAATCTGACACTCCCATCCTTATATTAATTCCCACAGATATATTTTAAATTCAATAGTCAAGATTTCAAGAATAATTAAGAGCTATATACAGAAGATTATATTAAAAAGTGACACACAATATGAGATACCAGAAAGATGTAATCTTGTGGTATATTTAGAGAATCAATTAATGTAAGATATTGACTTTGAATAGAGGTAAATACTATCTAATCTGTTAAATGTTTCTTCATATGTATTTGACCAGAACTAATATAAATTCACATTCCAAAACTATTCCAAAACTCTCATCCTTACAGTTGCATTAGAAGAGAAGAAAATGAACGTCGAAGGAAAGGTGGTCTGCGTCACTGGAGCTTCCGGGTATATAGCGTCTTGGATTGTTAAGCTATTGCTTCAACGTGGCTACACCGTTAGGGCCACCGTTCGTGACCCAAGTTTGTTTCTCTTCCTTTATCTAAATTAAATATTTTTTACAATATACCGATAGAGATATCATATAGGTGGTACGATATATATATCATAACCCAAGTGAACGAAGAGTAGAACTAGAGAAGCTATATATATCTTGAAGTGCACTATGACTAATATGTGTGTTTTCTGCAGATGATCAAAAGAAAACGGAACATCTTCTCGCACTTGATGGTGCAGAAGAAAGACTCAGCTTATTCAAAGCAAATCTTTTAGAAGAAGGCTCTTTCGAGCATGCAATCGATGGATGTGAAGCTGTCTTCCATACCGCTTCACCGGTTTTGCTCACTGCCGAGGATCCTCAGGTTCGTCAATGATGTCACTTTGTTCTTACCAACATAATCCTTACTAGTTTACTTGATCAGTTTAGTGACCCCCATATGAAATTAGAGAGGGCATGAAATATATGATATGATTTAATCCAGTCATATATAGCCAATTGGTTTACATGAGTTAACCACTACTCTTGATTTTACAGGCTGAGCTGATCGAACCAGCAGTCAAGGGTACTTTAAACGTCCTAAAGACTTGTGTCAAAATGTCTTCTGTCAAAAGGGTCATCTTAACATCGTCCATGGCTGCCGTCATTGCTCATGCGTCCCCCACTGGACCAAACGGCGTAGTAGATGAAACCATGTTCTCTGATCCAAGTTTTTGTGAGCAGAGAAAGGTCTTTAAATAGTTTTATAACACATCAATAAGTTCATAAGAACTCGCATTATAATAATAATTATTTATTTATTTTCAGCAATGGTATGCACTCTCGAAGACTTTGGCCGAAGATGAAGCATGTAAGTTTGCCAAGGCCAATGAAATGGACTTAATCGTAATGAATCCAGGACTTGTAATTGGACCAATCTTGCAGCCAACTCTTAATTTCTCCGTAGCCGTGGTTGTTGAACTTACAAAGGGTAAGGATCCTTTTATGAGCAAAAGTTATAGGTTTGTGGACGTGAGAGATGTTTCTTTAGCTCATATCAAGGCACTTGAGACTCCATCAGCCAATGGTAGATATATCATTGATGGTCCGGTCATTGCGACATTAAAAGACATTGAGAAAGTTTTGCGCGAGTTCGTTCCTGATTTGTGCATTGGTGATGATAAGTGAGTTTGCTTTGGTTTTAACTCTTACTCAATAAGTACAATTTTTTTTTGAACATCTCAATAAGTACAATTATGTTTTAAAATTCTACAACTCAACAATTAATATTTTTTTTTATTTTTAATTTAGGAACAATGAAGACATTGATCTTGATTTAGTGACATACAAGGTGTCTGTTGAGAAAGTGAAGACTTTGGGAATTGAATTCACTCCTACAGAAACAAGCCTTAGAGACACTGTTTTCAGTCTGCAGGAGAAATGTCTTCTGTGATTCTCTTCGTTGTTTTATTGTACTTATTATTGATTTCACTATTACAGTGACATGAATAAGTAATTTGTTTTAAAAATAAAGATATAAACAATCGCATTGCCCCAAAACTATGTTATTTACTGGTGTCTTGTGCCATCCCCAATCTTTTTAATCCGAACTTCTCAACACAAAACTGTATTTTAAAAAATATATATTAAAATTTTTATTAATATTTTTAATAAATTAATTATTAAAATTAATATCAAATTTTCTAAAAGAAGAGACTTTAGTAAGTGTTCCAATTTTTCAAAATACCAATAAAATATTAATAAATTTTTTGTACTCATATTTAAAAATTAATACTCCATTTAAATTTGGAAAACTTAATGACAATCTTATTAGAGTTTCTGTTTTTGCTATTCTAATTTTTTGTGTCGTGATCTCTATCCGAATTTTAATTAATCTATTTTATATAATTCTTTTCTTCTATTTTTCGTGTTTATTACATTTTAGATCTTATTGGATGAAGGCACTTGTTTTGCTCTTATTTTAATTGAATAAATTGTTGAGGTGTCGTGAGCTCGAGGTTATCAAGTAACGTGGCAAATGCGAGTTTCGCCGTTCCCAAGGCAATGCAATACATTCTGTTTGAAGTTTCAACCCTCTCTTCTGGTTTCTTTTTCAAGATCCATACCATTTCAAACTTGTAAGAAAACTATTCGCAGCTGGGAGTCTAAAGTTGATGGGGATAATAAGCATTCAGACAGCGATGGATCTGATCGTCGCTGGTTTCTCTCTGATGATTGGATTTGGTATCTTTGCTATCATCGCCTCTGTCCTCTGCTCTGTCGTTTTCATCCACCATGTCAGAGAGGTTCCTTCTAACCCCTCCCTTTTAAGTTCTCGCCGGGGATAAACATACGTAAGAGATATTCCTTTTATACACCCTTCCTTCCATGCTTTTCCAGTTGTTAATACAATAAAAGAACTGCTCATGTAATTTAGTATTGTAATAGCTCTCTCTAGGCCTAGGCAAAATAACCAGAACCGAAGAACCGAACCGAAACCGAACCGAGATACCTGAAACCAGAACCGGACCAATACCCTCAAATATCCGAACGATTCCTATATTTTTATATCTGAAATAACCGAACCGAACCAGAACCAAACCGAAAACCGAACGGGTACCCGAATATATAAAAATATTAATTATATATACATATAACATCACTAAATATATATTTTTAATTTAAAATTCTATTAAAAGTATCTGAAATAGTTGAGGATAACTAAATTATTATAAAGTATCCAAACTACCCGAAAGTATCTGAAACTATCCGGATAGTTTTATCCGAATTATCCAAAGTAATCTGAAATATCCAATTTTTTTATCTAAATCATCCTAATTATTTGATATTTTACCCTAAATAACCGATATTTTATCCAAATTATCCGAATTACCCGAACAATCCGAACCCGAACCGGATCCAAATGAGAACCGAAATTTTTTCGGATATTTTCCGGTTCTTACATTTCCTATCCGAACCGAACCGAACCAAACCGAAAATAGATCAAGTACTAAATGGATCTTCTAGCCTCTATCCGAATTATCCGAAACCCAAAATACCCGAACCGAACCGAACCGATACCCGAAATGCCCAGGTCTAGCTCTCTCAAACAACTGCTGCATTCATTGCAAATTGTTCTTTTGTGAGTAATTATTTTTCATTGTCCTACAAGAATTAAAAGATTCGCAAATCAATAGTTATTGTATAATAACGTTTGATTATTATTCTCTGCATTTCTTTTTCTTAACACTGATAACTTCCATTGAAAGTAATAAGCCAAACGGCCATGGTACAAAGGATAGCATTGGTGCTCAAACACCATGCGAAAGGCAAGCAAATTAAAAGACAACAAGCAACCCAGTAGGGAAAAAAAACGTTAAAAGCAACAGAGGAAACAGAGCGAGAACCCACAAGAAAGTCGTAACCTATAGTAGAGTGGGTACTAGTAGCATGATGAAGACAGAGTTTAGGCTTCTCCTGCTATCGCCTGATGGAGCCAAGCAGGGCCTCCTGTTGCAACATAGGATTGGTAACGGTGTTCCGAGGTCACACTCACCGCAATTCGTGAAGCTATAGAGTTTCTGGCCGGGAGGGTATATTCTAATCTCCAAGCAGTCATTAACTGTAATTTTGCAATGATGGTGTTTGTGATTCGAGAGAATTCAGGAGCATATATGTTGGGGTCAAAAACGGTTACGACGAAGTTAACGTCCAAATCCCCGAAGAAGAAAAACGTAGAAAAATTCTTCGACAAATATTTTTTCGAAATAGATTCTTCTTTACGAAAAACCTTTGCGGAAGAAGCGCGAATCATCGGACAAGAGCTCGAGAAGGATCGTTACGCAGCGACCAAACGCGTGCTCCGCTCGGTCGCTACGTAGCGACCGAGTTCGAGCCAAAGCTCAGTCGCTACATAGCGGCCAAACGCCCATTCCGCTCGGTCGCTACGTAGCCGTAGCGACCGAGCTCTTCTGGAACGTTGATACGACATCAGTCCATGCATTCTCGTCTACCCTTCGATGCTATCTCCCGAATACCGTAGCGAACCCATCTCACGTTCCCCGCCATTTCTAAGTTATCAATCAAACTTTACCGTAAAAACCGCGGATATATCATTCCTTATTGAAAGAAGCCGTAATAAATGTTTCGAGTCGAAAGACGGCCCAAAGGGACTTAAGACACGACTCGAGGCCCAACTTACGATTTCTTAACCAACAGCCCGTAAACCGCATGTCGGTTTACGCTTGGTCCGCAAGGGAAGATAAATGTCAAGCTTCCGCTGATAAATACGAAATTTTGAAGATAATTACGAAAATCGGAAAAAATGGAATATCTCCATTTTTATGCTATGGCGGCTTAAGGGCAGAAGAGGAAAGGCGTAAACCGACCTTGGAGCCATTATATAAGGGGTCCTAGGCGAGAGGCATGGGAGAGGACTTTTCTCAGAACAAACTTAGCACTTAGAGCAATTAGGAAACTTTCCGTTTTTGTTATTTCGAGCTGCGGCTCAACTAGGTTTTGCAGTCTTAGGTTGTTAGAACTAGGAATCTCGCCGACAGCTCTCGTAGCCAGGGCTTCTACCTTGTTGTAACGCTCATACGCGGATTCGGAATAAAACTCCTTTTGCTCTCTTTTACTATTTCTTATTTCTTTCGGTCTTTAATCGCGTGTTCTGATTGCTTGGCGTGTGGTTTAACAGATATTTGGGACCTCTCGGAAATTAGGGTTTTCCTAACTTTCCTAATTTAAACGGAAATCGACAGTGCGAATTTCGGTTTCCACAGTTTGGCGCTAGAAGGAGGGGGATACATGGATCAATCTAACTCTCAACCACATCGCGCTCAACCAGACATGTCAACTGATGACACGGATAACGTGCAGACTCCTCTCAACGGAGGCAGCAGCACTGATCTCCACACTCCCGCAGCAAACATATCCGCGGCCAACACACCAGCCAACGCCGCGGCACTCGAGGAGTTCAAAGATGTTCGCCACCTACAAAAAAAGGTCGGAAGAACAGGATAAGCTCGTGAGCACCTTGACCAAACAAGTTGAAAATTTAACGGCAAGGACTCGAGCAATCCGCCCCCGTGGAACCACTAAAGTCTGTGGAAAAAGACTCGACTTTGCGACATCACTCAATAGGCCTGGAGCCGCCCAGGAATGACCTTCGGGTCAAAACCCTAGCGAGAAGTCTCCCGTCGAAAGGGGAAACTCCGAAAGCCCTCCGCCTCCCGCGAAGGCTTCAGGGGACAACGGAGTCGAGCAAGTCTACCTGGATCCTAGCGATGTCTCCAAAAATACCGATGAGGACACCGACAGACATCCAAGAAGGACCAGAAGCCGATTCACTCGGGAAAGCTCTCCGTTCGACAAACCAATGACAGAAGAGGAGGAAATCCTCTATTGGAACGAACAGGAAGAGCTGGCGGAAAAACTAACCGAGCTCACTCGCAGTAAACGCCGACAAGCACGGAAAACTGCTGACGAGACGTCGGATATACGCGATCTTCGCGACTATATCACCAAGACTGCGGCAGAAGTAAGAGCCGTAAAATCTCAAATCCATCATGCTACCAGCGCGGCCCCCGAGATCGACAGATTGCTGGAAGGGGCTCGGAAGACCCCTTTCACCGCTCGCATCTCAGATACGAGGGTATCCGATCCAGGAATAATCAAAGTACCAAAATATGATGGTACAACCGATCCGAGAGCGCACCTTCAGGCTTTCCACATCACGATGGGAAGAGCGAGGCTGAAGGACGGCGAGAGAGATGCCGGCTACTGCCGCCTGTTCGTCGAAAATCTAGAAGGAGCAGCCCTCGAATGGTTCGCGCGCCTTAAACGAAACTCTATCGGGAGTTTCCGACAAATCGCATCAGAATTTCTCAAGCAATACTCCATGTTCATCGATAGAGAAACTTCCGATGTCAATCTCTGGAGTCTGACCCAGAGGGAGGAGGAACCCCTCCGCGAGTTCATCAGCAGGTTCAAGTTGGTGATGTCCAGGGTCAGCGGGATAAGCGACAAGGTGGCCATCGACGCGCTCAGAAAGGCGCTCTGGTACAAGTCGAAATTCAAAAAATGGATATCCCTCGAAAAATCGCGGACGATCTAAGACGCCCTCCACAAGGCGACAGACTACATCATGATCGAGGAAGAAACGAAAATCTTATCGCATAAGCATAAGTCGGCGAGATCGTCCTCGAAAGATGTAGACCCGAAAACAAGGAAGAAGAACCCTCGTAACGGCAAGTATGTCCATCACGAGGGGGAAGAACTCCAAGGAGCACATAATTACGCGATCGGCTCAGACCAGGGCCGAACCACGGGTAATACGTGGACTCGCAACCAAGGATATGATGAAAACACCTTCTGCGAGTTCCACCAATCCCGAGGACACTCCACGACTAACTGCAAGGTCTTGGGAGCGAGGCTGGCCGCGAAGCTACTTGCCGGAGAACTCTCGGAAGTAACCAGCGTGAAAGATCTCATCCTCGAGATCGATCGCCCCCCGAAGCCGGACAGAAATCTCCCCGTGGAGAAATCTCCCCAAAGAAACCAATCCGGGGATAAACACGGCAGGAGGCCAGACGACAAGGGGAACGATAACAATCTTCGTAGATTCAACATGATCATCGGAGGATCGCAATTCTGCAATGATACGGTCTCCGCCATCAAGGCTTACCAGCGGAAGGCGGAGTCGAGCGCAAACTGGCCTACATGGTGTCCTACCAAAGATGATCAGAACTGCTCAATCACCTTCACAAAGGAGGAAGCCAGCGGGATCGATCAGCCTCACTGCGATCTGCTCGTCATAGACCTCGTCATACGAGACTTGGAACTCGGAAGAGTACTCATTGACACAGGGAGCACGGTAATTGTAATCTTCCGCGACACTCTTAATCGGATGAGCATTGAACTCGGAGAAGTAACTCCAACTCCGAAACCGCTCATAGGCTTTTATGGCGAAGTATCGATGACCCTCAGATCAATTCAGCTACCTGTCATGGCCAAGGAGGTCACAAAAATCGTAGAGTTCGCGGTAGTCGATCATCCTGCCATCTATAACGTGATCATGGGAACCCCGTGGCTCAACGCTATGCAAGCCGTTCCATCGATGTACCACCTGGGCGTCAAATTCCTGACCCCAAACGGAGTCGCAGCTATCTGGGGATGTCAGAAACAGTCGCGACTGTGCTTCCTCGCAGAACACAAGTTAAGAAAGATGTCAGCCTCTGCAACGGCAAATCGCAAACGCACGAAGATCGATAAATCTTCGACCAACAACGTTTCGAGAAAAGACGATTTCACATCGTCTGCCGACGCAGACGCTTCGGGTGTCGAAACTCAACACGAGACCAGAGCCGACATCAAAATTCAACCGGAACATCCGAAAGAGAACACTGACCCTGCCATGATCATCTCGATCAAGGCGGTCAGCACGGTGACAACCGCTGAGTAAAAATGCTCGCGGCATAAAACAAAACTACGAGATGGCTTGATCCTCGAAAGGGGTACGTAGGCAGCTCGTCGAAGGACGAGTTCAGCTATCCCCCTCTCCAAAAAGGGGGGTGAGTGGGTGCGTATACTCGTATACTCCCACATAGAAAAAGATGCGTTATTGTAATCGAATTCTATCAAGATTTCGAAACTTTTTACGAAATATGCGTCGCTCTTTTCAAGACAAAATCACAAAAAAAATCTCACTTCAGCAATATACGTATAGTCTTCGAAATAACTGCGAGACGTCGCCAAGTTAAAAATCGAGATGATACGAACAAATTGTCCGAACGCGACCACTACAAATCTTACACTCCGTTCGTCGATTGGCCCCGACGAACACATCAGTCGTCTTAAACAAACGCAACATGATCACTCTTTTGATCTTCAAACGTCCAACACAAGGACGAAAGCGCGCTACAAAAAAAATCCGAAATTTTGGTCTAGCACTTCTAGTTGGCTTAAAAATTGTCTCTGGAAAGATGCTCGATTCGTACCATACAAGTCGTATAAGACGAGAACCTATCTCGGACTTTAAATCGGTACGAATCAGGTAGAATTTGCAACAGGAAGACCGATAGCCGCACAAACCTTAAAACCGAGAGTAAACCTAGGTCTTGCCCTAAACCCATCGCATTGGTCTCGAACATCTCAAAGACATGATATCTAAACGATATGAGATTCCTAAAACATGTCTCTTCGTTCATAACTCAACGTTCCCGAAAAATCGTAAATAATTTTTACGAAAACTCACGTCTCAAACGAAATAACAGATTGAACGCCTCAACGAAGATAAATATGAGACGACAACTCATGTTCACTTCAAACCCACTCTAAACAAAGTAACCCAAACAGACATCCATTATATAAACCGCATAGCGTTAGGAGTTCAAGGCCACACTCGGCCAGACATATATGAACAAAGGCCACACTCGGCCGCTAACAACAAGATAAAGGGAAAAACTCCTTCCCGTGAAAACGCTCACAGGTCAAAGTTAAAACTCCCGGACAAGGAAGCTCTGAATGCATCTGTGGGAAAGTTCACTTCCTCGTCGTCACCGGCAAAATCAGTCGTAGTTTCTACGGTGTTAGGGAAACCGGGATGGGATCCCAGAATCCTTGGATCTTTCCATTGATCGAAGTAATGGTCGCCTCAGCGTGAGCATGATCCTTCATGCCACCCTTCACTAACTCCATCTCTCTCTCGAAAACGTAGTCATCTTCCTGCGTCTTCCAAAGGCTCCGGATAGAGCCGCGACACTCACGGAAGTCGCCCAGCGAGTTGAAAGCACCCTTAAGATTCCCGTACTCAACCTGGAATTGAGAAGCGCGAGTCTTCATCACCTCGACAATTTCCCTCTTGCCCTTCCGTTCCGCCCTGCGAACAGCCCTGGCATGATCACGAACGAGTTGGGCGTCTCGCGCCAACATCTCGTCTCGCATGCGAGCAAGATCCTTTTCCGCCTTCTCCGCTTTAAAGCGATAGATCATGGCCTCTCTATGGCTCGCCTCAATGGCCGATCCGAGCAAGTTCAAACACTGTAAAACCGATTGACACGTTATAAGAAAAAAATAATAATTACGATCGTCAGCATTCTTAAAATTTATACCCCGTTAATGATGCGAGATCCTTCCGCAACAACTTTCGGCCTCCCTGACTCGCTCGTGGCCTGGGGAGCGTCAAAGCCCGACGGAAGACCAGCGAAGAAATCATCGAAGTCCCGAATAGGGACCTCGCTCGTACCACTTTCATCGCCAAAAGCAAGGTTCGGATCCCATCCTGGAAGCATGCAATCATCCACTGAAAACTCCAGGTCGCCGATATCAATATCTTTCCCCTTCGAAGACCGACACAACAGTGGGAGCGGCGTTGGGACCAGCGTTGGGACCTTGGTCTTCAGGCTCAGAATCACTCCTTGTTTCTCCGCCCAAAGCAGAACCAAGATGCACAAACCTCAACGTCTTTCGAACTCTCTTCGGCGTAAAAGAAGTCCATAAAAAAGGACCATTCCTGAGCAGATCCCTCATCGCAATAATGTCCTCAGGAAATGGAGCAAGATGGTTGATAAAGGGACGATCGTTCGGCAACCTCCGAAACAGTGGGATACAACTCTCCTCAACGGACGCTGTGTCTACACGAACGAAGAAGAAAAACTTCCTCCACGAGTTGAAGGTAGAAGTGAACCCCTTTACCACTGACATGAAGTTCCGAGGAACCAGCCTGTATGTGTCTGTTTCCCTGATGATCTGTAATCGAAGAAGCGCTTCGAAGTGATCAACGGTGAGCAAAAGACCATGCTCGTAGCTCAGGACTAGGATCCCTATGAGGTGCTGGATGCCAAGAGGATTCAGTTGGCTTATCGCCACCCCGAAGCGATCTAACACACGGACGATAATCTCGGGGATCGGAAACCATAAACAGCAATGCACTACAAATGCCTCGTAACAAGTAAAGAAGCCCTCCGGGGGACTACTAGCGCACTCTCCTTGACAAGGAACCCTGAATTCCACCGCGTCCGAAATATGGTAGAACGACCGCATGACCTCGAGAAATCCGCTAGTGCTCCTACTCGGCGCACTTGCCTCCACCGGGCGATGGTTCATGACCGGGAACGATTTTTCTATGGGAGGCGTGATCGAACCGTAACACGCCACCCACCATGCCTCGTTCTCGGCAGGGTCTACCGAATGAGGAACGAATTCCATCTTCGGCACTCGAAGCTCTTTAGAAACATTCGCGGGCAAAGACCCTTTCTTCGAACTCCTCTTCTTACTCGACATCTCGTGTTTTTTTTTCTTTAAAATCAAGGAGGAAATGACAGAGAGAAAGAGAAAGAACTTTTCAAGAAAAACCTCTCTATGAGAATGAGTAAGTGTGAAGGTTATGAAGAAGTTACCTCCCTTCTTATAGGGATGAGGAATTACTATTTACTTGCGGATTTTTGGACACGAACTTCGCTCAAATACACCAATCTCGTCCCAACTCGCCATACCACGCATTGGGACCTCGCTCGAAATCCACGTTCCCAATGTGCTGAGGGGCTAACTGTTGGGGTCAAAAACGGTTACGACGAAGTTAACGTCCAAATCCCTGAAGAAGAAAAACGTAGAAAAATTCTTCGACAAATATTTTTTCGAAATAGATTCTTCTTTACGAAAAACCTTTGCGGAAGAAACGCGAATCATCGGACAAGAGCTCGAGAAGGATCGTTACGCAGCAACCAAACGCGTACTCCGCTCGGTCGCTACGTAGCGACCGAGTTCGAGCCAAAGCTCAGTCGCTACATAGCGACCAAACGCCCATTCCGCTCGGTCGCTACGTAGCGACCGAGCTCGAACCAAAGTTCGGTCGCTACTTAGCGACCGAGCTCTTCCGAAACGTCAATACGACATCAGTCCATGCATTCTCGTCTATCCTTCGATGCTATCTCCCGAATACCATAGCGAACCCATCTCACGTTCTCCGCCATTTCTAAGTTATCAATCAAACTTTACCGTAAAACCGCGGAAAGATCATTCTTTATCGGAATGAGCCGTAATAAACGCTTCGAGTCGAAAGACGGCCCAAAGGGACCTAAGACACGACTCGAGGCCCAACTTACGATTTCTTAACCAACAGCCCGAAAACCGCATGTCGGTTTACGCTTGGTCCGCAAGGGAAGATAAATGTCAAGTTTCCGCAGATAAATACGAAATTTTGAAGATAATTACGAAGATTGGAAAAAATGGAATATCTCCATTTTTATGCTATGGCGGCTTAAGGACAGAAGAGGAAAGGCGTAAACCGACCTTGGAGCCAGTATATAAGGGGTCCTAGGCGAGCAAGTATATAAGGGGTCCTAGGCGAGAGGCATGGGAGAGAATTTTTCTCAGAACAAACTTAGCACTTAGAGCAATTAGGCAACTTTCCGTTTTTGTTATTTCGAGCTGCGACTCAACTAGGTTTTGCAGTCTTAGGTTGTTAGAACTAGGAATCTCGCCGACAGCTCTCGTAGCCAGGGCTTCTACCTTGTTGTAACGCTCATACGCGGATTCGGAATAAAACTCCTTTTGCTCTCTTTTACGATTTCTTATTTCTTTCGGTCTTTAATCGTGTGTTCTGATTGCTTGGCGTGTGGTTTAACAGATATCCGAGACCTCTGGAAAATTAGGGTTTTCTTAACTTTCCTAATTTAAACGGAAATCGACAGTGCGAATTTCGGTTCCCACAATATACCTGACCATCCCCACGAAATAAGCAGTGTCTAGCGTAATTAAAAGACGCCTCGAAAATTATATTCTCTAGTCGTAATGATTGCATACTCTCTACTGCCCATAAGATAGCATATAGCTCAGCCTCTTCACGTGAGTGTATGTCAGAGTATGAACGTCGGCTGTGCATGAGAACCCTTCCTCTTGTGTCACGAGTGATCCAGGAGACTCCGCAATTCACTGACCCATTCACCCACAATACACCAATATTGCATTTGATCATACCTGATGGAGGAGCTTGCCATACGATAGGGTGAGGGGTATCGAAGTGATGGTTTTGTGGTGCATTCTGATCTGAGTGGTTAGCAGTGAACCAGGAACAAGCTTCCTCCTCAGCCTTGTTGACAATAGAAAATGGAGAGAGACGGATTTTCTCAAATAATAGACCATTTCTTGCTTTCCAGATATGCCACAAGATCCATGGTATGCTCTGCTTGAGCTTTGATGGCGTGTCCTTGTTCTTCGTGCAAGCAACCAGGTGATGCAGGTATAGAAACACAGAGTTCGTAGACAAGCCAAGAGGAGGCATAGGAAGGTTTGCTGTTCTCCAAACGTCTTGAGCTGCTGTGCAAGAGAAAAGAGTGTGGCATATTGTTTCACGTCCCACACCGCATACCTTACATGTAGCATCAACTTGTAATCCACGTGAACGTAACTGATCAGAGACGGCTAATGCTCCAGCCAGAGCCCTCCACACAAAGTGTCTTATCTTAGGTGTAGTCTGGAGCTTCCATATACTTCTCCACAGCAGTTTTTTCCATAGGAGGTAAGCCGGTGGGGTGTGGAGAGTTCAGGTTGATGATAGTCTTTGTAAGTTTGTAACCAGATTGGGAGGAATAATTACCATGACTTGTAAGCCCCCACGACACAGCATCAGGTTGAAACCTTTCCACTCTCATGTGTACAATGATGTTGGCGTCCTCTTCAACAAAAAATCTCCTCACCTTGGACGTATCCCAAAGATTTTTATTCGGAATAAGGAGGTTCGATACCCTAAGTGTGAGATCAACTGTAGCATCCATACGGTACATTGGTGGTCTTGGGAGCGGACCCATGATCCAGTTTTCTGTCCAGACCTGTGTGGTAGTGGCATCTCCTACTCTTTTAATCAAACCCTTCTCTAGCAATTCTCGTCCGTGGAGAATGCTTCTCCAAGCAAAGGAGGGTCGTGACCCTAGTCCACACTCCATGAAGGATCCATTCTTCAAATATTTGCTTTTTAAAACTTTGGCAACAAGCGAATCAGGATTCATACGAATGCGCCATGCATGTTTAGCAAGTAAGGACTGATTGAATCTGCTGATATCATGAAAACTTAAGCCTCCTTCCTCTTTACTTTTACAAAGTTTCTGCCAAGCTACCCATGAGATTTTCTTTCGGTTTGAACCACTGCTCCACCAATATTCAACCATCGCGCTTGTTAGTCTATCACAGAGATCTTTAGGCAGTTTGAATACAGACATGGCATAAACCGGGAGAGCTAGTGCAATGGATTTTATTAGGATTTCCTTTCCTCCTTGCGAGAGAGCTTTTGCATACCCACCATTCAATCTCCCATGAAGCTTTTCTCGTATAAAGTTCAGCAGCTCGATCTTTGACCCTTGAAAGCATTCAGGTAGTCCTAGATAGGTTCCATCTCCTCCCTCTTTGTCTATCTCCAAGATTTGCTTGATCTCAGCCCGGTCTTGTTCTGGTATCTTTGCACCAAAGATGATAAATGATTTCAGCTTATTTATCACCTGTCCAGAAGCTTCACCACAGCGCCTAAGGCAATCTACAATGACTGCACTCTCCTCTTTAGAAGCCTTACACATCAGAAGGCTATCATCCGCAAATAAAAGATGATGGACTGCTGGTCCTTGTGGTCCAAGCTTAATACCATGTAGATCACCCTTCATCTAGGATTGGTTGAGGACATGTACTAAGGCCTCAGAACACAGTATAAAGAGGAATGGAGACATGGGATCACCTTGGCGAATCCCTCTTTCAGGCTTGATGAACCCATGTGTCTGACCGTTGAACAGAACCGTATAAGAGACAGTGCTGACGCAAGACATCACCCAGCTAACTCACTTTCTGTTAAAACCAATCTTTTCCAGTAGCATCTCCAAGAAGGACCATTCCACCCTATCATAAGCCTTTGACATATCAGTCTTTAAGGCCATGTATTTCTTCCCAATAGCCTCATTCGTTCTGAGTGTTGGGGTCGAAAACAGTTACGACGAAGTTAACGTCCAAATTTCCGAAGAAGAAAAAACATAGAAAAATTCTTCGACAAGTATACTTTCGAAATAGATTCTTCTTTACGAAAAACCTTTTCGGAAGAAACGCGAATCATCGGACAAGAACTCGAAAAGGATCGTTACGCAGTGACCAAACGCGTGCTCCGCTGGGTCGCTACGTAGCAACAAAGTTCGAGCCAAAGCTCAGTCACTACATAACAGCCAAAAGCCCACGACCGAGCTCGATCCGGAGCTCGGTCGCTACGTAGCGATTGAGCTCGAACCACAAGCTCGGTCGCTAAGTAGTGACCAAGCTCTTCCGAAACATCGATACGATATCAGTCCATGCATTCTCGTCTACCCTTCGATGCTATCTCCCGAATACCGTAGCGAACCCATCTCACGTTCCCCGCCATTTCTAAGTTATCAATCAAACTTTACCGTAAAAACCGCAAAAAGTTCATTCTTTATCGAAAGAAGCCGTAATAAACGCTTCGAGTCGAAAGACGGCCCAAAGGGACCTAAGACACGACTCGAGGCCCAACGTATGATTTCTTAACCAACATCCCGTAAACCGCATGTCGGTTTACGCTTGGTCCACAAGGGAAGATAAATGTCAAGTTTCCGCGGATAAATACGAAATATTGAAGATAATTACGAAGATCGGAAAAAATGGAATATCTCCATTTTTATGCTATGGCGGCTTAAGGGCAGAAGAGGAAAGGCGTAAACCGACCTTGGAGCCAGTATATAAGGGGTCCTAGGCGAGAGGCATGGGGAGGGAATTTTGGAGAGAAAACTTAGCACTTAGAGCAATTATGCAACTTTCCGTTTTTGTTATTTTGAGCTGCGACTCAAGTAGGTTTTGCAATCTTAGGTTGTTAGAACTAGGAATCTCGCCGACAACTCTCGTGGCCAAGGCTTCTACCTTGTTGTAACGCTCATACGCGGATTCGGAATAAAACTTTTTTTGCTCTCTTTTACGATTTCTTATTTCTTTTCGTCTTTAATTGCGTGTTCTGATTGCTTGGCGTGTGGTTTAACAGATATCCGGGACCTCTGGGAAATTAGGGTTTTCCTAACTTTCCTTATTTAAACGGAAATCGACAGTGTGAATTTCGGTTCCCACACTGAGTCCGTGAACCATCTCATGTGCCACAGTGATATTATCTGAGATGCGACGTCCAGATACGAAGGCGCCTTGTGTCTCTGAGATGATCTCTGGCATTACAGTTTTCAAACGATGGCACTGAATCTTCGAAACAATTTTGTACTGAACAGAGCATAGACTGATGGATCTCATATCAGACATCCTTGTTGGTTTCTAGACCTTTGGCAGTAAGCAGAGCTGAGTATGGTTTCAACCGGCTGGTAACAGTGCAGAATAAAAGAAACTACGGACTTCTGCTACTACAAAGGGACCAACCACATGCCAGAATATTTTGTAAAAGGTTCCTGTTAAGCCATCTTCCCCGAGGGCACTAGATCCCCTAACATTGAAAGCATCCACTCTGATTTCCTCCTCAGTAACTTCTTTCGTAAGCATCTCATTCATCTCCGTAGAAACTCTGCCCTCAAAGCCATCAAATAAGGACTCCAGATCGTGGGGGTTAGAGCTCATGAAAAGTTCCGTAAAGTACTCTGCAGCAAGATGTCCTTTAGATCCTTCTGAGAAGAATGTCGTTCCATCATCGTCCTGAAGCATGAGAACTTTATTATGAATTCGACGCACTTTGACGCTGTTGTGGAAAAAAGTCGTATTCTTGCCTCCTTCTTTCAACCACAGCTCACGACTTTTTTGACGCTAAAACAGCTCTTTTTGTCGGTGAGCTTCAGCTAACTCATCCTTAAGATTCTTCATAGTAAGGTGATCGGGAAAACGCTTAGCAATCTCAACGTTGCTGCGGGCATTAGTGTTGGGACCTCGTTTCCATCTAGCTAGTTCCCTCCTGCAGCTAGCAATGCGGTCCATTATGTGGGTTTCTCCAGTCAGGTTTGCCATGTTCCAACCTCTTATGACAGCTTCTTCAAAACCCTCCTTCCCAATCATTCTCTGATCAAAATAGAACCTTCCACAGCCGCGATCCTCCCCTTCCAGAGCAAATCTGACATTAATAGGTATGTGGTCTGAAGCATACATGCGCATATACTCTGTGTTAGCTTTTGGAAATAATTTAAACCACCCATCATTCCCAAAGCTTCTATCAAGTCGGCATTGGACCCAGACTTTGTCTTTCTGACCCACACCATTGGTCTTTTCCCTCCAGCCCGCCCAGGAAAGTGAGTTACCTGAACTTCTCACTTCTCAAACTTTGCAAGAGAGAGCAAAGTTACGAAAGTCCCAAAAAGTAGCCTCCGGTCTTGTTGCACCACCTTCCTTCTCAGCATTACTCATCAGTTCGTTAAAATCACCAAGAAGTAACCAAGGATCGTTCCTCGTGATCCCAATGGACATCCAGCTGTCCCACACCAACTTTCGCTTCTCTCTGATCGGGTCTCCATATACGCAAGAGACATAGAAAGACAACGATCCCACCTTTACTCTAGCGTCGATAATCCTGCTACTACTTGATAGGATTTCGACCTCATAACAATTCTTCCATAGTAGAGCCAAACCACCACTACGTCCCACTGGTTCCACTGTCACCATCTTATCATAACCCAACTCCAGACGAAGATCATCCATAAACTTAAATTTTTGTTTCGTTTCCATCAAAAACAAAAGGTCAGGGAAATATTTTCTCCGAATATTCCTCAACCGTTGAACTCTCTCCGGGCTACCAGCCCCTTGACATTTCCAGCTCCAGATGCTAATTGGGGAGGCAGCGGCTTCAGACTGGAAGCCACCGTAGGTTCTGAAAGTTTTTTGTTTCTGTTCTCTGTAGAAGATAAGGATGAGATAGCCTTCCGTTTTGAGCTTGACATCAGCTCGGGTTCGTCTGGAGAAACTTGGGGGGCAGTCAATTTCAGAGGTTTGCCTGCAGCCCTTTGCTTCCAGGAGTGTGGACGTCTCCTTTGTGACATGGTTACTCCAACATTTCCGGTGACACTCCCTTCCGTAGAAGGGCCAAGCTGAAAACCCGAGGGGTTAATGGGAGAAGAGTAAGCAGAGAGCATCGAGCCAGAGGACTCCGATACTTCCTCATTCGTATCACCTATGTATGTTGCTGGAGCAGCAATTTGGAGGGTTTTGTTGCAATGATGTGCTTCTAGCAGCTCAGTGTATGAGAGAGCATGTCCCTTGCCCTTATCAAGTTCTTTTGTGATGCGGGTGAGGTGAACAGATGAAGAAGCTAGATTCTCTTCAATTCCTTGTTTGACACGTTCGATCCTGGCCATACGCTCAGTCGGGTCAGCATGGGATATATAAAGCATCTCAGTGTATGAGAGAGCATGTCCCTTGCCCTTATCAAGTTCTTTTGTGATGCGGGTGAGGTGGAAGATGAAGAAGCTAGATTCTCTTCAATTCCTTGTTTGACACGTTCGATCCTGGCCATACGCTCAGTCGGGTCAGCATGGGATATATAAAGCATCGCCATCTTACGGTCTTCACCAGAAAGCTCTGGGAACATCACTGGGAAACCAGGAGGTCCACTCAACGGGTCCGATACAATTGGACCCCTCTGTTCCATCCTCGGAGCCTCTACTACTTTCTGCACTCCGTTGGTTCCCTTTTGTATAAAAGGACATTTGATTTTCTCATGAGTTAAGCGAAGATAGTGAAAGCAGCGCTTGTGGATCTTCTCATACTCAAATTCAATGGTCACTGTCCCTCCTTTGACAGTGAGCTTTCGTGCAGATTTCGTTGGGTTCTTTGTATCAAACAAGACTAGCGCCCTTATGTAATCCGTTGTATGGGATACCTTAGGGTCATAGGCCACCTTCTCTACTTTCCCCACCACAGATGCGAGCTTGTGCATAGTCTCAACCGTGAAGAAATTAACCGGTATGTGCTTGATATGAATCCAGAGAAACATAGACTGCAAGAAATCCCCAGGTGGGTTTGCTATCCAACGCTCCAAAACCATCGCCCAGTGATTATAAGACCATGGCCTATCATTCAACACCGTAACCAGATCTTCTTCTCGTTGGAAAATGAACTGGAACCTATCCCGCGACAGAGCAATTCCACGGACTCGTCCATACACCCTCCACGCCGTCGGCATGTACTCTATCATCTTTGCCATCGATTGGCAGTCAGGTTTCAGTAATCTTCCCAGTAAGCTTGTCTCGTTTTCATCAAAAGCTCGGTATCTTGGGCTATCAGGCAGGGTCAAAGGCTCCTCCTCATCCAAGGACATAGTCTGGATAGCTTTCTGCAAAAGATCAGCCATTTCTTCACGAAAGTTGGAAATTCTGGCGCCGGTAGATAACTAGAGTTGCGAAACTTTTGGTAATAGGTCGAGAGTAATTAAGGCGAATGTGCCTCTAATACCACAAAATTCGGCCATAATTTTCTGAGAAATCATGCTAAAAGGAAAAGCTCGGGGAGGTAGGAATTGAGAAAGGTAATTTTCTGGAAATTTTAAGGAAACTAGAATCAGAGGAAAGGGGAAAAAGGGTAACGAAATAATGGCAAATTGAGACTTCCCAAAAGAAGAGACCGTCACTAAGGCTGGTAATTGGAGATCCACTCTAAGCGAGGGAAGGAGAAGTTTTTTTAAAAAAAGAAATAACCGGCCCCTTGGGCTTCACCGGAAATCGCCTATAGGGAACAATCTATGAAATACAATATAGAGACCTTATTTTAAGGGGAGTGCAAAAACACTGATTATGGGGATGAAGATGAAGCATGTAAGTTTGCCAATGCCAATGAAATGGACTTAATCGTAATGAATCCAGGAATTGTAATAGGACCAATCTTGCAGCCAACTCTTAATTTCTCTGTAGGCGTGGTTGTTGAACTAACAAAGGGTAAGGATCCTTTTATGAGCAAAAGTTATAGGTTTGTGGACGTGAGAGATGTTTCTTTAGCTCATATCAAGGCACTTGAGACTCCATCAGCCAATGGTAGATATATCATTGATGGTCCGGTCATTGCGACATTAAAAGACATTGAGAAAATTTTGCGCGAGTTCGTTCCTTATTTGTGCATTGGTGATGATAAGTGAGTTTGCTTTGCTTTTAACTCTTACTCAATAAGTACAATTTTTTTTTTTGAACATCTCAATAAGTACAATTATGTTTTAAAATTCTACAAATCAACAATTAATATTTTTTATTTTTTTTATTTTAGGAACAATGAAGACATTGACCTTGATTTAGTGACATACAAGGTGTCTGTTGAGAAAGTGAGGAGTTTGGGAATTGAATTCACTCCTACAGAAACAAGCCTTAGAGACACTGTTTTCAGTCTGAAGGAGAAATGTCTTCTGTGATTCTCTTTGTTGTTTTATTGTACTTATTATTGATTTCACTATTACAGTGACATGAATAAGTAATTTGTCTTAAAAATAAAGATATAAACAATCGTATTGCCCCAAAACTATGTTATTTACTCGTGTCTTGTGCCATCCCCAATCTTTTTAATCCGAACTTCTCAACACAAAACTGTATTTTAAAAAATATATGTCAATATTTTTATTAATATTTTTAATAAATTAATTATTAAAATTAATATTAAATTTTCTAAAAGAAGAGACTTTAGTAAGTTTTCCAATTTTTCAAAATACCAATAAAATATTAATAAATTGTTTGTACCCATATTTAAAAATTAATACTCCATTTAAATTTGGAAAACTTAATGACACTCTTATTAGAGTTTCTGTTTTTGCTATTCTAATTTTTTGTGTCGTGATCTCTATCCGAATTTTAATTAATCTATTTTATATAATTCTTTTCTTGTATTTTTCGTGTTTATTACATTTTAGATCTTATTGGATGAAGGCACTTGTTTTGCTCTTATTTTAATTGAATAAATTGTTGAGGTGTCGTGAGCTCGAGGTTATCAAGTAACGTGGCAAATGCGAGTTTCGCCGTTCCCAAGGCAATGCAATACATTCTGTTTGAAGTTTCAACCCTCTCTTCTGGTTTCTTTTTCAAGATCCATACCATTTCAAACTTGTAAGAAAACTATTCGCAGCTGGGAGTCTAAAGTTGATGGGGATAATAAGCATTCAGACAGCGATGGATCTGATCGTCGCTGGTTTCTCTCTGATGATTGGATTTGGTATCTTTGCTATCATCGCCTCTGTCCTCTGCTCTGTCGTTTTCATCCACCATGTCAGAGAGGCTCCTTCTAACCCCTCCCTTTTAAGTTCTCGCCGGGGATAAACATACGTAAGAGATATTCCTTTTATACACCCTTCCTTCCATGCTTTTCCAGTTGTTAATACAATAAAAGAACTGCTTATGTAATTTAAGTATTGTAATAGCTCTCTCTAGGCCTAAGTTCAAAAAAAAATAGCTCTCTCTAGGCCTGGACAAAATAACCGGAACCGAAGAACCGAACCGAAATACCCAAAATCGGAACCGGACCAATACACTCAAATACCCGAATGGTTCCTATATTTTTATATCCGAAATAACCGAACCGGAACCGAACCGAAAACCGAACGGGTACCCGAATATATAAAAATATTAATTATATATACATATAACATCACTAAATATATATTTTTAATTTAAAATTCTATTAAAATTTTCTGAAAATAGTTGAGGATAACTAAATTATTATAAAGTATCCAAACTATCGGAAAGTATCTGAAACTATCCGGATAGTTTTATCTGAAATATCCAAAGTAGTCCAGAAAATCCAAATATTTTATCTAAATCATTCTAATTATTTGATATTTTACCCTAAATAACCGATATTGTATCCAAATTATCCGAATTACCCGAACTATCCGAACCCGAACCGGATCCAAATGAGAACCGAACTTTTTTGAATATTTTCCGGTTCCTACATTTACTATCCGAACCGAACCGAAAACAAATCAAGTACTAAATGGATCTTCTAGCCTCTATCTGAACTATCCGAAACCCGAAATACCCGAACCGAACCGAACCGAACCGATACCCGAAATGCCTAGGCTTAGCTCTCTCAAACAACTGCTGCATTCATTGGAAATTGTTCTTTTGTGAGTAATTATTTTTCATTGTCCTACAAGAATTAAAAGATTCGTAAATCAATAGTTATTGTATAATGAAAATTCACATACTTAATTAAAAATAACAATAGCAACGTTTGATTATTATTCTCTGCATTTTCAGAAAACCAGATTGAAAGGGGAGAAAAGAAGAAATTTGCACAGAAGCTTCTTCTCTAGTTCTGCTTGTACGTGAAATGCAGAACAAAAATTGTAATCCAAATTATAAATAAAAATTACAAATAAGTTTTTTTTCGACAATTACTAAGTTAGAACATCTCTAGAAATGTAACGTGTGATTTACGTAATTAAATAAATAAAACTTGATGAGTAAATTTTGTTTTCTACTAGTTTATTATTTCTTTCTGTTTACACGAGTAAACTATTCCACTGTGATAACAACATCTCAGTCTGATGAGATTTATTGAGATTAATTATGTTAATTATTACAAAACCAAACGACAAAAGACTAAAAACTTCATTAGCTAGTTAGATTGTGGTGTCATTGCAGCTTCTTGCACATCATAATTATTGTTGACGTTATTGTGTTTGAACGTCTCGGGGATGTTGTAATCAACAGCTGCGTTCTTGTTTACGAGAGATTCATACAGCCCTTTGTCTAAATGCAAATGGAGTGCATCGCATGATCCAGACCAGCAAGTCAGCGGTTTGCAGTACATGGTCTCTCTGAAACCAGTCCTGTCCCTGCTACCATTGTATCGAATTCTGCCGCGACCACCACGGCCAAAATTGACTCTGCTGCCACCGGCTCCTCTAATGCAGAGACCAGGAAGACAAAAGCCTCCATCGTAACCAAAGTGATTTCCAACAGACCATTTCTGAGAGTCTATGTCATGGGATCCAACTGCTAAGCTCAGCAAAAGAGATACTGAGAAGGAAAGACACATCCATTTGAGTTCTGCCATTTTGGCTTTCTGTGTTGATAGTTTGTAGGCTGAAAAGGATCAGTGGCTTTTATATAGACTTGTCAATATGCTGTGTCATGCTTTTGTCATTAGGCAGTGAAAGGAGCCGAAAATCTGGGCAACGGAGCTTGTTTTGGAAGGAAACTAAGGATATTTGGCATACTGAATTGTCTTCAAATTTTTATATCTTATATTTATAAAATTTATAGTTATTAGTGTTCGAGACTCAATGAATTCCTTTGGTCTTGTTCACGAGAAAACACATATGTTGAATAGTGAGGAGAAGTTTGTTCATGTATCCAGTGTAGATCTATGTAAAATGGGCTTCATAACTCTTCTCTTATGATTATAGAATTCTCGAACATACAATAGTTTTTATTTAAAAAAAGAAAGAAGGTTAGTCTTATTAATGATGCTGGAAAATAAAAAAATAGGGCGGGAGCAATTAAATAAACAAGAGTATAGCCATTCATATTAGTTCATCGATATAGGCTATGTTAGATTTTATTAATTGAGAGCTGAATGTTCGGATGCATTATGATTATATAAATGTTGTGACGGACGTCAAAAGACAGAGATTAACAGATGGATAAACAATAAAGAAAGACACAGAGATTTAACGTGGTTTACCCCTAACGGTTACGTCCACGGACAAAGAAAAATTTTATTGATGGAGGAATTACAGAGATATATCTACAAAAAGATCAGATCTAGTTTCTCTACATTGGTTCAAATCCAATAGTAGGTATAACTTATTAGACACCATGATCAATGGTGTCGGCTACTAACTAGGTTTAGAAGAGGCACAAGATATATATAGTTGTGTCCCAGAAAACCCTAGCACTAGTGGACCTCAAAAGACTAAAGCCCAACAGATTCAAGGCATTATTCAACAAATCTCCACCTTGACTTGAATCCTGCATAATCAGATGTACCAGAATGCACTTCTCCGTGCTCAGAATACAAATGTACCAGACTCTCTCTTTGCTCAGATGTTCCGTCGAACTCAGATGTCAGATGTCCCGTCGGACCAGATGCTCATCAGAGCCAAATGCTCTAACTTGGGCCAGATGCTCTCTTCGAGCCAGATGCCCCTCAGGGCCAAACGCCCACCAGGGCCAGATTTAACAGCTTGAGTTGTTTAGCAAATCAAGACAATGCTTGAACTTGCTATGAGGAACCGGCTTAGTGAACATATCCGCAGGATTATCAGTTGTTCCTACCTTCTTCACTTCAATCTTCTCATCTCTCAGAAAATGGTATCTTACATCGATATGCTTGGTTCTCTCATTATGAACCTGATCCTTGGCTAAGCAGATAGCACTTAAGCTATAACAGAACACAGTAGCCTGATCATGATGAAGACCAAGATCACTGACCAATCCTCTCAACCATATTGCCTCCTTAGCAGCTTCTGTCAATGCCATATACTCTGCCTCAGTTGTAGACAAAGTCACTGCTGACTGCAAAGTCGCCTTCCAGCTCACAACAGAACCACCCAAAGTAAATACGTAACCAGTCATAGATCTCCTGTTGTCCACATCTCCTGCATAATCCGAATCAGAATACCCAGTAACCAGTCTCGGATCCTTGTCTCCATAGACAAGACCAATATCAGATGTACCCTTAGGGTACTGGAATATCCTCTTCACAGCGATCCAATGCTCCTTTCGCGGCTGAACCATGAACCTACTCACAACACTGACTGCGTGTGCAAGATCTGGCCTTGTACAAACCATAGCATACGTCAAACTTCATACAGCACTAGCATAAGGAACACGTGACATATAATCGATTTTCCCTTCAAATATTTCATCACTCATGGTAGGATGAAAATTTGCAACACATGGAGTATCGATAGGCTTAACATTAAGCATCCCGAATCTTGTCAAGGCCTTTTCAATGTAGGCCTTTTGTGACAAGAACAGTTTCTTCTTCGTCCTATCCCTGAAGATCTCCATTCCTAGAATCTTCCTCGCAACACCCAAATCTTTCATCTCAAACTCAGAACTCAGTAGTTCTTTCAGCTTCTGAACATAACACTTCTTCTTGGCAGCTATCAGCATGTCGTCTACATACAGCACCAGGTAGATATACGACTCATCTTCCACCTTGCTCATGTAGACACAACAGTCATAAGGACTCATGTCGTAGCCCAACTTGACCATATAGCTGTCAAACCTCTTGTACCACTGTCTAGGAGACTGCTTAAGTCCATACAGCGACTTCCTCAACTTGCACACATGATCTTCTTTACAAGAAAATAGAAAACCCTCAGGCTGAGTCATATAGATCTCTTCCTCAAGCTCTCCATGAAGAAAAGCAGTCTTCACATCAAGTTGCTCCAACTCCAGATCCCGACGTGCTACTATCGCCAATAGCACTCTGATAGAGGTGTGTCTGGCCTTGGGTGAGAATATCTCATTGTAGTCCACGCCTTCTCTTTGACTGAAACCTCTAGCAACAACTCGAGATTTATACTTGACTCCCTCTTCTGGTGAATGACCTTCTTTTAGCTTATAAATCCACTTGCAAGTCACAACTTTTCTCCCAGGTGGTAGTGTGACCAGATCCCATGTGTGATTCTTTTCATGAGATTCCATCTCATTTCCCATTGAAGCATACCATTTCTCAGATGCATAACTTGAAATGGCTTCTCTGTAAGTAGACGGCTCGTAAGTGTCCACTTCCTCTGCAACTTGTAGTGCATAACCCACCATATCTTCAAACCGATATCTCTCTGGTGGCCTAACATCAACTCTTCTTGGTCTGTCTTTAGCAATACTGCGTTTTTCAGACCCAATACATTGATTTCCAGAATTGGAAGATTGAGGCTTCTCATCAGACATCGATCGCTCGCTCTCTTCCTGAGGATCGATCGATCTCGTGTTGTCGGACATCGATCGGAGATCTCTACCATCGCCCAATCCTGTGTATGGCGTAGATCGATCGCTCCCTGACACTAGATCGGTTGATCCTGGGTAGTCTGACTGCACTTTCTACAGCTCCACCTGCTTGTCAACATCCTCCTGCTCTGCTTCTGAAATGGACTCAGCTGAAACTTTGAACATAGAACTCTCATCAAACACAACGTTCCTGTTCATAACAACCCGTTTCTCAGATGGAGACCAAACTCTGTATCCCTTTACACCATCTCCATAGCCCATAAACACTCCCTTCTTCGCTCTTGGTTCCAGCTTTCCTTCATTAACATGATAGTAAACCGTGCAACCAAAAACTCTCAGAATAGAATAATCAGCAGATCTGCCTGACCATACCTCATTAGGTATTCGACACTCGATCCCTGTATGCAGTCCAAGATTGATCAAATAACAAGCCGTTTTCACTGCCTCAGCCCAAAACCTCTTCTCTAAACCAGCATTAGAAAGCATGCACCTCGCTCTCTCCAGCAATGTCTGGTTCATTCTCTCTGCTACACCATTCTGTTGTGGTGTATACCTGATTGTATGATGCCTAGCAATCTCTGCATCCTTACAAAACAGATTGAACTTTGTTGAATAGAATACCAGACCATTATCAGTACGAAGCCTCTTAATCTTCTTCTCAGTTTGATTCTCCACCAGTATCTTCCACTCCTTGAAGCTGTTGAAAGCTTCACTTTTGTGCTTCATGAATGTTATCCACGAATAGTCATCAATCATGGACACAAAATACCTGTGACCCTTCAGCGACTCCACCTTGGAGGGACCCCAACAATCTGAATGGATGTAATCCAGCGTGCCTTTTGTTTTATGAACAACCTTAGGAAACTTCTTTCTGTGCAGCTTCCCAAACACACAGTGCTCACAGAACTCAAGGTTCTTGGTCTTATGACAACAAAGAAGATCCTGCTTTGACAGAATCTGCATCCCACGCTCGCCCATATGTCCAAGCCTCATATGCCACAACTTATCCATATCTTCCTTGCGAACCTCTAGAGATGCAACATTTGCTGAACTTGAAACCGTAGAACCTTCCAGCAAATACAAAGTACCATGAATGAAACCTCTGAGAATCACATCTAAACCCCTGTAGACACTCAGAACTCCATCTCCACCTGAATACTTGAAACCTCTGCTATCCAAAAGACTAGCTGAGATCAAGTTCTTGGACATTGATGGAACATGTCTAACTCCAGTCAACGTGCAGACTCTATCATCATGTGTCCTGAGCTTAATAGAACTGATTCCTGCAATATCGCAAGCAAAGTCATTCGCCATCTTGATCTTGCCATCAGTCACTGCCTCATACTCTGAGAACCATTCTCTCCTTGGACACATATGATAAGATGCGCCTGTGTCCAGGACCCACACATCTCTAGGATGTGTTTTTCCATGAGCAACCAGCGCAATATCTTCATCAGATTTAGCCTCATTCTCGGCTACCGCAGCGGAACCAGTCTACTTCTTCTTCTTAGGACAATCAGATTTCCAATGTCCTTTCTCTTTGCAGTAATTACAAATATCAATTGGTTTGGGACCCTTTGAAAATGACCTTTTGTCTTTCGACTTCTTGCATTTTCCAAAGTTCTTTCCACCACCTACAAACAACCCAGAAGCTTGATCGTCTGTACCAGAACCGGATGCCTTGTGTCACAACTCCCTGCTATGAAGTGCTGGCTTGACTTCCTCCAAACTCACTGTATCCTTACTCCCTATGAATGACTGAACAAAGTTCTCATAGGAGTTTGGTAGTGATACCAACAAAATCAGTGATGCATCCTCATCTTCCACCTTAACATCAATATTCCTCAGATCCAACAAGATGGAATTTAGACTGTCAAGATGATCTTGGAGTTGTGTACCTTCTTGCATCCTCAGAGCGAAAAGACGTTGTTTCAGAAGTAGCTTCTTAGTCAGAGACTTCGTCAAGTATAGACTCTCTAACTTCGACCACAAATCAGCTGCAACATCAACACCGGAAACTTCGATGATGATCTCATCTGCCAGACACAACAAAATTGTTGAATACGCCTTCTCTTCAGTAACCTCCATCTCAGTAGTAACAGGTTCAACCTTCTTCCCTGACAACGGTGCCCAAAGACCTTGTTGCTTCATCAACGCCTTCATCTTGATTTGCCAGAGACTGAAACAGTTCCTTCCAGTAAACTTGTCGATCTTCATATTCATCCCAGACATCTTCTCACCAGATTCAACCCGAAGCTCTGATTCCAGTTTGTTGTGACGGATGTGAGTAGATAGAGATTAAAATATGGATAAACAATAAAGAAAGACACAGAGATTTAACGTGGTTCATCCCTAACGGCTACGTCCACGGGCAAAGAGAGATTTTATTGATGGAGGAATTACAGAGATCTGTCTACAAGAAGATCAGATATAGTTTCTCTACGGCTGCTAACTAGGTTTAGAGGAGGCACAAGATATATATAGTTGTGTCCCAGAAAACCCTAGCACTAGTGGGCCTCAAAAGACTAAGGCCCAACAGATTCAAGGCATTATTCAACGATAAACACAAGATATATACGAATATCTCGATTCAACAAACTTAAAGCTAATATTCGCAGATCTATAGTAAAAATGATTAAACTAGTTCAACTGAAAATCACGGCATAGTTAGGGGCTGATCGTTTCAATTTTTATTAATTGTCTAAAACATAATTATTTTAAAATATGCTTTTGGTGGAAAACATAATTTTGTGGTTTTAGCGAAAAATACATATTCACGATTTAACTCGAGAAATTTGATTTTGCGATTTTAACGAAAAAGTTATTTTGTGGTTTTGTTGGAAAATGAATTTTGCAGTTTTGGCGGGAAAATACGGGAATGTGGTTTTTTGCATGAAAACATGTTTTTACGGTTTTGCCAAGAAAATGTGTTTTTGCGATTTTGGTGGAAAAAATATTTTTTTTTGCGATTTTGGCGGGAAAGTGCGGTTTTGCGAATGGCGGAAAAATGCCTTTTGAAAAATGCATTTTAACGGTTTTGGCGGGATAATATATTTTTGCGGGTTTAGCGGAAAAGTGCATTTTGTGGTTTTGGCAGAAAATGCGTTTTGAGATTTTAGCGAAAAATGTGTTTTTCGATTTTGGCAGAAGATATGTTATTGTGGTTTTGCCAGAAAAGTGTATTTTTCGGTTTTGGCGGGAAATGCGTTTTTGCGATTTTTAGCGTAAAATGTGTTTTTGCGATTTTGGCAAAAAATATGTTTTTATGGTTTGGCGGAAAAATATGTTTTGGTAGAAAAATGTATTTTTGTGATTTTACCAAAAAATTGCGTTTTTATGATGTTGGCAGAAAATATGTTTTTGTGGTTTTGACAAAAAAATGTATTTTTGTGTGTTTTGACGAAAATGGGTATTTTACGATTTTGATAGAATACTATAAATCTTTTGAACTTGGATACAAAATGGTATATTAGTCATTTATTATTGTGGACATGTTTATCTCCGTCCATGTACCAATTAAATTCATCTAAATGAACAATTTGAATGAGTCTTATTTTAGACTAAAGTTTTAAAATTCATCTGGATTGATGATTTGGATGATATCCATTTTAACACCAAATAAACACAATTCTCATCTCTATCCATCATCTGGACAAACGAACATGCCGTCAGTGAAACTCCGGCTACTGCAAGGGAATAATATCAGATCAAAAGCATATCAACAGTTAATTTTAGTTTTTTCATGTTATTTTTCCACCCAATGCGGTATGTCACTGAAGCTCTTCTTAATGATCCTTGAATGTCATTTTCGATTACGAATGGAACGTGTGCATAGGCCATGTGTTTAGCAGAAATGCTTGGTTCTTGGCCTTTGCTCGTTTTGTTATACCGTCTTCCTCAAATTGAAATTGGTAGACCAGGTCCAACGTGTTGTGCATTTACTGAGTCATATTCTCTCACAATTTTGTGGGTCATAGAATTAGATTGGACGACCCTTATTTCATTATCATCTACCTGTTTATTGCTTCTGCACGTGCATGGTGGATTTGAGATTACAACGTCGAAAGTGACCTGAGAATCACATCTACGTGAAGGCGGTCCTCTCCTAGCAAGCTGCCAGCTAAAATCTTTGTTGTTTTCTGCTCCCAGTTCAATCTCCCTCAATAAGTTAAAATATTTTCAGTCATTTTCGTAGACTAACTGTATACTGATACATGTTACCAACTTTGACTTTCCATGATGTACTACGTTATCTCAAGTTATTGATCTTTTGGCTCTCAGTTAAATCTATGATGTAGTAATTCTTCATCATCTTTTTTCTTGGAGATTCTTTCCCTGATAGATGCAATTTCTATTCATTGTTGTGAACAGGCAGAAGCTACATGGTTCTTACTGTGCTGAAAAGCTGGAGAAGAATATCACAAACAGTTTTCATTTTGTCTAACTTTTTTCCTGATGTGAAATAGTATTATATGAATTTTTGGTTATGAAAAGTTTTATAAAAGTAGATAATGACATATCTTGAATGATTGAAATTTGCTCTTAAAAAAAAGAATCATGTGAAGGCATTGAAAGCAGCAACTCTCTGTTAACAGGCAAAGCTATGGTGTATTAGCTAACTTTGGGGCCACAACTATTGAACAAAATGGTAAAAACCTTAAAAACTCCTGTTTTGTCATCAAACTCTTTGTTTTATCCGACACTACAATAAAACATCAAGGATTCTGAGGGAAAAAATCGTCGGAATTTCGTCGGAATATCGTTATTCCGACGCAATTCCGACGAAATACGTCGTCGGAAATAATTCCTCGGAATTTCTTTTTTCTTCTGAAATCCCTCGGAATTTTCCGACGGAATTCCGAGGAAATAAATTTCCGAGGAAATTCCGAGGATCCCTTGTTTGTCGGAAAAGTCCTCGGAATATACCGAGGTAGAACTTCGTCGGGATAATTCCTCGGAAGTTCATCGATCGATGCGTGTTTGGACATATATACATCGATCGATAGGAGTATACCGACGGACTTTTTCCTCGGTTTATTCCGAGGAACTGTTCCCTCGGTATATTCCGAGGGATCCGTTCCTCGGAATTTTCCGAGGGAGTTGTCCCTCGGAAAACTCCGAGGGAAATGTCCCTCGCAATATTTTTAAAAAAAACGGATCGATCGATGCGTTTTTGTTCAAAAACGCATCGATCGATGTAGTGAAAAATATAATTAATTTCCTCGAAATGTAAAAAATATTAATTTTTTTGAAAAAATAAAATTTCTGAAATTTAAATTCGAAAATATGAAATTAAAAGTAAAATTGAAATCATACTAATTAATATTCAAAGTTTCACAAATAAAAATAAAACATTCCGAGATTGGGGAAAAAAAAACTACGGGTCTGGCACGTCCGGGAACACCTCGTTCGGGCACATCCTCTGCATCATCTCCATCATTTGCTGGTTCAGCCTCCTCTGTGCCTCATAGCCCGCCTGTTGAGCCGCCATCTGGGTCTCCAACAAAGATATTCGATCATCTTTGTCCTTCAACTGAGCCGTAAGTACTTCTGGATCAACAAAGGGCGGTGGTGCAGAAGAAGGAGGAACCGACCGGGTGCGACGACCCAAACCGAACAAACGTCCCTTCTTCTTTGGAACCGACTGAATAGAAAAAAGCCAAATTTAGAAATTTAAACCAAGAAATAAATGAATTGAACTTAAAAAAAAAAAAACTTACGGATTCAACGATTTCGTTGATTCGAAACCGGGACAAGTTGGTCGAAGCCGTCGAAGCGTCATCCTCGGTTTGAAGCTGAGACACTTCGTCTACCACCTGAGTTTGGACCAGGTCGACCACGTCCCTCACAAGACCGTCATCAATCTGGCCGGTCTTCTTGTTGGTATACGCCCTCCTCATTAGGGCGAGATCATCGACCGGCTCGCCATCATTTTCTTCCGCCTTGAAAAAAAACATAAAATTAAAGAAACATTAGAAATTAGAAGAAATGCACAATAAATTTAAATTCTGAAACTCAAATAATTGAAGAAAAAGCGGTTGAACTTACCATGCGATCTCCGAGAGTGGCAATAGATTGAGCACCCAAGTTATGCTTGTAGATGCCCTTCCCTTTACGGTCGCTCCTGCGGTTGGTGGAGTTGGTGGAAGAAGTTTCTTTCGTCTCCTCCTTATCCCAATGCGCACACAACTCCTTCCAGACCGTATCGTTCATCGACTTTGGGACCTTTTAATTAAAAAAAAAAGAAAAAGTTTAATAAATTAAAAAATAGTTTAATAAATTAAAAAATTGTTTAATAAATTAAATCGAACCTTATTGATTTCCCACTTCTTCTTCCACTCGTGGATCTGCTTCCCATAGTTGTCCATTACTTTATGGACGAAGTGGTGATAGATAAAGAGCGTCTCATCGGAATTCCAGTTGAACTCTTGCTGAAAAAAAAACACAATTAGTAGAAAATTTATATTAAAGATTAAAAATATAAGTAAAAAATTAGAATACTTACCGCAAACTGACGAAACCACAGAACCTGCTTGTCGGTTGGGAAGTGAGTGAAAGTCGGATGTCCACTGTCGAGGGCCGAGTACATCATACGGTTGATCCATGCGCTGATCCCGTTCCCGGATCGGTTGAACCTTATTAAAAGAACAAACGGTTAATAATGAATCCAAATTTAAAGAAAAAAAATGTTTAATTACCATGTTTGACCCCGTCCATGTGGATACGGAGTGAGATACGGAAGATGGTCACGACCGGGCTGTTGAACCAACTCCGCAACCCTCATCACTCCCGGAGGACCCGGAGGAACAGGAGCGGATGCAGCAGCGGGAGCGAGAGGAGCATGAGCGGGTGCAGCAGAGGGAGATGTATGGTTGGAGCTGTGGGGCGAAGGGGAATCCTGAAAATGGCTGGAATCCCGAGACTGGCTCCCCGTACCACCACGACCACGACGCTGTCGAGGCCGGGTCTGATCATCATGAGACCTGTAAATTAAAAAAAATATTTTAATAAATACAGAAATATATAAATTAATTTTTTTATTAAAAAAAATCCCAAATAATTTAATCACAGAAAAAGATTTATATATATTAAATTTTTTAATAAATATATAAAAATAGTTCTAATAAACAAAAATAGTTTTAATAAATAAAAATTGTTTAATAATTAAATGTTTTGTAAAATCCAAAAAATCGAATTTATATAGAAATTTTTTTTGTAAAATCCAAAAAATCGAATTTATATAGAAAAATCGTTTTGTAAAATACAAAAATCGATTTTATATACAAAAATGATTTTATAAATACAAAAAATAAAAAAATTAAAAAAAATTCTAAATCAATTCAACAAAACAAATTATTCAACCAAATCACAATTCTAAACCTATTATACAACCAAATCACAATCCTAACCAATCACCCTAACAAAAATCTATCAAAACTACACAAAAACCTAACAAATAGAACCTAAGAGAGTGGGATAGGGTCCTTACATGATTTGTGTAAGAGAAGAGGGAGATCGCCGGAGATATCGTCGGATTTCAGGGGGAAATCGCCGGAGAGAAAGAGAGGAGTCGCGCAGAGGAAGAAGAGAGAAATGGGGAAGAAGAAGGGGCTCGTGGTTATAAAACCTAGGGTCCGACGGACATTATCCGTCGGAATTCCGTCGGAATTCTAATTTCAATTTTCGCGAAATATTTGCCCGGTAAAATGAAAATATTCCGAGGAAATTCCGACAGATAGTAAAATATCCGTCGGAATTTCCTCGGAATATTCCGAGGAAATACCGAGGAACTAGTGTTTGGGGTTTCAAAACATCAATTTTTTTTGCCGTATTTCATTTCTTATACAATTGTAATGCATACCATTGAGGATTCTTTGTATACATGAGCATAAACCATGAAATAACAAATTTCAAAACTAATTGAAAGTATTCCCTTTACCGTTCGTTAAAAGGTATAAGTGTTTCTCTTATGTTGCGAGATTTCGTTCATACAATCGGAAAAGTGTTAATTATACGGTAAGGAACAAATTTTTGACTTCATAATGAACGTAAGACACTTAATAAGGGTTATATAGGTGTTATTCAAACGGCAAAACGTTGTTTTCGGTTTAAAAACCCTATTTCCTCGGAATTTCCTCGGATTATTCCGAGGGAACTCCGAGGAAACCCTCTTCTTCCTCGAAATTTCCTCGGAATATTCCGAGGAAATTCCGACGAACTAGTGTTTGGGGTTTCAAAACGTAATTTTTTTTAAAAAAACGCATCGATCGATGCGTTTTTGAACAAAAACAAATCGATCGATTACTAAGATGGCCCGGGCCGTAAGATTGTGATCGATCGATGAGAGTATCCCATCGATCTATCGACAATCTGAATTGTTCCTCGGAATTTCCTCGGAAAATCTTGTATGTTTTTTTAAAAATGCATCGATCGATGCGTTATAGAACAAAAACGCATCGATCGATTACTAGGATGGACCGGGCCGTAAGATTGTGATCGATCGATGAGATTAACCCATCGATCTATCGACAATCTGAATTGTTCCTCGGAATTTCATCGGAAAATCTTGTATGTTTTTTTAAAAATGCATCGATCGATGCGTTATAGAACAAAAACGCATCGATCGATTACTAGGATTTACGGGCCGTAAGATTGTGATCGATCGATGAGAGTAACCCATCGATCTATCGACAATCTGAATTGTTCCTCGGAATTTCGTCGGAAAATCTTGTATGTTTTTTTAAAAATGCATCGATCGATGCGTTATAGAACACAAACGCATCGATCGATTACTAGGATGGACCGGGCCGTAAGATTGTGATCGATCGATGAGAGTATCCCATCGATCGATCGACAATCTGAATTGTTCCTCGGAATTTCCTCGGAAAATCTTGTATGTTTTTTAAAAACGCATCGATCGATGCGTTATAGAACAAAAACGCATCGATCGATTACCAAGATGGCCCGGGCCGTAAGAATGTGATCGATCGATGCGTTATAGAAACAAAACGCATCGATCGATGCGTGTTCGGAAAACAGAATTATAAGGCAAAACCCGACCTTTTTTGGATCTAAACCTTAGAACTCTCATCCCCTCCGATTTCCCCTATAATTCGCCCCCCCCTTTCTCTCTCTATAATCATCCGATTTGAACAATTTTGGGCTCTATTCCACTTGATTTTTCGAGCTCTACCTGATTCCTACACTCGTCTTCACCCTAAGACAGGTATACTCCGCGAATCTCCACATTCTGAAATCGTGTTCTTGAGCAATTTTTTGGGTTTTGTGAATTTCTTATTTCCGTGTTGATTCCTTGATCAAATATGCATGAAACAGATGTTTAAACATGGAATAGAACACAATTGTCTGTGATCAACGAGTTTGGAACATGATTTGAGATGATTTAGGGATAGAGAATTTTTTTCAATTTCGTTTTTTTTTATCACAACTCGATTTTGCTTTTCATTTTCATGTTCAGCTTTGCCTTCTTAATTGATTATAACCATGTTGAGAGCAATGATTCTATTTTGTAGAGAATGAAGCGCACGAAAACATCAGCAAAGAAAAACACACAAGAAGCGGGTTCGTCACAGCTGGAGAAGCAAAGGCCAAAGAAGTGGGATAAGTCTGATACCACCCACTACAACAACATGAAGAAGGTAGCCGTTCCGGCTACACAACTAGCATGTCCTGAGACGATGACAATATTGGGAATCAAAGCAGACATTGAAGGACTGTTCCAGAACATGGGTCTAGGCCAACTATGCAACCTCAAGGAACCCACTTATCCGGAGTTGGTACGCCAGTTCATAGCATCCGCATACGTCACCCGTCCCGATGATAGCCATCAGGAAGGTTTTCTGGCATTCGTAGTGCAGAAAGTATACTATGAGGTATCTTTCACAGACCTCTGCGGACTATTTGGATTGAGTGCGGGGGAGAGGACATATGGTCTTTATTGGACTTCAGAGCTGTTGAACTTCTGGGAAACGATTGGCACAGGGGTTTATAGATCTTCTCAGGCAAAGGAGTCACTTATCCGGAGCCCAGTACTGAGATATGCGACACGCCTCATTGGCTCATTGCTATACGGGACAACCACAGCCGCATCAGTCACGCAATGGGAGTTGTGCCTCCTGTACCAAGGTGTGAGGCATTTGCTACCGGCATTTGGAAACTCTACATTCCCACCTGCTACTGCCTTCAACATGGGAGCGGTGCTGGCCGCAAACTTAGCAGGATACAAGGGGAAAGTAACCAAATCCAAGAGCAATGCATGTGGATTTGGTGCAGTGATTACTCGGATCCTTAGACATGTGGGTGTAGACTGTGAGAACCACCAGGTAGCACTGGACAGATCGAACAACATTGCTTGGAACTACCTGGATGTCATTTCTCTAGTAAGTAAGGAGTTCATAGCTGGTCCCCACTCGAGGATCGATCGGGATGGTCCTTACGTCTACGTATTCCAGGACCGAGCGAAGAAAACACTCTACTGCCACCTGCCTCAGATCGGCCTGACTGCTCTACTTTCAGAGGCTGCAGTTGAGTTTCTACCCCCTGCTACCGCACTAGTAGACAAGCCATCCTTCTTCACGCCAAAATATCAGACCAAAGGCAAGGGCGTGGTTGATGAAGAAGGACAAGATGAGGCTGCACAAGCCATTCCAGATGATTCACAACCCCATCAGCTACTCCCATCAGACTCCAGCCAGTACAAGCTGCAAGAGCTTCCACCGAACGCCACTTCGCGCCAGCAACAACATTGGAGAGATCAGAGCATAAAGACAAACAACGACATGCTACACAAGATCTGGGCTGCCATTTCACGTATCAGGCCGTGTCGTTGCCAAAAGGATGATGTAGTTCATCGGGACAACTCTCCATCCAGCTCTGGTTCGGGTTCGAGTGGTACACACAGGGTAAGAAAGAGGTCCAAGAGACCCAACGATGCAGGAACATCTGGAGCAGGAGACGAGGAGTAGGAGCTATCACCGGCTATTTTATTTTCTTTTCTATTCTAACGTTTTATGGTCTTATTTTCTGTTAATTTTGAACTGAGTTTTTTTTTAGGTTTCTTAATTATGAGTTCGTATTTCTTTTACATGGTTTCTTTGTTTTATTTGGTTGTGTTTTGTGTAGCTTTTAATTCGTATTCAGCTTTGCCTTGCTAGATAAACCAAATAACTATTATCCAAGGAAAGAGGTTATATCAAGTGTTCCTCGAAATTTCCTCGGTATTTCTTAAAAAAAAAAAAAAAATAAGTTCAATGGTAGTCTGTTTCCGAGTCATCATCACCAGATGAATCTGAATCTGGATCTTGGTGAAACTCTCCAATTACTGGTTCATCCTCTACGTGAACGACGGCTTCCTCTCCAAAGTCGGTTAAATCGACTACAAGGCCAACTCCAGCTAAATCTTCTGCTGCACTACAGTTGCCGGATGTGCTTGGTTGTAGTGGGTCTTCCAGCTCAGAACTTCCCTGAACTCGGCCTCTCGGGTTGAGTCTTGTAACAGTAACCCATGGATCATCTCTGTTCCTTACCCGGGGGTACTTGATATAACAAACCTGTAACATTTAGAAAAATTATAAATTAATACACATGATGATGAATCATTCTGAATAATTAACATTTAATTACCTGATCGGCCTGGGAAGCAAGAATGAAAGGATCATAATATTGCAGCTTTCGCCTCGAATTTACTGATGTAACACCAAATGCATCTGTTCTCACACCTCGATCTGGGGTGTTGTCGTGCCAATCACAATAGAAAACAGTACAGCGCAATCCAACCATGCCCAAATACTTGATTTCCAAAATCTCATGTATGTGTCCGTAGTATACATCATCTCCTGATGCAGAACAAACGCCAGCATCATAAGTCGTACTCGAACGTCTCCTCTTCTGAGTTGTGAATGCATATCCTCGAGTACAAAATCTCGGATATGACTTCACAACAAAGTTTGGTCCAACGACCATCTCACGTATCCAATCGTCAAATGTTTCACCTCTGGCCAAACCAGCAGACACCTATTAATAGCACATATATATATATTATATCAATAAATGTGAATTAGTATAAATATGTGATAAAATATATTTTAATTTGTTTAAAGCACTCACATAAGTAAACATCCATCCAGTAAATTCTCTCTGCTTCATTTCTTCTAGTTCGTCCTCTGTGGCGTATCTATACTCGAACCGCTTTTCTGCCATGAAAATCCTGTATATGATGACAATAATGTAATTAATTAAGATTTAAATTTCAACTTGTTAAAATAAAATTTGTAAGCTCATTTATTTACCTCTCATATTGAAGAACGTCTTCGCAGTTGGTGAGCAAATATGTTTGCAAATGACTGCGCTCCTGCTCAGTAAGTCGACGGTCCTTTGGTTTTCCGCTAAGTCGTCCAACGTCTGTGAAAATGTCTGGAACCGTAACATGATATGTTGCCCGTTCGCCTCTATCATCATGCCGAGCAGGTCTTCTGTTTTTGGTCTGAACTTCTGCTGGAAAGTAGTACTCGGCAAAGTTTGAAGTTTCTTCATTGATCATCTGTGCGACTATAGAACCTTCCACCCTACTTAAATTTTTCACCATCTTCTTCAAATGGAACATATACCGCTCATACAGATACATCCATCTATACTGCACAGGACCACCAAGTTCCAATTCTCTTGCCAGGTGAATAACAAGATGCTCCATAACATCAAAAAATGAGGGAGGAAATATCTTCTCAAGGTTGCACTGAATCACGGCTATGTTAGTCTTCAAATTTTCAATACCTTCAAGAGTCACTGATCTCGTGCATAAATCGCGGAAGAAACCACTTATCCCTGCAATTGCTTCATGAACATTTCGTGGTAATATTTCCTTGAAGGCGAACGGAAGGAGGCGCTGCATCATTACATGGCAATCGTGGCTTTTCAAGCCAGTAAACTTTCCTTCCTTTCTGTCGATACAGTTACGCAAATTTGATGCGTAACCGTCTGGAAATTCCACATCGTTTGAAATCCAATCAAAGAACGCATCTTTTCCCGCTGCATCAAGTCGGTATATGGGAAAAGGAGCCCTACCATTCTCATCAACATGAAGTTCTGAACGAGCACATATATCGACTAAATCCAGTCTTGACTTCAAATTATCCTTTGTTTTACCTTGAACATTAAGGATCGTGTTCATGAGATTGTCAAAAAAGTTCTTCTCAATATGCATGACATCTAAATTATGCCTTAGCAGATGATCCTCCCAGTATGGCAGATCCCAGAAAATACTTTTTTTGTGCCAGTTATGTAGTTCTCCAACAGCATCTACCGGAAAACGCTCATGTCCACCGACTTCTGGCGTCCTTTCTGCACCAAAATCTCTTAGTTGTATCTTCAAATCTTTCCCACAAATTTCCGGAGGTGGACTGTCAAACACCCTCTTGTTCTTCGTAAACAAATTCCTACTCCTACGATATGGATGATCAGGTGGTAGGAATCTCCTGTGACAGTCAAACCAACACGTTTTCCTTCCGTGCTTTAGTTGGAAAGCATCAGTGTTATCTTGACAATATGGACATGATAGCCTTCCATGCGTTGTCCATCCAGACAACATACCATATGCTGGAAAATCACTTATTGTCCACATTAGTACTGCCCGCATTTGAAAGTTTTCTTTACACGAAACATCGTATGTTTCAGCACCTTGAGCCCATAGTTGTTGCAACTCATATATTAGTGGCTGAAGAAACACATCAAGTGATCTCTTAGGATGCTCTGGTCCGGGAACGAGAATCGAGAGAAACAAAAACTCTCGTCGCAAGCACAAGTTTGGGGGGAGGTTGTATGGTGTAAGAATGACGGGCCATAGAGAATACTGTCTTCCACTCTTGCCAAACGGACTGAAACCATCAGTACATAATCCAAGGTAGACATTTCTTCTCTCATACGCAAAGTCGGGATACTTTGATTGGAAATGCTTCCACGCTTTTGCATCTGAAGGATGTCTGATCTCACCATCTGTTGAGTGCTCCGCATGCCATCTCATTGGTTGCGCTGTGCGTTCAGACAGATACAACCTCTGCAACCTTTCCGTCAAAGGTAAATACCACATCCTTTTATATGGCACTGGAACTCTTCCAATTGTATCTTTATAACGAGGCTTTCCACAAAATTTGCATGTAACCCGCTGTTCATCCACCCTCCAATAAATCATGCAGTTGTCGCTGCATACATCTATTACCTGATACGATAAACCAAGACCAGCTACGAGTTTCTGAACCTCGTAGTATGAACCAGGAGCTACATTATCCTCGGGTAGAATACCTTTTACAAAATCAGCAATCGCATCCACACAGTCTTCAGCCAAATTATAATCTGTTTTAATGCCCATCAATCTTGTAGCAGATGATAAAGCTGAATGACCATCTCTGCAACCTTCGTACAATGGTTGCTTTCCAGCATCCAACATATCATAAAATCTCCTAGCTTCTGCATTGGGTAAATCTTCCCCTCTAAAATGATCATTTACCATCTGCTCAGTACCTACACCATAATCTACATCCGTTCTAATTGGTTCTTCTAATCTAACCGCTGGCTGAGGTTCACTAGTACTACCATGTTCATAATCAGTTTCCCCATGATGATACCAAATTTTGTAACTTCGTGTAAACCCACTCAAATATAGATGAGTCCAAACATCCCACTCTTTAATAACCTTTCTATTTTTACAATTAGAGCAAGGACATCTTAACATACCTGTTTTTGCTTCCGGTTGTCGGTGAACTAACCCCATGAATTCAGTTATACCTCGTTGGTATTCTTCCGTAAGCAATCTCGTGTTCGGATCCAAATGAGGTCGATCGATCCAAGAACGAAAATAATTTGAAGAAGACATATTTTTTATGAATCAAATTCGTGTGTAAATAGAGTAAGAGGGAGGATGAAGATATGAAGTGAATGAAGAGGAAGAGGAGTGCTTGTATTTATAGTTTAAATCCTGCCGACATACCGAGGAAATTCCGACGGAATTCCGACGGACAAAACTAGTTCGTCGGAATTTCCTCGGAATTTTGTAAAATCCCCCAACGGCTCTCCAACGGCTATAATATTTCCTCGGAATTCATCGGTTTTTTCCGAGGAACAGAGTTTTCCTCGGAATTTCCTCGGAATATTCCGACGGACTGTAGTTTCCTCGGAATCCCGTCGGTATATTCCGAGGAAATTCCGAGGAAACCCAATTTTGTGTTTCCTCGGAATTTCCTCGGAAATTCCTCGATATATTCCGAGGATTTCATTTTCCGTCGGAATGTCCGTCAGAATATCGCTGTTTTCTTGTAGTGCGAAACTCAATCTTTTGGATCTGAATCTGTTTGAATGATGAGTAATGTGTATACATAATTTTCTTTTCAATGGCTACTGATTCTTGAATTGTTCTCGTTAGTGTTAAAACGGAGTATGTGCAGAAAAAGTAGATATTATTAGCATGCATAGCTCCAAGGCAAATAAAGTTACAGGAACGGGATTTGCTTTAAGCCAAAAACATAATCCTGTTATAGAACACAAGGCTATTACACATAAATTTCAAATGAAGGTAACAATTACATGGTCTAGATTGTTATATCCCTTGAGCCAAAGAGAATATTGGATATAGCAATAGAAGTTTAAAACCAGTATTTAGAGTCTTATTTGTTTTTTCTCACCTTGCCTTTACTTTGAACACGACTAGCTGCAATGGTTCTTGTTCTACCGTTGAACTCAGATTCTTCTTCTTGGTCGGTGGATTTTTCACGAGCTTTATTCTTTGTGTGATGATTGACTTGTTTGGCATAACTCTTCTTTGCAGCTGCATGATTCTTTGTCTTCCTTGGAAGCTGAGTGCTAGGCCATGAAGATGCATCAGAAGTCATCGAGTCATCGCTCCCATTTTCACTACTATCATCATCGACATCTTTTACACAGAAATGATTACCATCATCATCATATTCTTCATAGACAAATTCAGAGTGATGGTTTCCATGGATGGTGTCTTCTATGTACATAGTCCATCCTGATTCACAACTACTCTTCTCCTCAGCAACTCCTTCATGGATTCTTGGAGACTCCATAGCCAACATAAAAAGTTAAACTTAGCTTCTTCTTTTTTTTTATAAAACTTACGTACCTCAGCCTGTTTCAATCTCTTTACCCTCTGGTATAACCCTTGTGTCTCTTGCTGTCTTTAGCTTTGCATTTAATCATCAATAAATAATGTTTTGCGTATGATTTTTTTCCCTTTCTTGTGTTTCAGAATCAAGAAAAGCTGGAGCCTATTGAATCACTCATATAATTGAATACGAGGAGTGAGTATCACCACATGGCAATTCTAACACCATTGTTTTCTCTCAATTGAAGAACTACAAGACAAGCCATTTTAAGATCCCCTAGACTATATTTGCGAAGTGATTTTGCCACATGTCCTCTCTACAATCAATTTTACAAAACAAATATGACATGACTACTGAAATTGATGACATGGCTTCCGGAAAAATATGACATGTATAATTTCATTTAATGTTGATTTATATTTTTGGCAAATTTATTAGAATATGGTAATAATTCATATATTACATTTAATATTGATATTTCTTTTTGGTAAACTTTTTTTAAATATGGTAATAGCTCATACATCATCTATAAAATAAATATATTCATATATCTCATTTCAAATTTTGAAATATTATTATTTTTGTATAATTATACAATTTGTATTACTAAAGCTTTCAAAAATTTATACAATTTTTTAAAAATTTAAATATCTAATCGTAAGATCATTAGTTTTTTATATACAAATTTTATAAATATTGTTTATGCTAAATTTTTGATAATTATACAATGTTATATCATTTTTATTAGTTTTATACAAATTTATTTAATATATATCAAATATATATTAAATATTAATAATAAAATAGTAAAATCTATAATATTTAATAAAATTTATTTTTAAATATAAGTTAGATTTAAAAAATTTCGGAAAACACCTAGTACATATATACTCCCTCTGTTTCTAAATGTAAGTAGTTTTGTTTAAACGCACGAATATTTAGAAAATTGTTATTTAAAAGAATATATCATTTAACCAATTAATTCAACCAATTATTAAAAAACTAACATTATTTCATTGGTTACACAATATCCAATAAATGAAAAAGATGCATTGAAATATGTAAACTACTTATATTGTGAAACAAATTTTTTTTGCTAAAGCTACTTACATTTAGAAACGGAACGGAGGGAGTATATACGAAGGAGAAAGGTTAGTAAGCGAGTTCTTGAAATAAAAAATGGTACACTTTCTATAAAAATTTAATTCGCTTTACAACTTTTATTTATAGAGATATCTATCGGGAATCGAATCGTATAGTTCCCAAAACACGTTTCGAACGTACACTGACCGTAGATGAGATAGAAAACATCAATTCCCACCAAACCAGAGTAATTTGTTCTGAGCTCTCTCATTAAGTATTGTGTAAGAATGCTCATTGGTTAACACTCGCCTTTTTTTGTCTCTTATGTTCTTTTTATTGCTGATAACCACATGATAAGATAGACATACTGTAATGACCCCAACCCTAGGCTTTGCCCAAGGGTCAAGTCATTTTTCTTTAAAGAGAGAGAGAGAGAGAGAGAGAGAGAGAGAGAGAGAGAGAGAGAGAGGGAAGGAAGAAGCTCACCAAGAGTCCTCGCCGGAGCCACCGCACGCCAGGACGTCATCAAGCTCGTCATCACCATCAACCGCAGCTCGAGGTAACCGGAAACCGCCATGTTTTGAGTTATGTTTCGGTCGTTTTAGTAAATCGATCATAACTTTCTAACCGTAGTGAATCTCGTGCATCCAAGGCCATCATCGTGTTCCTCTCGTCAAGACGAAGCCGTAGACACCAACCGCGTCGCGATCGGAGCCTGGACGAAGCCGTACGCGCCCCCCGAAGATTCGCCTCTGCGCGCGCGTGAGTTCCACGCGCCGCCGTCGGACCACCGTCCTCCGCCGCAGCGCCGCCGCCGGACCACCGTTCTCCGCCGCAGCTCCGCCATCGCCGCCGGCCAACTTTCCGGTAGGCCACCGCCGGATCTCCGCCGTCGCCGCCGGTGACCGACACCGGTGACTCGCCGGCGACTCGCTAACTCGGCCGAGTCGACCCGGTGAGTCAACTCGGTTGACTCGGTTAACCGGTTGGTTAGCCGGTTTGAATTGATTTCAATTCGGTTAGGCTAAACCGGTCGGTTTAAATCAATTGGAAATCGGTTAGGATAAACCGGATTAATTAATTAAATAATTAATTAATTAATTAATTAATTAATTAAATAATTAATCTTTGACCAGCGGGTTGACTTTTCCGTAAATACCCGTTTTAAACCGTTCGAAAGGCGTTCTGACTCGAAATTTCGATCTGATTTCAGATTTGGAGTCCATTTGAGCAGCTGGAGTTCATATATACCACTTCTCTTCATTGCTAAGGTGAGGGCTACTCCGTTAAATCCCGAGCTAGTTTAGTACTACCGTTATGGAAAGTTTAGTTTCGAAACATGATCCGTCTCTGTGAATCGAGTCTGTTTGAGAGTCTTGCTTGTTTATTATTATTATTGATTGTTAAACCGGAAATAGGATAATAGAGGATTCAACGGTTGATTGAAATGATTGATGTTAAGAATTGTTATATATATGTATATATATGCGAGTCCATGTTTTGGAGATTTGCGGGGTGCAGAGACGTTTGCACTGGCTGCCTATGTTTGAGGAGTTTTGCGGGGTGCAGAGACGTTTGCACTGGCTGCCATGTTTGTGGAGATTTGCGGGGGTACAGAGACGTTTGTACTTACGACGCCTTAGAGATTTGCGGGGTGCAGTGTGGACTACTGTGCTAGCGACGCCTGTAGAGTTATATATATTTTTATCCTTATGAGGAAATGTGATATGCTATTATCGCATTGGTTGTATCATGTCTAGTCCACTAGACATATGTGATTGTTCTGTGTGGTGTAATAGGCACCGTGATTGTCTCATGCTAGAGCTAGGCCTACATAGTTGTAGTGCTATGAACTGAGTCAGTGGTTTGCGGTTTAGCATCCCATACCTCACTGGGCGATTCCCCTGTCGCTCACCCCTCCTTATTTCCCCCTTTCAGGTGAGACCGATGAGCAGGAGTGATTTTTCGGACCGGTGCTATTGGGCTTTTGGGCTTCTATCGTTTTATCGATTTTATCGTTATCGGGCCTCTAGGCCTTTGGACTTTTATCGTTATGGTATTTCGTATTTTGGATTCTCGGTTTATGTCGTACCTTATGTTTCGGATTTTATTTTATATTATGGAATTCATGCGTGGATGTGGACTTTCAAATATTTATATATGGATATTTAAGATATTTGTATTTATCGAAGTATTTTTACTATTTCGAAAGTGACGGGTGTCACAATTTGGTATCAGAGCGGGTTCCGTCCCGGCTCCGACCCGGGATGGCGATTTTTGGAGACCTGGTTTTATTCGGTTTTGACGGTTTTAAACGATTTCAAAATATTTTCAGGGATCTGGGAACTTTGAAAATAAAAATAAATAGCACCTTTCCGTTCGGTATCACTCCTTCTTAAATGTTGGTATCCACAGATCGGCATAAGTTAATTTTTTCGCTTTTCTTTCAGATGGCGCCCAGGAAGAGAGTTGTTCGTACTCAGACTGCCAGAGTTGCTAGAGAGGCTGAGGATGAGCATGTCCAGCCCGCAGTTCCGCAGCAGGCGGCTCCGCCTATTGATCAGGATGCTTTGAGACAGATGGTTCAGGATGCGGCTAGGCAGGCTGCACAGGAGACAGTCCAGCAAGCTGCCCAGGAGGCTGCCCGAATAGCTGCTCAGGAGGTTGCCAGACAGATGGCTGCAGTACAGCAGGGTCCGCAGATTCGCATGCAGCAGGCTCCACCAGTTCAGGTTCAGCATTATCATCAGGTTCCACATCAGCCGGCTCCAGTCCAGCAGTACCCTCAGGTTCCTGTTCAGCCGGTTCCAGGAGTTTTTCAGGTTCCACCGCCGCCACCTGCTTTCCCAGTTCAGGTGCCCGAGGTTGATGAGACATTTATCAGGGTGTTGGGACAGATGAAGTATGTGAGCTTGGAGCATTTCACTGGAACGACGGAACCTACAGTTGCTCACGATTGGAAGCACAATTTGGATAAGTGTTTGAAGACCATCTCGTGCCCACCAAGGCTCAAGCTAAACATCGCTGAGTTGTATTTGCGCGGAGATGCATCAATCTGGTGGGATGGAGTGAGATTGATGCACCGTGGCGAGCTGACATATGATGATTTTCTTTACGCGTTCAACAAGAAGTATTTTCCGAGGGAAGCTTTGCATGAGAAGAAGAATGATTTCGAGCATTTGAGACAGGGTGCAAAGTCTGTCAGGGAGTATGAGCGGGAGTTTAACCAGCTCCGCAGATTTGTGGGTAACAACATAGATGAGGAGGATCTGATCAGGAGGTTCTTAGATGGGATGCGAGTAGAGCTTCGTGGTAGGTGCAGTGTGGTTACCTACACCAGTTTGGAGGATCTGGTAGAGAAGGCGGCTGTGCAGGAGAAATGTATGGGTGAGGAGCAGAAGTTCTCCAAAGCAGTTCAGCCTAAGGCAGGAGGGGCTTCGGGGTCGCAGAAGAGGCCTTGGGAGCAGACTGGAGCACCCCGTTGTGGGCGTTGTCGTCGCCACCATTTTGGGGAATGTTTCCAGTGCTATAATTGCGATCAGTTTGGGCATCTTGCGAAGAACTGTAGGAAGCCACCACGAACTCAGGTTGCAACACCAGCAGCAGCAGTAGCACCAGCAGTGGCAACGAGGAACTGTTACGGCTGCAACCAGCCGGGTCACATCTACAGAGATTGTCCGAGGAGAGGCAATGCGGCACTTCCACCACCACCGAAGCGTCTAGCCATCGCTCCACGTGTCTTTGCAGTTGGAGATCCCCAGGGAGCTGAGCCGATAGCGGGTATGTGACTTTTTCATACTTGTTGTGTTTGAGTAATTTGGTTTGTGGATGCCATGTGTAGTTAGCAAAATCTTGTGTAGGATCGGTTTTGGTTGGAGGAAAGTCAGCTCACACCTTATTCGACACGGGAGCCTCTCATAGTTTTGTGAGTCCACGCTTAGCCCAGTCTTGGCCTTTTCGGGGTGTATTCGAACCGAAGGCTAAGAAGATTCAGACTGCCGGCACGGAGAGATTGGGAGCAGTCGGCGTCCATCGCAATGTACCAGTTATTCTTGGAGGAGTTGAGTTGCTCGGAGATTTGACGGAACTGGAGATGAGCTGCTACGATGTTATACTTGGAATGGATTGGTTGTCACGACATCAAGTAGTACTGGATTGTCCGAGAGCGAGAGTCCATATCCCCAGAGCAGAAGGGAAGATCATATTCCAGGGGATTAAGACGCACCATGGAATTTCCATTGTCTCCATGTTGCGCGCAGATGAGCTACTGGAGAGAGGAGCAGAAGGATTTTTGGCGACCATTTCGATGGTTAAGGAGGATGGTCAGCAGGAGCTGCATGACATTCCAGTGGTTTTCGAGTACGAAGACGTTTTTGAGGCTTTAAAAGGGCCGCCACCAGCTAGAGCAGACGTTCTTGCGATCGAGGTGGAGCCAGGAGCAACACCAGTTTCACGAGCCCCATACCGCCTTGCACCAGCTGAGATGGCGGAATTGAAGAAACAGTTGGAAGAGTTATCAGATAAGGGATTTATCAGGCCGAGTACTTCACCGTGGGGAGCACCAGTGTTGTTCGTGAAAAAGAAAGATGGGAGTTTCAGACTTTGTATCGACTATAGAGGTCTGAACAAAGTGACCATCAAGAATAAGTATCCGCTTCCGCGTATTGACGAGTTGTTGGACCAGTTGCAGGGAGCTTCTTGGTTCTCTAAGATTGACTTGGCATCGGGATACCACCAGATTGCGATAGCTGATGGAGATGTGCGGAAGACGGCCTTCCGTACACGCTATGGGCATTATGAGTTTGTGGTGATGCCATTTGGATTGACGAACGCACCGGCAGCGTTCATGAAGCTTATGAATGATGTGTTTCGGGAGCACTTGGATAAGTGTGTGATCGTTTTCATCGACGACATTTTGGTTTATTCTCGGAGTAGAGAAGAGCATGCTGAGCATTTGAGGGTTGTGCTGGATAAGCTTCGGGAACACCAGTTGTTTGCCAAGCTGAGTAAGTGTAGCTTTTGGCAGAGGAAGATTGGATTTTTGGGCCATGTGATTTCAGAAGCAGGAGTTGCCGTAGATCAGGAGAAGATTACCGCCATTTCAGAGTGGCCGACGCCAAAGAATGCTACGGAGATCCGCAGTTTTCTCGGTTTGGCGGGGTACTACAGGAAGTACGTCAAGAGTTTTGCTAGCATTGCAAAGCCAATGACGAAGCTGACGGGCAAAGACGTCAAGTTTGATTGGTCAGACGATTGCTCGAGGAGTTTCACTGAGTTAAAGCGACAGCTGACCCATGCGCCCGTTTTGGTACTCCCGAGGCCAGGGATACCATATGAGGTTTACACTGATGCGTCAGGCACTGGTTTAGGATGTGTATTGATGCAGGAAGGTCAGGTCATTGCATATGCATCACGTCAGTTGAGGCCTCACGAGGTCAACTATCCTACGCATGATTTAGAGTTAGCAGCAGTTGTATTTGCACTGAAGATCTGGAGATCATATTTATATGGGGAGAAGGTGAAGATCTTCACGGACCATAAGAGTTTGAAATATATCTTCACTCAGGCGGATTTGAATTTGAGGCAGCGTAGGTGGGTCGAGTTGTTAGCAGACTACAACCTGGATATTGCTTATCATCCGGGAAAAGCTAATCAAGTAGCAGATGCCTTGAGCAGGCGCAGGAGCGATGTTTCAGGAACCAAGGAGGTTCAAGAGTTTACTAGGACACTTGCTAGTCTCAAATTGTGTGCCACTACCGTGGAAGGTGAGGCAGTTGGCCTCGAGGCTGTGGAGCAAGCAGATTTGTTATGGAAAGTGCGTAAGGCTCAGGATGCTGATAAGGCTTTGTGTAAGCAGATCGAGATTGAGAGTATTGGATATCATACAGCTTCGAGTGGGATGTTCATGTATCGGAACCGGGTTTGTGTGCCTAATGATGAGTTGTTAAAAAAGGAAATCTTGCAGCAGGCACACCACTCGCGTTTCTCTATTCATCCAGGAAACACCAAGATGTACAAGGATCTCAAGCGTTATTATCATTGGCTTGGCATGAAGAGGGATGTTGCTTCATTTATATCGCAGTGTCAGACGTGTCAGATGGTCAAGGCCGAGCATCAGGTGCCTAGCGGGTTATTGCAGAACCTGCCATTGCCAGAGTGGAAATGGGACATGGTAACTATGGATTTTGTGACGGGGTTGCCAACCACCTTAGGAGGAAAGAATGCCATCTGGGTAATCGTGGATAGACTTACCAAGTCAGCCCATTTTCTAGCTATTAAGAAGACGGACAAGCTGATCAGTTAGCACAGACTTACATCAGCGAGATTGTGAGATTGCATGGAGTTCCTGTCAGCATTGTATCAGATCGAGATACAAAGTTTACGTCCGAATTTTGGAGAGCCTTCCAGAAGGCGCTTGGGACGAAAGTGCATATGAGTACGGCTTATCACCCGCAGACAGACGGTCAGTCAGAGAGGACGATTCAGACTTTGGAGGATATGCTTAGAGCTTGTGTTTTGGATTGGGAAGGGAGTTGGGCAAAGTACCTACCCCTAACGGAGTTCGCCTACAATAATAGTTATCACTCGAGCATTAAGATGGCACCATATGAGGCTCTTTATGGTAGGCCTTGTCGCACACCGCTTTGTTGGACCGAAGTGGGGGAGCGACGTGAGATAGAACCTGCAATGGTTCAAGAGACAGTTGAGCAGGTTGAGATGCTTAAGATGCGGCTTAGGGAAGCCCATGACCGTCAGAAGAGTTATGCAGATAAGCGGCGTAAAGATTTGGAGTTCCAGGTTGGCGACCTGGTATACCTGAAAATGAGGACATTTCAGGGAGGATCTAAGACTCGGAAGCTGAAGAAGCTTAAACCGAGATATATGGGACCATATCCCATTTTGGAGCGAATTGGAGCAGTTGCTTACCGATTGGATTTATCCGAAGAGTTATCAGATTTCCATGACGTGTTTCATGTTTCGGTTTTGAGGAAAGTCGTGAGAGAACCAGAGCTCATTTTGCAGCAGCCGCCCAGTGACCTTGGTAGGAATTTGCGTGCGCCGTGTCAGCCAGTAGAGCTATTGGATCGCCAAGTGAAAGCAGATGATGGTATGATGACTATGTTGGTCAAAGTTCGTTGGGAGAGAGATGGTATTCAGGAAGAAACTTGGGAGTCCGAGCCCCAGATGAGGATTGATTATCCGGAGCTTTTCCGGGTTGACATTGGACATGACAACTTATGAATTGAATTCGGGGACGAATTCCTTGTAAGTAGGGGAGAATTGTAATGACCCCAACCCTAGGCTTTGCCCAAGGGTCAAGTCATTTTTCTTTAAAGAGAGAGAGAGAGAGAGAGAGAGAGAGAGAGAGAGAGAGAGAGAGAGAGAGAGAGAGAGAGAGAGAGAGAGGAAGGAAGAAGCTCACCAAGAGTCCTCGCCGGAGCCACCGCACGCCAGGACGTCATCAAGCTCGTCATCACCATCAACCGCAGCTCGAGGTAACCGGAAACCGCCATGTTTTGAGTTATGTTTCGGTCGTTTTAGTAAATCGATCATAACTTTCTAACCGTAGTGAATCTCGTGCATCCAAGGCCATCATCGTGTTCCTCTCGTCAAGACGAAGCCGTAGACACCAACCGCGTCGCGATCGGAGCCTGGACGAAGCCGTACGCGCCCCCCGAAGATTCGCCTCTGCGCGCGTGAGTTCCACGCGCCGCCGTCGGACCACCGTCCTCCGCCGCAGCGCCGCCGCCGGACCACCGTTCTCCGCCGCAGCTCCGCCGTCGCCGCCGGCCAACTTTCCGGTAAGCCACCGCCGGATCTCCGCCGTCGCCGCCGGTGACCGACACCGGTGACTCGCCGGCGACTCGCTAACTCGGCCGAGTCGACCCGGTGAGTCAACTCGGTTGACTCGGTTAACCGGTTGGTTAGCCGGTTTGAATTGATTTCAATTCGGTTAGGCTAAACCGGTCGGTTTAAATCAATTGGAAATCGGTTAGGATAAACCGGATTAATTAATTAAATAATTAATTAATTAATTAATTAATTAATTAAATAATTAATCTTTGACCAGCGGGTTGACTTTTCCGTAAATACCCGTTTTAAACCGTTCGAAAGGCGTTCTGACTCGAAATTTCGATCTGATTTCAGATTTGGAGTCCATTTGAGCAGCTGGAGTTCATATATACCACTTCTCTTCATTGCTAAGGTGAGGGCTACTCCGTTAAATCCCGAGCTAGTTTAGTACTACCGTTATGGAAAGTTTAGTTTCGAAACATGATCCGTCTCTGTGAATCGAGTCTGTTTGAGAGTCTTGCTTGTTTATTATTATTATTGATTGTTAAACCGGAAATAGGATAATAGAGGATTCAACGGTTGATTGAAATGATTGATGTTAAGAATTGTTATATATATGTATATATATGCGAGTCCATGTTTTGGAGATTTGCGGGGTGCAGAGACGTTTGCACTGGCTGCCTATGTTTGAGGAGTTTTGCGGGGTGCAGAGACGTTTGCACTGGCTGCCATGTTTGTGGAGATTTGCGGGGGTACAGAGACGTTTGTACTTACGACGCCTTAGAGATTTGCGGGGTGCAGTGTGGACTACTGTGCTAGCGACGCCTGTAGAGTTATATATATTTTTATCCTTATGAGGAAATGTGATATGCTATTATCGCATTGGTTGTATCATGTCTAGTCCACTAGACATATGTGATTGTTCTGTGTGGTGTAATAGGCACCGTGATTGTCTCATGCTAGAGCTAGGCCTACATAGTTGTAGTGCTATGAACTGAGTCAGTGGTTTGCGGTTTAGCATCCCATACCTCACTGGGCGATTCCCCTGTCGCTCACCCCTCCTTATTTCCCCCTTTCAGGTGAGACCGATGAGCAGGAGTGATTTTTCGGACCGGTGCTATTGGGCTTTTGGGCTTCTATCATTTTATTGATTTTATCGTTATCGGGCCTCTAGGCCTTTGGACTTTTATCGTTATGGTATTTCGTATTTTGGATTCTCGGTTTATGTCGTACCTTATGTTTCGGATTTTATTTTATATTATGGAATTCATGCGTGGATGTGGACTTTCAAATATTTAGATATGGATATTTAAGATATTTGTATTTATCGAAGTATTTTTACTATTTCGAAAGTGACGGGTGTCACACATACATTTACTAGTTTTTACTCCTCTCTCTCTCTTTGGTTAATTCACTGAGCTGCAATCTATCCCACAATAAAAAAAAATTCAGCTTTTTGAGGTGGAAATAAGATGAGAGCCACTCAACAATTACAAGAAGGAATATGGAACTCATTTTCTTAATCAGGCTGGGAGCTGTTCCTCTTCCTCATTCCTTTAATACTCGTCTTCCTTCTCACTTCTCAGTCCTGTCTTGGTCATAAAAAGTGTTGCAGCCTTTTGGCTCTCCAGTCTCCTCTCTCTCCCAAAGTAGAGAGAGTTGTTTTCTTTTGCATTCAAGGTAAGGTAACAGGATTTATTGATTGTCATTTAAAACCTTTTATTCTTAAAGTAAAAGAAAAACCAGAGATAGTAAATTAGTTTCAATTTCTTGTTTATGTGATGGGTTGGCGTTCACTTTTTACACTCATTTGGAATTCTTTTTATATAATTAAAAGAACACTGAGTTACAACTAAGCAAAATCAAGTGGGAGAAAGCATATATAACATTAAAAACGGGTATGGAGGTGGGGTGTTGTAGTAAGAATTTGGAAATATTTACCCTCGGATACACAAGTTCATTTACAATATCACTAAAGGACACATTGTTTACCGGGCACACTTTATCATGTTAGTTTTACTAAGATGACCTTCAACCAAGGAGAGACTTCAAATAACTAGACATCTCATCCTACTAACCAAATTCGTTACCCAACTCAACTAACCAAAGAGATTCCTAACCAAAACCGAAATCTGATTTTTATCTTTTTACAAAATCAATAACTTTTTAACTTTTTTACAAAACCTTATCTCTTCTTCTTTCTTCACAAATCCATCGCCGGTGAGATGAACCCTAATTTCTTTCTCCCTCGATTGTTTCTAGATCCAAAAATCAAAACGTGAAATTGGATCCAAATATCGACTTTCGGAACCCACGTCTCTTCCATTGCTCACCTGTTCTACGAATCTGTATTTGGGTTTTCGCGTTTCCATCGTGAGCGATCTCTGTATCCAAGCCTCGGAAATCTGGACAGATAAAATCCAAATGGAAGGTTAGCTCCCGTTTCTTAAACCACTTGATTCTGTCTGTATGTAACGTGAGTGTGGATACAATGGTGGTGGTTGGTGTAGGTGGCTACTCGAGTGGAGGAGATGGTGGTGGATACGGTGGAGGAAGCGATGGATACCGCAGTGGAGGCGGTGGTGGTTATGGAGGTTGTGGGGTAAGACGTGAAGGTAGTTACGGTGGTGGTGTAAGTGGCTCCACGCGTCTCCCGTCCACGTATCTCATGTCCACGCGTCTCCCGTCCACGCATCTCATGTCCACGCGTCTCCCGTCCACGCATCTCCCGTCCACGCATCTCCCATCCACGCATCTCCCATCCACGCATCGTTTTTTTTGTCCACAATGAACTTCCATTTACCTCAGGAACTACAGACTCATTCTCTACATATCACCAAACACATCTCAGCCATCTGCACTTAAGAAACAAAATAATCAAAATCATAGAAAATTTTACCCCCTAAGACACTGTCTACGTTACCAATTACCTTTAGAGGCACATTGTGTTGGGAGAACATTTTTCCATATCAATTTGTTCAATATTTTGTACATGATACTTAGGCTCGTAAATCCAATATACGATGTCCACGATAACGTATCCACATTAAATCTGAACTCTAACATGATTTTCCTATCCACCACAATTTGTCCACCATAAACACATCCACATGATTTTTGTCTACCAAAACATATATCCACCAATAGATTATCCGTGAAATTAATGTTCATTTATTGCAAACAACAAGAAATGTCCAAGTTATGTTTGGTTTATTTTTTTAAAACAAACAAATTTCTCGTTAGCTTCAAGAAGGGGCATTTTTGTCTCAAAATGGGAAGGCCCTACACATAAAGTGTGTTAAAGACGCAATGTGTCTTTGTGAGTAAAGAAAAGACAAAATGTGTCTTCACATGTAAGTCTCTCACAACCTAGATCACGCTTCCACAAACCTGTCACACTTTATTTTTCCATGTTTGTGTCAGTGTAGAACACTGAAGCTTTCATCTGAAAGCAAGGACCGAAAGCAAGGACATTTTAGTCTACATGGGTCCTAATGTGTATAAACAAAACCATTAATGTCTATTCATGTGTAGTTCTCTAATATCACCTTTATATATATATATAGAGCTAAATATTTCGGTTACGTACCCATCACAATCTACTATATATAAAATGGGAATAAGCAAGATTGAACTAGGGTCACATGATCTCCCTATAAATTTGATAAATTAATTACTTCAGTGTATATTTTCTTAAGATAAGCATTATATTTGATCAAAGGCATTATATTTGTTTTAACTATTTTTGACACTTCAAAATATAATAGTTTTTTTTGTATAAGCGAAAGAAAATACAAAAAAACAATAAACACTGAAAAAGTTTTTATAAAAGTCGTTAGAAATTAGGGAACGACAATAATTGAACAAATAAAGCCTTTTCAAAAAGAAAAAAATAATAATTGAACAAATGAATTTAATTATTTAGAGCATGTTGCTCTCTCTTTCTTGAAACTTTTCTCCATCCTCTTTTCTCAAAGCTCCTTTCTCGTTGACGTCTCCTCCAGCTTCCGCGACTGGCGGTGGTGTGCGTGGTCGCCGGAACCCCTCTCCTATCTTTTTCCTCTTTGTATTATTCTATGTTTCTTTTATCTTATTTTTCTCCGTCCTCTTGCTTGATGTTCTGGTTAGGTTCTCCGGCACGGTTCATTGTGTCTGCGGTTGGTGGGTTCCGTTCTAGTGTGTTGGCGAGTGGGGTAGGATGTGGATGAACGGAGTTGGTTTTTAGGGCGGTGATTGGATAAGGTTTTCAGTTTTCTCGATCTGGTCCCCGACCGGCAGTAACAGCGCGTGAACGTGGTTGCAAGGCTCCTCCTTTCAGATCTGGTGGTCTTGCCGTTCAAGCTATTGATTTGGACAGGAGCGGTCCGGTGTCGTCAGAGCTCTGTCTTCGCTTTGGGTCCAGTGAGGCTCTCATCCTTCTTCATCCGGCTAAGTGGTACTTTGGAGCTCTTTCTTGAAGCGCGCTTGTTCTGGTTTTCGTCCCGCGGCAGTTGTTGTGTGCGGTCGTCGGGTTGTTTCTGGGCTTGGCCGTCTATGACTTGCGCCTAGAACTCTTCGGTAGTCGCTAATGCTTTGTCTTCATGTTTCTCGCCGCTCTTGTTTTGTTGCATGGCGTCTGCTTGGTGTGGTGCCTCTTCCTTTCCGGCTCTTCGGAGTTCTTAGAGTTCTCCTCTGTTGTTGTCTCTCTCACGAGGCTTTGTAGAGCTTCCATCGGTTCTCGATGTGAGCTCGAGGCAAGGTGTCAGACCTCCGTTTGAGTCTCGAAGCTGTGTTTCCTTGAAGGAGACTCGTGTGTTGGTTGGTCATCCCAGCTCCATTGTCGGATCACTTGGTCTCCAGTGGAGGACTGATCTTATCTCTATATTGTAGGTTTGGGCGAACAGCTCAGGATGTTGCTCTCATCGCTCCATGTCTTCTTGCATCTACGGGCATTATGTTTTGAAGTCGAGCGTAATAAGTGTGACTTTGGTGGTCAGTGGCATCAGGCCGGATTGGCACTCTAGTGTGCTCGATGCAAGTGGAAGTTCTTAGCTCGTGTCTCAGTCTCCTCTACCGGTGGTGGTTGATGGATCGGTTTCCTCGGCCGGTCTATGCAAAGCTGCGTGGGGTCAGTGTCAATCTTTTGGAGTAGCGGTTTGTGCAAGCCGATTTCTACCTAGCGTGGTCTATATTTTATCAAAGGCTCCGAACCTATTAGGCAATGCTACGGTCTCGACCAGACTATCCTTCTGCGAGTGTTTTGTGTGCTTGTATTTAAATGTTAATGTTATGTCCTTTGATCCTCTAATGTTTTTTTTTTGGATGTTTTCTGCTACTAGTATTCTCTGTAACTGTTGTTAAAAGTTTAAAATTTTGGTATAAAATTTAATATTTACACGAACTTTTTTTTTTAATTATTTGCAGAATAAGAAAAGGTCCATGCACATAGAAAAACATCGTCCGGGGTAGGGCGTCTTTAACGTAGCGCTTTCAACAATTTGGAGATGAAATGCAAATTGGAAGAAGACTCGCGATTAAAAAAACGAAGAAAGGTCAGCCCTCCATCAGTGTCACTGGCTAAGCATGGACCCAAACCTCATCTCATCCCAACTTTACTAATTCTAATTTCATCTCAACCGTTGATTTTGGATTATTATCTTCCATCGCTGAGATCTACAGTTTTGGTAGGAGATGTAATTATCAGCATTTTCCATTTACATCTTCGGGGACATTCAGATTTGACTAATTAATTCAATTCAAATCTGGTGGAATAGTGAATATCGTGTCTTAGTTTAGGCCATAAGAACTCACTTAATTAAGAGCATCATTATCGGGCTTCTTAGCCCAATTCTTATAATTTATTTGGGCCAAATTTAAATCAAAAAATGAGTTAATTAGTGGAATCGATTTTTACGTAAGAAGTTTTTGGTGGTGGTGCTTGTGTCACGTGGCGAGTTGTGATAGGAGATACGAAGCGGTAGAGAGAAGAGGTCATTCGGTCTCGAACCATTCTCTCTCTCTCTCTCTCTCTCTCTCTCTCTCTCTCTCTCTCTCTTCTCTCTCTCTCTCTCTCTCTCTCTCTCTCTCTCTCTCTCTCTCTCTCTCTCTCTCTCTCTCTCTCTCTCTCTCTCTCTCTCTCTCTCTCTCTCTCTCTCTCTCTCTCTCTCTCTCTCTCTCTCTCTCTCTCTCTCTCCGTCGAAGGCGATTACACGAGGAGTGAAGCCGCGTCGCAAACCACACGGATTCACCGTTCAATCCAAAGCTCTACCACCGCATCGAATATCCAGCAGGTTCGTGTTCCTTCTCTGGGTTTTTTTTTCAATTATCGGTTTGTTTTGTGGATCTAATTTTTTTTTGGTTCGATTCCCTTTTGCATGCGTGGTATTTGATCTGGGTTTGCATCGTCTCACTATTCTCTCTCTCTCTCGCCGGTAGTTTTCGGCCACCGTCGTCTATTCTCACCGATTCCAGAAGGATCTCGCCGTCGTCTTCCGAATCGAACGATACCAGGTTTGTCTTCTATATCTGTTAATCATCTGTCTCTATGTTAAGGTCTGCGAATTAGAGGAAACGATTTACTTGGTTTGTTCGAATTGATTGGTTTGTTTCTGAATGTTTGGTTGTATAGTTCGTGTGTATAGAGTTTCTGAATGATTGTCTGTATAGGTTGTGATGGATTGGTTGGCGAGGAATTTGATTGTGACCTGATCTGTGTCTGATTGTAAAGTCCATTGATGCGTGTATTTTAGAATAAATTTTGGATTTAAACTCGATGGATCTGTGTTTGTTTAACATTGTGAATGTATACTTGATTGATTAGTGAAGTGTATTCGGTAAAAGCTGGCATAACATGTTGTTTAAATTACATTGTCTTCATCATTGAATTTACGAGTGTGGAAATTTTAGAAAAAACTGGTGTGGACATTTAAGGGAGACGTTGTTATAACTGTTGTAGTTAGTTTCGAACGAGTAACCAGTCTGTAAGGAGTATATAAGTTTATTGTTTGCTCATTGTAACTTGAGTGTATTTTGTTTCTAACCAAATGAAAATATTTAGTCAGATGATTTATTGTTTTGATGGCTTTTAAGTGTTGTAATAACTATTGATTAGACCATAGTAATTGATGGTTAGGTCTTTCTTTAAAGCTCTTTATGATCTCTTTCTCTCTTTTTTCTTTATATAACGGCAAGAAGCTATAATTCTTGTCATAGTAATCTCTTTATCTCTTATTTCTCTCTTGTTTCTCTTTCTGTCTTTTATAATCCTCTCATTCTCCTCGCTATGGATTCAAAGAATCCTTCGAATCCATATAGTGACTCCCCTAGTCAAAACTTCCAGTATGGAAGTTATCGTCCGAGTCAAAACTTTGGAGGAGGATCGGAGATGCCTCCTTTTAGTTCACAAGCACCAGAGGCTCCAGCTCAACGTGAAAACGCATCAGTTGCCTCTAAGGAGAGAAGGCAATGGACTCCAGCTGATGACGAGATTGTAATAAGTGCGTGGCTCAACACATCTAAGGATGTTGTAGTTGGAAATGAACAAAAATCTGGGACGTTCTGGAAACGTGTAGCGGAGTTTTATGCATCTAGCCCACATGCGAAAGCGAGTGGTGAACCTAGAGAGTGGCTCAATCTTAAGCAGAGGTGGCAGAAGATTAATGACTACACCAACAAATTCTGTGGTGCTTACGCGGCTGCAGAGAGACACATCAGTTCTGGTCAGAGCGAGACTGATGTCCTCAAGGCGGCTTATGATATTTACTTCGCTAATCATCAAAGGAAATTCAATCTGGAGCATGCGTTGTGTTTGTTAAGGTTTGAGGAGAAGTGGCTCAGTCTTAACACTCCTAAACCTAGTGGGAGTGGAAAGCGAAAGGCTGGAGAGGAATGTTCGTAAACATCAAGCGCCACTGTTGGTGATCAAGAGGTGCGTCCAGAGGGTAGCAAGGCTGCTAAAGCTAGAAAGAATAACACTCAAGGACTAAAATCCATTGATGAGATTAAAACCGTAATGGAGTTGAAGAAGGATGATCTCATGAGGAAGGAGAATTTGTCGAAGCTTGCCATTCTAGACACACTCCTAACTAAGCCAGGAACACTAAGTGAGGCTGAGGAAGTTGTGAAGAACAAGCTGCTCGCTCAGCTTTTCTGAAAATGTCTTTTAAAATTATTAAGTATCCGTTTCCTAAAAATGTTCTGTGTTTTAACTTGTGTTTCTGCTGTTTCTGCTTGCTACTTTGATGAATACCTTGTATTTCTGCTGCTTCCATGTCAAATGTATTCCAGTTTCGTAGTAATGAAAAACATGTTTCTGCTTGCATTATTGTTTTTCTGTTTCTTTGAATGTTTCCTTCAAAAATTTAGAGGACTAATGTATTTAAATGAATATTCTTGGCAGGTTTATTTAAAAATGGGGAGATATAGTTACAGCCAGCCTTCGTGTTCGTCAGAGTATGGTGGGGAGTACTCTAGTAATAATGCTTCTGAGTTCAGCGAGGCTGAAGACCTCATTCGTCTTGACCAACAAGAGTTGAGTTTGAAATATGGTGACACGGCACCGTACCCTCCACAACCGGAGGTGGAGTTTGGATTCCCCCAAGTTTGTTTCTTCTTATGTGTTGTAATAACTGGTGATGATCATATTTATAACTTGAAATGAATCTCAAAATGTACCATAGTGTCTAAACTTAATGTTTTTATAAACAAAACAAAATTCAAAAAACAAAACAAAATTCCAATGGGATCCGTGAAGCTTGAAAACAAAACCAACTTCACTGCTTGGTCCGTGAAGTTGAAAACAAGACACAAGATACACTTATCAATGCTCGTGAATAACATTCAGATGTGTAAGAGAACAAGACACACATCAATGCTCGTGAATAACATTCACAAGATACACTTATTTGATCCTATAAATATGATAGATCGTTTGAAATTTCAAGACATCCTTTCTCTTATCAAAATCTTCTCCTCTTTCATCAACATTTCATTTTAAACAAAAAATCTTATGGCATCTTCTTCTCATTATCACTACCACAATGATGATGATGATGAAATTGATTCCTTAGTTGAAGATTTTGTTGGAAACTTTGATGTTATTCAAGAACCAAAAGAGCGTAAGCAACGTATTTATATGGAGAGGTTCCGAGAAGACGGCCACCAGAAGCTCTAAAATGATTACTTTAGCGAGACTCCAACTTACAATCCCGAGTTATTCCGCCGACGGTTCCGAATGAACAAATCTTTGTTCCTGCGTATTGTGCAACCTCTCGAAACCAACATACCGTATTTTCAACAAGGAACAGATTGTACCGGACGGTCTAGTCTAACACCTCTACAAAAATGTACTGCAGCAATACGACAGTTAGCATATGGCGGTGCAGCTGATTCACTTGATGAGTATGTCCGACTTGCTGAAACGACAGCTCGGAAATCTTTGCACAAATTTACCGCCGGAATAATCGGCTTATTTGGTGATGAATACCTACGCCAACCCACACAAGAGGATCTGCAAAGACTTCTCTATATCGGAGAACAACGTGGGTTTCTGGGGATGATTGGTAGCATCGACTGTATGCATTGGGAGTGGAAGAATTGCCCCACTGCTTGGAAAGGAATGTATTCCCGAGGAACCGAAAAACCAACAATTGTTTTGGAGGCGGTAGCTTCAAGTGACCTCTGGATATGGCACGCGTTTTTTGGAGCTCCAGGTACTATGAACGATCTTAATATTCTTGATCGATCCCCCGTTTTTGATGACATTATTAACGGAATTGCGCCAGAAGTGAACTTCTATGTTAATGGTAATCCATATCATTTGGCATATTATCTCACTGATGGTATTTATCCTAAATGGGCGAATTTTATTCAATCTATCCGACTTCCACAAAGTGAGAAACATTCGTTATTTCCTAAAACCCAAGAAGCTGTTCGAAAAGATGTCGAGCGTGCCTTCGGAGATCTGCAATCTAGATTTGCCGTAGTGAAAAATCCATCCAAGTTATGGGATAAAGACAAAATAACAAATATTATGAAAGCATGCATCATACTCCATAATATGATTGTCGAGGATGAACGATCAACATACACTCAGTATAACGTGAGAGAATTTCAAGAAAGCGAGGAAGAGAATACATTCACCGTTACTCCGAATTCAAATCTCGGCACTGCAATGGATCGTCGATCGAGCGTCCGTAACAGACAAGCTCATGAACAATTAAAATTCGATTTAATTGAAAATATTTGGGCTAAATTTCGACATCTTCCAAATAACCAATGATTTTAAAGTTTTTATGAATTGAATAAAATGTGTGATTTATGAATTTTTTTTTTTATGTATGGAATGTAATAAAATGTTTGTAATTTTAATTAAATGAATTTTTTTTCCTCTTTTTAATGTATTGAATATAAATAGATACATCTTAATTACTACTTATTAATAAAAAAAAATATTTTATACCTAAGAACCTTTAAAAAGTTTCATTGATAATGTTGTATTTTACTTAAGTATCTTAGAAAACTTTTTAGACTAAAAATACTAATTAAATATTCTAAGATGTTTGATAAGAGTTGGCATTGATAATGCTGCTCTAAATATTTAGGCCATGATCAGAACCAACTTAATTTAATTTAATAGATCAATTTTGGGCTCCCACAGAATTAGTTGGAATTGGATAGAAAGTGAAAGAAAGAGATATTAATTTGCGTATGGTTATTATTTTATACATATACATCAAAAGACAGAAACACAATTATTTGACTATTAAACTACAAAAAGAGGCTTTTCAGATTTATTGTCTTATAAAATCTACATATATAAAAGATTATTTGCAAAGTGAGCAGCCGCGCCCGTGATGGACATTCCATGGTTTAACTTACAATGAATCTATCGTAGCATAAACGAGTAGATGTAAGAGTAAGATTAACCCGAGGTTTTTAGGATCGGGTTTTTAATAGAAGTTAAGAAACAGTTTTTTAACTTCCGTTAAAAACTCCACTCTAAGAAATCCGAGTTAATTATGATCTAAGAGCAACCTCATTGAAGGTTTCTTGTTCCTAGATTCTTAAAATACATTTATGTGTATGTATATATTATATATGCGTATGTAATTGTGGGGTTCTAAGCTTTACGGAAAACCCAACCGAATCTTAAAACTCCGCAATTATATATGCATATATAATATATATATACACATAAATGTATTTTAAGAACCTAAGAGCAATAAACCTCCAACAAAGTTGCTCTAAGTCTTTGCTCTATTAAGCTTAGGTCTTGGAATACAATTGATAGCTTATTATATCTGCTGGTTGTTGTGTAGCTGTGTAGATGTGACATGTTAAAAAATTATAACATGTAGAGATTACACATGTGGACAGAAGTATAACTTCATCTTCTTCGTGTTACAGAAAAAAAAAAAAAACTTCATCTTCTTCAATCTTATCCTTTGTTTTGATCAAATGAGTAATTGAGCTTTTTAATTCAGCAACGGTGATTTGTAAATTTGGAGAATAGGAATATTATTAGGAACTACGAGGTCACCCCAAGGACGCCTTCGGTATCCATGGGTTTGACCCAAAAAAAAAAAGAGAATAGGAATATTATCAGTGTGTTATGTTTTAATGACTTACAAAAGAAGTTGCATATAAACACAAGACTTAGACTTATTTCAAGTATCAATAGAACTTATCTAAATCTTATGATATATATCTAAATAATCTAATCCTTGTCGCAATGGAATTTATATAATATTCTTCGGTTTGGTTTTCACAGACTTCACGAGCTTCACTTCTAATTGGATTTCAATGGTTTGGTCCGCAAGATACACATCTTGCTCTTCAGTATATCTCCAAATCTTTCATTTTTCATATTTTCATTGATCTCGACAACTACATGTTCATGTTCACAACGAAAATGGTTTCACGAGATTCTGTCAATACACAGAAGAGTTTTACTACCACAGAATTTATCTCATCTTTCAGATTCTGTGCATGCGGAAGAAGGTACTTCACATGTGTTTAGACTTCGATGTCAGCTTCTTCCCCTCTGTCCCCCCATGCTTCTAGCTTATCGAAGTGTCTTGAAGAACTTTTTTTTTTTGCTTGATTATAGATTAGGTTCACGATTAATTAGATAGGTGTGTCGAACAAATTGCGCAACTGGGTTCACGGTTCAGTACATTGGTTTGATACACTGTTTCAATATGTAGTTTATGTGACAAAAATATGTGGCTGTGATGTTACTTACATAACCATATTTAGTTGATATATGTCAATCATTTCACTGATGTAGTAAGAAACACATTAATTTTTTGCTAGATGTAATCATGTGTTGGCGTATCATTATTACAAGATGCTTAATCAAAAAACGACATAAGAAAGTATTATACATGTTCATCACGGTCGTCTGAAATCTCTACACATCGTATACAGGCACACGATGCGTAATCAATACACGACATATCGGACATGTCGTGCATTTCCTGCAGCACGTGCTGAAACACACAAAAACGACATGAACATTTTACAAGATGGTATTTCAAGAAAACACAAATGGTTAAAAGATAAGTAAAATAGCAAATCTAGCAAATCACAATCTCTACACTTTTATAATTATTAAAATACTATTTAAGACTAATGGATACATTAAAAGTATTGGTGGTATGTGCTAGTTTGTGTCACAATCCCGGTTCAAACCGCATAATGCATGTTATTTTGCATAAAAAATAACAAAATATATCGACACAAAATCATGTTTGAACAAGTGATATTTTGATAAACAACTTTTCGGAATGACAATAACTGAAACATGTCATACCCTTTCTCACAAAAATAAAATAACTGAAACATGTCATTTAAGATATTTTCCAAGAGCAAACAATGCGGTTTAAGCGAGGCAGAGAAAAAGAAAGCAAACATAAGGAATGTTGGTTTACCTGCAGAGGACGTGATGTCTACATGGGAATAGAACCACGTTGACCGGATCCTCAAAGCAAACTTTGCAAATATTCTTTTCCTGCTGGCTGCTATCTGTTTGCTCACTCAATGCAGCTTTTAGTCTACATACCTGGTGAGAGGAGTTTATTCCAGATCTTGCTTGGTTTCAGAATGTTTAAAATGACATGACTTAGAACAGAGCCGTCTCAAATTATCTTTAGGCCTTGTTTAAAAAATACTAACGATACATTTAATAATCTAATAAAATAGTTTTAAAAAGTTATTTGGTTTTCTATATATATTTGAGGCTTCTTTTTAAAATTATAAACTATAAATTTAAGAGTATCTAAAAATTTAGTCCAAATTTATGTATTTATTTTCGAAAAATTCTTAATATTTAGATTCGGCACCGCTCCACCACTTGCACGTGCTATTAGACGGCGGTGACTTAGAATGTGCAGTTTACCTCTTCAACAAGATGAGACTTTGGCATTTTCTTCACAGCCTCTGGTGATAATGTGTTGCATCTGAAAACATATATAGCAAAACATAGTGTACACATGAAAGGAGCCAGCTGTTATGTTACCAAATGATGAGAGCTTTACCCGGTAGCTTTTCCACTGTGGAGACTAACTTGTTCCTCCTTAGTAAGGAGTCCTTACTTTCTTTATCGATAGACCACCAGCCAAGTAATCTGTTATTTATCAAATGAGAATGATTAGTTTTTTTTTCTTGTTGTCACCAGAGATTCCCATTGCTCAGTTTGTTTTACCTTTTACAATGTTGAAAGAATCTCAGGAATACACGAGCCAATGATCTCGCTAAATATCTTCCATAAGGACCACCAACATTATAAATCCACAAGACAGACTTCACCACCGAAGTATATGTAACAAAAAGCACCGTAGCTCCTTGTAGCAGAAAAAGAGGTACAAACAGAACTACAATCGGAATGTTCTTGGGAGAAGCGGATGTTCCCGGGCAATTAGATAAAAGATAATTAGCTCAAACACGTGCAAAAAGATACGGACTTGTTTCTGTAAATGTGTACCTTTAAGCTCATGAAAAGGATGATTTGAAAGGTAATGAATGGGATTTTCATTACATATCCACCAATATCAAGGATGTCGCATTCTCTGTTGCTGTCCTCATTTCGATATCTTACTCCCACTGACGATGAGAAAAGTATATGTGAATCCCTATGGATCGACTGATTCCTCCATTTTGTGACAGGAAATCCAAATAACTCTGCTATGCTGTAGATTGAGAAGAAAGAAGATTGTTCATACTACTAGAAGATGATAGTTCAGAAAGACTTCAAGAAGAAAAAAATTAGTTTACCCAAAGTTTATAGATAAGTCCCACAATTCCAACGCAACTAGATCACCTATACAAAGCTCGGGACATAACAGATTCAGAAAAAAAAAACAGACTGAGACTAGGCAGTAATATCATGATAGAAAGATGACAAACAAAACAATCTGTTTTGCAAAATAAAGAAAAAGTATACAAAATTATAGACATTGCAACGTCAGCAACACTTCCAGGGTATCGTTTGGAGGCTAGAAGATCATAAACTAATTAAATAGTGAAGTAAAATGTGCAACATACCACGTGATTTAACAAGAGTGAAGGTTATGGCAGCAATGAAGGAAACCATCCATATGGAAACCCATGTGTACTACAAAAATAAATAAACAATGTAAGAAGCAAATTAACAAAGGTTAAAGAACTAATGAAACCACATTTTGTAGACAGAATCCGATTAAGTGATCATATTTAAAATGCTCATAGAGAACAACCAACTTACGAGAAGTGGTTCATCACCCATAGTTTCCTCATCTCTAGAGAATAACCAACTTACGAGAAGTGGTTCATCAATCATAAATTCCTCATCTCTAGGCATGGAAGTCAAGCACTTTCTGCAGGAAAAGTTGCATGTCAGTTATCACTAAAAGGGAAAAAAGTAAACAAAGCCAACAATGGTAAAAATGAAAACAATCAAGAATAGGAAGAAGAGTGAACAATCCAAAACCTAAAAACTTTGATGATTTACCTGACGTTATATACCAAGATAGCTACCTCGAATGCAAGCAAGGGTAAGAAGACAAACTTTAAGTCATCTGCAACAGAGGGAAACAAACCATTCTTATACACCCTTTGATTAAAGAGTATTAGTAAAATGGTGGGAAAAAATACCATATTTATCTTCAAGATGTAGAAAGAGAAGGATCTCAAAAGCAACAAGCAGTGGCGTTGCCATGACATATTGAAAAGGAGTCCACTGCAACAAGACCAGAACTTAAACAGGTTACAAGCAGCCCTGCCAAACAAAGAGTAAGAGAGTAATAATCATACATTCTCATCATGAGGCATTGGTGGAGTAGGCAACGAGCATCTACATGGCGAAATAACAGCATGACACAACCACCACAGGGGTGTAAATACAAATTAACTGCAAAAACAGAATCAAAGTCTCGATTTTTTAATAATGAAATAGACCCTGATCCGCGCGCCAGCGCGGATTTGAATTTTCGGTTTTTGGTTATTTATTTAACTAAATAATGTATTTGTAATATTTGATGTATTTATTCACCAAGTAAATAATTTTTTTGGCATCTTAAACCATCTATTTACGATGAATATTTGATATCATATAAAAAATTGAACAAATTAACGTAATTAGAGAATTGTAGACGATATATAAAAACAATGGTTATTAATGTAAAATATGAAGAAATATTATATTATGACTTAGTATGGCATAAAAGATTATAAATTAGTTATACATGTTTAAAGAAAATAAAATGATTTTTAAACTTCTATGAAAATTTTAACATATAAAAAAGGCGATGAATTAGTCATCAAATTGTAAATAATTTCATAATTTTATTAATAATAAATTATTTATAGTCTTTGTTTTTCGTCAAGATAATTATTAAATGTCGATAACATTAATATGTTAAAAGGCCATATTATGAAAGCCCACGTTGTAACCGTTTTTTTCCGGGAAGTGTAACAAAAAAAATTACATTTAACTCTTTGTTTTGTTTAAGTTTGTGTCGGTAAAAGATTAAAAAAAATCTCTCTATCTTTTTTAATGTTCAATTTGAAGCTTATTATGCGAAAATCATACGCAAATATAGGCAATTGGTTGGAATCTCTATATCTTTATATTCTTATAAATTTTAAATTTATTGTTTCCTCTTCTGCAAGCAAATCAATTACCGAAGTAATTGATCAATTGGTTGGAATCAAATCTATTCTTATAATTAGTGTAATTATGGTTACAGTTTATATATTTAATAGGTACATTAAAGATACGACATTGAAGATATTATGTTTTGATTAATAGAAGATATTGAATTTTGAGTTTGTATTTATTGATTTGTTTTTTTATAAAGCTTAGAAAATCAATGGGATGATTGGTTGGTTGATACATCCTATAAAGAAAACGAAAGCTATAGGTGGTTTGAATATTGTACATCGATCGATGCATGATGTAAGTTGACTATATAAAACTTGAACATGATCATTTCAAACTAAAGTATATGTAGGTTATATGCATTTGTTATATTGTAGTTAATATATTTTAAATATTACATAAGTCAAGTGATTCACGTTTTCGTAAAAATAAAATTCAAGCTTATTATTGGGCCGTACTCGTACGTAATAAGCTCGTTAAATATGATGTATTTTTAGGTTCATTTAATGACATTAAGTTTAAATTTGATTAAGGAAAACTCATTAATTCAACTGGAAAAGACAAGCATTAAAATATGTAGGTTTATTTAATGACATTAAGTTTAAATTTGATTAAAAAAAACTCATTAATTTAACTGGAAAAGACAAGCATTAAAATAGGTAGTTTAATTTAATTCTCAGTGGCATGGAAGTGTAAATAAGTTAGAAAACTTAGGGGTATTTTTTAATGGGTACTTCTCTTTTAATAATAGAGATTTAGTGTGATGTCCTCCAACGTTTTCGGTTAAATGTTAAGTTTCGAATTTGTACTTTACTTTTACGTAATCATATTTAGAAGTTAATTTAATGATATTAAGTTTATATTTGAATAAGGAAAACACATTAATCTAACTGAAAAAGACAACCATTAAAATAGGAAATTCAATTTAATTGTCAGTGGCATGAAAGTGTAATTAAATTTAGAAATTAAGGGATATTTTTTAATGGGTATTTCTCTTTTAATAATAGAGATAATTTTTAAAAACATAGCCATTCTTAAATATTTTTTGAATAAATAAATATTTTTTAATTTAATCAACTGAAAATAATGTCCGTACAATAGTGTGAGTCAAATTCTAGTTTTATTGATGCATGTTATATATTAGTACTGTATGTTTTAGGTAACATTTTAATGATGCACGTTTTTTAAAATCTCCATTATTAAAATTATGCACGTAAGGATAACTCATGAGTTTTTTTTTGTTGATTAAATGACATTATGTCCAAATTTATTTAATGATATTTCATTAAGGTAACTGAAAAAGACAAACAATAAAATAGGAAGTTTAATTCATTTAAGCATATTTCATTAATGTAACTGAAAAGACAAGTAATAAATTAGACAGTTTTATTCGTTTTAGGATATTTCATAAATGCAACTGAAAAAGACAAGCAAAAAAATAGGGAGTTTAATTAATGAAGTAAGAACATTTTCAAATGGGTACTTCTCTTTTAATAATATAGATATTTGTTATCCATTTAGGTACGGGTTGTTCTTTTCGGATTTTTTTTTAATTAGGTTCCACTTGAATATTACTCTCTCTGTTTCATTATAAGTGTCGTTTTAGGTTTCGGCACACAAATTAAGGAAACAATTAATTTTGTACATTCCCTTTAAAAAAAACAATATTACCTATATACCTAACCATATTTCAACCAACAGAAAAATAAATTTTGCATAAAATTAATAAACTTTGCATTGAAAATCGAAAACGACACTTATTTTGTAACGAAAAAAATTCTCTAAAACGACACATAATATGAAACGGAGGGAGTATAAATTTATGTATGAGTATTGATTGGGTTCTTTTGGGTCTGGATGTGTTCAGTTCTGATATATAGAAACCTAAAAATATCTAAATAACAAAGTATCTGAAGCGGATTCGGATATTTGTACAAAAAATAATCATATTATCCGATTTGGTCAAGGTCTTTTGAATACAATTAATTATATTTTACGACTCATCTATAATATATAACAATAATTAAGAAAAATAAATATCAATGTACAAAAATATATGAACCAATATCCGCGCGGGTGTGTGGATCAATCTCTAATTTATCTTAATTAGTTAGAATTATCCTTAAATTTTTTATAGTATACCAAACTGGCACAGCGTCGAGCTAAGATTTAATGACCGTTTATACCAAAAGGTATAGCCATTCAATGAAAAGGAATGGCCATTCAACGAGGACTGAATGGCCGTTGATTTTGAAGAATAACCGTTTAAACGAGAGTTCTTGGTAATCGTTGATTCCAAAGAATACCGGAGACAAAGAAAAACTAAAAGTTCTAAGATTTTTCTTATTCAATATATCAATAGTAACAATTGACAGACTAGTTACAACTTAAACTAGGTGCCTTGCCCGCACATGCGGGCATAATCTTCTTATAGATATTTATTATTTTATATTTTGTTAATTCAAAACCAATATGTTAAGTTATTATTTATATTCTTAACAAGTTTATACCAAACATAAAATAATTTATATATGAAAGCAAATTTCATTAATATATATATATTAATTATTGTGTTGAAATTTTCTAAACACTCATATATTATAAATGTTTTAGACTATATTTTTATACAAATGTTTTTTCTTCATTAATATTTAATTATATACTGTTTTATATCTTAATTTTTATAATTAAAATATTATTTAAAGATAACAACACAGCATATAAGTATTATCTTATTTTTTAGAAATATAAAAGATTATTTCAAGATAACAACAAAATATATGAGAATTATCTTTTTAGAAATTTAATATTATTAATAAAAATTCGTTTTTAATTAAATTATTATATATAAAATTTTATTAAGGGTAACAACGACATTGACCAGTTTAACTTTTAACGTGAGAGCATGTTTTTTCTTCATTAATATTTAATTATATACTGTTTTATATCTTAATTTTTATAATAAAAATATTATTTAAAGATAACAACACAGCATATAAGTATTATCTTATTTTTTAGAAATATAAAAGATTATTTCAAGATAACAACAAAATATATGAGAATTATGTCTTTAGAAATTTAATATTATTAATATAAAATTCGTTTTTAATTAAATTATTATATATAAAATTTTATTAAGGGTAACAACGACATTAACCAGTCTAACTTTTAACGTGAGAGCTCGATTCCGAAAATACCAAACATAAAATAATTTATATATGACAGCAAATTTCATTAAAATATATATATTAATTATTGTGTTGAAATTTTCTAAACACTCATATATTATAAATGTTTTAGACTATATTTTTATACAAATGTTTTTTCTTCATTAATATTTAATTATATACTGTTTTATATCTTAATTTTTATAATAAAAATATTATTTAAAGATAACAACACAGCATATAAGTATTATCTTACTTTTTAGAAATATAAAAGATTATTTCAAGGTAACAACAAAATATATGAGAATTATCTTTTTAGAAATTTAATATTATTAATATAAAATTCGTTTTTAATTAAATTATTATATAAAAAATTTTACTAAGGGTAACAACGACATTGACCAGTCTAACTTTTAACGTGAGAGCATGTTTTTTCTTCATTAATATTTAATTATAAACTGTTTTATATCTTAATTTTTATAATAAAAATATTATTTAAAGATAACAACACAGCATATAAGTATTATCTTATTTTTTAGAAATATAAAAGATTATTTCAAGATAACAACAAAATATATGAGAATTATCTTTTTAGAAATTTAATATTATTAATATAAAATTCGTTTTTAATTAAATTATTATATATAAAATTTTATTAAGGGTAACAATTATTTCAAGATAACAACAAAATATATGAGAATTATCTTTTTAGAAATTTAATATTCTTAATATAAAATTCGTTTTTAATTAAATTATTATATATAAAATTTTATTAAGGATAACAACAACATTAATCAGTCTAACTTTTAACGTGAGAGCTCGATTCCGAAAATTTACTTCGCAATAATAGTATAGATAAGAAATACTAACAAACCCTAATCTAACGATATGAAAGTTATTAACAAAGATCATAAAGCCCAACACTAATCATAAGCCCAACAAGTAAATACAACTACACTGAATGCATTAGATGCGCTGATTCAGTAAAGACGAGATCGTGTAAAGATGCGCTGCATCAGTATCATTATTACAAGATGCTTAATCAAAACACGACATACGAAAGTATTATACATTTTCATCATGGGCGTCTGAAATCTCTACGCGTCGTATACAGGCATACGGAGCTTAATCAATTCACGACATATCGGACATGTCTTGCATTTCTTGCAGCACGTGCTGAAACACACAAAAACGACACGAACATTGTACAAGATGGTATTCCAAGAAAACACAAAATGGTCTACACTTCTAATTAGCAAAATACAATTTAAGACTACTGGATACATTAAAAGTATCGGTGGTATGTGCTAGTTTGTGTCACAATGCAGGTTATTTGGCTGTAAAGACAAAATGTATTGACACAAAGTCATGTTTGAACCAGTGCTAGTTTTGATAAACAACTTTTTGGAATGACAATAGCAATAGTACTTATTGAAACATGTCATTTTAGATGTTTACTAAGAGCAAACAATGCGGTTTAAGGGGGGCAGAGAAAAAGAAGAAAGAAGCAAACAAAAGGAATGTTGGTTTACCTGCAGAGGACGTAATGTTTACATGGGAGTAGAACCATGTTGACCGGATTCTCAAAGCAAACTTTGCAAAGATTCTTCTCCTGCTGGCTGCTATCTGTTTGCTCACTCAATGCATCTTTTGGTGAGAATGTGTTGTATCTGAAAACATATGGAGCAAAACATTGTGTATAAGTGAAAAAAGCTATCTTGTTTTGTTACCAAACGATTTCAGCTTTACCCGGTAGTTTCTCCACTGTGGAGCCTAACTTGTTCCTCCTTATTTCCTTCATTGATAGACCAACAGCCAAGTAATCTGTTAATTTACCATATGAGAATGATTAGTTCTTCTTGTTGTCACCAGAGATTCCCATTACTCAGTTTGTTTGTACCTTTTACAATGTTGAAAGAATCTCAGGAATACACGAGCCGATGATCTCGCCAAATATCTTCCATAAGGACCACCAACATTATAAATCCACAAGACAGATTTCGAGAACGAGATATATGTAACAGAAAGCACCACAGCTCCTTGTAGCAGAAAAAGAGGTACAAACAGAACTAAAACCGGAATTTTTTTGGGAGAAGCAGGTGTTCCCTAGCAATTAGATAAAAGAGAATTAGCTCAAACACGTGCAAAAAGATATGATGGACTTGTTTCTGTAAAATGTGTACCTCTAAGCTCAAGAAAAGGATGAATTGAAGGGTAATAAATGGGATTTTCATTACATATCCACCGATATCTAGGAGACCGCATTCTATGTTGCTGTCCTCATCCCCATATCTTACTCCCATTGAAGATGAGCTAGGTATGTGTGAATCACTATGGATTGACCGTTTCCTCCACTTTGCGCAGAGAAACCCAAATAACTCTGCTATGCTGTAGATTGAGAAGAAAAAATATTGTTCACACTACTGGAAGAGGATATTTAAGAAAGACTTTACGAAGAAAAATTTAGTTTACCCAAAGTTTATAGATAAGTCCCACAATTCCAACGCAGCTGTATAACAGATTCAGAAACAAAAGAAACAGACTGAGACTTGGCAGTGATATTAACATAGAAAGATGGTAACAAAAAACAATCTTTCATCAATTAGTAAATGTGCAACATACCACGTGATTTAACAAGAGTGAAGGTTATGGCAGCAATAAAGGAAACCATCCATATGGAAACCCATGTGTACTACAAAAGTAAATAAACAATGTAAGAAGCAAATTAACAAAGGTTAAAGAACAAATGAAACCAAATTTTGGGACACTCAAAGAGAATAACCAACTTACGAGAAGTGGTTCATCACTCATAGTTTCCTCATTTCTAGGCATGCGTGTCAAACACTTTCTGCAGGAGAAGTTGCATGTCAGTCATCACTAAGGGAAAAAGTCTAGATGACAAAAACCAAAACCTTAAAACTTTGATGAAATACCTGAGATTAACAACCAAAATGGCTACCTCGAAAGAAAGCAAGGGTAAGAAGACAAACGTTAAGTCAACATCTGCAAGAGAGGGAAACAAACCATTCATATATACCGTTTGATTAAAGAGTATTAGTAAAATGGTGGGAAAAAAATACCATATTTATCTTCAAGATGTAGAAAGAGAAGGATCTCAAAAGCAACAAGCAGTGGCGTTGCCATGACATATTGAAAAGGAGTCCACTGCAACAAGACCAGAACTTAAACAGGTTACAAGCAGCCCTGGCAAACTAAGATTAAAAGGGTAATAATCATACATTCTCATCATGAGGCATCGGTGGAGAAGGCAACGAGCATCTACCACGCGAAATGATAGCATGACACAGCCACCACAAGGGTGTAAATACAAACCTGCAAAAAACAGAATCAAAGGAGAGTCCAACAAGTCTTGATCCTTAAGGATGACTAAAGAAGATTCACTAAAGACTTAGTCAACAGAAGCCAAGTCATCAAAAGATAAGAACTGACCACCATGAGTGAGAAAGGAGATGATCAAGCTTGAGAGCAATAAGAAGCGTGAAGGAGAAGATGAAACCATTGGCGGAGACCGCTTGAAACGACTTCCAAACTCTTTTCCATCTCATTACTCTCCCCGGCACCAACATCACGAAACTGTGAATCAGTCAGAGAGACACTTGTTTGTTTACAGAGTTCGAATTCAAGATCTGGTTGTGGGAAAGTTGAGATTTTTTAGTGGAAATTTTCGAGAGTCAACACTCAGGAGAGCAGATTGTACAAAAGCAAATTTCCCAATAGTACCATTTTACTTTTATGTTAATAATATTTAAGTCTTAACGCTTAGTCAGAAACTTCTTTCCCAGGAAAAGCTTCTTTCCAAGAAAAACCTTCTTTCCCAATAATATTTTAACTCTTAACGTTATTCAATCGTCAATCAATATATAAAAACTAGGGTCAGCCGTAGGATATACTTTATTTGTGATATAGTTTATTATTTTTTGTATGATTTTGTGGTTTGTGTTTTAAGTTTGCATTTGCAAGAAATGTGTATGATACACTACAAAAAATATCATATTACATCACATAAATAGTAGAAAAACAAAAGATATCAATTTGAAACACTTATTAATAAATGATACAAAATATTTGTTTTAACATCAATTATTGTAATTGATGTTATTTACTTATCTTTATCTATATTAATCTTTGTTAAGCAAGTAAAGATAAATTAAAAGATATATTGTATTTTTGTATAGGTGTAAAAATATGCAGTTTACTCTAAGCTAAAATAATTTTAATTTTTACTATTGTTTATGTTGTTCTTATTATAAATCATAGGTTTGATAAATTTGATAAAAAGTTTTTATTTTTTTCATTAATGTAATTATTTTACATTTTTAGTGTTTGTTATATTTTTATTATACAAGTAAGTAAATAAAAATACTTGTTACTACAATTGAAATTCAATACATAAATTATGAATTATTTTTTATTCTTATATATTTGTTTTTGAATGTGTTGGTACTTTTTTATACATTTTTAAACCTATTGATTTAGATAATGTGAAAATGAATCAATTTACAATTTGTTTTCTAAAGTTAGTTATATAACATAGCAATCTAGAATTGATTATTTACGTATATACAAATTTTATTAAAAAAATTATCAATTAAACCATTTCATCCAAACTTTTATCAAATAAACCATATGAAGCCAAGGTCATACTACATTTTCAGATTAAGTAACACTCATTCATTAAAGCATGATTTTTAAAAATTATATTACTATGAATTTAATAATCCCTTATAGTCTATTACTATAATATAAAGCTGTAAAAATAGATTCAAACCAATAGTTACTTTAAAATCATAATATGTAGATTTCAATGCTACAAAAGATAATATATCTTTACGTTAATGGAATTTAAACCAATATATTTTTTTAGTTAAGTTCATAAAGAACTTTTTGAAGCATATAAATATTTGTATCAGTTAGATTGACTCAAGTTGACCAAAATTTTCCACGATTTCTCCATCCACGGATACTGAAAATTTCTCTCGGAGATTCTTGACAGTTTACATAACCAATGATATATATGATCAGTTAATCACATATACAAAAGGCTGATTAAAGAGTATAAAACCTTGGTAGTTATAATTTTAAGCTTATATAGCTTTCCGAAGGTGATGATGTACTTTTTTTTCTAATCACTTTCTATTTTTGTCACAAAATAAGCTTCTTAAATTATTCATAAACTTTGAGATGAATTCTACGAAGGCATGTATGGTAGTGGCGAGTGTTATGAAAGTATTCAAATACTAATCAGGAGTTTCTTAGTTGTACTTTGTTGTCCAAAAGGTTAACAATAATGATATATAAGAAATAATATACACAAAAATGTCGACTCATTAAGGTATTCAAAGAAATTTTTTTTGTTTCTTTGCCTGACGAATATTAATCTCAGCCAAATACGCAAACCTACTATGACTTGGGTTTCATTACTATGGCTTTAAAATCTTTTAACATCTCCTTAGCATTCATCATAGAGATATGTATGATGTCATTAATCCTCATGCTCGTTTGTTTCTTCAACTCATGCTTCTGACTTGGTTTTCATTTTTCATGTCTTAATATTTGTTGCTTAATCCATAAACTTATTCTTTCAATGATGATATGAACAGACGTATCTGTTTTTTTAATAGAGTAGATAACTTCTGTGTGGATTTATTTCCTACATCTTTTCGCCATCTTTTTGAGCTTAGCAACCATATTTTTTAAGCTCTTTTCATGCTGCCTTCGACATGATTTTGCATTCCCACTTTCAGCTACATAGACGCAGTTGTTGTATGTTCATGTAGTTCACCTTCAACAATTATTTCTAGGCCATACTTTTCCCAGCGTCCTCTAGCTTCGTCCAACACTTCTTGCTTGCTTGTTCTTTTTTTTTTTTTAACACATCCTGCTCTCTTTTTCTTCTCGCTTCATCCTCAGCCCAATCCCTGCAAACATCAATACCAAATTAGCAAATGACTTGCAGAGCAGATGTCTCTAACTTTGTTTCGTCAGATTCTTAGTATAAAAGCCTTTTCGAAGAATGTGAGGAAAGTTTTCAACTTGTGTGTTTCTAAATAACTCACTGTGGAGTCTAACACTGTAATCTATGGTAGCCTTTTTGGAAGAGAAGTTTTAATCTATGGATTTCAAGCCAGATAAATAATTGATCACAACTTTGGAACAAACAAAGGGAAAAGAAGCATACCTTATATGGAGCAAGTTCCTTGTTCTCTTGGCAATATAATTTTCATATTCGTCTTTACTGGAATAGTACAATCGTCTAAGAACAATATTATTTTCTTGTTTGAGCTGTTCTTGCTGTCCATTGTTTCATACTTGGCTCTCTTCTTACAACAACGTGGCTTAAACATGTTCTTCACATCATTATCCTTACTACAAATACACAAATACAGAACATTAGTGAATCACTCTAATCTTACAATCATGACTTCAAGCACCATTAAAGCTGTTATTCTACCTGGATGAACCCACCTTTGTTATCTCAGTCCATCTACTCTCAAACACTCAAAGTGCCTGAAAACACACATATAAACTCAAACACAAAACAAACATCATCTCCATATATGATAGCCTGTAAGTGAATTCTACCTAACAAAAAGCATATTTAGAAGACCAACCTCCTCACTTGAAATCATAGTTTAAAGTCTGTATACCATCTGCAAACAAAAGATAGTAGCCTGATTTATAAATACTCTTATGGTTCTAACAAAAAGCATAAAGATCTTGGTTGCATAAACATATTAATTAACATAACTATTTTTAGCAGTTGGATTGACTCAAATTGACCAACCTTCTCCACGATTTCTCTGTCGACAGGAACTGAATATCTCTAGCAGAGGTTCTTGACAGAAACGACCGTGAGAGGCGTTACATGGTTAGATCCTGTATGATGGTGATGATGATTCAGCGGCAAAGGAGCTTGGATGGCCAACATGAACGCATAGACTAATTGCATATGAACAATCAATATGAAAATGATGGTAACGGGATGAAAGCTCACCTTTTTATAGCTGGAGATCACTGCCTTGTAGAGAGGGAATATGCATTGATTGAGTGATGGATCAATGCATCTCGTAATGGTTGGAGGAGAAGAATCTCATACGAAACGACACCAACGAAGCTCGACCCACAGACTCTTTACAAAGACCGTCTCAGACAACCTTTCCAAACCTCCATTGTTGTTTGAACCCTAGAAACCCAAACGTTAACAGACGTGGAGAGACGGAAGTGAGAAGGAGAAGGTAAAATGGCATGTAAACACGTCATATACATAGGTAACGATAAAGCCCATCCCCAGCCTCGATTGCGCAACGGTTAAAGCCCACCAGATACCTAAATAAATGATACGATACGTTTTGGTTTCAAGGAACACGTGTTGCAACGCCAGGAGATGACTTAACGACGTGGAATCCTAGGTGGTGTGTTAAGGAGTGATTAAACAGTACTTTATATATAAACTAGGGCCAGCCCGTCCTACGGGCGGGAAGTTATAATAAAAGTTGTTTTATATTAATTTATGAAGTATCTAAAAATTATTATAGATAAAATTATTATAAATAAACAAATTATGAAAAAATTATGAGATCAAAATAATAAATATTTTGTTTTGAATTATAACAACACAACAGTAACCTTCAACGTTCTTTGATAAATAGCATTATATTTTTAATATTTATTTTATTTTTAAGTGTTTAGTTTGATAATATATAGTAATAATATATAGTACTCACTATTTATTATTATATAAGTGTTTAGTTTTATAATATATAGTAATCATTATTTATTATTATCTATTTATTTGACTATTTACTTTAAAAAGCGAAAAAGTTAAAATTATTAAAAATTAAGTTTTAAAGAAATTATTAATTTTATTTTTAATAGTTTTTTAATTTAACTATTGTAATAGTTAAAATTAAGTTTTTTTTAAATTGCTTGGTGAGTTTAATGAAGTTATAAGTAATAATTAATAAGTAGTGCGAAGTTTAGATTACATAAAAAATTAAAGGAGATCATTGCTATTTAAAACTATACATGTTTGTTTGAGTCTTATGTATATATTATTAGGATGCTTGAAAATAAAAAAAAAATCACATAATCTCAGTAACTCATGATTAGAGTTTTAAAAATAAATGGTACTTGGTATAGTATACTTCTTACACTTTATTATATATATAATTAACTTATTATATATATCAAATAATATTTTTTTGTTATATATTCTGATTTCATTTACAATAAATTATTTATATATAACATGCTAAAATATTTTTATTATAATTTTGGATCAGATATATATTTATTTAATCAGATTTATTCTTTTAAATAAGAAATTTGTAAACTTAAAATGTTAGAAAGTAAATATATTAGTATAAGTAAATTTATTTACTATATTATTTAATAATTATTTTTAATATATGATCTATTGTAAAATGAAAATGAGTATTTGTATTTTTCAATTTATTCACATATATTAAATTATTAAACATTGAAAAACATTTTGGTTATTTTTCAAATATATATATATATATATATATATATATATATATATATATATATATATATATGTAAATTGAATCTTATAATGATATGGTATACATCAGGAAGAGGATAACATTTGTCACCGAATTTAAAGTTATTTTTAAATATAATATGATTTTAAATGTTTAAATTATAAATATATTAGTAGAATTTATTTATATAGATTTATTTCAAATATTTAATATGTAGATATAAATAAAAATATGAAAATGTTATGGCTTATATGGGAAAAAATCAATGTGAGTAATTTATTACAGTAAAGAGAAAAAACGAAGAGAGTTTCATTTTGGGATAAATATTAATCCAATTTCGTCTTTATCTCCAATTTCAAATCAATCACGAACCCTTTTATCTTTTTCAAATCACAGCGAGGGAGGTGCTGCAGGAATGATCAAAGTAAGTTACTCTTTTTCCAATACTGTTACATAGAATATGATTACTTTCTAATAATATGGTCTTATGAACTTGGTTTCTCGGCTGTAGCTTGCTTCTGATGCAGTATTTGGAACAGATCAAACCTTGTTTTGAAACTTCTTGGAACAGAGAGATCAATCCAAGCTCTCGATTGTAAAACTTCAGCCCACTAAAAAGTTTTGGTTCCTGCAGAATGAAACCATTTTAGACGATAGTTTGTTAAGTATGTTGTAATATAGAGAGAATCACAGAGATAGACGAATCAAACCTTGTTCAAAGCTCTTTGTCTTCCAGTAAAAGGTCCTTCACTACAAGAAAACAACGGCATACTGAGGGAAAAAATCGTCGGTATGTCGTCGGAATAACGCTATTCCGACGACATACCGACGAAAAAAATCCTCGGAAATAACTCCTCGGAAATTCATATTTCCTCGGAAATCCCTCGGAAATTTCCGACGGAATTCCGAGGAAACCCTATTTCCTCGGAATTTCCGAGGACCACAAGTTCGTCGGAAATTCCTCGGAATATTCCGAGGAAGATGTCGTCGGAATATTCCGAGGGATAAACTTCCTCGGAATATTTCCAAAATTAAAAAAAAAAATTATAAATTTATTTTTTTAAATTGAAATTCGAAAATATAAAATTAAAACTGAAATAGAAAACATATTTAAAATACAAAAAATAATAAAATAGTTTTTATAAATAAAAAAATGTTTTATAAATACAAAATTAGTTTTAATAAATATGAAATCATCTTTTTATAAATACAAAATAGTTTTTATAAATACAAAAAATAATAAAAGAGTGTTTATAAATCAAAAAATGTTTTATAAATACAAAATTAGTTTTATAAATATAAATATTTTTATAGATATGAAATCATCTTTTTATAAATACAAAATAGTTTTTATAAATACAAAAAACAATAAAATAGTGTTTTTAAATCAAAAAAAATATTTTATAAATACAAAATTAATTTTAAAATATGAAATCATCTTTTATAAATCCAAAAATCGAATTTATATACAAAGAACGGTTTGTATATTTAAAAATAGTTTTTATAAATACAAAAATAAAAAAATAGTGTTTATAAATCAAAAAATGTTTTATAAATACAAAATTAGTTTTAATAAATATAAATATTTTAATAAATATGAAATCATCTTTTATAAATCCAAAAATCGAATTTATATACAAAAAACGTTTTGTAAAATCGAATTTATATAGAAAAAACGTTTTGTAAATACAAAAATAATGAACAATTTATAAAAAAAGTTCTAAATCAATTCAACACAACCAAATCACAATTCTAAACCTATTACACAACAAATCACAATCCTAACCAATCACCCTAACAAAAATCTATCAAAAACCTTCTAAAATCATCAAATCTACTTAAAAACCTAACAAATAGGACCTAAGAGAGTGGGATAGGGTCCTTACATGATTTGCAAGGGAATGGAAAGGATTCGCCGGAGAGATCATCGCAAGAGAAGGTGGAGAACGCCGGAAGGAGAGAGAGATCGCCGGAGAGGAAGAAGAGAGAAATGGGGAAGAAGAGAGAAATGGGGAAGAAGATGCGTTTCAAGTTTATAAAACCTTGGGTCCGACGGATATTTTCCGTCGGAATTCCCTCAGTATTTCAATTTCAATTTTCGCGAAATATTTGGCGGCTTGTTTGCCCGGTTAAATGAAAATATTCCGAGGAAATTCCGACGGCCACTTAAATATCCGTCGGAATTTCCTCGGAATATTTTCATTAATTCGAGGAAAAAAATATCCTGTGCATGTATTTCTATTAATTTATATTGTTCCTCGGAATTTCCTCGGAATATTCCGAGGAAATACCGAGGAACTAGTGTTTGGGGTTTCAAAACATCAATTTTTTTTTTATAAACGCATCGATCGATGTATATATATTCAAAAACGCATCGATCGATCACGTAGATGCACCGGGCCGTAAGAATGTGATCGATCGATGAGATTATCCCATCGATCGATTGAGGATATCAAGTGTTCCTCGGAATTTCCTCGGAATATTCCGAGGAAATACCGAGGAACTAGTGTTTGGGGTTTCAAAACATCAATTTTTTTTGCCGTATTTCATTTCTTATACAATTGTAATGCATACCATTGAGGATTCTTTGTATAGATGAGCATAAACCATGAAATAAAAAATTTCAAAATGAATTGTAAGTATTCCCTTTACCGTTCATTAAAGTGTATAAGTGTTTCTCTTATGTTGTGGGGATTTCGTTCATACAATCGGAAAAGTGTTTATTATAGGGTAGGGAACAATTTTTTGACTTCATAATGAACGTAAGACCCTTAATAAGGGTTATATAGGTGTTATTCAAACCGCAAAACGTTGTTTTCGGTTTAAAAACCCTATTTCCTCGGAATTTCCTCGGAATATTCCGAGGGAATTCCGAGGAAACCCTCTTCTTCCTCGGAATTTTCTCGGAATATTCCGACGAAATTCCGAGGAACTAGTGTTTGGGGTTTCAAAACGTCAATTTTTTTTTATAAACGCATCGATCGATGTATATATATTCAAAAACGCATCGATCGATCACGTAGATGCACCGGGCCGTAAGAATGTGATCGATCGATGAGATTATCCCATCGATCGATTGAGGATATCAAGTGTTCCTCGGAATTTCCTCGGAATATTCCGAGGAAATTCCGAGGAACTAGTGTTTGGGGTTTCAAAATCTCGAATGTTTTTTTATAAACGGATCGATCGATGGATTTATGTCCAAAAACGCATCGATCGATCACTAAGATGGACCAAAGCGTAACAATGTGATCGATCGATGGGTATATGTCCAAAAAAACATCGATCGATCACTAGTTCGTCGGAATTTCCTCGGAATTTTGTAAAATCCCTATAATATTTCCTCGGAATTTCCTCGGAATATTCCGACGGATTGATGTTTCCTCGGAATTCCGTCGGTTTTTTCCGAGGAACACATTTTTCCTCGGAATTTCCTCGGAATATTCCGACGGATTGATGTTTCCTCGGAATTCCGTCGGTATATTCCGAGGAAATTCCGAGGAAACCCAAATTTTGGGTTTCCTCGGAATTTCCTCGGAAATTCCTCGGGAAATTCCGAGGATTTCATTTTCCGTCGGAATGTCCGTCAGAATACCGCTGTTTTCTTGTAGTGCTTGTCGTGTTCCATGTACATCAATGGAAATCTCATATAGCTCCTCGCTTACATATTCTCTGTCTTTCATACAGGCCTTGATCCCTGCAAGATAATATATACAAACATTTTTGACAAATTGTGGATTTGATCAAATGGAAACATACATGTTACATTGCTGATAATACTTACAATCAATGCTCAGAATCCATTTCCCCTCCAGGATCCCCATCATGAATTTGAGTGTCCTTTTGCAGGCTCCATTTTCGTTGGTTGATGCAATTACATGCGTAACTCTTGGCTCCCATTTTCTCGAGATTGTAACTCCAGAAACTTCAGCAAATTCCAAAATCAGATTCTGCAAGCAAAGCCATCCATGCGGTTTATGTTGTAACGTGGATAGGTTTTGATAAATAAAAGGGTATGTATATTTCTTTACCTTCTTTTCAAAGGTAAGTCCTGAACAGCATAGAACTGTTTTCTTGGGTCAGATAATCGCTTTATCTGCAATGGAACTCGAGGATTCCTTGTTCCCTTGGTTGAGAGAAGTTGATATAGGAACATATCCTTATGAAGTGTTCCAAGATGTGGAATGGTCTCTTCTGATTGGTGAAAACCTCGAGGCACTGTAATAGAACATGCTACCTAGTCGGACATTACTGCACAGATAGTTGCGCGGAGCAAGACAAAGCTCTTAACGCAGTTGCAACACCAAGTGTTCCAATAGAATATAACTTCTCACAAATATAAAATCATTAGCCAATAGAAATTAATGAAAAAGAAGGAAGAGGTTTAAGCAATCAATACCTGAGTATATGTCTCTGTTTTGTAACTCCATTTGAAGATGGCATGGTGGTTGATAATCTTCAAGCTGCCATGGTTCAACAGAATGAGAAACTACATATACATGATATTGAGAAGATGACAGTAACCTTCAATAGAATCAATGATAAACAGAAGTTTGTCTGACCAGCCCCCACATCTTTGGTGTAATCATATCCAAAAAGAGCGACCTATAAAACATGGGTGGTTAATACCCAAGTATCAAATCCAGACCAGCAAAGCAGAAGTGTACAACACGAAAGATAATAGAAAAACAAAAAGTTTGTTTCGATTCTCACCTACCTGCTCAGTCATCTGATATGGTTTCCGCTTATTCCAAGGATTGGGACAACATCACTTAATAATCAGTAGGTAGAAAGACAAAGAGACGCGGCTGCAGATTGATCTGAGACAAACAATCTCTTGAAACACCATTGAAGGGGACAGAGATCTGAGACAAACAATCTCTTGAAACACCATTGAAGGTGACAGAGGAAGGGGAGAGTCGATCGATCGTTACGATCGTGGTCAGAAATCAGAAGTGGCCGAAAGGGGAGAGACAAACCGTAAAGTTTCATGTTTCGTGAAAACAAAATTAGGGTTAGACTCCACAGAGCCCGAAAGCACAAACGGAATAAGCCCAAACAAATGAAATATTTGACTTAATGAAACGCAAAGTTTAAGGAGATGAGACACGTGTCACGCCTAGAGCTTTCGACTTTCTGACGTGTCCGCCTACGTGGCACGCCTAGGAGAGAGGAAACTCTATTATATATATAAAGACTAGGCGGCGGGATGTGGATTATAAAAGAATTTCAACATATAAAGTATATGTATAATAAACATTGGCTGTTTCATATTTTTACATTTGTTTGAGGAAGGCATATATATTCGAATTTGATATATTTTTCGAGATTTGTTTTTATTTGATAAGTATTTGGTAGATACACAAAATTTGGAATTATTGAACTCTGAACACAAATAATAACTGGCTCATGTCTCGAAAAGAAAAGAAAAGAATATAATAATATAATTTGCTATCTATAAGCAATATAATCCACAAACATCTGAACTCTTAAAAAGTAGTACATTTCTTGCACAGATGTTTTTTTTTGTGGAGATCGCAGCTTCTTGGGGGTTTGAGTCTGTCCATGTTGATTAGATACATGTCCTCCAGAGTAATTTTGTAATCACTGAGTATTTTTTTGATCTTTCTCCAGCGGCTGTTGGATGTAGTTAACGTTTGTTCCCATTTTAGGGTGTCTAAAATCTTTTTCCCCTGATTCAAGTTTCCATTCCTTATCATGTTTTCCTTGAACTGACTGTCGTAGGTAATCTAGTGCTTTGCTTGGGTTGGTATGGAAGAAATATTGATTTATACCTTCAATATAGTGTGCTTCAGGGTTATGGTGTTCCAAGCACAGCTCCATTAAGTATTTGTGTTCAATCGCCATCCTCTGTGGTTCGGATGCAAAGTATTATATTCTAGGTTAAGGTTTTTTGAAATAGGATGCTGGTGATATGTCAGATGTGTCTTCATCTGAGCTGTTCTCGCTTTGGTTTTACCTCTGACGTCGTTTGAATCCTGATGAGATTAGGCGGCTGGGAGATTGGGAGAGGGATTCATTTCTTTGTGTTTCTTTTGGTTGTTTTTTTAGTGGTTGATCGTGTGATATACGTGTGCAGTAGGTATTAGGTATAACTTTATACCGCAATGAGTTTTTGAGTTGCATGGTACGTTGCAATCAGCATTAATTGCGTAGATTCTGTTTGCATATTTATCGTTTGAATGCTTGATATTAGGGATAGTTGATATTGCTCTTTGATATGTTTTTTTTGGAATACATATATGAGATTCTGAAACTATATTGTATAAATTAATTGTATATATATATATATATATATATATATAATTTTCTGTCAGAAGTAGCGGGTTTTTTTTTTTCCACCTAGCAATATTATGGATGTAGTAATTAGTTACTTTGTGTTCTTTATTAATATTACTATTATTTTTATTTGTTATGTAACGTACCAGTTATGGGGGGAAAATATGAAACTGATCCAGAGGAGTTGATGAATAAATACATAGGCATCGTAATTTATTAATATGTTAAATTTTATTTTAATTTTAATTTAAAATGAAAATAAGGTTCATAATTGTTTTACAACAATTTTATCTATGTACTTTATTCTTCATTTTACAAATTATAAATTTGTCTAATTGTAATAAAATTTTATAAATAAAATTATTTACTTTCTTTTGATGTTTTTTTTTGTTTAAATACAGCAGTAAGTCACATAGGTTTTTAAATTTAGAATTAGAGTTAGTAGAGCAAAGTTACTTTCTCTTAGTTATATTTTTGTTTCATGTATTAATTTGTTTTTCCATATTTTCTTTTAAACTAATAATTTATGCGATATTAAAAAACAACTTATTCATTTTAACTAAAACTATTTTATTGTTGAATAAAATTTCATTTAAAACATATATATTTTTATTGTTGTATCAATAAGGTAGTATGGTTAATTCCACCGATATATTAAAGTATTTGAAGCACGTACAATATGTGATTTGGGCTATGTGTATGTAAACGTTTAGTAGACTTTGGGTTTGTGTCTTTATGATGGACAAACCGGGAGTTGGTTTACTTTATTAGACGACAGAGTCGTTGGTCTACGAAATGTAAATTGCAAAACAGAGGATAGCGTCTATAAACAGAGTATAATTTGTAAACCATGTTTTCAGTAAGTGTAAGAAAGGTCAATAACTCAATGGCTGTATGTCTTTAGACTAAACTGATGCTTTTCACACCAAGTATTTCACCTATGACGTCTACATAAAGTATGAGATATATATCACTTTCTTACAAATATAAACAGACCATACTCTTTACACACAGAAGTTCAACAATATAAGAGGTACGTGTCAATTGGGAGCAATATACCTGGCAATTGAATGTTTGTATTGGCTAAACCAATCATCTCAGAATGGTTACGAAACCGAAATGCTTCCTCGGGCAAGGGGGATATGGATCAGTTATCTCCTCGAAAATGGTGTTCTCTTTGAACCTGATCAACAGAGAAGACTCGTGAGCCGGAAGCTCTGTGCACATCTAGAGACATCAAAACCGGACATGGAAAACATTGTTCCGGCAATGAGTCTCTCCCGGTATTGTGGGAGAAGGCTTGAACTGATCGTCACTTGCATCATGGTTGCCTGAAACATAGTTAGGAATCTATCAGTGCGAATCAACGGTGTAAATTTCAACAGATTATCAGTACCGACTCTACATAACAGGAAACCAAAATCTTTACCAAACAACCAGATCAATACTAAACCAAAATCTATTTATAAATTAACAATCACGTTACAGTCAGCAGAGAATAATAGATCAGACCAGCAAGATTTTATTTTTTTCTAACAACAAAAAAAAAAACTAAGGAAATTTGAAAAGTAGGACACGATCAGGTTTACCGGAACAATATCAACCACATAAACAGCCTAGAGCTCACAGAAGAATAATAATGGTACGACTGTTGATATGAAACCAGAACGATTGGTACAAAAAGAGAACAGAAAAAACCACTCACGTTAACATCCACCATGAGCAAATCCATCCACTTAAGCTCCCACCACGCTTAACATTCCTAACCTCCCAGAATCGAAGCAGTCTGGCCTCTACAACGGATGAGCACCGCCCAGATTTCAGATCAAAAAAAACACGCGAGCTATCCATTAACATAGATGAGCATATAGATATGAATATGAATGAGATGTGTAGAAGAGAGATGTGGATATCGCGATTAGCATAAGAGAGATATTTATACACGATTTCGCCGACGAACAACGCAATCGAAAGGTCTTGGAGTGGGCTGGCGAATTAAGAGGATTTAAGACGGAAAATCACAACACATAGCGTTACAGAAATCCGAATCGTCCCTTCCGCCGATGAGAGAAGCGAAGAACATGAAGATGCGCTCCAACCCGGATTAGGGTTCCTACCAAATTCAATGGTCTTTGGGCCTTAAATTCAAAGCGTATTACGAAGTCCAAACGGAGGCCTAGAGGAAGACGAATTATGAAACTATGCGTTTCATTAAAGTGTGACACGTGTCAAACGTTCGCGAATCGAATTTGTGACGTGGCATCTGAGCTGGACACCCTGGGAGAGAAGCAAAGCCGGTGGTATTCAAAGATGAACAAATATTTGAAGGAAAAAAAATTGTAAAAGGATTTTCATGCTTTCATTTTTAGTCGAAAATAGTTCATAACTTCATACTACACACCTCTACAAAGGTTATTTGGAAAAAAATCAAAATTATAAAGGAGAAAACGTTATAGAAAAAAACTTGCAGAACTATATCAGTTTACTTCATTCCGCCCCCAATCGATCTTTGAAACATTTCAAGTCCGTGAAAATGCAATTTTTTCACAAAATGCAATTTTGTTTCGAGTTTTGATTACATCACAAATCACATAAGTGTTAGTGTAAAATAAGACACTGTTCTTTCTGATATGTATATATAGAAGATAGATAGATATATATATAAGAGAAAAAGACAAAAATATCACTAAATCAAGTTTATGTTCCAAACTAGCACTCAAGATCAAAAGTCACAAAAATAGCATTTAATGTTTTATCAAAAGTCACAAACTTAGGGTTTAGAGTCAAAGGGTGGGGTTTAGGATTTAAGGGTTTAGGGTTTAGGATTTAGAGTTTAGGGTTTAGATTTTAGGGTTTAGGGTTTAGGGTTTAGGGTTTAGAGTTTAGGGTTTAGAGTTTAGGGTTTAGGGTTTATGGTTTAGGGTTTAGGGTTTAGAGTTTAGAGTTTAGGGTTTAGAGTTTAGGGTTTAGGGTTTAGAGTTGAGAAATGAGGTTTTGGGGATAAGATTTCAAATTTTGAAAAATAAAAAAATTAAAATTTTCAAAGGATAAACTTAGAAATGTGCTATTTTGGTCATTTTAGTTTTTGAGTGCTATTTTTGTGATATAAACTTAGAAAGATGCTATTTTAGAGATTTACCCTATATATAATTAGATAGATAGATATATATAATAATTATATATATATATAAGATAGATAGATAATATACTAAATATATGTAATATAATATATTAATATCATGATCAATAAATAATAAATTTTATTTTATTTTATTTTCATTAAGATTATATAGTTCTTTAACTGTAAGTGAAATTATATAATCTCATGTATAACATACATCAAAACTTTAAGTTGTCTAATAAAAAGGGTAGTAACATATATATATTCTTTTTGATAAGTAATCAAAGATAGGTCGTAACATTCGGTGAAAAAGAAAACACTATTGTTGTCGGCAACACGAGACATCCCCTAATACCATCGTTTTTCTTCCTTAATAATCACAAACGCCAAGAGGTAGCAGTGACTCAGTGAGTAAACAGAATAATATCAAAACCAATTAGATTATGAACACACACGAAACCAAGTTCATTCTCCTCTTAGCCATTGATAGCTTGTATATCATTGCAAATTATATGATGATCTTGGGTTTTTGTTACTAAGAACATGTTTGTTGGTAAAATCCACCTAAAGGTTCTTAGTAAATTTTTAACTTTTAAATGTGAGATAAGAAATTTTGCTAAGAGACACTTAATTATAATGGTTTAATGGTAGTTTCTTAATAAAAGTTCTTAACAATAAAAAAATATTAATTTTTTTTTAACATAAAATTTTAAACAAATATTAAATTTATTTATTAAATAAAACAAAGTCAAACATAACATTTTAAACATAGATTTAAAAAAAAACATAAAAACATAAAAATAAAGATTATTAAAATAAACTATAATAATTTCAAAGAGACATCGAAACTCAGTTGTTGTTTTGATCACGTCCAAATTTAGACCACATATGTTTAACCAAATCAGCTTTCAGTTATTAATGCACTTGTCTATCACGAATGCGAACTATCATATTGACGATATTTGTCGGGAAATCTGTTGAAAATTTGTCGGGAAATTTGTCTGAGCATCAACAGTCACCATTTTCCTTCCTCTCCGAAAGCCACCACGAGAGAGATCTCGCCGTCTTTCTTGATCGAGGAGAGGAACTGATAAAGGAACGCCATTTTCTTTTCACTACAAAAAAGTTCACATTGATAGCACATTATTATATCTCATTTTACTAAACTGGTATCGTAGATGATTTGAAATATTTCGTATTATATAATAGCGTTAGATAAATGCTATGATAGTGAAAAATGCTATGATAGTGAAAAATGTATTTCTTCCTCTCTCTCCTCCTACCGTTAGAAAGAAGATAACAAGTTTCTTTATTTTGGTTTCATTGTTTTTATTCGTAGTAAAGATCTGATACGAAACTGTTTACAATTCTCCCACCCACACAAGAAACAAAACTGCTAAAAAGTTAGTACAAACATAACACCATATCCCACTTCTCTAACTATCTCTCCAACATATCTAGAGAACTCACGATTACATCAACCGCTGAAACCGCCACAGGCTCTTTCACATCATCAGCTGTCAGATTCTGCAACATGGGTTACAATTCATTGTTACAAAACTCTTCGTACTATGTTATATCTTTTCCTTTCTTCTTCACCTCAACAACAACCAATGACGGTGTCAACTCAAACATCTCTTCTGCAATAGTCAAAGCACCTTTCACTCCTTGTCTCCTTGTCTTGAACCTTCAAGACGCACCCAACAATCCTTCTTCCTCACCGTAAAGATCACAACTTTAGCAATCTCTTCCAACTTCAATATGATCTTCGAAACTGAAGCTCCTGAGACAAACCTAGTGCCTTCCCAATCATCATCAAACAAACTTGAGAAAAGATATGATATCAAAGCATTCAAACAAACGGGTCTAAGCAACCCCACAACCTTCCTTCTTGAACCAAGAGTTCTCCATAACCTCAGGGAAAGTAAATCGTTTCTCATGATTCAGTCTCGAGAAGACCAAACAACAGCCTCATTAGCTCCAGTGTGAACCATCTCGGACATCTAAACTCACCTCTGTAAATCTGATCAGAGACAGAACTGAGTCAAAGTCCGAGACTTTGAGATTACCCCTTCTGGTCTAAAAGCAGATTCTCCGGTTTGACATCACCGGTTGTAGACACCTCGAGCTTCCAACAGAACGTGACAACGGAGATCAGCTGCTGGTTTGAGACCCTGAAGCGCGAAGACATCGAGTTTCAGAGACTGGAGAGAAGCAACACGAGCACTGATATTATCAAAGGCGTCGACTTTACATCTGCGTTCTTTGCCAAAATCATCTCCGTTTCTTTTTCTGTATACCCAATAGCTCGAAAAAAAAAAAAAACAGAGACTGCAACGGAAGAAGGAGACTTATAAGACGCATACCAACTGTTTGCGAATATGATTCAGAGAGAGAAGTACAAAAATTCACCTACCCATTTGAGTTTTGCCATCAATCATAGAAGTAGGGCATTTGCATCAGTGAATAAGAGCGGTTTGCCGACGATCTAAGCTGCAGACAAGCAACGGCCGTAGCTAAGTCTTAACTGTAGAAGCAGGGAAAAGAGAACAAGATCCACCGAGAGAGACGCCGTTTCGTTGAGGAGAGCCACCGTGAAGAAGTGAAATCACCATTCGGTCGCTTCGGAGAAGAGAGAAGTTTGAAGGAAAAGAAGAGAAGAGACGAAACCGAGAGCACCACCTCTCCTCTCTCCTATGAACTTCGGACACTGTGGCGGTAAAAAAACGGGCGCCTTTTATCTTAATTGCTGTTTTTCATTTAATTTTAATCTAAATTTACCCAAGAATCCTACTTAAGAGCTAGCAATAAACATGCTTTAAAAGTGTGTAAACTCTTACCTTGACATGTTTTTTTTGGTTTATATAAGTTTTCAACAAAAAAAATTGGATAACCATGTCTTTGTAAACATTTGGGGTAAGAAGATACAGAAAGTGTGAAACCGCTTACATTTACCTCCGATCATTTTGGCCTTAAACGTGCACGTGCTTGTATTACAATATAAACAAAATTAGGTTGACGATGGATTACAATATTTATCTACAAAAGTAATCGGATTCTCCGTTGCAAGTCATAACATACACCAAAAAATACATGCATACCTACTCGTCTGAAATCTACGCATCGTATACATGCATACCTTCCTCAATCAAAGAACGACAAATCGGACAGATCTCGCATTTTTTGTAGCATGTGCTGAAAACACAAATGACATGAACATTTTACAAGATTGTATTTCAAGAAAACACAAATAGTCTAAAAGACAAAATAAAAGATCAAATCTAGCAAATCACAACCACACTTGTTTTTATCTCTACACTTTTATAATTAGTAAAAATATAATTTAAGACTAATGGATGCATTAAACTAGTCATGTTAATTCGTTGTCACCAAGAACCGCACAATGCATGTTAATTCGTTGTAAAACCACAAAGTTATGTTTGAACAAGTGATGGTTTTGATAAACAACTTTTTTTGAATGGCAATAGCAATAATACTTATTGAAACATGATAATTAAGATATTTTCTAAGAGAAAACGAAAGGAATGTTGGTTTACCTGCAGAGGGCGCGATGTTTACATGGGAGTAGAACCACGTCGATCGGCTCTACAATGCAAACTTTGCAAAGAATCTTCTCCTGAAAATCGATATTTTTTAGTATTAGTAAGCAAACGCTGCTTCCATAGTGGTTATTAAACAGACAAATTAAACTCGAGGAAAATGGGAGGGTGTATTACGTCTTGAAGCTTTTCGTACTCCTGCTTGCTGATATCTGTTTGCTCACTCAATGCAGCTTGTAGTCTACGTACCTGGTGAGAGTTTAAGAGGTTCCAAATATTGCTTGGTTTCATAATATTTAAAATGAAATGACTTAGAATGTGCAATTTTACCTCTTCAACAAGATCAGACTTTGGCATTTTCTTCACAACTTCTGGTGAGAATGTGTTGTATCTGATAACGTAACATAGTGTATAAGTGAAAAGATCCATTTGTTATGTTACCAAAAGATGAGAGCTTTACCCAGTAGCTTCTCCAGTGTAGAGCCTAGCTTGTTCCTCCTGACTTCCTTCATCGACAGACCAGCAGCCAAGTAATCTGTTATTTACTCATATAAGAAGGATTAGTCTTTCTTGTTGTCACCAGAGATAACCATTGCTCAGTTTGCTGTAGGTTATATGTACCTTACACCATGTTGAAAGAAACCCCGGAATATACGAGCTGTTGATGCCGCAAAATATCTTCCACAAGAAACACCAACACTATAAATCCACAATACAGATTTCTCCACAAACCTATATCATGTAGCCAAGTAATCTGTTATTAACCATCTGAGAATGATTAGTCTTTCTTTTTGTCACCAGAGCTTCTCATTGCTCAGTTTGTTGTAGCTTTGTACCTTCTACCATGTTGAAAAAATCTCAGGAATACACTAGACGATGATCTGGCAAAAGACCTTCCATAAGGACCACCAACACTATAAATCCACAAGATAGATTTCGCCAGCGAAATATATGTAATAAAAAGCACCCTAGCTCCTTGTAGCAGAAAAAGAGGTACAAACAGAACTACAATCGGAATGTTCTTGGGAGAAGCAGATGTTCCCTGGCAATTTGATAAAAGAGAATTAGCTCAAACCCGTGCAAAAAGATTATGTTTAAAAACTACTGTTAATTGTGAACCACTAAAAAAGCCAACATTCGTTGGGCCGGACGTAATCCATTTAAGGGTGCGAGACTAAGCTGGACATAGTCCATCTGGGGATGCGGGGACATAGTCCATCGAAGGTCCCCGGCAGGGAATTTATTTATTCTAATATAAGGATGTTTTTCTAAAGGAAAAAGAAAATCGGGTTTGAAGGTAATAAAATACGAGTCTAAAATTTGAGAATTTATTTATTCACATAATAAATATACAAAACACTAAACGTGTATTCATTTTGCGCTTAAATTTCTTTGATTTCTTCGAAACTAGTTCGCTTTAGTTCACTGTAAATGTGTACCTCTAAGCTCAAGAAAAGGATGATTTGAAAGGTAATGAATGGAATTTTCATTACATATCCACCAATATCAAGGATGTCGCATTCTCTGTTGCTGTCCTCATTCCGATATCTTACTCCCACTGACGATGAGCTAGGTATATGTGAAGACCTATGGATTGACTGATTCCTCCACTTTGTGACAAGAAAGCCAAAGCACTCTGATATGCTGTAGATTGAGAAGAAAGAAGATTGTTCATACTTCTAAAAGAGGATAGTTTAGAAAGACTTCAAGAAGAAAAATTTAGTTTACCCAAAGATTATAGATAAGTTCCACCATTCCCACGCAGCTACATCACCTATACAACGCTCGAGATATAATAGATTTAGACCAAAAAAAAAGACTAAGACTAGGCAGTAATATCAAGATAGAAAGATGACAACTAAACAATCTGTTTTTGCAAAATAACGAGTAAGCAGTTGGTTCTATAAAATTATAGACATTGCAGTCACTAGCTAGATATCACAAGGACTAAACAATATTAAATGGAGAAATTCTTGGGTTAATCCCCCAGGGTGAACCTCTAGATTCACCAACCAATAGTGTTTGAGTATTTGGTATTTGATATCTTTTAAAAAAAAAAACAAAATTGAATTTCCAAATAAGATTATATTTTAAAAATAAAACAATAAAAATACATAAAAATAGTTACAATAAATAAATAAATAAATATTGTTAAACCGTTAGCAAAATACTAAATCCTATACCCTAAATTCTAAACTTCAAACCCTAAATTATAAACCTTAAATCTTGGATAAACCGTAAACCATTGAAAAATTTTAAACCCTAAATCATACATTAAAAACTAAATCTTAATAACACTAAACCCTAAACTCTAATCACTAAACCCTAAACCCTAAACCCTTGGATAAACCTTGAACTCTTGGATAAATAATAAACTCTAAATAAAAAATATTTAAAATTAAACCCTAAAGTTTATGATTTATCCAAGGGTTCAGAGTTTACCCAAGGGTTTAGGGTTTAGTGATTAGGATTTAGGGTTTAGTGTTATTAAAATTTAGTTTTTAATGTATGATTTAGGGTTTAAGATTTTCCAACGGTTTAGAGTTTATCCAAAGTTTAAGGTTTAACGTTTAGGGTTTAGGGTGTAAGATTTAGGGTATAGGGTTTAGTATTTTACTGAAGACTTAACAATATTAATTAATTTCTTTTTTGTAACTATTTTATGTATTTTTATTATTTTATTTTAAAAATATAATCTAATTTGGATATTCAATTTTATTTTCTTTTTAAAAAAATATTAAATATCAAATACTCAAACACTATTGGTTGGTGAATCTAACCCAAGAATTTCTCTATTAAATGTGCAACATACCTCGTGATTTAAGAAGAGTGAACGTTATGGTTGCAATTAAGGAAACCATCCATATGGAAACCCATGTGTACTACAAAAGAAATAAACAATGTAGGAAGCAAATTAACTAGGTTAAAGAACTAATGAAACCAAATTTTGTAGACATAATCCGATTAAGTGATCATATTTGTGTCTTTTTTTTTCGGAAGACGAGTTCTAAATTGCTCAAAGAGAATAACCAACTTACGAGAAGTGGTTCCTCACTCATAGTTTCTTCATATCTAGGCATGCATGTCAAGCACTTTCTGCAGGAAACGTTGCGTGTCAGACATCACTAAGGGAAAAAAATAAACAAAGCCAACAATGGTCAAAATGAAAACAATCTAGAATAGGAAGAAGGATGAACAATCCAAAACCTTAAAACTTTGATGATTTACCTGACGTTATATACCAAGATAGCTACCTCGAATGCAAGCAAGGGTAAGAAGACAAACTTTAAGTCATCTGCAACAGAGGGAAACAAACCATTCTTATACACCCTTTGATTAAAGAGTATTAGTAAAATGGTGGGAAAAAATACCATATTTATCTTCAAGATGTAGAAAGAGAAGGATCTCAAAAGCAACAAGCAGTGGCGTTGCCATGACATATTGAAAAGGAGTCCACTGCAACAAGACCAGAACTTAAACAGGTTACAAGCAGCCCTGCCAAACTAAGATTAAAAGGGTAATAATCATACATTCTCATCATGAGGCATCGGTGGAGAAGGCAACGAGCATCTACCACGCGAAATGATAGCATGACACAGCCACCACAAGGGTGTAAATACAAACCTGCAAAAAACAGAATCAAAGGAGAGTCCAACAAGTCTTGATCCTTAAGGATGACTAAAGAAGATTCACTAAAGACTTAGTCAACAGAAGTCAAGTCATCAAAACATAAGAACTGACCACCATGAGTGAGAAAGGAGATGATCAAGCTTGAGAGCAAGAAGAAGCGTGAAAGAGAAGATGAAACCATTGGCGGAGACCGCTTGAAACGACTTCCAAATTATTTTCCATCTCATTACTCTCCTCTGCACCAACATCACGAAACTCTGAAGTCTCTGAATCAGTCAGAGAGACGTTTCTTTACATAGTTCAAATTCAAGATCTGGTTGTGGGAAAGTTGAGATTTTTCGTGGAAATTTTCGAAAAGCAACACAAAGGAGAGCAGACTGTACAAATTACGAAAGCTTTCCACGCCAAAAGTAAAGCAAAGCCAATAATACCATTTTACTTTACTTTATGTTAATGATATTTTACTCGTAACGTTTAGTCAGAGAATGAGAAAAGAAAGAATGTTTGAGTCTTTAGTTGGAAGAAACCCACTAAGAGGGGTGTATCGAACTTAAATCTTTTTTTTTTTTTTTTTTATCTATGGAGATCCCAAAAACTTTATATATTCAAAGACTAATCAACGACTTCTTGCATCCGGATACGCAGCTAATTCATCAATATGGCACGACTAGATGGCCAAGAGGAATCGAACCCAGAACAGAAGCTCCAGCTGGCACCACTTTACCGTAAGGTCAATATCAATGGACCAAAATTTAATGTTATTCACCTAATGATTTAGAAACTTTTTCAAATCATGTGTTATTAAATGCAAAGTTTATGTAAAATCAATAAAAATCACTAGAAATGTATTGTTATTCAATTGTCAATTTATAAAAGCTTCATCAAATCCTGAGTTTTTCAAAGGTAAATAGTATTTTGAAAGAGGAAACTTGTAAAAGGATTTTCAGATATTTTACTTTCATTTTTAGTTGAAAATAGTTCATATGAAATACACACATCTATGTAGGGGTGAAATTATTATCCGGGATCTTTATCTAATCTGAAATCATCTACAAAAATAGGATATTTGTGGTGCCCAGATTAAGATAGTAAAATTTCAGATCTATTAAAACAAGATCCAAATATATATATCTTAATTTTTAAGCTCGTATATCCAAATCCAGATTTTTTTAAATATATTGAACTTTTATTAATAATTATTTAAATATATTAATATGTATACATAAACGTAATTTTATAATATTAATTATACTTTAATTTTAATAATATTATATATTTTTTATTTTATTTTTGTATTATTTATAGTATTCTAGTATTTTTTTTAAAAAAATTATTTACTTTTACGGATCCAGATCCAAACACCCACACATATATTATAATATGTAGACTGATATTCAGACTAGGCATGGGCATAAAATTCGGAACCCAAAATCCGAACCGAACCCGAACCCAAAAACCCGACCCGTTATCCGACCCGAAACGTAAAAATACCCGAACGAGTTTTGTAGGGTGGTACAAAAAATATCCGAACCCGAAGTGTTATTAACCGAACCCGAACGGGTAACCCAAAAAATCCGAAATTAATAGTCAATATAAATATTTTGAAATATATATAAGTACTCCAATTATTAAATTTAATATTTGTGGTAATATTATATATAATAATAAATATTAAAATTCTAATAAATGCTTTAAGTACACAATTAGTTATAAATAAATATTTTATAATTTGCTCATTGAAGTAAAAAGTCTACTCTCTATAAGGCAATACATATTGTTTACAAATGATGTTTGTTTTCATGTTTGATTTAACATTTTATTGTTATTCTATCAATTTTATATGTGATAGATTAATTTTTATTTAATTTAGATGTTTTTCTTTATGTTTTACTTCAAAAAAATTGTTTTTTACTTTGGTTATATCCGAACCGAACCGATATAACCTGAATCCGTACTATATATGATTACTTTATGGGTTTTATGATGCAATACAATTTTGAACCGAACCCGAAGTATTATTATCCGAACCCGACCGATACCAATAAAATTTTAGTATGGGACCTAGAAGCGTAAACCCGAAAATCCGAAAACCCGAAAACCCGAAAAACCCGACCCGAATGCCAACGGGTACCCGAACGCCCAGGCCTAATTTAGACACAGATATCAAGCCACAAATCCGGATACGGATACTAGACTCATGGATCTGGCGGATCTGGATCCGAAATCCGGATACCCTAAATTTTTTGGATATTCGGGTCCGTCCCATCACTATTTTTATAGGTGTTATTTAGAGAAATTTCAAAATTATGAAAAATAAAATATTATAGAAAAAAAATTGATAAGTCTATCAGTTTACTTCATTCTCAGATTTTATCACCATTCCGCTCTTAATGGATCCTAGAAACATTTGAACTTCGTGAAAAAGCAATTTTGTTACGAGTTTTGATACGCCAGACAAGAATCTTCTCCGTTGTTGTTCTGTGTCAGTTTAGATGCTGAAACATTATTAAAAAATTGCTCCTTTCTCGTCTCTTCATTGAGGAGTTGAAAGCGAAAAGATAGAAAATGGGTTCAAATTAGCGATGTTTTCACTGGTTTTCTCAAGGTTCCAATGATTAATTGACACAGAGTATGTAGTCACTGGAAAAGGTTTATGTGATGAAGCATAGTAGAATTTGTGTATTCACTAAGCATGCACATTTGTTTTTAAGAAATTGTTGATGTTCATGTGACTGACCAAGCCATCTTTTCTCAAAGTTTCAGCGAGAGGTGTTGTTCAACCCTAATCTAGCAACGAAGTCAGGACCCGATCAGTTGGGCCTGGGAACAAGTGGATGGCAGAGTTCGAAGGATAGGCTTCGAGTTCAATAGATAACTGCGAGCTTGATCTGAACAGACTCAAGAGAATCCCGAGGGATACGCAGGATTGTGAGCAAGTGACATCGGAGCTATAACACTATGAAAACATGGTCATAACGACTACAATTGTGTAGTCATAATTTAATGTCGTCCTTACGATGAAATAACGACAAAATTGGAAATCGTCGTAACTTTGACGTAATTTTGCTACGAATATATTTCATCGTAAATTAGTCAGAAAGTAACAATTTATTTACGACGACCTGTTAATTTCGTCGTAAAAAGACGTTATTTTCGACTATTTTACATTGATCACTTTGCATCTAATTAACGACCCTATTACAAGGAATGTAGTTGTAAATTAGTAGTAAAGTTTATAGTGTAGTGAATTCGTTGTAACATTCCCACCTACCAAAATCAAAAATTTCCTATGAATATGCTTTCCTCTCTCATTCTTAAGATGCACAATAAAACGAAAAAGAGTAAAAAAATGTCTCGAGATATCGATAAGCTTCGGAGTTGGATGTATGCACATAAAGATTTTGCAGGAAGAGTGACGAAAGAATTTCTCAACGGGGCAGAGATATTAATGTACCAGGCCGGAAAGACGTCTCTAACGAATGAAACAGGTAAAAGGTATGTCCATGTCGTAAATGCAAGAATACCAAGTTTGCTTCTATTGAAACGGTTTGGAAACATATAGTAAATAGAGGATTTACCCCACATTACTACATCTGGTTTCACCATGGAGAGGGCGATGATAGTTGGAATGAAGCTAGTAGTAGTAATCAGTATGAAAATGTTCGTCGTAATAGAGATGAACCGAATCATTTGCCTTCTGAAAGTTATCCTCAAGAGGATCAGATGGTAGATCATGATAGGATGCATGATATGGTTACAGATGCATTTTATGAACTTCAGTAATAACGGTGAAATGGATATATATAATAAGAAGAGGACCAGAAGGAGAAGACAATCATTCCTGCATACACATAACATAGACATTGAGATCTCACCTCAACACATCGACCTGGATTTGTTCATCATACCTGGTATATCTTTTAATTATTGTTGACATATTCGATCTTGTCATCAACATAATCCATTTTTGTCACCTTAAACCTGATTACATTGTTCTTGTTCTAAGGATTTTTGCCCAAACGTTCTTTCTTCCCTAGTTTATTTACAAAAACTCTCAAATACGTAATCTGGATTCTAAGATCCATATTTTAGCACCGTCTGTGGGGAAGATTACGAGACGCATCCTTTCTAAAATCCCGATCTAAGGTTTCAAGGCAGAAAAATAGACCTCGAATATATGACTTCTTGCCCCTTTCTCCATTAACCCTCAAAATGAAACGACATCAATCTATCAGATTTCGGAACAAAACAAAACGAGAGATCAAGTCTCAGTCGCCCGATCAAACAAATTGACTTCATTCAAGGGACCCCAAAACGTATTAACGCTATCATCCCGACCAAAATCTACCAAACATCGGTTACAAGGGGTACGCAACCATCAGCAACAGTACCCCCTAAACAAGAGATTGTTTTATACGCACACAAAACTTTAAAGTTCGACAAAACGCACGACAACACTCTCGTCTTTCAACTTGACGTAGGAAGATGCCAGTTATCGAGGATAATTATCGATACAAAGAGGTCATCCGAAGACCTTTTCGACGAGGTGTTCAAGAACATAGGGTACCCCGATTCCGCAATAAACCATGTGACAATGCCATTTATCAGTTTCGAAGGAACCACAACCCATTCTCTTGGTTGAATTCCGCTGATCCTAACAGTAGATGACGTCCAACAGGTAGTCGAGTTCACCATAATGAACCAATCTAGACCCTTAAGTTATCGACGGTGAATCTGACGTAAAAGCGAGCAAAGAAAACTCTAGTGGGTAATTTATCGGATTTCTGACAAAATCTTTGGATAGGAATATCGTCAGAATTAGTTGTCAGTGTTTCATCAGAAGTTAACATTGACGTGACTTCACTCTGTATTTTATCGGAAATTTACGACGAAAAATTAAGGTCGGAATGTCATTGGAATCATTCGTCGACAGTTTGTCGGAAACTCATATCAAGTTGATTTTTGGATTTTCAATTTTTATACCACACTACCAAAGAGTGAGAAGTTAAAGCTACGTTATCTAAATTTTAGATTTTCAATTTTGTTCATTCAAATCTAATGTTCAATATTATTATCTGCATTAAAGCCGTAAAAATTTAAAATCCATTTGTAAACCGGAAAATTACTCGTGCAGAAGAACTGAATACGATAATTTGTAATACTTAGATCATCCTACTCTTTTATTTAGGCATGGACATTTGGATGTCCAAGGAAATTCAGTTTGGTTTCAATTGGTTTCAATTCTTTGGGATAGGGAATTTGGCTGCATTCAGATCTTTTAAAGTTTGGTTTGGATTTGATTCAAGTTTTTTTTTGGGTTTGGTTCGGATTTAGTAACACTTCACAAATCCGTTTTAGATTTGGATTTGGTTCTAATTTGGATTTCGATTATCAAAATGTTTGTTTATGATTCAAAAATACACAATTTAGATCACAAACTTGAAAGTTTAAAGCAATTTGCAATAACAAAAGTTTGATGTCATGATTAAGAAGTGGTTTTCTAAGAGGAGAGAAACATAAGCAAGTTAAAATTAGCAACTAATAACTCTATAACATATCAAACAATATTTAAACTTAAAAATAAATAACATATATCATTAAATTTTATATGAAAAACTTTTTCATCATAAAATTTGAAATGAAAATCTCAAAACATAAAAACCTCAATATTTAACCAATACCAAAAATATACATTAATATGAGTATTTAAGTTAATTATTCATGTTATAGATGCTTATTTGTGTATTTATTTGGATTTTGAATATTTTGTATACTTATATGAGATTCGGTTTGGGTTTTAGACGTTATTTTTCAGGGTTTCTAAATTTTTATAGGTTTTTCAGAATTTAATTCGGATTCGGTTTTGGTAAAACTCAAAATCCAAAATACTGTAGAACCAGATCTATCAGAATATTTATAATGGATTCAATTCGATTTAGATTCAATTTTTTGCGCAGTTTAATTCAGATTTTTGTTTCGGTTTCTTTGACCATCCCTCGTCCATTAATTAAATATACATGAAGTAAACAATTCTGGGTTAGAGATTCTTTGTTCTAAGAAAATTATTGGCACTTGACAGATACTAATGCTCTAATGGAAATGGAAGTTGTTGACAAACTTAACAGTTTGTGTACTCTCTCTCTCTCTCTCTCTCTCTAAAAACAAATCCGCTCCTTTTTCTCCACAAAAGCCTTCAATCATCTCTTCCGATCTCTGACTCCGGATGCTCACATAGAGCCATGGTCGGGTGTAGTTTTTGTTTTGTCTCCGTGTTTCAATCAGTGTTGTTGCATGTCGATTTTGAAGCCGGAAATTGTAGATCGTGATCTGTTCCTTTTCAGATCGGTCGGATTTTATCTTGTCTCGAGGTGGAGATCCCAGATTTTCCAATTCAACGATGTGGTGTTTGCTTCTCTAAGTCTGCATGTTCCGTTTCTTCCCTTCTGGCTCATTGGCTTCACACCTGGGTTTTAAATGTCGAATGGCGACTCTTGGCGTTAGGAGGGTCGACACTCGCCACACGCCATGGCTTTTTATGGCGATCGCCATGTGTATCCAAAAGCCAAATTACAGTCAGCTTCTACCCCTAAAGAATATATTTCAGAAACCAAAACACCTTATTCATTGATAAAATAAATGTAGAAAACATAAAACACATGTTCAAAGCATAATACCAAAGCAAAACCCGAAATCTAAAACAAAACAAGATAACAAAAAAATGATATACGTAATGAACATCAACTTAAAATCCTATGAACCCTATGTCAAAGAGAGATTTGCATAAATAAAGAAGAGTTACTGCCCGTGTATCTAGCAGAGAAAGCAAGAACTTAAGAAAAACGATAGGGTCATGTTACTATTATATAGTACTATTGTTGAAGTAATTAGGGTTTTAGATGGATTAGGGCTTTCTGCTTAGTATATTTAGAGTATAGTACTATTTTACTTAACCATTGTGGATTTAGAAACCAAAATTCTGTTAAACCAACTTGGTTTGTTTCTCAACAACGAAGCGACGCTATGGTCGATACCCAGTAAATAAGAAAAGCGAGCAAAGGCGGTCGACATGTGTACCTCGCATGGCCATGAGGGGTTCTGGCGTTTTGGAGATCGCCACAGATCGCCACTCGCCATGGTGTTCAAAGCGGTCGCCATTTAAAACCAAGCTTCACACTATCTTAATTATTATTACGTCTAGGTTCTCAAGATTGATTTTGGTAGGTGTGAAGCGATTCACTCCCTATGTACCCAAAGGTATGATCGAGTCCTCATCTTTCTCCTGCTTCTTCCGTGTCGATTTATGTCTCTAGATTCGACTTCGCCGGTTCCGATTAACTCTTATGGAACTACATGTTTTGTTGCTCCGGGATTTGAAGCTTGGTTCTACTCAGCCTGCACAATTCACTATGGGAAGCTTCTGGTTCGAGCTATCTTCTTCAGGAGCCATTTGGAGTTTAGGAATCATGTTGCTTAGGAACTTTCATCCTTTCGTTCTCTGATAAGCTTTATTTTCCTTTGGTTTTTGAAAGTATGACCAAACTAGGAGAAAGGTGAAAATGTTTCTTTCTTATTTATTTTGACTAGAGTTCCTGTTACATAGAACATTCATATTTATATGCTAAGCACTAGGGTTTTCATCTCATGTGTCTTCAGGATCTAATGGCTGGAATCGATTGTGCACCGGGACCAGCTGAGCTGTAGACATCTTCTTCTTCCCGTACACTTCATGTGCTTTCTCCAGCTGTGTTGCAGAAGACCGTTGAAGTGTTTCTTCAGTTTTGGGCTTCTGTTCACTTGTGGGCTTTGATTCAGATGTGGGCTTGAGCTGAGAAGACCCAAATAATGGGTTTCCTCTAATAGTTTTTAGTTTTAGAATCGTCATGTTTTCGCTCGGGGATTGTTTATCATCCGCTGGCTTTGGATTCCAAAGGTTATTTTTAACTCGTCGGCTTTGGGTTTGATCTTTGTGTCTGATCTTTTGTGATTACAATGTATGTTCTTGTCTATTTTAATGTGAATATAATCTTTCGGTGAAAAAAAAACAGATAAATATATATACTATGTACCACTACAAGTTTGCGACCTTTTAGCGACCTTTAGTTTGCGAAAGCCACTGGTTCCGTCCTCCAAAATTATCCATCAAACTTTCGTAATCAAGCTTCTTGATCATATCTTTTTCAATGGACAACATAGCCAAACCATTTAATCTTTTTTGTGAGATAATAAATTGTCAAATTGATATATTTATAAGTAATAACATTGAAAAAAATAGGCCCTAAAATTTTGACAAAAATAGTAGGTCCCATAGGTTTGTATCGAATGTTTTGGTTCAAGCCCAGGCCTGGACGGAACTGAGACTATATATCGACTACATGCTTGTAGTCACAAAGTAGTTTCAAACGTAGTGGCACTTTGCGACTAATTTGCCACATACGTAATGGATTTTTTTGGCTTTTTTAATCGTCACAAAAAAGTCCCAAAATACCCACTGTTTTGTGACTACCCTATAAAGTTATTACTAATTTACTACTATATAGTTTCTCTAAATTTGTCACTAATTTTAGGAAACATAATAATAATTATGTTAAACAATGTGTTTCTAGATATACCATCATCACTACAAATAACACATCTATTACCTGTATTTTTCAACATGTTATAACATAACAGTTTAAATGTGTAATGTGTTTGTTTGTTTTTCGTGGAATTTTTTTGAATGTTTTATTGAATTTAAAAGCTGACTTGCCACATATAAGTGATTACTCTTTATAAGTGAAATACATGCTTTACAACTACGAGATGAATGAATGTAAAATCTAATTTTAAATATATGGCACATATAGGGTTTAAAGTTTTAAACACTAAACTATAAACCTTATATAACTCTATATCATCTCAATTCATAAATCCAAGATTTTTAAACTTAAACACCAATATTAGCATAAACTATCAATCTAGTATTTTCAAACTTTAATTTCAAATCTTATCTTAACGACAAACTCCATATAGACTCAACTTAAATTCATAAATCATAACACATGAACCTTAAACTACTTCCGAAACCCCAAAGTGCTTATACTCCAAAGCAATACACTTTTTATTTAAAAATTTATCCTTTTGCCTATACGATTAATTAAAAGTAGATATCAATAAGTTCTTCTCATTTCCTATTGGTCAATCCATCAGTTAACGGATTACTATCTTACCGTATAATCTAAGATCATCATTAACGCGGTATTCTCAGACCGTGTCTTAGTTTTATTTGCGTTAAAAAAAAGGAAATTAGATTAAATGCTAAAAAACGTTTCTTATTTAGGGGTTACAAGACACGGTCTTCTGAGACACGTGTTGCCCTTGGGGCGTTCATCTCTTTGAGAAGAGAGAGAGAGAGAGTTGAAGGATCGATGGCGGAAGGCGTGCGATGATCCCCAGCGACTGAAGAAGATTGCGGCTGATAGTCGCTGTTAATCCGTCGTGTTCTGGAGATCGCTTCTTAAGACTAACCTTCAGCCACCACCTGCTCCTTCTCCTTCGTCTGTCTATTCTCGTTGCTGGCGCGGACGAATCAATGTCGGAACCGTCGTGAATTCAGCTTGCAGACGCCACGACGTCGGGGGATTATTAGTTTCTGGCTGTCTCTCTTCGCTGGATTCTTCATCTCCACCGTCTTCTATCTCTGGTCCGAAGACGAAACTGTATGTGAGTGGTAAGCTCCCTTCCCTTTCTCTCTCTGTCGCTGTCTCTGTCTTTTTTCTTCTAATTTTCTTAGATGTCTATGTTTTCAACTCATCTTTTGGTTGGTGTCTAAGTTCTGATGAACTGGTGAATTGGATTTGCATTGTGTTAATGTTCTGTTTATGGTTCTACTATGTTGCTTTGATTCCTTGTTTGTCTACATGAGACTTGATGACAAAGGGTTTGATGTTATGTTTTTTTTGGAAACAAAGGCTTTATTTCCGTACAACTGAAGATAACTTAAGAAAAGCTTTTGAACAATTTGGCAAGCTTACACTTGGTATGTTCTCCCTTGTTTCACTTTCTGTCAGTATCTATTTTACTACCAAGTCTAGGATGATGAGGTAAGAAAATCTAAAATGTTAACTCAATGTTCCCCGTGTAGTTAACTTGGTGATGGATAAAGTAGCAAATAGACCAAGATGATTTGCTTTCCTGAGGTATGAGACTGAGGAGGAGTCACTTAAAGCTATTCAAGGGATGCATGGAAAGGTAACTGGGTCTAAGTCTTGAGTTGGGTTCCTTTGCGGCAGGAGTGATGGATGATCTCAACAACTGATCTCGCCCAGCACACTCTTGAACAAATAAGATGTCAATTTTTGCTCTTCGAACTTGAGGATCTTCTCCCAAGTTTGAGTCTTTCGAACTTGACGAAGTGTTTCGTACTTGGTGAATTTATAAAATACATTTCCCTTCTTTTTCTTTTATACCAAAAATTTACTCTACCATATATAGCTGTTCTTATCGTTGTTGTGCCTCTCTTTCAGGTGGAAACGATCCGCAACTTTTTTGCAGCGCTGTTCCTTGCGAGTATTGGAATGTTAATACATATGCACTTCTTGTGGAACCATGTTATTCTGGTTGCAGCAATGTTACTGGTGATAGTGATAAAGACTGGTAGTTGCAATCGTTGTTAAAGTGTTCGGATACAATAACAAAACTGCAGTACTTGTAAGAATTGAACTCTTCTTTTCTCGCTTTCACATTGCTCCAAAACCTTTTAGTAGTGAGAGAGGCCTTACAGTTTACTTGTCTACATGTTGGAATGTCGCAAATAATCTTCACCGGCCGTTGTACATTTAGGAGTGCTCTTACGGTGGTTCTCTCCCGGCAGCTCAACTGAGGTAAAACATCTATGTTCTCCTGTTTCTCTACACACCTTTGGCACAAACTCTGCTTTTTGATTTTTTTTTCCTTTCGTCTGTATCAGATTGGGTTCAAAGGAGGTTTGTATCGTTCAAAGAGTGCAAAGCTTATATCACAAATGATCCAAGATTCTCTTTGTTACTACTTGTTTGTACTTCTTGTCTTATGTCACAGACTTGTAAAGAATCAACTTGTATGCTTGTGTCTATATAACAAACACTCTGACTTTTAGAAACAACAACCACAAACACTCTTGCTTTCTCTCTTTTTCTCAGTCACGATCAACATTCAGTCTTTATAATTCACAACAAAACTTTTTATTCATAACACCAAAGTCATCTCTCTTTACTCATCTTCTCTCTTTAATCACTATATATGGCTTCTTCTTCTCAAAATACTTTAGATCAAAACACTTTAGATGAATCATTATAAACAAACTCTCGTGTCTTTCTATTTTCTCTCTTTGATCACAACTTTTATAAACAAACTCTCAAGTCTCTCTATTTTCTCTCTTTGATCACAAGTTTTATAAAAAGCCTCATCTTCTCTTTATTTTCTCTCTTTGATCACAAGTTTATAAAACTCTTTAATCACCAATTTGATGTTTCAGAGTTCCAACAAAGAGAAGACCACGAAAGTTCACATGTCGATCTCACGTATTTTACAGATATCCCTACAAATATCGCAAATATGATGGGTGTTTGAACAAGAAAATGCATCAACAACTGAAAGATGATTTGGTTGAACATATATGGCGTAGATTTGGACGTGATTATGCTTCTTTCAAATAATTCTCGTTTATTTTAATAATCTTTGTTTTCATGTTTTTATTTAAAAATCTATGTTTAAAATGTTATCTTTTATTATGTTATATTTAATAATATTTAATAATATTATTTCATTTTTAAGAACCTTAAAATAAGAGACTTGCAATGGAGACATAAAAGTCTCAAGATTCTTAAACAACTTTATTCCTTAAATACTATTAAAAATCAAGTAAGAGTCTCTTAATGGATCTGTAGGATAAAGTGCTTAATGGTTCAGATTTGTCAATTTGTGTTTCTTCCCATCGTGTTGTCTCTTTCTTCTTCCTCCGTCTTTCTCTTTCTCTCGCTCAGACATATAACTTCTATAATAATCAATATTTGTCTTTCTTCTTCATTTGTGGGTGTGAATCAAGAACCGACAAACATTTCACAGTTGTTTCACCTCGTATGTCTCTTTAGGAACGCTTATAGAAAAAGAAGCGTCACGACAAAGCTACGGAGAAGCCCCGGCGGTGCACAGAAACCTCAATCTCGTTACTGTCGCTGCGTCTTCGGTAAAGTTCTCTGCCGCTGCGTCTCGGGTGTAGCTCTCTCTGCTGCTGCGACGGTGAAACTCTCTACCGCTGCAACTCCGGTGAAACTCTCAACCGTTGCGACTTTAGTGAAGCCCTCTGCCGTCACGTTCAGCTTCTCTATCCAAGACCCGCCGGAGATGGAGACTCGCCGGAGATGGAGAATCATCGAAGATGAAGACTCGACTCATCAACAGTGGCGGATCTATAACTGCATTTAACCGGGGGCACATAAATTTTTTTCACTATATTTTATAGTTAGATGGGGGCACCGGCTTTGATTAACTTTAATTGCTTAAAGAAAATTAAGAATGAGACGTGGGCACGTCCCTTACCGCGTCCGCCCCTGCTCATCAACGTACAAAACTCAGAATCCAAACCCTGTCTCTTTTTGTTTTCTCCGGACCTAAACCCGGCTAAAACCAATCAATGACACACATCATTTTACGTTTCCTGTTTTTCATTGTCTCTTTTGGTTTCACTACAGCAAATTCAAAAGAAAAAAAAAACCCACGAAAACCAAATTCAAATCCCCCAGAGTAATGCTGCAAGCCTGCAAACCCCATGCACCATCTTTTGGCTGATATATAGATCATATTCTAGAAGAGAAAAAAATCATATAACCAAGTCAACGAAACAAGAAGAACAAAGTACCAAACCGAGCGCCAACGGATACAAATATTTCCGTTATACATACACACGTACACAAACACATAACTAGGTAAAACGTGACGTACAACATTCATTTCCATAGAACATACACGTAGATACGCCAAACGAAAATACTCGATTAAAAGGTGATCACATGTGATGTTGTTGTTGTTCAACGGATGGTGATAGTATTCTGACTACTCATTCTCTGTCTCTTAGCATTCCCAGAAGAAGATGCTTCCTCAACGTTACTCCTCTCCATCACTGCCTTCAAAACTTCCTCTATCGTCTCTATACAATACTCTTCCATCTCCTCCTCGCCGGAACACTCTTTTCCGGTGACAAACAACACGTTCTTGACTCGTCCCCCGACGGTTGTTATCTCCGCCTTGAGCGTTTTGAGACGCATTGCTTTCAACGTTTTGATCATGTCCGGCAATAGATCCGACCTATCTTTGCAACAAACCGATGCTTTAATTACGAATCTGCCATCTCCGATGTCTTCCTTCTCCGTGAAAGCTACAGTCAACTCTTTGCTCTCCGTTGGAACCAAGTTTGTCTCCGAGACCACTGAAGTCTCTCTCTTCAACTCTTTCACGTGTTGAATCACTTCCGCTAGTAACGACGCTTTATCAGTCTGCGTACCAAAAAAAAACTAGCATAATCAGAAACATAACATAATTACAAAACAAAAAATTTGATATTATCGAGGAGAAAAATTATGTGGTTGGAGAAGTGATGATTTAGCTGGGCAATAAGAACATGTCCATTGGTAAGAGACTATTAAAGGTTCTAATGATTAATTTAGTAGTTAATTTTGTGATTTGAAAAGTTAAGAACGTTAGTCTAATTAAATTTCTCCTCTTCCAATGGGAGACCTCTTAAAATTTTTTTTTGGTGAAATGGTTTGTTGCAATGGTAAGAGACGCAATATTTTGGTGAAATGATTTGTTGCAAGTGAAACACAATATTTTGGGAAATTTTTGAGACACATAACACACTCGTTTTTGAGTAGCTGCAGTGGTCATAGATGATGAGCAGCAGTCTGAAGACGAGGAAGCTGAAGACATAGGTCTCTTCTTCTTTTCATGTGCCTTCTTCCTCATATGAGTCCTCCAATAATTCTTTATCTCATTATCGGTTCGTCATCTTACCACGTTTGAGACCAGGATGTAAGTAGTTAACCCACCTTAACCTGCAACTCTTCCCTGTTCTATTCAAACCTGCAGCCAAAACCAGATCATATCTTTTAATGGAAGGTCCTTTCCAAAGACCAACCATTTTTTACCAAAACAAAAACCCTATACCTAGTCTTATGTTTCTCCCTCCACCTTCAAACCTGACACTTTCGCTACAAAATCCCATCGTCGATCTCCAAACATGTGGACAAAAAATGTCTTTCACTCTCTTGGTCTGATGACGGTGCCACCATTTGGACTTGCAAAGTGATCATCAGGAAAAGTATCCTTGAAGTTGCCACGTTTGGACTTGCAAAGTGCAGTCCTATGTGCCCTGCAATGGATCAAAAAAGCATGAGTTTCATCACAAAGATGTTAGAAAGAGACATGGACATACGCGACAATGACAACATCATCTCCATAGAGAGAGGTCCTCTGGTACGCAGCACTGTCCCAAGCCAAGCACGCAGAAGCCTTGATACGTTGTCACAATATTACAAAAAAAAACTTTAACCTTTCTAAGATATCAATCAAAAATGGAGAAAATAAACAGCAATTGTCAGTTCAGACGAAGCATGAAAAATGATATAATTCGCTATTAAAAATCAAAATAAAAATCCAAAGTTCATTACAAGAGATCCAGATCGAGAATAATACATGATCCCGTAGGCCTAGAGATCGAGAGAGAGATGAAAGCTTACAGAGAGAGAGAGCCTTCGAAACTGTGTGAAGAAGAAGGACGGAGATGTTCATGAAGAACTCGTTGTCTCTCGAAAGTAGAGTTGTTGGGTTTGATCAATTTATAAGGAAGATTAAATTGGGCAACTTCGTGGATACTTCAAGGATACTTTTCCGGCAACGATGATTTCATCGAAGGATTTGGAGGACGATGAAGAGAGAGACGGACCTTTTGTCTTTTATGAGTAGCCAATACGAAAACGCCACGTAGGGGTTTTTAACAATTCTAAAAGACCTCTGTTTAACACCGCTTCTCTGCTTTTTATTCATTTTTATTTTTATTTTTTTGGTTTTTTTAAGAGCCCTTGTTAAACCCACCAATGGAGGTGGTCTAAGGGCATCATTATCGGTGGGCTTTATGTTGAGGCCCTTAAGCGTAGGGTCCCCTAACTTTTAACTAAAAACGCTAAGGGACGACCCTAAAGTTCCTTATTTAAGAGTCGTCCCTTAGCGTTTTTAGTTAAAAGTTAAGGGATCCTACGCTAAGGGTCTCAACCTAAAGCCTACCGATAATGATGCCATAAGGTTTTTTGTTGCTTTTATTCTTTTTAAGCAGCGCGTTTGTTTCTCTTTATTACATCAATTAACCAAGAAGCGACATTGACGTTCCATATTCCCACAATTTTATTTATTCTACAGTCTCTGACTGATTCTCTCCTCGGGAATTTAACAAGTACCCGGAAGATCCACGATTCAAGAGAAGACCTTTAAACAATTTAGAGCATGATTAACCCAGGATTCTTAGGATGAGGTTCTTAGCGGAAATTAAGAAATAGTTTCTTAACTTCCGCTAAGAACCCTACTCTAAAAACCCCGGATTAATTATGCTCTTCCTTTCATAAAAACCTAAATTGTAAAAAATAAACATAAAAACAAAGAGACAAAATGTGACATGAACTTTCTTGTCACTGCTGATATGTTTATTCATTTCAACTCTACATTGTTTTTTGTCAACTATGTGAATTTGTTTCATGAAAAATGGCAAATGATACAAGACTACAAGATTCCTATATATCTAAGAACCCCAAAACAAAGATAAAAATGATCCTTCAATATTTTTTTTTTTAATAAAATGATCCTTAAATAATACTCTGTATGTTCCTAAATGTAAGATGTTTTACAGAATTTTGATGTTCCAATATATAAGATGTTTTCATTTTTCTAGATAACTTTTACTTTATTAAAAACTGTGTACCCAATCATATTTTAATAGTTTATTTTGTAATTGGTTGAATACTATTAATTTATAGTTTTAAAGATGATTTTTTGACAAAAAATCGTTTTTTTAATATGTGTGTTTCTAAATATTTAGGAATTGAGGGAGTAATTAGGTTTAACCTAATTCCTAACAAACCTCCCTTCTATAAAAATTCTACATTGTTTTGTAATATTATTTTTATTAAAATTTCCTTTTTGAATATATCATGATCATTAATGTGTTATATATGTGAGATTGATGATGTATAAAAATATAAGGACTTACTTTGGTGTTGCTTGGTAATATGCTACGGAGCTTAGCAAAATGATTATTGATTCTCTCTCTTCGTCTTCTCTCAGCTTCACTATGACTCTTTGAAGCAGCCAAAGCTTTAGCATCCATGATCTCTTGCGCTGTCATCTTCCCTAACTCAGCTTGCAACCCGAAAGGACCCGAGCCAACTTGCACTACTGGAACTAAAGCCTCTGACAAGATGCGAAGCTGTTCATGATGATGATATGTTGCTGTCGTGGCTCCACCAAAACCCTCGTACCCAAACTGTAAACCCTGATGATGAGCTCGATTTCTATTGAAGAAGCCCCCATAGAAAGATGGAGGAGGAAACTGATCGAACGGTGGTTGGGCCGAAGTAGACCATATTGGGGAAACTTAGTCTTGGGAGAAGATAGTGAATCCGGATCCGGTGTTGTTACTTGGAGCTCCGAAAGTTTCGGATTGAGAAGGATCGTGGTGATGATGATGATCATGATGATGATCATGATGATGATGGGTGATGAGTTGGTGGAATAGGTCATTTGGGTAATTTTGTATGTTGTTCATGGCTCCTTAACTTTCTATCTCTTCTTGTTTCTTAGCGCACATCACTCCTTTCTATGATGACCTAAAAGTCTCCATCTTTCTACTCTTTTTTCCCTCTTCTTCTCTCTCTCTCTATAAGAAAGGAAAGGTTATTAAACGACGATAGGAGTTGAAAGAGTTAAAAAGCGACAATAGCTTGCTTTCATATGCAGATTTATATAGGAGCACTTACATGCGTTTGTGTATGGTTCCAACTTCCAAGGATATATAGAGTTTGCAACTTGTGTTTTTGTGTTGTGGTGGAATTATTAGAAAAGCAAAAAGGTTAATGGGTTAACATTCTTTAGATTATCTCTCTTTTATCTACGCATTTAGATCTAATACTTCATTGTTGATATCTAATTTGTAGATTAACTTGGTTTAAATTAAAATTTAAAAATAGTCTATATTTTTACTTGCACACGTTCTTAACAAATGTGTTGGAAGTAATATTAAAATGTTATGAACCAGATTGTGGATGGCTCATAACCAAGAGATTATGATTTGTAATCTTTCCATTTATCTATTACGGTGTATAAGGAACATCTATGTTATGAATAAAGATAGACTTTTCCATTACTTTTAGAGAAAACGGGCATTTAAATACTGAACTTATTCAAATTAGCCAAAAAATATACCAACTCTTCATTAACCTAAAAAAATAACAAACTTACGTTGACTTGGCCGTTTTAGATATAAGTTTAGTCAACATAATTCAACGTTAATTGGTCGTTCACTGCTCACGTTAACGTCGTTTCAAAATTAGAATCTCATAACTCAAGTTCCCAAATCGAAAACAGAAGAACCCCAACCCAAAATCGATTTCTAACATCTCAACTCTCTTTATTCACAGCAGAACCTGAAATCAGCTTCATCTCTTCTCCTAAAATCGATTTCATTGACTTTACAGGTTGGTCTGTGTTTGATTGTCGGTATAATTGTTGTCTGATAGGAAAATTTGTTTAAGTGGGTAGAAGGTTCACTGCTTTAAGAGATGGAAGATACTTCCAAAGCTTGAAAACACTGAGAAAGATAAAAAGTCAAACGCCAAGACAAAGTTGATATTTATATGTCTACTATGTTATGGTTGTGCAGCCTACACGTTGAAGATCCTGTCGAGTAGGAGGAACAAGAAGCTTGGGAATGAAGTGTTTATTTAGATGTACATATGGAGTGTTTAGTGCGTTATAAGAACGTGGAACTAGAGCTTCAGTTCAAGAAGAAACGTGTGTGTGTGCGCGTGTTTGTGTGTGTGTTTATATTGTTTGGATTGTAAACCATGTTCTTAATGTTGAAACAAGACTTGTCTTAACACTTAAATGAGTTTTAGCAATTACCTGATAATCTGAACCTAAATCAGAGTCTTCTCAACACATAAAAAAAACAGGAGAAATCAAGATGTTTAGCAAAAAGATCTAAGCATGAAGCAAATATTAATTGTATTTGTCATTTTTATTGCAGCAAATAACAAGAGACATTATATACAAAGACTGTATCTCTTTCTCTCAAGAAGTGAGATGGAACCATATCAAAAAAAAAAAAATGAAAGGCATGTCTATTTACAAGGTAATCAGTGTAAGGTCATGTTGCTTGCTGTATAGAAGCGCAAGCCGTTGGAGGAAGAAACTAGTTTGATACCTCTGTGAATTTTGTGAGAGCATCGGTACGGTTTACGAAGAGAGAGTGGTTTGATAGAACAAGCCTTGTCTAGGTCAGGAATTGCATGAAGGTCAGAAGGAAGATCGATGGTAAATTGCCCCAAAACACTCAAAGCACACGACATGAAGGTTTAAGAACAACAAAGCATCATCCAAAACATTGAAAACACACACGACATCAAGTTTTAAATTAGGCGTCCACAGCTCCATTCCTCTCCATTGCGTTGCTTTCAATCACGAGTGGGGGTTCATGCTTGGGTTCTCTTGGCTTGGATCGACGGATAGGAATTTTTTTTCTTCGTGCCTTGGGGTTCATGCTCGGATTTTGACGACGAATCAAAGGAGAAGTGAATTACGGTCTTGGATTAGGGTTATAAGGGGAAGATAGATGAGAGGCTGAAGAGATGAAATCGAATTGGGTTAGGTTTCTTAAGATTTTCTTAAGAAATTCTAATTTTTAAACTACATAGCTTTTGTCTTCGTTAACATTAAACGGCTGCTTAACGCTAATTAATATTGACTAAACTCATATCTAAAACGGTCAAGTCAACGTAGGTTTGTTATTTTTTTAAGTTAATGAAGAGTTGGTATATTTTTTGGCAAATTTGAATAAGTTCAGTATTTAAATGTCTGTTTTCTCATTACTTTTATAACACGTTATCAGCACGAAACTCTAAATTCCTAAGCTAATACCCAAATCGAAAAACCCTAAAACCCTAACCCTAGCCGGCGATCCGAAGAACCCTAAACCCCGATCACGTCTCTTGTTTCCGCATCTGTTCCAGCTCGCGTCCCCGATCAGCTTCAGCCCAAGGCGTTCATGATCCTAGCTCAGACGTTCGCGACCCGAGAGCAGTTCCAGCACGCGACCTCTTCCTCGTTCGCGACAACATCAGACAGCTCGCGTCCGACAATCAAGGCGTTCCCGATCAAGCAACAAAGGACGTCCGTGACCCGATAGAAGCGACTCGATCCATTCCAGCTCGCGTCCCATTCGTGTCCAGCTCGCGGTGGTCCGATTCAACAATCATCTAAGGTTAAAAGGTAATTCAAAACCTAAGAACTCATAATCAAACATGGATTGATTGATAAAGAATGAAACCCTAAAACCATAATCTTTATGAATCAAAACCATAGGGTAATAGATAAAAAAACCCTAATTGAGTAAATCGAAGCTCTAAAAGTTCGATACCCCAAACCCTAAATCATGTTCCTACATGATTAAAACCCCAAATCGGTTTTTACAAGTTAAAATCCGATAAACCCTAACCCTATATCTAGAAACTCTAAATAATCCGTATGATAGGTTATATTGATCTGATTTGGATATCTTTGAGAATTGAGAATCCGTATGTTAGGTTGATAGATTCATGATAAAATCTAATGTCTTGAGGTTTAAAACTGTATGCTAAGTTTGATTAAATTGATTGATCTGATTATATGTTTTTGAGGTTTGATAAATTTGGATACTAGATAAATTATTTACACATGGTTTATGCTAAATACCAATCAGCCTTGAAACTGATTTATTGAAATTCATGCTTGAAATCTATATTCTTGTATTGCTAAAATCAACCTTGAAACTGATTCATTGAAATTCATGCTTGAAATCTATATCCTAGTATTGCTAAAATCAGCCTTGAAACTGATTGAGTGATTAATAAATTTTTTTACTAGTCTTGCTAAAATCTATTGATTGTTAAATCCTAATTGCATGATTAATTGAATCTGTTTTTGCTAGTATTGATAAACTATAATATTATGAGCACATAGAAATAGTATTGCTGAGACTTGCTAGAAGTTGACTGATTGATTAAATGCCTTTAAGATTGATAGTCTCATTGTCCTCACAAGATTGAAATCCGAATTGATTGTTTTCAAGAGTAATGCCGAATGAAAATTATACCTAAATATTGAGTGATATATGATTTGAGATGTCGAAAATCAACCTGGATTTTGCTGTCCTAAATCTCTCTGGAGATAATTATTTACGGTAGGCATTGGATACAAAGATTATCCTAAAGTCAAAAAGACTTGGTGAATGTATCACAGAAGGCAATAATGCCAATGAGAAAATTGATACAGGGCAATATTAATTATTAGCCATCATCTTATTAAGAGTCTCAAAGATCAGTATCTGACTATAGAGAATCTTCTAGACCTTTGGACAGAGTTAAAAATTGAGATATGATCACCAAAGAACGGTGTTGTTACCAAAGGCCTTATTTGATTGGAGGAATCTCAGAATCCAGGACTATAAGTCCGTGGATGAGTCTATTGCTAGCTAGGCAGAATAATGGATTACTGATGAGAAACAGTGAATTGAGACCTCCTGGATTAACCCTATTACCTGATACCAATAAGGCCACAGAAAAAAAAAAGGTAACCACGTCCAGAATGATAGACCACACGGTCATGGCCGTGGAGGGTGGAAAGGACGTGGCCATGACCACTATAACACATTTGGCCGTGGGAATCACTATGGCAGAGGCCATGGGTATCAACCCAATTTGAGCCATGGTCAAGGCAGTGGCCGTGGTATATCATTTAAACCACAAAGCTCGACCAAATCAGTGTGCCATAGATGTGGAATGGGGAACCATTGGGCTAAGATATGAAGGACTCCCAAACATTTTTGTGACCTCTATCAAAGAGAGTCTAAAAGGGAAGAATCCTGAAACCTACTTGGTCTATCAAGATGGTGAAAATAATTTCAAACATGATCAAAATGATCTTATGGAATATGAGACTTATGATTGCCTAAAAGAATCAAGTTGATAATCTGATTTCGACATCAAACTTGTGTGATTGTTTTGCTTGTATGCTTTCTCTGATTTTTATCTCCTTGAATTTATTTCTATTACATTGTCTGCTTAGATTAAATGAATGAATGATTTTTCTATATGAGTACACTGAAAAACGCCAATATAAGTACTAAAGCAGGTATCGCCAGTCTGAAAGAAGACTATGGCTAGGCTAATATATTATTGCCTAAGGGTATGAATCTAGAAATCAATGATGCCTTATATTCACCCAGCTCTAAGAGCAAGAGCAGCCTATTGAGTTTTAAAGATATGAGAATGAATGGTTTCCATATTGAAACAATGGGCGAAGGAAACAAAGAGTTCCTTCAGATATATGTATCAAATCGCCCAAGACCATAATAAGTCCTAAAGACTATACCTGCATTCTCTACTGACCTAGACTATGCATAGATCAGTATGATAGAGGCTAAAAGCCTGCGAAAATATACACTTTATGGCACGACCGGATTGGCCATCCTGGTCCAAACATGATGCGAACATTGATATTCAAAAGACACACATTTAAAGATAAGAAGAGTTATCCCAAAGAATCTCACGTGTGTAGCATTTACACAAGAGAAACTCATTAGGCCATCACCAGTAAAACGGCCACGAGCCTATTTTTCATAAATAAAGACTATAAGTCTAGATAATACTGGTGAATACATGTCCCAAGCGTTTAAATGATTATGGTATGTCCATGGGGGTAAGTGTGGACAATTTTGTGATAAATGTCCATACCAATAACGGCTTAGCCGAAATCTTTTAAAACGCAAATAGCTGACTGATAGACCATAACTTATGAGGTCAAAACTCCCATTCACAGCTTGGGCCACACGAAATTTACATGCACCTAAGTTAATACGCATCAGGCTATTTAGTGAGCATAGATATCCCCTATCACAATTATTAACGAGTCAAGAGCCAGACATACCCCATCTTAAGACATTTGGATGTGCTGTCCATGTACTAATTGCTCTACCACAGAGAACTAAGATGGGACCTCAAAAGGAGGATTGAGATATATGTTGGATATGATTCTCCCACAATAATAAAGTACTTTGAGCCAACTATGGATGATTATATTTGAGGCCAGGTACACGGATTATTTTAAGACCAGGAGGAGAAAAAAATAATAAAGCTGGTAAAAGAATGGTAAAAGAAATAGAATGGAATCAACCATCAATGTCTTAGCAAGATCCTCGGACTAAAGAATGTGAAATAGACGTCCAAAGATTATACAAAGCTAGCTAATAAAATGCCAGACGCATTTGCTGACCCAAAAAAGAATGACTAAGTCATATATAAACCAGCTTGTAAAGCACCAATGAATTTGATGTCCAAGAAGAGACACAGTCAAGTTGCTACAGAATCTAGACAACGTATGAAACGTGGTAGACCAAATAGGTTCCGAAAGATAAGAATCCTTGAAAACAAAAGAAAGGTGCAGAGAATGATAATCAAAATGCATGATAATCAAAATCCAAATCCGAAGTTACTAAGGAAACCATCCTAGACATGAAGATAAGGCCGGCCGGCTCTAAGGTACAGGTACCAAACAATGTAGCTTGGGACGCCAAGCTGCAAAGTTTTAAAGGTCCTGATAATAATGAATCTCAATCGATTATATCATGTCTGGAACATAATGGAACCAATAAGGAATGTCGACATAAGATGATTTATTTGCATACAAGGTAGCACTTGAATTTATGAATATAAGCGAGGATCATGAACCCACGTCAATATAAGAGTGCACACTCGTAGAACATATTGGATTGAACGGAAACGTGGGGTTAAATAGTTTAAGGAAGAAAGGCGTATTTGGCCATATGATTAAGACGCCATATGATGTTAAAACCAGTGGATATAAATGGGTCTTGTGAGGAACAGAAATCGTGAGATATAAAGCTGATGTTGCACAAGGATTCTCACAAAGACCAGTAATAGATTATGAGGAGACATACTTCCATGTGGTGGATGCAACTACTTTTAGATTTCTCATAAGTCTGGCTATATAAGAGAGAAAATTAGACTTGCAGCAAGTTGATGTAGTGAATGCATATTTATATGGTCCACTGGATAATGAAAGTACTAGAGGATATTAAGCTGAAAGTACAGCAACTTCTCGAGAACAATATTGATAATCATCAAAGTATATGATCTAAATATCATAGGAACCTCTGGATACAATTTTCCAAACAGTTGAATATCTCAAGAATGAGTTTGAGATGAAAGATCTTGGAAAACAAAGTTTTGTTTGGGATTACAGCTTGAGTACATTAACAATGAAATCCTTGTGCATCAAATAGTATATACAGAAAAGGGTACCCAAGAGATTTAATATGGACCAGTCTCATCCATTATCTAGCACATGGGCGTGAGATCACTTGTTTTGGACACTGATCCATTCAGTCCAAAGGTGGACGTTAAAGAAGTCCATTTAGTACTGAGATGGACGATGCAGAAGTCCATTTAGTACTGAGATGGACGATGCAGAAGTTTTGTTTTAGACACTGATCTGATTGGTCTATAAGAAGGACGATGAAGAAGCCTTTGATTTTGGTTTATTTTATACTAACCAGCCCAAAGAGGGGTTATTTGGTTTTGTTGATTTGTTTTCAGACAGGTTATGTTTTACACATGGTGGTACACGCATATCACAACAACATCATCCAAGATTTCGTGTGTGTATTTGAGATCGATGACTCAATATGTTCGATCAGATTGTGGCATGGCCGATGGTAAAGAAGAACCAACTATCATGTTCGAGGACGAAGCATATTCTGCCCAAGATCTTCATCACCACAGATTGCAGAAAATTGGAGAAGTCCAAGGGAACTTCAGTAATGTTCAAATCAGGGGGAGCAATGTGTGTTGTACTTTTTTTTCTTTACCATACCTTCAGTAATGTTCAAATCAGGGGGAGTAATGTGTGTTGTACTCTTTTTTCTTTACCATGGTTTTGTCCCAATTGGGTTTTCCTGGTAAGGTTTTAATGAGAGAACATTAAAGCACATTACAAGCTCTAAATGGTTATGGCATCCAAGGGGGAGTGTTATGAACCAAATTGTGGATGGCTCATAACCAAGAGATTATGATTTGTAATCTTTCCATTTATCTACGACGGTGTAATCTCCTATATAAAGAACTTCTATGTTATGTTATGAATAAAGATAGACTTTTCCATTACTTTTATAACATAAAATTGTTTGTGTACTAGACATTTAGACCACTACGTTATTACTTATAGAGAGCACATAGCATTTTGTAGAATAATGTTCTGTTGCTTTTTCATTGATTGAATAACATAGTACAAAACTACAAATTAACTACCAATCGGAATCGTTATATTCCAGAGCAAAAAAAACAAAATTAATGTTCCCCTATTTTGGTTATTTTAATGATAAAACGCTCTCAGGCACAATCCCCTAGCCTGGAAATTTAAACTGCTCACCCTTCCCCCTGTTTCGAACCAACCCGGTTTTTTTCCTTTTCAAGCTCTATTCTGAATCACTGAAAAACCTGCACTAACCACCAAACCGGTTTGATTTCCTTTTTGGGGTAAGATTCAAACCAAAAACCGCTTGAAGAAAAATTTTCTGGGTTCCACCCCCGACAGTCAGTCGGCGGGTCCGACCACCGCATCAAGGAAGGATGAAGACGATGAAGCTCACCTGACCGAAAACCAGCAGCAACATCGACGAAATTTCTACATAGCTACTCAACAAATCTTCTTCACCGTGCAACCTACACCTTTGCTACCTACCTCTACACGCAATCGCCTCAATCTATATATAATAGCAAACCCACTTTTGTCTCCGGTGAAGTCAGCATTTTTTTATAAGAAAATAAAAGTTAAATCGAACGGTAGAAATGGCTTCCTTACACAATCCAATGGTCAAATTTTCATTTCATTTAAATGTATGACATCATCAATTACAAATCTAAACAGTGTGTCTTAAAGTTTCATTTGTGAATCATTGCTTCTCAAAAGTCACAACCCTTTACTTTTTTAAATACCAAAAGACACAACCCCTTCGAAAGAAAATTTCTTAACGGATTATATATTTCTCTTTATCACTTTCATTTGCCTTTTTTTCTTACTTCCATTTATTTTTAATGTCCTACAGATTACGGTGGAATATTTTGGTTATGGAAACAACTCTCTCTCTCTCCCCTAATATTTCCTTGTCTATTTTCACCACCACCACGCTCTCAATTTTTCTCTTGCCATCTCTCCTTTTAAGTTAATCCTCATAGTAGTTTCGTTTGTAAAAATCTCTACAATGCTTGCTTTTGCTTCCTTCTCGTAGTTTCGTTTGTAAACGTCACTTCTCTAAGTTTTGTGTAGATCTCAAATTGCAGGAGTTGATCTACCTAATTGTTACTGTATAAACCTTAACTATAGATTAGTCGGGATCTAATTGTAGTTGATCGCCGCCCTAATTTCAGTGGCCTTTTAAAGCGCACACCCTCAGATTCAGCCCTGATATAACTGCCCACCATTAATTTTATTTTGTTTTTGTCTCCTTTCAGTCCCTTTAGCTTTTTTTTAGATGTCAGATTAAACAGAGCTTCTTCTCCTTGCAGGTTCCCTGATTAGGACTTGTGTCTAACAATGGCGGCGTCAGAAGAAAATAACGCATTATTTCCTAATTTCATTTTGACGATCATGGCTATTCCGTTGGTGCCTTTTAGTGTGCTGTCTCAAAGAAACAAAGGACTAATCATTGTCAGAGTCTCTCGAGTGTGACCGCTCAGGGAAATATAAGAGTCCTTATTTGAAAAGGTATATTTCTACTGCATTTGGTCAATATTGATACTCTGTTTGATAACTTCATTGCATGTTCAAAACCTCTTTAACTTGTTGATCTTTTTTTTCTGAAGATTTGATGGAAAATCGTGAGAGAATATGATAGGGAGTTAGGATGCTCAACACGAAATTCTTTTCGTCAATGAAAAAGAAGATAATCCGAAAGACGTTAAGAAGATAACGACTTCTTAACGACAAGAAGATATTTGTTGTTAGTGTAGCCCTACGTTTATATTCTCTGTATTTTTCTTGTTAAATTTCTGTATCATATGATTATAATTCAAGGCATGGGGTTCGTCTTTTTAACTTTTTGTCTCACCGGTTGTCAAAAAAAAAAACTTGCATCTTTCTTTCATGATGTTACAAAAATTTGTATTTTATTATACATTATTTTTTTTTGCTTATAACCGCTTTTACAAGAAACTTACATCTTAAATCATTTGTTTTTTTTAACTCTGTTTATTTCAGTTTGTATAAAATCTCATTCAAATCTCATACTTTACAAATATTCTCATATTGATTTTTATACAAAACTCAATATATTTAAAAGAATTATAAAATTTGTAATTTAGTTTGCAGAATGATTTTTTTGGAGATATAAGTGAACCAATGCAATCATTTAAATGAATAATCAAAATATGTAAATGAATATTTGTAACTGTTTAAGTGAACCATTGCATTCTTTAATAGCATTTGATGATCAATTTTTGGAACTCAACTATTGCAACATAATCAAACATTTGCACTCCTGGGTTATTTGTAATTTCCAAACCGGTTTATAATTATTGTCGAACCACAATTTTTTTGTAATAAGATTTCCCCGCCCTAATTGTCTATTATTTCCAGTTCGGACCTAGAGGAAAATAATAGGTTGTTGTTTAACAAATACAGATTATAATTGATTTCAATCTATTTAAGGTTTTGATTGGTAACCAATGGAGCTTATGTGAAAAAAATTTGTGTTTAACCAGTTTAGACTGGAGTTAGAGTCAAGTGAGTTTTCTGCTTAAATATGATCAAATTATAATAAGAGTAGTGCAATAAAAGAGGTGATTTCTCTTCACATCATGCTTCTCACAAAACAGAAAACTTTGCTCGATCCTGCTTTTTTTTACACTGCTCATCAACGATTGCATGCAGAAAATCATATGTCAAAAGTTATATGATCATAAGCATGAACAAATCATGTGAGATTATATTTTCAATATATAGTAGATTTATTTGGTTCGAGCATTATTGTTTTTATAAAACTGTATATATATAATATTTTACTTTTTTTTTGAATACACAACAAGAAAACTAAAAAGTAAAATAAAAAAATGTGATAGATATAAAATTATCTCCGACAGTATATTATAAAAATATTTTTTAAAAAAGAAATTTACAAAATCTTATATTTTTATTTATCATAAACATACATTTTCCGGCCAAAGGATTTTATCAATAATTTTATTTACCATAAACATACTATGAGTGTGCTGTATAAAATGATTTTTAAAATATTATTGTATTTTTAATATATATTTTCTGTCAATCTGTGTATAATTTTTTTTTTGCTTGAATTTCTAAGATTATCTATCTAACAATTGAGTAGTTTGAAACTTAATATGGTAAATATTTCTAGACTTTTAAATTATAATATAATTAAAATCTAACTAAATGTGGTGATGTTAATGATAAAATAACACTTTGAAGAACTATAAAATATAAAACTTTAGTTATTGCATTAAATTGTAAAACATATCTCTAAATCGCAATTTACATCTAGAATTAATATATTGTAAGTTTACTTCTATGAATGCCAATACACAAATTTAGTTCTTATTTCCCGGTTAGAATATGGGGGAAATCACATTTAATTTTTCTTATATTATCATTCTCTATAGGAGATTTTTTAATTAAATATTTTAGATTAATTTATTTTAAATATGAATTACTTACGTATGTTGAAATTAAAATTTTAAGGCCTCCATTCATGGAGGTAATTACATCTCTTAGAATATCCAGTTCATTCCCTTAATTGTTTTCAACAGCTGTGTCTTTTAAAATTGCCATTTATCTAGACAATAATATCTTGATAAACCTAATTAAAAAGTATAAAATATCTATACAATTTGTAAGACACTCAATTAATTTTCGGTCACTAAACATAAGCACTTTGATGCATAAACATGCACAGAGAGTGACAGCTAATAGAATGGTGATTGTCTTCTCTCGTTTTCCCAAACAATAATTCTAATCAATGTAAAATTTTGTTTTGTGTTTATTCTTCTTTTAATTGTGGAGAAAATATTTATTTACAGCAGATTGGGGATCTGTTTTACTTCCTTCCAATTTGATGTTGCAGCAGATTCGGGATCAGTTTTACTTCCTTCCAATTTGATGTGCAGTCTACGACATGGATTCTGTGGTCATGATCGATGATAAGACTGTTGATTTAAGAATCAAATGATAAGTAAATCATCTTAACTACTTTGTTTTGGAGACAGTTACCATGGAAGCCACCATGATATGTCAATGTTATGGAGATGAAAGTTTCTGGTAGTCGTTGCGAAAGTGTGATACATATTATTCGATTTGTTACGGAATCCACCTAAGAATCCGTTGTGGACTCGATATGCGGAAGAATTTTGATGTTGTCCAAGGATGAATGTTCGAGGCAGCAACACAAAATATAAGGTTTGGTCTTTTTGGTAATATTCATATATTCGTTGAAAATTGGTCTTTCTAATTTTTATTTATCACGATTAATTCAATACATTGGATTCTGAACCAAAATATATATATCCAATATAATACAAGAAAGAGACCATGTGTTTATAATGCGCTAAAAATTTAAAGATTGTAAAAAAAAAATTAATAGAGTTGATACTGTATCGATAACCTCTTAAAAAGAATCATATTAAGCTATTTTCTTCATCAGATTACCTATGTGATTTGTTATGTTTTCTTAATTTTGTATCCGTTTGTGTAATTTACTTATGATCTCATTAACAAATTTAAGTTGTAAAAAAAAATCTTCGATCAATCCTATATATTTTTATAGAGGTAAAGATATATGTTTTTTTGGTAGATCGTTAAAATACCTCTTCAAAGTAGCTTGTTCTTCTTTTGAGAATCTAACATTGTCAATATTTCATCTTTTTTTTCATACACCCCTCAGTTGATCAGTATTTTCAAATAAAATATAAGGTGAACTTAAAATAATTCAAATTAATTTTGTATATGTGTACAAAAATATATAGTTAATAAATGTGGGAGATAAATGAAAGATAATAAATAGTTGTATAAAGTAAAAATAAATATAGTAATAAAGTATACACATTTTATTAAATTAAATAATTGAAAACTTTTAATTATGAATTTAATAGCCCGCGTGAATGCGCGGGTTTGTTTCCTAGTTACTAGTAAAAGCAACTTAAGCTCTGAACTGAAGCCGATAGGCCCTCTACTCGACATACTGTTCAACTAAGCAAAACCAAAACCCAATGGCGCGAAGACTTTCCTATGCTGAGAAAGGAAAAGGAATCTACATTCCACCGACCACGGCTCCACTGCGTATCAGAGCTCCTGAAATTGATACATCCCAGGCGATCAGAGACAATGAGTTGACACTCATCGGCAGACTCACAAACACTAAGGAACAAGATATATGGAATCTGATTCTATACCTCTCAAGGAAATGGAGCTTAAAAGGAATGGTTACTTGCTCTGATCTAGGACAGAGTTGCTTCCAAGCTCGCTTTGAGAATAAGGAAGACTTCGATAGGGTCCCTGCTAACAGACCATACCAGTTTGCGAATTGGATGCTCATTGTACAACGGTAGGAGCCAATCATATCATCAACTTTCCCCTCTCAGATTCCATTTTGGATAACTCTTAAGGGAATACCTCTCCACTACTGGGACCCAAAGATGGTAGAGAACATTGGGAAAGAACTAGGAAGATTTGAAGGTATGGAGCTATCTCAAACAGCAGCACGAATTCGGGTCACAATCAATGGACTAAAACCTCTGGTTAAGGAGGCTCTGATAGAGTTTGAATCTGGGGAAGAAACAATAGTAACTCTGGAGTATGAAAAGTTGATGAACCATTGCCGTTATTGCTACAGCTTAACCCATGAAACTCACTACTGCAAGGACCAGACTCTCAGTGCATCCCACATCAAACAAACCTCTCAGTACGCTAGCAAAGAAGTCTTGAGGTCTCCACAACGAGAACTAACCCTACGTCCCCAAGGTGCACCTGCATATCAACGTAAAGCAAGAACATAACACGATAACAAAGCTCAGTTTAGCCAAAGGCGTGATAGACACGGTAACCTTTTCGGAGCAAGACCCTAACATAGAGAAAGAGAAACCATCTACCAAGAAAAGTCTACTCGTGGAGAATCAAACCGATCACTGCACAACAAAGACAAAGAAGTACAATCACGCTCACCAATAGATTCCCACTCATACCGCAGATATGAAACCGAAGACAAATCTCCTCGGGCAGTCTCGTCCAATATCAAGAATCAGACAAACCAACTTAAAGATGGATCTCGAAGACGCTCTCTCTCATTTGGGCACAGACAGGGTGGCTCATCTATGGTGTGGAAGGAAAAAGCCCCACCTAGTGAAAATGACCAGATGAACACACCCTTCACCTCCCCAATACCAACACAAGCAAATACGATCCACACCGACCCTGCAGCTATTCAACAAATGCGTGAAGACATTCTTAGCGAACGAGACGACAAAGAGTCCTCGAAGGTGACAATGCAGTATGTTAATGTACCTGATCCAGTGGAGCGGGAAGCGGGAAGCAAGACGACAATGCAGTATGTTAATGTACCTGATCCAGTGGAGCGGGAAGCAAGACGACAAAGAGTCCTCGAAGGTGAGACTCAAAACCAAATGGCAGAAAGAGCAGCTTCGATGCTAGCTCACGCTGTACAGAATAAACCCATCAGCACTACGGCCAATACCAATGCAAGCAATCACGCCTTCTATGAGGCCATGGATGCTGAAGAAGACAACCCCCCGACAGAACTGGAACAAGCGTACCCAACTCCAAAGAAGAGAAGAGGCCGACCACCGGGGAAAACAACAACAACAACAACGACAGCAAGGAATGTGACACTGAGGGGTGGGAGCTCCAGGAAGAGAAAAGTCCATGCGATACAAAACTCTCCACGCGTACGGAAGTCTTATGCTAACCAAAAAACTACAGGGAGACAAAATGTATCAAGGCAAGCTCATACATCCCACAGCTCTGCAATACCTCGACCACCACGAAGAACTACAACCACCACAACTACCAGGGGAGATGAGGAAGAAGTATCAAGCCCTGTAAACACAGGAACCAAAAGAACGGGGACAACAACGAAGAAGAGGAAGACTGCGGATTTTCAGGATCTGCCTCCATCTCTTCCTTAAAAATCCTGACCTGGAGCTGTTGTGGGTTAGGGAATCCCACAACAGTTCAAAGATTGACGGATCTCAAGAAGCAAATGGATCCGGATATCATTTTCTTAATGGAGACAAAAAATTCCCCGGAGTTTATCGCCTCAAAGCTAGACCATCTAAACTTCGCATCTACTTTTCACGTCCCACCTCATTCTGTTGGAGGTGGTGGCCTCTCATTGTTTTGGAACCCTACTGTGGATTTTTCTGTACTGATGTCAAGCAATAACTTTGTGGAAGCTGAAATTATTTATAAGAAGAAAAAGTTCTTCGCAACTTTCACGTACGGAGCGCCGGATGTGCAACAACGTAAAGATATTTTGCAAGAACTCACTGATTTGGGCTTATCAAGAGTGCAACCATGGTATCTCACGGGAGATTTCAATGAGATAATTGATAACAGCGAGAAAGAAGGAGGCATCACAAGAACTGAAGGATCTTTCGGGAACTTCAGGACCTTCCTATCACAATGTGATCTCTTTGACCTTCGCCATTCTGGAAACTTCCTATCATGGAGACGAGTTAGACATACCCACACAGTACTATGTCGCCTGGATCGAGCATTATCCAACAGCACCTGGGCCGAACTTTTTCCATCAGGCAGATGCTGCTACCTCGACTTCCAAGGATCTGACCATCGACCGCTAATATCGTTCCTTGAGCCGGAGACAAGAAAGAAGAGTGGGCTGTTTCGCTATGACAGACGCATGTGCAAAAACGAGGAGGTGAAAAAACTTTTTGCAGAGACTTGGCTGAGCAATAGATCCTCCGTGGAAAGTAAAATATCAGCCTGTCGCCATGCTATCTCAAAATGGAACAAACGCTTCCACGAGAATAGCCAGAAGAAGATAAAGATGGAAAAAATCAGACTGGAAGAAGCTATGTCTAGTACTACTACGGACGATGACCTGATCAGGAACATAAACCAATCACTTAAGCAAGCCTATAAAGAAGAAGAAGAATACTGGCGACAGCGGAGTAGGACTCTCTGGCTAGCATTAGGCGACCAGAACTCAGGCTTTTTCCATGCCACAACCAGAGTTCGAAGGGGCCTAAATAAATTCTCTGTAATAGAGAATACTTTGGGAGAAGCGGTCCATGAGGAAGCAGAGATCTTAGAGGTTATCACAGACTACTTTTCCAATCTATTCAGTAGTAGCAGCTCTAACCCCGACGCGACTGTTGCGGAAGCTCTCCACTTTAGAGTATCCGATGCAACCAACATCAAGCTCACCACATTACCAACAGCCAAGGAGGTGAAGAACACCCTCTTCTCCATTCACCCGGACAAAGCTCCAGGACCGGATGGCTTCTCTGCGGGTTTTTTCAAGACCAACTGGAAAGTGGTTGGACCAGCAATAACCGACGAGATCATTAGCTTCTTCCGAGAAGGAATCTGGCCACAAAACATCAACATCACACATCTACGCCTCATACCGAAGATCACAACACCAAAATCAGTAGCGGATTATCGGCCAATTGCCTTATGCAATGTGTTCGACAAAATTATCTCAAAGATCATCACACGACGCCTTCAACCAGTCTTAGAGCACATCATATCGGAGAACCAATCAGCTTTTATCCGAGGCAGGGCGATCACCGATAACATCATGATAACACACGAGACTCTTCACTACTTGAAACGATCGGGTGCAACAAAACATTGCTCCATGGCAGTCAAAAATGACATGAGCAAAGCTTATGATAAATTGGAATGAAATTTTATAGAAGCGATGCTGAAAAGATTTGGTTTTCATGATGACTTCTGTGGATGGGTGATGCAATGTCTCTCATCAGTCCAATACTCAATCTTATTCAATGGAGAAGCACAGGGCCTGATCACTCCTACTCGTGGTATTAGGCAAGGGGATCCGCTCTTTCCATATCTCTTCATTCTATGCAGCGAGGTCCTTTCCGGTCTATGCGTTGAGGCACAGAGACGAGGATCACAAGTAGGGATACAAGTCACGCGAGCCTGCCCAAAAATAAGCCACCTATTATTTGCGGACGATACTATGTTCTTCACCAAGACAAATGAGAGATGTGTTGAGGCGCTTAAGGTCGTGATTCAAAGGTATGAAGCTGCTTCGGGTCAAACAATCAATACTGGGAAATCAACTATTACCTTCTCCAAGAAAACGCCACCAGAAGTACGTGATCGAGTCAAGTCCAGTCTTGGTATCTCAAAAGAGGGAGGAGTTGGAAAGTATCTCGGTCTGCCGGAACACTTCGGGAGAAAGAAAAAAGACTTGTTCGCATCCATAGTAGACCAGATCAACCAAAAGGCTGCTAGTTGGAGCACTAAGCAACTCTCATCCGCTGGGAAGATGACTATGCTACAGTCAGTGTTGTCTCCAATACCTTCACACTCGATGATGTGTTTTAAGCTATCAAAGAGCTTAACAAAGAGGATTCAATCATCGCTGACACGCTTCTGGTGGGATACCGAACCCGGTAAGAAGAAAATGTGCTGGATCTCTTGGGAACAGATAGCAAAACCCAAAAAGGATGGAGGTTTGGGGTTTCGTGATGTGGAAGCCTTCAATGACGCCCTTCTGGCCAAACAAAGCTGGAGAATCTTGAAGAAACCCGACTACCTACTAGCTAAAGTTCTTCTTGGTAAGTACTGCAAAACAGAAGCTTTCTTGGATACTGAAGCATCAGCCTCTTGCTCCCATGACTGGAGGAGTATCCTATGCGGCAGAGATGTATTCCGTACACGCACCACAAAGACCATTGGCGACGGAAAAGACCCAAATATATGGAATGAGGCATGGTGCTCAACAGACACGGTACAAAAACCGATGGGACCACCTAATTGGTCCTCAGTAGACCTCAAGGTTGCAGACCTGTTCCAAGCCGGAACAAAATAATGGAACAAGGAGCTCATTCAACAACTCCTACCAAATGAAGCGCCAAGCATTTTCTGCATCAAACCGAGCACAACAGGAGCAAAAGATACATATAGCTGGACTATGACGTCTAATGGCGACTACTCAACTAAATCAGGTTATCACACAACGATGAATAACCGACGCACGGAAGAGGCAACTACAACAAGCAACACTCCTTGCAATTGGATGCCAGACATCTGAAACCTGCCATTGCCACCAAAGATCAGAGTGTTTCTCTGGAAGATTATCAAAGGAGCTTTACCTATAGGAGCGAACCTGGAGGCAAGAGGACTAACTGCTAATACGAAATGTGTCTTCTGCGGACTACAAGAAACATTGGATCATCTATTCATCTCATGTCAGTTTGCGACATCAGTCTGGGAGGCTGCACCATTTTCAAATGTACAAGCCACTCTAGAAACAACAAATTTCACATCAGCGCTGCAAGCATCGCGCAAGCTAGTAAACTTGCCTCCAACTGGCGTACACCTCATCTCCTTGTTCCCATGGATTGTTTGGACCATATGGTTAACTAGGAACCAGAGGATCTTCCAGAACAGAGAATTCGATGGAAGTGCCACACTGACAAAAGCAATCACTGGCGCTAGAGAATGGCAACAAGCACAACAAGAGGTACACCGAGCAATAGAACTTCAGACAGACCCGGAGATACAACCAACATCAACCATCATCATCAACACGGATGCAGCCTGGAAGGAGAAGACAAAAACGGCTGGAATTGCTTGGATCTTCTATGATGTCAATGGGAAGCCGTTTCGACAAGGAAGTGGAACAGAAGAATGGGTGAGCTCTCCAATCATGGCAGAGGCGCTTGCCATCCGTGAAGCACTCTTACAAGCTCAAGGTCATGGCCATATCAACATCGCAATCAGATCGGACGCCCAGATACTAATCAGGGCAATCAACGGAAGAGACCAAATCAAGGGAATTTATGGAATCCTTCAGGACATCCACAACTTAACTTGTTATCTCTCCACCTCTGTTTTCTCGTTTATTTCTCGCAAAGACAATGTTGCAGCGGACAACCTTGCTAAGAAGGCTATGTTAAACTTCTTCAACTGCATGTAAAACTCTTTATGAAATTAATGCATTAGTCGTTCAAAAAAAAATCTAAGAAAACTAGATAATTGCATTTGATATTTTCCAAGATGTGATAAAACTACGGGCTTTGTCAAATATCAAATTAATCTTCGTGTATAAGTGATATTGAGAAAGATTTTCTGAATTGTGCTGGAAATAATTTTGGCTATTATTACTTTATCAGGATATCGACAAGCTATTTCATGTAAGAACGTACGGCGTACCACATGATATAGTCTACACCACGTTATTAAATTCTATCTCGTAAACATATAGGTGCTAGCAATATAAAGGACATTACGAATATCACAACTCCATAGTGAAGTTGAACCCTGAAAGTGAAACCTATAATTCACTTAAGAAGAGTATTTCGCATAATATTCAATTGCCAAGAAACCAATTTCTTTGTTTACCCTCCTTAATTCGTTTCTATCTTGAGAAATTTGATCATGCAAACAAAAGAGAACCAAACGAGTTTTTCTTTTCTGGGATAACTTATATAAGCAAAACCTAGAAAAACGAAAGAATGTTAGGCTCGAATTAAATTTATGAGCATCAAAATTCAGTTATCATAGTAGAAACACGAAACGCCTTAGCGTCTAACTTTGTAATTAAGTTTGTATCTGTCTTTCAATTGATTCAGAAAGCTAAATAATAGTATTTTACTATACTCATTGGTTTACATGAGCAATTTAGAGTCTTTCACTCGCACAAAAATTTACGTGTGTTTGTTAGCGCTGTTGAAATAGAATCATTAGGAAGCTTGTGAATTAATGTTAAAAGACAAGAATAGATAGCCCTGTGCATGTTTGTGATAGATTGAGTGAGTATGTGTGAGAGTTGTTATATCGATCATCAATTCATCATCAAGCGGTTTCCTTAACAAACAGAAAATAATTCTACCTCGGCACCTGAGTTCGCAAAAGTAATCTGTTTTCTTAACGATTAATTATGATCCGTTTTGTTAATCACATTTTGTTATTTTTACGCTGAGAATTTGTGAGATTCATCTTTATATATAGATATAAGTTAAAGAACGTCATATATTTGCAAATACAGTGTCTAATTAATGGCAATAGTAAACTGGTCTTAAAATCACAATTAGTATAATTTGTGAATTGACAAAGTTCTTACATGACATAACTTACAAAATAGATATTAGGGGGTTTACATAGATCCATCTACAAATCTAGAGATGATTATGAATATATATTAATATGTCCTGACACAAGGATGAACCTTTTACAACTTCTAGGCTTTCCTAAATATAATTATTTAACCGATGCATATATGTATGGATGGTGTGCAACTTGGAAAGTTAGAGCATCATTATCGCAGTCTCCTAAGCATGTATCTTAGGTTATTGTGATTAAAAAAAAAATGAAAAATACAAAACATGGAGAACACGTCTCTTAATTTGGCTCCGCAAGGAACGTCTCTTATGAGACAGCTGTCGCATTCTTCTTCGTTCTTGCCTCTGAGCCGCGTTATCTCTGCAGCAACAGCAACAAAGCTGAGTCTTCTTCTATGACAACCCGCCCCGTGGGACCCAGGCTCACAGCGCTGCAGTGCACCGACCCCAACCCCTCCATTATGGAACACCTTCCATAATTAGGTTGTTGGTGAGCGTCAAACCCACGACCTCACCCTTTAACAGCCTCCCCACAAGACAAGCTGTCACCAATTGATCTGCAGGGTCGGCGCGCTGCAGCGCTGTGAGCCTGGGTCCCACGGGGCGGGTTGTCATATCTTCATCCTCCATTCTCCAACTCTTCGACCTATCTCGCTTCCGCAGCAACCCGGCTTCGTCTCAAAGCATAAGCTTCTCTTCCTCTGTTTCATACCGAATCAAAGCAAAGAGATTGAATAAAAGCGCAATCACTTGTCAGGACACAGTCTGTTGCTTCATGTTGAATGAAATCCTAATTTCGAGGGCACTGGTTTCATCACTGTTGCTTTGGATGTGGAGATTGTTCCTCCAGAGAACTCAGTGCTCAATACCGCAGCGGAAAGGTTCTTTAAGAGCGAGATAAGGAGGAGGTTGTTTGTGACGTATGTGTTGCGTGTACTTAGCCGTGTTGGATATTTTATCCCTTTGCCTGGGTTTGACAGAAGATTAATACCTCAAGATTACCTTAGCTTTGTCTCAGGTTCCGTTGGTGAGTGCTCTCATGTCCTATATAGTCGCTTGTTGGGATGACACATCTGAGTTTGTGGTTTAATTCTTTTTGCGATAGTGGAAGGTATAGTGGTGGCTTGCACTTCTCTCCAGTACTCTGTTTTTGTAGCCACAGCTCAGTAATCGATCAACTAATCCAATTCCGTGGTGGGTTTTCTCCTTCTGGTTGCTTCTCCATTTCCTCTGTTTCCTTTAAAATTGTTTGTTGGTTCATTTGTATAAATCCGAGAGCGATTGATTTGTTCTTTTGTTACCCTCTTACCTCATGCCATATATATATATATATATATCAATAGGTAAAGTCTTGTGCTTTATCATGTTGCATCAATCAATACTAACTATTCCTCATGTTTTTCATTTTACAGGCTGGGAGAATCATTGCGCAGTTCATTGTGATGGGTTCTGGGATATTAGGTCGTGCTTTCTTTCAAGCTTATCGTCAGGCCATTGCAAGTATGTTTTAGTTTCACCACTCTTTTATTACATATATGTTTAGCTTTCTTTTTATTCTTTCTGATATCATAAGTGCTCTCTTAGAAAAGTCTTGTTTTTTTTTTCAATTGACACTACAGATTGGGTTACAAATTGCATTCTCATGGTTACTACTGATTCTATTAGTTCATATGTTTCCCTTAACAGCTTGCGTTGTTTTAGTTGAGTATTGCTCTGTTTATATATGTGTGTGTGTGTTAGCTTCATGAATCTAATGATGGCTTGCTCTCTGTTGGGAAGATCGTTGTTTCAATTGATAGATTTTTTTCACAGCATCTGGATGTTTGTTTACTACTGTTAGAACGGTTAAATAAATAAATTTTACTACTGGTTCCGTGAAGAATTACAATGCTGCACAAGACGTACGGGGAACTACAAGTTGTTGTGCTTGTTGTGTCTCTGTTTCATGTTAATGTTCTTGTTCTGTTTGAGTAATGAGAATCAGTGCCGGTCTTGAGTATTGAAAGACCAGAAGCGAAAGAAAAAAAATGGGCTGCTTTTCGTATATAAAAAACCTTAAACATATATAAAAAAATCCGATGTCAAACAAAAACATAAACATTCAAAGTATTTAAAAGATGAAAATACATTATTCTTCAAAAATAATTCTTCTTGCAGTCTTATTAGCGAACTCATTCATCAAACTTGTGTAGTCCAATTTTTTAGCCATCTTCCTTTCAATCGATATGATCGCCAAACCATTTAATCTCTCTTGTGACATACATGATCGTAGATAGGATTTTATGAGTTTTAACTTCGAAAAACTTCTTTCTGCCGATGCAACTGACACAGGAATTGTCATCATTATACGATATGCAGTCCATGTGTTTGGATAACAAGTATCCACCTTCTTAAGAAAATCTAATATCTCAGCTGCATTCTGAATATTTGTTGGTAAACTCCCTCTTAAGAGCTTCAACTCCATAAATAATTCATTACCATCAATATCAGAACGATCACCATGCTTGAGAAAAACTTCAAGGTTGACACAAGAAACCATCAGTTCATCATCATTTGTCAACTGCAGCTTCTTCAGATCAAACAAAAATCCAAAAGTTTTTTCATAACTTTGGAGCTGATCAAACCTTTTTTCGAAAGAAACCAAACTCTGATCCACAATTTTGATGAAGTAATTGATCCTGGAGTTTTCTTCCGCTGTAAATATCACATCTTCATCATCTTTTCTAGGCTCTTCATCATGATATTGCTTCTTTTTAATGAACCGCTTTACTTTCACAGAGAACACATGATCAATTTCCATAGCAATAGCAATCTTTTCAGCTTCTACTTTTGCTGCTTGGAAACCTGTTTCTCTATAGTCTTTAAAAAAAGAAATCAGACCTTTCACTTGAGCAATAGCAATATCAATATCCATATCTTTTGACTGTAGGATCTTGCTTACTTTGTTAACAACAAACAAAAGCTCATACCAAATAATCATTCCAATCAAAAACTCAAAGCTTCCAATCCCATAAGTTTCACTCATTGCAAGAGACTCGGCTTCACTTTTTGTTCCTGGATTTGCACTGTTTTCAGCCAAGTAAATCAAAGCCTCTCGTATTTGTGGAGCCTAAAATCGTATTGCTTTAACACTTTGGATGCGGCTTTCCCAACGAGTTTGTGATAATGGTTTTACCGTAACACCATTCACAATCTCTCTGAAAACGTCACAATTGTTTGTAGAAGAAGCAAACAAACAATAGATGCGCTGAATAATTCCAAAAAATGATATTGCTATCGATGAGGAGGAAGCGATATCAGAAAGTACAAGATTCAGACTATGACAACCACATGGTGTGTAGGCAGCCCTGGGATTAATTTCAAGCAACCTGTTTTGTACTCCTTTAACTTTCCCTTTCATGTTTGATCCATTATCATAACCTTGTCCTCTAATGTCATCTATGCTGAGCCCAAGACTATGCAACGCATCTTGAAGGGCGTCAAAAAGCCCTTCTCCTGTTTTGTCTTTCACTTCCAAAAATGTTAAAAAAAATTCTTCAATCTTTGGAGAAGTCTCAGAAATATCCACACATCGAATAACCATGGACATTTGTTCCCGATGACTGATATCAGGAGTGGTGTCAAGAATAACTGAAAAATACTTCGCATACCAAATCTTCTTTAAGATCATTTGTTTGATCTCATTCCCAAGCATATCAATCAACTCATTCTGAATCCTATGACTGAGATAATGATAATGAGTTTCATGCTTCTCGATCCTTCTAACATGCTCTTTCATCACTGGATCAAAATCTGCAAATACTTCAACCATGCCCAAGAAATTCCCATTACCATCTACATAGATCTTATCACTACTTCCACGAAATGCAACATTTTGTTTAGCAAGACCTTTTACCAATGCAATTATCCTCAGCAACACATCTCTCCAGTGTTTTTTCTCTTTGTTGAGCTCTTCTTGAATATGCTTATCAATTGTCTGATTCTTCTGTAATCTCTCTTCCAACTCCAACCATTGAATCATGCATGTGATATGCTTATGACCTTTTTCATGTTCCTTAAGCAGTTTCGAGACATTTCTCCAATCATCAGACCCAGTAGTTGCCAACAAATTCGTAAGTTTGTCTTGCCTAAATAACTTACAGCAAAAACAAAAGATTTTATCTTTCACTTTGGAGTAAAGTAACCATCGTCGATCTTGCTTCTCTCCATTCATTATTTTTCTGGTATAAGACGAATGGGAAAAACACCTGCCTAGATGATCTCTTGGAAAGTGATAATCAATTGAAGGTCTTGCCATTGGACCTTTTTCAACCAGAAAATCTCTCATTCTTTTATCAACTTTTTCCCAACTTCCAGGATCATTTATATCTCCATCTATCTGATACTCCTTAACACCAAACTCTTTATCCTCTTCATTCTCATTCTCATCAAACTCATGTTCGTTGCTATGTTCACCACTGTTTTCAGCTTGATCATGATCAAACCCAGTAGCTTCTTTGCTACTTTTATTATTCTCTTCCTCTACCGATTCATCAGGTGGAGAAGGTTTAGATTTTTTAACATACTTTAGCATGGAACCAGCCATTGAATTTGTTAGTGCTTCCTGCCTCTTCTTTTCTCTTACTTTTTCTGCACCTCCCTTTTCATTCTTTATTCGATTCGAAGACATTGAACTAAAAAAAAAATTGTAAATAAATATCTCTTTTACACAGCGAACCGAAGGTATTGACTTGGTAAATATTTAACGAACCTGAATTGTTTTGTTGTTGCTAGTGGAAGCTTTCAAATAACAACTTGGAGAAATCAATGAATAAGAGGAAGATGAGTTTTTGTTTTTCTTGAATAAGAGGAAGAAGATATGTTGTTAAAAAAATAAGAAGAAGAAGATGATGATTGATGAAACGTAATTAGGTTTAGTTTGTGCTTTTTTCTCTTTTAGTTACTTTAATAATAGATAATTACTCTTTATTAATTAATTACCAAGTAAAAACATATGATTTCCTTATTTACAGACAAGCATAAAAGAAATATTCCTTAAACAAATAAATTTTCGGAAATAACCAGAAAAAAAAATTGCATAAGTGGGGTTTTGAACCCGGGTGTATAACAATCAGGGCCGACTCTCAACCGCTGCACCACTGATACTTAACGAAATATAAGGCCGAAATATTATTCATAAATCCTAGGGCCGGACGCCAATGCTTCTGTCGCTTCCCTTCAAGGCCGCTACTGATGAGAATGATATGCTTTGTTGTCTTGTTTCATGTTTCAAGTTCTGGTTATTGATTCATTTTATTGAGGTTTTCTTGTTTCTGTTTCATCGTCTTTGACATTGGAACAACATTGGCTAAAGGACGGGATGTGGTAGCTCACTTGGTAAGGACCTTGTGGGCCAATTGTCATGCTCACGGGTTCGACGCCAAGCGGAGGCGAACTACCCATTCTGTCATCAAATGCGGTACTGGGTGTTGGGCCTTGTCCCCAGCCCAGGTAAAGCCCTCCCGGGTGAAGTGGACCGCTGCCTAACCGGGCCCAGGGGAATGACCCACGTAAGTGGGGAACCCCTGGATTATCAAAAAAAAAAAAACAACATTGGCTAAAGAAGATCAAGTAAGAATGTTGTTCTCGTAATTTGCAGGTTAAGAAGAGTGAAAGTAATGTTGTAAGAACCTTGCAATGGAGCAATTAAATGTTGGGGTTTCTTAAATTTGTCTCTTAAGTCACTTTTTGTACTTAAAAGCATTAAAAAATAATAAGAACTCCTGATATGAGTCTTTGCAATAATCATGCTCTATTACTCTGCAAGTCGTCTTTGCTTTCAACTTACGGAAAGCTCAACTAAGGAGTGTAGTTATTAGAGAAATAGAAAATCAGAACTATTATTGTCTTATTTCATAATGGCCGGTCCATATTATACTTTACATTACATCCCCTATAGAAGAAGAGCATTAAAAACACTATAACTTAAAAATAACTAAATACAAAAAAAAAAATTCTTTTGAAAAAGACCGAGTGAACACAAAACACACAGATTGTCGGACCGACCAAAGACTCAAAAAAGACTGGCCGTATCATCATGACCTTAGTCTCAAGCTTGCAATCAAAAAGCCCTTTTGCTTTACTTCGCACTTTCATTTCATTGTAAAATCTCTAAATAAACTTTGTCGTCTAATAAATATTTTATACTACCTGTTAACTACTAAAATTAATTCTTACCGAAAATAATATATATCTTTTTGTTATTAGTAGGAATAATCTACAAAATTTCAGATAATCAAATCGGTGGTGGAATATATACATTACAAAGTAAAATGGCTGAATCCAAGTTATATAATTGCTTATCTACATTGATTTATTTATATGTGAAATGAAATATTGAAAATGTTGAAAAGCTCATTATATTTTTTAATTTTCATTCGATGATATAAGAACGCATGCTAGTCTAATAGTTCATACACCTTTCTTATAATTTTCATAGTGTCTCGGAAAATATTATTTGATTTACATAAAAATATAATATTAGAGACTGTTTCTCTTATCATTTTCATGCGATACTTATGTTGGCAAATTGGCATGAACATACACACAAATATACATGCACGTGTATTTCATATTTCAGTTTTTATTTATGAGAAAAAGTACCTAAATTTTTAATTTGATGGATTCTACTTTTTCTCTCTATCTAAAAGCATGACCAAAACTATCAACGGTAAAAACACGTACGTTTCACATTAATTTCAGGTAGGACCTTTATTTCAGATAAATCTACAGTTTGTATGAATTCCTTTAACAATAAAGAACAGAAGGTGTTGAAAAAAAAAATTAAAGAACAGAAGGTAGAAAAAGCACTCTTTTGATTTATTTATTTATTTTAAATTGTGTACATTAAGAAGTATATAGGGTTAATAGTTTGACCGAGTAGGGTATAAACATTAGAGACTGTTTAAATCATATTCTAAAGCCAAAAATGCCAATAAAAGTCGAAAAACGAATAATTGAGCACATCAATGGAAATAAAGTAGAGAGTCAGTTTTTTTTTCTGAGAAAAAGTAGAGAGTCAGCTTTGTTCATGAAAAAGCTACTGCTCTTTCCCTTGAGCTTCATTTCCCACGCTAATCCTTTATAGCTTCCCCAATAACTTTTCATCATTTTATCATGGAACGTACTCTCTCTCTCTCTCTCTCTCTCTCTCTCTCTCTCTCTCTCTCTCTCTCTCTCTCTCTCTCTCTCTCTCTCTCTCTCTACTAATAAAATTGGGTTTAGTCCCTCCTTATGCTGCCATAATATCAGTATGCATAGGGCATATTTCGCCACGTGTCACTTTATTAAATCTTCAAAGAAATCGATTATTTTCCATTCTGAAAAACATCTCGAAACCCATTATGGGCTCTACAACACGAAGACTTCTGTTTAGGCCTATATCATGTTGTTTTCCTAGGCCCAAGTTTTTATGTGTGAGCTTACGATCCATCTTCCGCTTTTTGTAATCCAAGAGCTTATCATCCCTCTTCCACTTCCCCGGCCAAGTAACGCTCGGGAGTTATGTCATTCAATGAGGAAAACCTAAAAATCCCATGAACTCGTCTTCATTTCTGCCTTTATTTGTTGTTCAGTAGATCTCTTCACCATCTATATATACTTTCGACGTGGCCTCTCCGTTTCCCATAGTTTCCGCTTATTACTTCTGGACCGAATCTCTCAGACAAGATCTTCAAAAATGGCAACTTCCAGCTACACCTTTCTGAGTTGAAGATACGCAAGTGAAAAGATATTGTTCAGATGAGACTTCCACTACAAGAAAACAACGGTATTCTGACCGACATTCCGACGGAAAATGAAATCCTCGGAATATCCCGATTTTGTGTTTCCTCGGAATTTCCTCGGAATATACCGACGGAATTCCGAGGAAATACAAATTCGTCGGAATATTCTTATGGAATACCGAGGAAAAACGTATTCCTCAGAAAAAACCGATGAATTCCGAGGATATATTATAGCCGTTAGAGAGCCGTTGGGGGATTTTTAAAATTCCGAGGAAATTCCGACGAACTAGCCGTTTCCATCGGAATTTCCTCGGTCTGTCGGCAGGATTTCAACTATAAATACAAGCACCCCTCTTCCTCTTCATTCACTCCATATCTTCATCCTCCCTCTTACTCTCTTTACACACGAATTTGATTCATAAAAAACATGTCTTCTTCAAATTATTTTTGTTTTTGGATCGATCGACCTCATTTGGATCCGAACACGAGATTGCTTACGGAAGAATACCAACGAGGTATAACCGAATTCATGGGGTTAGTTCACCGACAACCGGAGGCAAAAACAGGTATGTTAAGATGTCATTGCTCTAATTGTAAAAATAGAAAGGTTATTAAAGAGTGGGATGTTTGGACTCATCTATATTTGAGTGGGTTTACACGAAGTTACAAAATTTGGTATCATCATGGGGAAACTGATTATGAACATGGTAGTACTAGCGAACCTCAGCCAGAGGTTAGATTAGAAGAACCAATTAGAACGGATGTAGATTATGGTGTAGGTACTGAGCAGATGGTAAATGATCATTTTAGAGGGGAAGATTTACCCAATGCACAAGCTAGGAGATTTTATGATATGTTAGATGCTGGAAAGCAACCATTGTACGAAGGTTGCAGAGATGGTCATTCAGCTTTATCATCTGCTACAAGATTGATGGGCATTAAAACAGATTATAATTTGGCTGAAGACTGTGTGGATGCGATTGCTGATTTTATAAAAGGTATTCTACCCGAGGATAATGTAGCTCCTAGTTCATACTACGAGGTTCAGAAACTCGTAGCTGGTCTTGGTTTATCGTATCAGGGAATATTCCGAAGCTTTTCCGAGGAAACAAGGTTTTTAAATCGAAAACAATGTTTTTCGGTTTGAATAACACTTATATAACACTTATATAACCCTTATTAAGTGTCTTAGACTTATTATGTAGTCAAAAATTTGTTTCTTACCCTATAATAAACACTTTTCCGATTGTATGAACGAAATCCCCACAACATAAGAGAAACACTTATACACTTTAATGAACGGTAAATGGAATACTTTCAATTCGTTTTGAAATTTGTTATTTCATGGTTTATGCTCATCTATTCAAAGAATCCTCAATGGTATGCATTACAATTGTATAAGAAATGAAATACGGCAAAAAAATTGATGTTTGAAACTCCAAACACTAGTTTCTCGGTATTTCCTCGGAATATTCCGACGGAATTCCGAGGAAGATAAGGGTTTCCTCGGAATTTTCTCGAAATATTCCGAGGAAATTCCAAGGAAATAGGGGTTTTAAACCGAAAACAACGTTTTCCGGTTTGAATAACACTTATATAACCCTTATTAAGTGTCTTAGACTGATTATGAAGTCAAAAATTTGTTCCTTACCCTATAATAAACACTTTTCCGATTGTATGAACGAAATCCCCACAACATAAGAGAAATACTTATACACTTTAATGAATGGTAAAGGGAATACTTTCAATTCGTTTTGAAATTTGTTATTTCATGATTTATGCTCATCTATACAAAGAATCCTCAATGGTATGCATTACAATTGTATAAGAAATGAAATACGGCAAAAAAAAATTGATGTTTTGAAACCCCAAACACTATTTCCTCGGTATTTCCTCGGAATATTCCGACGGAATTCCGAGGAAGATAAGGGTTTCCTCGGAATTCCCTCGAAATATTCCGAGGAAATTCCGAGGAAATAGGGGTTTTAAACCGAAAACAACGTTTTGCGGTTTGAATAACACTTATATAACCCTTATTAAGTGTTTTAGACTGATTATGAAGTCAAAAATTTGTTCCTTACCCTATAATAAACACTTTTCCGATTGTATGAACGAAATCCCCACAACATAAGAGAAACACTTATACACTTTAATGAACGGTAAAGGAAATACTTTCAATTCGTTTTGAAATTTGTTATTTCATGGTTTATGCTCATCTATACAAAGAATCCTCAATGGTATGCATTACAATTGTATAAGAAATGAAATGCGGTAAAAAAATTGATGTTTTGAAACCCCAAACACTAGTTCCTCGGTATTTCCTCGGAATATTCCGACGGATATTTTACTATTCGTCAGAATTTCCTTGGAATATTTTCATTTAACCGGGCAAATATTTCGCGAAAATTGAAATTAGAATTCCGACGGATAGTATCCGTCGGACCCTAGGTTTTATAACCACGAGCCGTTTCTTCTTCCCCATTTCTCTCTTCTTCCTCTGCGCGACTCCTCCGGCGATTTCCCACTGAAATCCGACGATATCTCCGGCGATCTCCCCCTTCTCTTACACAAATCATGTAAGGACCCTATCCCACTCTCTTACGTTCTATTTGTTAGGTTTTTGTGTAGTTTTGATAGATTTTTATTAGGGTGATTGGTTAGGATTGTGATTTGGTTGTATAATAGGTTTAGAATTGTGATTTGGTTGAATAATTTGTTTTGTTGAATTGATTTAGAACTTTTTTATTATTTTTTTATTTTTTTTTGTATTTATAAAATCGATTTTTGTATATAAAATCGATTTTTGTATTTTACAAAACGATTTTTGTATATAAATTCGATTTTTTGGATTTTACAAAATGTTTTTTGTATACGAATTCGATTTTTTGGATTTTACATAACATTTTTAATATCTATAAAACTTTTTTTGTGATTAAAAACTATTATTTGGGATTTAAAAAAAAAAATATATATATATATATATATATTAAAACTATTTTTTGTAATTATTAAATTATTTTTTATTTATTAAAACTATTTTTTGTTTATTAGAACTATTTTTATATATTTATTAAACATTTTTAATATCTATAAAACTTTTTTTGTGATTAAAAACTATTATTTGGGATTTTTTTTTTTTTTTTTAAAATATATATATATATATTATAAATTTCTATATTTATTAAACATTTTTAATATTATTAAAACTATTTTTTGTAATTATTAAACTATTTTTAATTTAGTAAAACTATTTATTGTTTATTAGAACTATTTTTATATATTTATTAAACATTTTTAATATCTATAAATATTTTTTGTGATTACAAACTATTATTTGGGATTTTGTTTTTAAAAAAAATTAATTTATATATTTCTATATTTATTAAATATATTTTTTTTAATTTACAGGTCTCATGATGATCAGACCCGGCCTCGACAGCGTCGTGGTCGTGGTGGTACGGATAGCCAGTCTCGGGATTCCAGCCATTTTCAGGATTCCCCTTCGCCCCATAGCTCCTACCATACATCTCCCTCTGCTGCACCCGCTCCTGCTCCTCTCGCTCCCGCTGCTGCATCCGCTCCTGCTCCTCCGGGTCCTCCGGGAGTGATGAGTGTTGCAGAGTTGGTTCAACAGCCCGGTCGTGACTATCTTCCCTATCTCACTCCGTATCCACATAGACGGGGTCAAACATGGTAATTAAACATATTTTTTTTTCTTTAAATTTGGATTCATTATTAACCGTTTGTTCTTTTTATTAGGTTCAACCGATCCGGGAACGGGATCAGCGCATGGATCAACCGTTTGATGTACTCGGCCCTCGACAGGGGACATCCGACTTTCACTCACTTCCCTACCGACAAGCAGCATCTGTGGTTTCGTCAGTTTGCGGTAAGTATTCTAATTTTTACTTATAATTTTAATCTTTAATATAAATTTTCTACTAATTGTGTTTTTTTTTTCAGCAAGAGTTCAACTGGAATTCCGATGAGACGCTCTTTATCTATCACCACTTCGTCCATAAAGTTATGGACAAGTATGAGAAGCAGATCCACGAGTGGAAGAAGAAGTGGGAAATCAATAAGGTTCGATTTAATTTATTAAACAATTTTTTTAATTTATTAAACTATTTTTTTTTATTAAACTATTTTCTTTTTTTTTTTATTAAAAGGTCCCAAAGTCGATGAACGACACGGTCTGGAAGGAGTTGTGTGCGCATTGGGATAAGGAAGAGACGAAAGAAACTTCTTCCACCAACTCCACCAACCGCAGGAGCGACCGTAAAGGGAAGGGCATCTACAAGCATAACTTGGGTGCTCAATCTATTGCCACTCTGGGAGATCGCATGGTAAGTTCAACCGCTTTTTCTTCAATTATTTGAGTTTCAGAATTTTAATTTATTGTGCATTTCTTCTAATTTCTAATGTTTCTTTAATTTATGTTTTTTTTCAAGGCGGAAGAAAATGATGGCGAGCCGGTTGATGATCTCGCCCTAATGAGGAGGGCGTATACCAACAAGAAGACCGGCCAGATTGATGACGGTCTTGTGAGGGACGTGGTCGACCTGGTCCAAACTCAGGTGGTAGACGAAGTGTCTCAGCTTCAAACCGAGGATGACGCTTCGACGGCTTCGACCAACTTGTCCCGGTTTCGAATCAACGAAATCGTTGAATCGGTAAGTTCTTTTTTTTTTAAGTTCAATTAATTTATTTCTTGATTTTTATTTTATCATCATTTTATATTATTTAAATTTGGCTATTTATATTTCAGTCGGTTCCAAAGAAGAAGGGACGTTTGGTCGGTTTGGGTCGTCGCTCCCGGTCGGCTGCTCCTTCTTCTGCACCACCGCCATATGTTGATCCAGAAGTTCTTACGGCTCAGCTGAAGGACAAGGATGATCGGATATCTGCGTTGGAGACCCAGATGGCAGCTCAACAGGCGGGCTATGAGACACAGAAGAGGCTGAAAGAGCAGATGATGAAGATGATGAAGAGGATGTACCCGAACGAGGTGTTCCCGAACATTCAAGACCCGTAGTTTTTTTTTTTTTTTACCAAAAACTCGGAATGTTTTATTTTTATTTGTAGAACTTTGAATTATCTAATATGTTTTCAGTTTTAATTTTAATTTTATATTTTCGAATTTAAATTTCACAAATTTTAATTTTTTTAAAAAAATATGAGAAACACTTATACACTTATGCACCCTCGGAAATTTCCGACGACCTTTTCCTCGGAATAACTCGTCGGAATTTAAAAAAAAAATCCGAGGGAATGTTCCTCGGAATTTTCCGAGGGACTACGTTCCTCGGAAATTTCCGAGGGCCACGTTCCTCGGAAATTCCCGATGCAAATTCCGAGGAAGATCTCGTCGGAACTTCCGAGGATTGGACCATCGGAAATTTCCTCGGAATATACCGAGGAAGTCCTCCCTCGGTATATTCCGAGGAACTTTCCGACGATCTAGTGGTCCTCGGAGTTTCTTTGGAAATTCAGTTCCTCGGAATTCCGTCGGAAATTTCCGAGGGATTTCCGAGGAAAAATGAATTTCCGAGGAGTTATTTCCGAGGATTTTTTTCGTCGGTATGTCGTCGGAATAGTCTTATTCCGACGACATACCGACGATTTTTCCCTCAGTATGCCGCTGTTTTCTTGTAGTGTTCTCCGTTTTTGGGCGTCTCAGAATGTGAAGAAAGGAGGTTAATTGATGAGCGTGGATATGCTACTTCTTGATGCCAAGGTATTTTGTTTAACTGAGATCTTTTTTAATTAACTACATTATTATCGAAGTTGTGTTCAAGATCATGTTGTCTGGGTAACTTGCTTTCTTCTTGGTGACAATGGTTCAGGGCTTCAGGCATCGATAAATGTATACCGGTTGAACATCTTCTAACACTTATTGACTGATGGGTCTGTTTATGAGCTGGGTGCTTTTGATGTAACAAGAAGCAACCGGGACGTCTTTATGGAGATATCCGAAACAGTTTAAACCAATCCCGATGGAGCACTTCAGATATATCAGGTTAAATTTAAATTCACACTTTTAATACTTCTCAATATATTATTTTGATATAAGACTTACTAGCTTTGCGTATGTTTCTACCACATATGTTGTTGGACAAGTAAAGGAGACTAGAACTTCATACAATAAAAGAGACTCAGAGTACAACGCATCATAATTACCATAAGCATCAAAAGGTATAAACTCATACAGTTTTTTTTCTATTAAAGTTTAGCCAACTTTCTTTATCATGCAACTAGCTCCAATTCTTAAATATATAGTTTGCCCATCTATACTGAAAAGTAATATTCTAGTTGTCTTCACTATTTCGTGATTTGGTATTACTATATACAAACTGCTTTTGGACCAAAGCAAATCAACATCATATCATATGTATGTTTTATGGATAAACGTGAAACCATCTCTAAATAAAACTCTTAGTCTTACGAATTCAGGTTCCAAATAATTAATGAGCATTATCTCTGTAGAACCCATACATTTGTATAGATTATACGTTCCTTTCTTAATAAATAATTTGAGCTGTCATCCTAAATTATAATTTGATCTTATCTTCTCCAATGCTTCAGGCAAATGTAGAAAGCAACTAGGTCCATGTGTTGGCATGTATAAAACATTTCGTAACTGTCGTTCCAGGAACTCAAATGTATGCGTAAGTGTGTTTGAAGGATTGGCAAAAGCCCTTGATGAAATGAGAATTTCTGAGTAGGAGTATTGAACCGAAGGTGGTGGTTGCCACAAACTTTAACCCTAAATTGGGAGTAAGAAATTAACCACCATTTCTTAAGCATGATATAGCTGGTCTTAAAATGTTAATTGACTCAAGTTCTTTTTCAGGTCGGCTCTTCCTGAATGCAACCTCTGCAATCCATTTCTATTTTAATAATGAAAGTGGTGCAGGTAAAAGTTATCTTGAGAGGTAATGACTTTCACCACTATTTTCTACATAAGGAGAATACCTTAATAGTCCAAACCCACTGACTGAAAGCAGTTCTTATTTAGGACATGTGGCATTGGCAAAGGCTCAACCTCCGGCCCTACAAAATATGGGGGTGTTAAGAAGATTGAGTGAATGACGGTAGCAGAGCTTAATGACCGTCATGAAATCTCCACTGCAGGTTTGCCGTTAAATCAAACATAATTTATCTTACTGCAACATATCTGACCCGTGTGTGCCTCTAATAAATCAAAATAAATTCAGTCAGAAGAATTCATTTGCACTGGCGTTGTAAGTTGAATCAACACATCAAATGGATGGTGCTACATTTCTTGTTCCAAGTGCTACCAAAAATTGCAGCGTGAGTTTACATCAGCCACATGGGCTTCCTGTAATGAGGTGAATGCTTTTGGAGTCATAAGGTAAGCCATCCTTAACGAGAACACCAATTAAAGTTCCATTTTTCAATTCTCATCCCGTATATGTTTCAAAGTAAGACACCATTCTGGGAAACTATGCTAGGTACCATGTGCAAATGACTGTTTGGTGCAACCGACACTAACACATTTGTAGCTTTTGACACTAAAATAACTAAACTGACCAATATCCGGCCTGCAGACGTTTCCCACCAGCAGGTTCTTATTTCTGCTGACTAGCACTTTCAGGTTCTTATTTTTTTAGGAAACGACTACTAATATTTTCACATTCTTTCGCTTATGAAGGCCACAGGTCCACAAGACCCACAGGATTGGGACCTTCCACAATGCTTACAGGAGATTGTTGGGCGAACTTTAACCTTCTATTTAAACCTATCTCACTTCAACTTCACTGCAAAATAACAGAATTTCACTCTTGCATTCTTGACAACAAGTCAACAACCAATGCCCTCCCTAGCATAATTTTGAAGTCCAGTTGGTCAATATAACCAGCACCAAATTATTAACAATTAAAATAATTGGTTTAATTTTCTTAGTCATTTGTACATTTAATGTTAAACTTAGATCAGTACATAAATTAATTAAAATTTTCCATAAAAAATTTCTTCACACTGAAGATATAATCTGCATATAAAAAACAAGAAAAAAATAAATGAGATGGATTCATATAGATCGTTTTGAATACTAATGCAAGGTCACAAATATATGTTCTCCCTCGGCCTTCGTATATTCATCATTCGAAATTAAATCAAATCAGTTAACTCATAATCTCAAAAGGTTCTACAAACAGGTGAACCCAAAACGAACAGTTGAATATATATCACATTTTTTCCAGTAAGAACGATCGACCTATTATTATTCTTCACCACACCTCGGGCACCGAGGTTTCAAAGAAACAACTTGAGCACATTAGAGATTCTCAACACCTTCTCTTTCACAACTAACATATTGCAGTTCCTCTCCGTTAAATATTATCAGCCACTTTTGCGGTGTAGGAACACCAGCTATTCCTTGGCAAATGGCAACTGGCTAAGAAGAAACCATCACAAACTGATGAACGTAACACAGAGTCTCTGGTGGGCTCAAATCGAGAGTTAGGAAACACTCTTCGAGTAACAATAACCCAGTTTTACAATCCACATATAACAGAACAAAGTGACCAATATATAGCTATCTTGCTACACAGGCAATCTCTATCACAGCTTAATTGTTTTTCCTTAACACAAGTTCCATGAATAAAAAATTCCCAAAACTTTTTCAAAGTTTAAAACATCGGCCACCGTAGTAAAGAACACAGACTTACTCAAACATGTATGAATTACAAACAAAAAAAAAACAACTTTTACAAAAAGAAAACCAAAGACCCATTAAAATAATTTCATATATAATATTTTTTCAAAAAAAAAGAAAAATTCATATATAAGAACAACAACATACCACATACACAAACCAGATACCAAACACTAACAATTCTCAAAACACGAAATTTTAACTTCATAACAAATTAGCATACGCACCAACATAGATAGGAAAAACATGACCTCCACTTCAAATAACACAACAAATCAACAACATAATTTACAAGTTTGAATATCACAAAGATCAACAACCCGCGCGTAGTGCGGGAACACCACTAGTATATCATTATAATTTAACACTTCATATATTTAACATGTAAGAATACTAGACTCGAGAATCTTTAACTTATAATCTACATATAATTAACAAAACGATTAATATTTTGTTTTAAAAGTCATAAAATGCTTATATAAATTATACTTTTAAGTAGTTCTATCGACTATTTGGAGTTTTGTTTATAATTTATAAAACATTTGTGTTCCTAATTATCATTTGTTATAATGTAACTTTCATTACTTAATTTGTTTATAATTACTTTAAATTTATGTTTTATTAGCTAGACATCAATTTTACTGAAGATCCATGAGTATCCCAAATTGGATTGATAGTAGCATAAATTACTCATATATGTAAGGGAAATTTGAAAAAAAGGAACAACTAATCTATTCTATTGTCCCCTTAGTACAAAATCAGTTTTTTCCACTTTCGGACTTTCACTATCTTTTTTGTAACTAAAAATTCATATCATTATATTTACAATGCAAAAGAATTAAGAAAAATATAGAACATGAAGTAGTCAAGCATGTGCTATATGAAAAATATTTTTGGATTAAAAAAAAATTGGAATAGTAAGTTTTAAAATAGGCTAAAAGTGTTAAAATATCAGATCTACCATCTACCATCTACGGAGACTTTGAAAATGCAGTCCGAAATACACCGAAAACACAATGATCTACCATACATAGAATGCACAATACACCGAAAACATATCCATCTAGTATGGAAGAATAACTAATCTACAATTCCTTCTATGTTTTGTATTTTTGGTAGATCACATGACATACTAAATATTCTTATATCTGTCTTGACAGAAAATACATTCTACGCGGTTTTCTTTTATCTATAAACTCAGTATTTCCTATCTACGAGTTCATTTATTTTCTAACATTAGTAGAATATAAGTTCTACTATATTTTTAAACAAAATCCAAAAATTTAGGAAAAAGCGGTGTTGGGGTCAAAATCGGTCACGACAGAGTCAATGTCTGAAAGTCCGTGTTGAGGTCGAAAACGGTTGCAACGAAGTTAATATCAAAATCCCCGAAGAAGAAAACATAGAAACCTTCTTCGACAAATACTTTTTTGAAATAGATTCTTCTTTACGAAAAGCTTTGCGGAAGAAACGCGAGTCATCGGACAAGAGCTCGAAGAGGGTCGCTACGCAGCAACCGAACGCATGTTCCGCTTGGTCGCTACGTAGCGACCGAGCTCGAGCCAAAGCTCGGTCGCTACGTAGCGACCGAGCTCTTCCAAAATATCGATACGACATTAGTCCATTCGTTCTCGCCTACCCTTCGATGCTATCTCCCGAAGACCGTAGCGAACCTATTTCACGATTCCTCGCCATTCTAAGTTATTGATCAATCTTTACCGTAAAAACCGCGGAAAGTTCGTTCTTTATCGAAAGAAGCCGTAATAAACGCTTCGAGTCGGAAGACGGCCCAAAGGGACCTAAGACATGACTCGAGGCCCAACTTACGATTTCTTAACCAACACCCCGTAAGCCGCATGACGGTTTACGCTTGGTTCGCAAGGAAAGATAAATGTCAATTTTCCGCGGATAAATACGAAATTGTGAAGATAATTACGAAGATCGGAAAAAAATGGAATAACTTCATTTTTATGCTATGGCGACTTAAGGGCAGAAGGGGAAAAGCATAAACCGACCTTGGAGCCAGTATATAAGGAGTCCTAGGCGAGAGGCATGGGAGGAGACTTTTCAGATCAAACTTAGCACTTAGAGCAATTAGGCAACTTTCCGTTTTTGTTATTTCGAGCTGCGACTCAACTAGGTTTTGCAGTCTTAGGTTGTTAGAACTAGGAATCTCGCCGACAGCTCTAGTGGCCAAGGCTTCTACCTTGTTGTAACGCTCATACGCAGATTGGAATAAAACTCCTTTTGCTCTCTTTTACGATTTCTTATTTCTTTTCGTCTTTAATTGCGTGTTCTGATTACTTGGCATGTGGTTTAACAGATATCCGGGACCTCTGGAAAATTAGGGTTTTCCTAACTTTCCTTATTTAAACGGAAATCGACAGTGCGAATTTCGGTTCCCACAGTGTGGTGCTAGAAGGAGGGGGGTTGCGGATTACTCTAACTCATAGCCGCAAAACGCTTGATCAAAACAATGTCTGGAAATACGAAAGAGAAAATCGCAGTTCGCAACAACGCTGGTAAGAAAACTCCAGCCGCCACTGCGCCTATGGCCAATGCCTATGCAAACGCCACAGTTCTTGAGAAAATCGAAAAACCTTTCTGCGACTTTTCGCCACAGGAAGTGCAATGAAACGAGCTCGCGATTTCTCATTTTAAACATAAAGGGAAACGATAAATCTTATCAAACCCCGTAAGTTTGGCTCATTACCGAACAAAAAAAAATCTCAATGCGTAAGGGTTTTACCAAAACACGTTTACCGAAAACATTTCGGAAGGGTAAAACTTGTTCTCCCAAAAACCGCAGAAAACCCCTAGGTTAATCTCGGAAAAAGGAAGCGCAACAAATCGATTACACAGCTCGGTCGCCACGTAGCGATCGAGATCTAGCCAAGCTCTGTCGCTATGTAGCGACCGAGCACGCACAAGGCTCGGTTGCTACGTACCGACCGAGAACACACACAGCTCGGTCGCTACGTAGCGACCGAGCACGAACATAGCTCGGTCGCTACATAGCGACCGAGCCTTCACACAGCTCGGTCGCTACGTAGCGATCGAGCACGCACACAGCTCGGTCGCTATGTAGCGAGTAGCGACCGAGCACGGCCTCAGAAAGGTCCTCCTTTGGGTTCTCTTTTGAATCCTCATCGAAACGCTTTTTGTTTCGTCTCAGTCGGAGTTTCCGTTGAGATTTTACGACGAAAACAAGTAGGACTCTTCTTGGTTTGCTTCCACTCGCTACGTAGCGACCTGTCAGACCTTCACTCGCTACATAGTGACCTATCAGGCCTCAAAAAGGTCCTCCTTTGGGTTCTCTTTTGAATCCTCATCGAAACGCTTTTCGTTTCGTCTCAATCGGAGTTTCCGTTGAGATTTTACGACGAAAACAAGTAGGACTCTTCTTTGCTTGCTTCCACTCGCTACGTAGTGACCTGTCAGACCTTCACTTGCTACATAGCAACCTGTCAGTCCTTCTTTAGGTTCTGTTTTGAATCCTCATCGAAACGCTTTTCGTTTCGTCTCAATCGGAGTTTTCGTTGAGATTTTACGACAAAAACAAGTAGGACTCGTCTAAACTCCTTCGCTTGCTCCTACTCGCCCTTACCTCCATCTTTGTGTTCTCCTTCAAATCTCGATCGAAACGTCTCTTGTTTCGTCTTGATTGGAGTTACCATAGAAACTTTACGATAAAAAACCCGCAAAGACTTGTTTTCTCGCTTGGATTCAGATTAATCGTATAAAACGGCAACGGTTAACTTAACATCTTAGCCGCCTCAACTATACGATTACGTTGAACCTTTTTATAAAAATTAACGTCGTATCTAAGAAGAAGATAAAAGTCAAGTTTAAAGGATAAAGACCAATATCGAAAATGGCGAACATACACGAGAAGAGGAAGGGAAACAAGCAAGCAAAACTGAGAAGAGACAAAACAGCGTCTTCGAGAGAACTAAGGTATTTCCGACTTGAGATTTTTGAAATCAGACTTGGAATTTTCAAATTACTAAGAAATAAAAACGCCTTTGAGACTGCCATAGAACTTTAGGGAAAGTAAAACCTAGGTGGATAGTCTAGCGAACTAAGTCTTAGGCCATTTTTCTTGTCTCGATATATCAATCCATAACTGTTCAGCCAGATCTTGCAAACCCATCTAAACTCTCCGAAAATCGAGAAACGATCGCCACGCATATCAAGCTCGCTTCTTAAAGAGAGAAAAAACTAGAGACATGAACGTCGTCTTAAAAACTAGAAACATGAACGTCTAGCAATTTTCTCGGAACTGACATATTCCAAGTCGTCAAAGTGGAAACAAACCAAATCACAGTCCAAGCGTCATCTTTAAATCGTCCAGGATTATTGATCATTTCAAACCTTACAAGAAGAAACGTACACAACCCTTCAAAGTATCGGTTCAACTGTTTTCTTTCGTAAAAAAAAAAAGGAGTAGGTACGTATACTATACTCGTAAACTCCCAAACTTCAAAAACTTTTGCAAATCGTTCGTCAAGAAAACGATTTTGTCAAAGCAAATCGTCTCAAATAGGCAAACGACAATCTAAAATTCGTCTAAACGCTAGCAACAAATCGAGACAATCATGAAGATAATATCAAAGACTATACATCATTTCTTGTCGCAATCATGCGTACAGAAAACATATACCAATATCAAACTGAAACTCGACGATTAGCCAAAGTATTGAAGCCCTTTCCAGTTTTAGAAAGCCAGTTTCGTTTAAAAATTTCTACGAGAAATCTTCAATCACCAAAGCATTTCTTTCAGTTTCCGTTGTACCAAGTGAGTCACGGAAAAGCATCGAAAACGTTTTTGATGAAGAAAACTCGAGAATAGACGTAGCATCGTGCACAAAGAGATGCTTTCCTCCCGATGGTGGCTAGATCCACCTCTGGTCGACCAATTCATTCCAGAAACGAATGTGTCTTGAGAATCCTTTCATAAAACCTATGAAAAACGTTCTGCGACTAGATCGTAATGAAATAAACTTCGGTAACACTCCATAAGTAACTCCAAGCAACTTTCACCTAGGATCGAAATCACAGCAGAAACGTTTCTCGTGAAACCCACAGAAACAACACTACTTTAACATATGTTTACATATCACTGATCTACAACCTTCGTAAAACCGGTCCCCGTTACTTACGCGAAAAATCCTTTGTACAATCAGACCAAGTCTTACGAAGAAACTTTCTAAAGTTAACATAACAGGCTTTATGAAGAACCATGCGGCTCGCCGGCTTCTTCTTTTCCCTCGGTCAAATCCGAGAAGGCAGTCGTCCCGCCAATGACTCCACACTGGTTATGTAGCAAACCTCTTGGGCTTCGTCTTCCTCAAGCAAAAAAGATTCGATTTTCATAAGACTATTGGTTACATTGTACGAAATATTCGTCGTATAACTGAAACCTAGAGCGGAGAATCGTTTTCTACGACTATCGGCCATATTAGCATGGATAACCCCGTCAAACTTGGCCTATCAATCTCAACAAGCTCTCTTTGGCCCTCGGTCAATTACGCCTTCCACTAAAGGTCCAAACCAATATTTGCCATCCCCTTTAAGGACGATCGTAAACTAACATTACCTTAAATGTTAAAGTACCATGATCTAATCCTTGATCTACAACATCCTTGGCTATCTGAGTGAACATATCTCTCACGCCAAGCCAAACTATTTGAGAAACCATAGCTCCATCACTTAACGGCTAAACGACAATCTACGATTTGTCTAAAGACGTCGTGTGACTATTAAGAGAATAATTATCGTATAGCCTACAGTCGGAAGTCATATGATGAATTCTTCATAACGAAACTCAGTCCTAACAACCAAATAGTTAAAGGAGGATTTAAACTTTTCGAAAATTGACCTAGTTCAATACGCTCCACAATTCACTTTAAGCCCGCAACGTTTTACCCATAATACGCGGCATGTAAGGAAAAATCTGTAACAAAGCTTCTAGAGCTATACGAAACATCCTAAAAAAAAATGCACGAAATAGATCTCGGAAAGCCAACACTTCACAAAGCACTATGAAGGAAAACGCTTCTTCCCATGAAAAAATTTACGCGACACCTCAGTCCAAATTCCTCGATCGCAAATCAAATTATTAGCATCCAACCAGGAACAACAATTTTGGCTGCGAACATCCGTAGTCAAACAAGAACGTTTCTCAAACGCAGGGCTAAGACTAAACCCTTGCAACATCGCAAAACATCTTCAAGCCCGCGAACATTTCAACCAAGAAACGCGGCATACGAAAGAATAACAAATCCTCAGCCTCGCGAGACGTCGCAGACGCCTGAAGATTCGTTCTTCGACGAAATTTCCTTCCTCGATAAAAACACTTTCTTGGAAGACCAGACAGTCGTACGCACTAACATCTTCTCAAAACATATCCTTCGCGAAGACTCGAAACTGTATTTTTTACCATTAAGTTTGTTGCTGATCACAACGAACTCTTAACGTCCTAAACAGACTTAGCCATCTCGTGGAGATGACTCTCGTAGATCCGACACAAGGATAATAGCGCTATAAAAGAAACCCAAAATTTTGGGTCAGCACTTCCAGGAGGCTTAAAAATTATCCTTGGAGAGATGCTCGGTTCCATCCATACAAGTCGTATAAGCCGAGAACCTATCGCGGACTTTAAATCGGTATGGAATCAGGATGAAACTGAAACGGGATACGTAAGTCGAATTAGTCATCGCACCCTCTAAAACCAGGAGTAAACCTAGGTCTTGCCCTAAACCCAGCGCACTGGTCTCTAACATCTCTAGGCATAGTATCAAAAACCTTCATACAAGATCCCAAAATTTGTCTCTTTGCCAATATTCGAGCGTCTTCAGAAATCCCGCAAGATTTACACACTGCAGAAAACTCTCGAAACAGATCACGGATATAGCAGTTCACACAGAGTTAGATTAACAGATGACAACTCGTAGTCTTCCTTCTACACTCATATAAAATGCCATCGGCAGCAACACGCCTGAAAACTGCTACATAAAAACTAGACCGGAAAGGTCTCGCTGGAAAACAAGTCATAAGAACCTTAACTCCAAGACGAACTACGAAAGGCTTGATCCCTTCAACAAGGGTACGTAGGCAGCCGTCATAAGGCGCAGCCCCAATCTAATCGCGTTCTACTCTTAGAAGAGCGAGAAGACCACTTACCACGAACCTTTTCGACCATTAATTCCGCCTAACTCACCTAACTTGCCAAGCCACTCGCTAAAACCTCACGCTAGAAGCTCATGGTTCTAACGAGCTGGGGGGCTAACTGTTGGAGTCAAAATCGGTCACGACGGAGTCAATGTCTGAAAGTCCGTGTTGAGGTCGAAAACGGTTGCAACGAAGTTAACGTCGAAATCCCCGAAGAAGAAAACGTAGAAACCTTCTTCGACAAATACTTTTTCGAAATAGATTCTTCTTTACGAAAAGCTTTGCGGAAGAAACGCGAGTCATCGGACAAGAGCTCGAAGAGGGTCGTTACGCAGCAACCAAACGCATGTTCCGCTCGGTCGCTACGTAGCGACCAAGCTCGAGCCAAAGCTCGGTCGCTACGTAGCGACCGGGCTCGAGCAGGAGCTCGGTCGCTATATAGCGACCCAGATCGAGCCAAATCTCGGTCGCTACGTAGCGACCGAGCTCGAGCCAAAGCTAGGTCGCTACGTAGCGACCGAGCTTGAGCCAAAGCTCGGTCGCTACGTAGCGACCGAGCTCGAGCCAAAGCTCGGTCGCTACGTAGTTACCGAGCTCTTCCGAAACGTCGATACGACATTAGTCCATGTGTTCTCGTCTACCCTTCGATGCTATCCCCCGAAGACCATAGCGAACCCATTTCACGATTCCCCACCATTCTAAGTTATCGATTAAACTTTACGGTAAAAACCGCGGAAAGTTCGTTTTTTATCGAAAGAAGCCGTAATAAATGCTTCGAGTCGGAAGACTGCCCAAAGGGACCTAAGACATGACTCGAGGCCCAACTTACGATTTATTAACCAACAGCTCGTAAGCCGCATGACGGTTTACGCTTG